>NW_022436964.1:14810493-15467769 GCF_009761245.1 Sapajus apella
ACACACACACACACACACACACACACACACACACACACACCCCTTCTTACTCATGACTGAGCAGTGTCTTAGAATTTAGTGTCTACATGTTATATATCTTTTCTTTGCTGCAGGAATTGCTTTCTAGATTTGTCAAAATGAGAAAATGCTATCCTGTTTCTGGGAAATAAATCTGTTTTCTCAGTGGAACACTCACTCAAACCAGCAGACAAAGGCAGTTGGGGGTGTCACAACAGCAGGATGAAAGCATAACTGAAAAATCATCTTTTCTATTCACTGCTTCTGCCTAGATACATCCCTGAGGGAAGCATATCACTTATGGAGGAAGTCTCCATGATGCTCGAGCTCATCTGGTATTTCTTTTCATTTAAAAAAGCCTGACAAGGTGCCAGCCTTTGTAGATTGCTAGGGCTGAACTGCCACAGGGACTAAGATTCATTCATCCATTCATCAAACATTCTCTGTGTATCTCTCCAGTGCCAGACACTGTGTTGGGCACAGGAGAATCTGGTGACACAACTGAGAGGGATTCTTTGCTTAGAGTTTAACAGAGTTTATAGGCAATAAATATAAGGCTTAGAGTTTAATAGGATTGATAGACAATGAACAAGTAATTAAATCCACAAGAAAAATATCAAAGTGCCAATGTGCTAGTGAGAGAATTACAATCAGGTGACTGTGAGGAAGGCTGAATTGAAGGTCTATCTTAGCTCAGGAGAGAAGTCAGCATTTTAACCAAGGTTTGAATGAAGAGACAGAGAATGCTGTGTGAAGGTCTAAAGGAAGAGGGTTCCAGACATGCATAGGAAATGGCATTAGTGCACACCCTTACCTATTTCATTCATCAGTGAATCAAGTGTACTGAGCTCCAGCCAAGGGAGCTCATGAATTAGGTAGTTGGGTGTGGCAGTGTTGGTTTCACAAGAACATAACCTTTCATCTCAGCCCCTTAGCGTCTAATAGATCCTCACACAGCCATCAGCCATTACACTTTCTGTGGAAAAAAACAATGAAGAAATCTATTCTTCAAGGATTGAGGCCAAAAAGAACTGAATGTTGCAGAAGCTTTCTCTCAACCCATACTTGACTGAAACTGTCTTTGAAATGTGGAACATGTAATTGGTTTTGTGATAATGGCACTAGGTTACCTGAATGAATGAGGAAATAACTTGTTCTAGGCTTGGGAGAGCAAGTCATAAAGAACCAAGAGCCAAAGGGAGGAGGAAAGGGGGGGCGGTCATGAAAGATGAGCTTAACAAGAAGGATTAATAGAACACAGGCCCTTATTCTCCTATGGTTTCCTAATGCACATGTCCATGTCCCATAGAATGAACTTTGGAAATATTAAAACAAACTTTCTAAACCCTAGTTTCTTCATTGTAAAGAGTACCCTCCTGACTGGGTTTTAAGAATTAAATGAGAGATGCATGCTTGTATGCCATGGGTCAAGAGGCATTGCCTACTACAGGATGGAAAGACAGAAGACTGATCTCACCCCTCTGCCTTTATTCCAAAGTTGAAGGATTTTCATTGTTTTCAGGCTTCTGTGGTGTTTCCTGCTTAACATTCCTACCAGCTTGAGTTCATATGCCTTTTTGCATAACCCAAGCAGGCAAATATTACATTTCTCACTTTTCTTTGCATAAGGATACTTCACTCATTTTCAAAACAAGCCCATCAAGACGATCAAGAAACACAGCTCTACTGGAATTTGTCCAGAGAATGTAGGGCAGTCATGGGGATTCTCTGAGTGTGAGAGTCTCACAGGAGTTCTCGAGCTAATCTCATTTGGAACTTGGAACCAAGCAGAAAATTCTTGTTGTTCCAGGGCTCTGTGCCATATCTAAAGAAAATGATTTCAAATTTTCTCAAGTTAGAATTAATTTCCTCAAATATGAATTCAATTCTCCCTGCGTATGGGAGAATCTAGGAGAAGTTATGTTTTTACATGCTTCCTTTAGTCACTCACATCAGAACTCAAGTAGAAAAGCTTCTTGCCTCAAAGTGCAGTGGAAAAGAAATGAATGTTGCAATTCCTGTATCCCTCACAGAAGGCCAGCAGGAGCCAAGGAATCTGTTACAAAATACAGTTCGGATCTTAAAGACCTACAGGTTTCTGTCTGTCTCATTTTTCTCAACCATAAAATAGGAATAAAAATAGGACTCACTCTCACCAGGCCCTTGGGAGGGTTAAACTAATTAGTAATATAAAACGCTGACAACAATATATATCCAAAAGAAATCACTTCATATGGGCAATTATGTAACTACTATTATTTCTATCACAAAGACCTTTTAAGCCCCATGTCAAGAGAGAATGTAAACAGAGAAGCGACAAAGCAGAGAAGTTATATTTTTATTCTTCAGAGATAAACCTAGGTTAAAATCCAGGCTGCATCAATAACTGGCTCTATAACTTTGGGAATGTTAAAAAAATTTTAAATCCAATTTCTTCATATGTAAAGAGCATCTTCCTCATTGGGGGATTATAAGAATTAAATGAGATGATGCACATCATGTACTTAGCACACGGTTTGGTGATAACTGCTCAAATGTTCAATAAAATAATTGTCATTATTCATATTCCTATTGAATCTTCAAGTTCAATGCCAACATGCCCAATCAGTGCTCTGTAAATGCTTGCAAATGTCACTTTGGTCTCTGAGCTTATCTTTAGCAACTCTGAAATAAAATCTAAGGATAAAAATTTTAAAATGATTATCAAGGTATTCACTTTCAAATATTTAAATAAAACATCCAAGGCATCATCCTTGCTCCCAGCTGAGGGTACCTTGATGGCAAGTCCCTCTGCAGCACACCTGGTGATTGGCGATGGAAACTTAAAGGAGAATAAAACTGAATCCCAGATGGTCACTCTCCAGGCTTTTTCCTTTGTCAATGTCTCCAAGGAAAAGTCCTAAATCACTTATGTCTAAAATCCCAAGCCTTTTGTGCATAACTGTGATTCACTGCACATTAGGATGGAAATAGCAAATATTATCTATTTTTCCAAGACTAATTAATTTTCTAAGAATTCTTAGACTAGTAGGCTAATACTGTGCTCAGCAAGAGATGGCTCATAAATGTGTCCAAACTTATTTTATGACAGGAATACGTTTCCAAAAGCACAAATGATTTCCTAATAACCACCGTGACAAATTAAAGGGGTTGATTAAAAATATAAACCATTTTGCGCCCTTTTCATCTTCTAGCTTTTATTGTAAGTAGCTGAGTTTGTGGAGAGAAGAGGCTTGAGGAATATTTGGAGGCAACTGAGCTGTCTGCTTTCAGCTGTTACACAAATAGGTCACCCTCATCCTCTCTCAAAAGCTGCATAATAGCATACTTGATAAGCAAGAGGGCAATTTGGATCAAACTTGATAACAGAAATACATGATTGGTAATTATAGATATGTCCTTTAATAGAGGATGGTCTAAAAACCTGGCATTGATTTTTTGACAGCAGAATTTTCTTTTGAATTCAATACGCTTTAAAGCAACAGTCCCCAACCTTTTTGGCACCAGGGACTGGTTTTGTGGAAGATGATTTTTCCACAAACCAGGGGGTGGGAGGATGGTTTTAGAATGACTCAAGCACATTGTATTTATTGTGCACTTTATTTCTATTATTATTCATTGCAATATATAGTGAAATGATTATACAATTCACCATAATGTAGAATCAGTGGAAGCCCTGAGCCTGTTTTTTCTGCAACTAGAAAGTTGCAGCTAGGGGTGATGGGAGGCAGTGACAGATCATCAGGTATTAGATTCTCATAAGGAGCACAGAACCTAGATCCCTTGCATGCACAGTTTACGTAGGAGTCACACTCCTATGAGAACTGCCACTGCTGATCTCATAGGAAGTGGAGCTCAGGCGGTAATGCGAGTGATGGGAAGTGGCTGTAAATACAGATGAAGCCTCGCTTGCTTACCAGCTGCTCACCTCCTGCTGTGTGGCTGGGTTTCTAGTAGACTGGTACCTGTCTGTGGCCTGGGGGTTGGGACTTCTGCTTTAAAGGAAGTAGTATAAGTCCTAGTCCACAAGCCCAAGAGAAAACGAATCATATCTTGTGCCAATACAATGCATCCTCAGATGTGTTATTCCCAACGTCACTCATCTTGTATTATATTCAGTACAGAACCATGTGTAAGTAGTTTAACTATTTTATGTTGACAACATAAGCTGACAACAAAGATACTAAAGTTTAATTCACATGTTCCTCATCAAAATTTGTGAAAAAGAAAAAAAAGATTTTTAGAAACAACAGTGCAATCTGAGATGCCTCTTGCCAGTTTTCAGGATTTGTAATGGAAAACCAGAGCTGCTTTCCATAAAGCTGATACTTCAAAGTTGGCTAATATAGGATCAAAACAGACTTCAAAAGAAAATTCTCCAACAATCTACCCTATTATTCACTTTTAATAAAGTCACAGAAATAGAAGACATTTGTAGACACTTAGAAAACTTCCTGCGTTATAGCTTTGGATTAGATGGTTTTGGTCATAAAATATTGGTAAACAAAGGAGTCAGCTCCTCACTGAAGCAAAAGCATATTAAAGTCATCCTCATTATAAGCACAGCCCCAAATAACACTTCAGCTCTCCTTGGCAGTGAGGCAAAAGTTTTTCAAATAAGGAATGGAAATTTCTCTAAGCATCTAGCAAAGTTATAATATATCACAGGACTGTATAGAAACATTGCCATTCTGATAAGAGTAATAGAATAAAGAGGTACCAAAATACTTGTCTAGAAGGGCAACGAACTTGCAAAAGCACATTTATTTGTGTACTCCTTTAATTCTTTCACAGTAGGAATAAATGAACTTGAAGTTTAGGAATACTCCTTAAGACTGTGAAAGTATTTTAGGTCAAGCTGTAAAATTTCCCTGAAGTTCTCTTCCATGATTATACTGGGGAGTGAGAAGAGAATTCTTCAAATGGTTCCAAGAGCAAACTCTAATCTGTTATCAAAAAGAAAATTAGTAAAAATGACATTTCTCTGTCTCTACCTGATGCCTTCCAAAGGCTCATCATTGCCCAGGAGATACGCTGTTGTAGCTGGGGCCTAGAACTCAGGGAAGGAGTTGTAAATGTTGGGACATCATCAACACTGATGATGTGGGTAGAGGTTTCCAACCTTCTCTAGAGAAGCATATGCCTTGCAAGTCTGTCTTCCTTGGTGTTGACCTCTGGAAGAACAAAGGCGCCTTCCAATTCCAAATAAATTAGGACCACATGAAGCTCGAGCCAGGTGAGCTTGACTTGAGAGTCCCACTCTCTCCCTCTCTGAGTTGCTTTGGGCATGTTATCTTCATCTCTTTGTTTCTCACGCTTTCTCATTATAAAATACTGATAATAACCATCTTCAAGATTGCTATGAAAGTTAAAGATGATGACAGTAAATGTGCTTGGCAGGCACTATTAAAAGCTTCCTATAGCTCACACCCAGGCTGAATAGGAAGCTATTGCATGACTATCTCATTAAGTTTCACTTCACACTTCTCACTGGGAACTACTTCCATAACAGAAATAGAATATATTATGCATTAAAATTCCCATAGACATAAAACAACTCCCTGCAGCTTATAAAAGACTTGTTTTTGTTTTGTTTTTAAAGAGTTAGGGACTCACCAAGGCTCCAGGAGTGGTCTTGAACTCCTGGCTTTAAAGTGACCGTACCACTTCAGCCTCCCAAAGTGCTGGGATTCCAATGATGAACTACTACGCCCGGCCTTGTTTTTGCTTTTTAATCAGTAAGTTCCAGGGCACATCATAATTACCACAGATTCAGCCCAAGCTCCTATCTGCCATGTATTTACAGTAGAAATGAAATTTCACACATTTGAAGTCAGCACTCCAGTGCCCACAAGCCATTCAGTGGAGGGCACCTGGAATTACATGGGCCAAAGGAATCCACAGGCTCTTGGGGTGTGCCTGAATCGTCAAAGTGGAACTTGGGTCTAATCCAGAGCTAGTGAGGAAGCCCCCCTCTTTTCAATCTTCTTTCTTTGCTGGTCTCTTCCTCTCACTGCAGAAACAAGCTCAAGTCTCCTCTTCATAAAACAAAACAAGACAAAAACGAAAATAAAAACTTCCATCTCAAAGTTTCTTTGTAGATATGGTTGAACCCCTTTCTTCCAACATCTAAACTTTTCTTGCTGAGAAGTCTCTACCAACCACTGACATTTCCCATTCTTTCTTCCACCCTACTGCAAGGGGCCCCACTGATCACATCCTCTTTTTGAAACTCCGAACTCCTTTTGCTTCTACAATCTTTCACTTTCCTAATTCCCGTCATACATGCCTAGTTCCTTCCATTTCTTTCATGTCCCCATCCCCTTCCTAAACTTAATTCTTAAATATGAGCTCAAGGCATCTTTCTTAGCCTCCTGCTATTATTCCTTTATCCATTCTCTTTGGGTGATATCATCTCTGCTCACAACTTTAACCACTACCTTTCTGTTGAAGGTTCCCATAGTCCTGCCCAGACTATAACTGACCTCTACATTCCTACATCAATGCCCTCCTGGAAATGTCCACTTGGATGTTTCCCAGGCAGCTCAGAAATGACCATATCGTTTCTACCCTAAACATGAAGTTCCTTTTGAAACTCTCCCAACTGTTGGCACCATCAACCTAACAGCTGCCCAAACTAGAAATTTCAGAGTCACTCTTCCTCTGACTCATCACTCCTTTCCATCAGTCCTCAAGCCCTGCCAACTTAATCCCCTTTATGGTGATTTATCTACTCCTTGCCTTTTGTACCTAACACCCCTGCCCTAATTCAGGCCCTCATCATATTCTCCCTTAGATCCATGGGTAGCCTCCTGATTAGCCTCCCCATTGCCAATTCTATCTCCCTCAAATTGAGCCTCCTCACAGATACTGAATGAACGGGCAGGTCCAGCAGTGAAGTAATAAATGTCCAGTAATAACGTCACACAAATGCCTCCTTCCTGAAGTATCTTGCCTATACCTTGCATCTCTGTATTACTCTTGCCCAAATATTGCTCTCTATACTCCCTATTGATTCTGAGAGCTAATTGATAACCTTCCAGTACCTCCTTTACTGCTTGATCTAATGAAAGGCATTGACTAGTACACAATTCCTTTTACTTTCTATCATAATTACAGGTTTTTTGCTTCCTCTATTGGTCTAGGGCCACCACTAAGGGCAGGGACCATAACTGTAAACTCCAAGGGTCGACCATGTACTCATATACTATGTCCTCCAACCACTAACATAGTACCTGATGGATAGTAGACACTTAGATGCTTGTTCACAGTATGAATAGTCTTCAGATTTTTCTGTAACACATATTACTTATTCATGATGCAATGATATCACTTGTTTTATTATCTTATTCTTAGCCTCAGAATCCCATAAAACACATGCAAATTTCTCACAAAGTAGAGAAAGAAAATATTCTGGAAGATCTCACTGACTTGCAGACCTGATCCTCTGCTTCTCCATTTGTCATAGTCATATGTGAAAACTTCTTCCCAGAGCAGACAAATATCCTTACATGCTTTTAACCATCAAGATGGGTACTATGGACATCTCACATCTGAGTGCCTCAGAAACACCCATTCTCCATAGCTGGTTCAAAGTCTGGTCATCTTTTGCCAAAAAATACTTTCAGACCCAGCACTGTCTCTCAAGGTTGCATTGTGATTGTTTGTGATGGCAGAGAATCAAGGGACTTAGGCAGCCCTGATGGGTAAATAATCCAAGAGGTTTTTGTTCATTGGCAAATCAGTGATGAAACAGGCCATGTACTGGTGAGACAAGCTGTAATACTGCTTCACTGTTATATTTGGAAAGTACAACATAAGCCTTCAAAGTCTTTGAAGTCCCATGGTAGGAAGGATTACTAAAGACAACCTCTTTTACAACAGGAAAAAAATGTTAAGGATTTTCTATTTTTTTTTTTTTTTAATCAACAATGGCTTTCAAGATTGATTAAATTCAAAGTGTTTGGTGACACCACATATTGTTTGTCGGGCACTGTGAGGAGGATGTGATTCCTGTTCTCAGGCTGAACAGTTCAATGAGGTGACAGGGTAGAGACCCTTATCAGGAGATGCTAATCAAAAGATTTACATAGTGGAAAGTGAAGACAGCCATGGGAAGGGAGGGTTTTTACTTGGAAAAGTGATGGAATGTTTTAAGAAACAGCTGGACTTTAAAGCATAGGTGGAACTTAAATAGGTGAGGATGGGACAGGAGAATAGAAAAGCAGCATTATACAGGTAAAGATAACTTTGTAAATAGAACAAGAAGCAAGTAAGTAAAGGGCATGTTGAAGAACAGCACATTAGAGATTAATGGGAGGGAAGATGAGAAATATAATTTGGGGCAAACTGTGAAGGGCCTTGAATGCCAAACAAGGCATTTTGCACTTCAGCCTGTGGGTAATTGCTAATCATCAAAAGATTCTCAAGATGAGGGCATTTCTTCTTTCTTATATTTGGAGGAGCCCTTCCAATACACATTCCTCAATCATGGACACATATCAGAATCACCTAGGGAGTCTGTTAGTGTGTGTTTGTTTTTTAATGATGTCAAGTCTGGCAAGTAAGTCAGAATCTCTTAGAGTAGGGCCTGGATATAACTTTAAAAAAAAAAAAAAAACTTTTTACCTGATTTTTAATGTCTAGCCAAGGCTGAGAACCATTGCATAGGTTAAAGAATATCTACCTATCTAGATATCTATAGAAAGATCTATAAATCTATAGATATAGACTAGGTAGATGGATGCATAATCAAACACTCCAAGAACCTAGACCTGAATGCATAACTACATTTATATGATTTAGTTGATTAAGAAAAGCATAAGAAAAATTGAAAGAGTGTGCTGGGATAGTGGTTAGATGTGAAAATCAGGGTTGACCAACAAGGATGCCCAATACAAGTTCAACTACCTGTTGGATCTGCTTATTGAGATACCCATCACCTCTACTAACAAACTGATTTCACTCAATTTCTTCAAAACCTAATATTGTTTGATAAGAGACAGAAGTAAGACTGATGCTGGGGTGATCTACCAAAAGTTTGTTATTTTTGTAAGGCCAGTTGCTTCGCCGGGAGGTTGGACACACCCACCTCTGCACCCGGCACCAGGCTCTGCACTCGGCACCTAGCTCTGCTGCATGGCTCCCTGGGAAGACTCCAGCTGATGCAAGGCTCCTGGCCGGCTCTCCCACCAGAAAACCCACCCAACAACCTGCCAACCAATAGCGGCCCGCCCGGTCTCAATCCCGCTCCCCTGGAGTCAGAGCGCCCAGCTGTTGCTCGTTCCTCCTAGCCATAAAAACCCCACACCCCAGGAAGTTGGCACTACTTCCCTGGCCTCTTTCCCTGGAACCATGGAACCATGCCTGGGAGCTGAATAAATTGGCATTTAATTTTCATATACTGGCCTCAGTTTCCTCATTTTAAACTCGGCAATAACCCTTACAATTTTAAGTGTCAGAATTTTTAAATGAATATTATGCCCCAAGATACAAGTTACCAAAACATGGTAACTGTAGGCTAAAAGATTTGAAGATGGAAACAAAAGCATAAAATCCTATGACAAAAAAAAATTTTTTTTTTCCTCCTCACATATTATGACCTTAGCTGACTTCTGCAATTATGGGAAGGGAAACATCCTAAAAATCTCCAGGTGTCTTATCAGGGATCAGACTAGGATTTGGGTAGCCACTTCCCATTCAGCAACTCTAATTTGAGTAGTGAGGAAGTCAGATGGGGTGCTGACCTTCCTAAGAAAGAGGCTGGCAAGGCAGAGCTTACATCCACAGATGTCAGTTGAGGCAGGGACTAGCAGGCAGATACTACAACCCAGGTGGGTTAAAGCTCAAGCGGAGGAGTCAGGCAAGAGAACTCAAAGACCCAGAGTGATTGACAGGAAGGCCAAGGGTTAGAATCTTGCTCAAGAGCTTAGGGGATGAGAGATCAATTAGGCTGGGGGTCTCACAGAAGGCACCAGCACCATCACCAGTGGAGCCGCTTGATGCTTAGGCACTAGCAGGCTGGGGTGGGAGAATAATGAATCAGGAAGCAAAGTATTCTTGACAACAACCAATAATATATGGAGAAAAAAAAAGTGTCATCTGCTGGAAGAGACTATATGCTAAGTGTGAAACTCAGTCTTATTACTTTATAGCCACGCCTCGTTAAGCCATACAAAAGTGAAATGAGGCTTACCAGTGCTTAAACTAGAGCCAAATAAGAAAAATCAGGTTCTTTCTCTGGTTGGAATGAAGAGTAGATGGCATAACTATAAGCAAAGAAAATCATACTCTCCTTAGCTCCCCAGAAGCTGTGTTGGAAAGCTGTCTGAATTAGAAAAACTAATGTTTAAAGTTTATGATGTTGATAAAAGACACATCAAGTAATAGTAAGAACATTGGGTTACATGTATAAAGTCCTCACTCTGTGTTAAATGTATTAACGTATATAGTCTTCACAATAATCTTATGTGATAGGTACTTTTACTACATCCATTTTATAGCCAAGGAAACTGAGACAGGGAGAGGATAAATTTCCCAAGTCCACACAGCTTGAAAGGGCAGAGCCTGGATTCTAATCCAAGTTATCCAGCTCCAGAGTTTATGTTAACAATGAAGCTTAAGCTGTTCTGCATAATAAGGAACTACCTTTGAAGGGACAGAACAAACCAGGAGCACATAGGAAAATGCTTAAGGACATGTTCGTGATCTAATACATTCATTCAATAGGTTGTTTCAGTCCACAACTATTTATCAAGCACCCGCTATATGCCACGCCCTTTTCGACACGCTGAAGATTGCAGACAGGTGGGATCCCTATACATCTGAAAAGAGTGAATACATGTTACATGATATGGCATAAAATGCAGTGTTTTGTGGCTTTGCTAGGCCCCAAACACTGCATCTTTGGAATCTGAGTTCTTCCACAAGTCTGAAATATAATTAGCTCTCTGATGAAGAGTTTCCAACACAATGAAGTTTCAGAGTTTAAAACCCAGAGTGGAGACAGGAACGTTTTCAGGGAGGCAGCAATGCTGGAGGAAAAGAAACTGGTGGAGAGCCAAGGAGCTGAGGCCCTGTCCCAGGGCTGCCTGGGACTTGGTCTGTGTATGAGGAGGCCGCACTGGATGACCTCCAAGGCCCAGCTCTGGAATCTGGGTTCCCAGGAAGCAAGGCAGAAGCAAGGCTGTCCTCAGGTACGGCACAGTGGTGCTCAACCTGAGAGTAGTCACAGCCAGGGCAGCAGCAAGAAACAGCATGTGATATTTCAAAGATAACCAGACCACATTTCTGGGGTCATCCATCTCTCCCAGAGGGTGTCAAGGAACATCCCAGACTCAGGCTGATTTCCAGCCTCCATACACCGTGGGGATTGTGCTTCTGCTTAGAGAGCTCTAAGAATAATCCGCAGACATAATGCAGGAGCAAGTAGCCCCATGCAGAAGGGCGTAACTCATCTGCCAGGGTGGGATGCTGAATCAACCTTCCAAAAATCAGGAAAGGAGTTGTAATCTGCAGGAAGCAGAAGACTGGCTCTCCTCTCTCAGGAACTTGGGATCCTTGCCAGATTTGTGGCTCTAGCTGAGCCTCAAGAAATATCAGGCAGGATTCATCACTGTTAATAATAACTGGCACATGACTGAGGGCAGAACTAAAACACAGATGGCCAGGGAGCTGAAAGTGTCCTTAGAAGAGAAGGAACAAGTCTGGGTGAAGGAAGAGGGTATCAGAGAGAGACACACACATGTATTTACGTGATTTCAGGACATTCTACCATGACCCCACCCCACTCCTTCGTGATGCCCAACCCTGTAGCCCACCTGCCTGCCTCAGATGCTATCACTCACTCCTGGGTACAAAAGCCATCCACACTTCTTCTGTATTAGGCAATTTCTCAAACCCTGACTCCTACGGTGGAAAAACAATGCAGGTGTTCTCTATAACAAGTGCTTTCAATTTCTCTTTTTACCTCCTCTTCACCTGAGACATTTCTCCATCTACCTTCCTCTTCCAGGTAGCTGAGTATTCCAAACTCCTAATTAAAGGGCAGCATCTAGATTTGGCTTTACCCTGCCTCTGCTTCTCGAGTGGCTTGCTCACAGAGTTCAGTTCAAGGTGCTAAGCCACAACATCCAAAAATGAGAATGAAGCCAAAATCCACTCAATGATTCCTTTAAATTATGCCTGTTTGGATGCAAGACCAACTGCATCGTCTACAAGAATCCTCAGGGCAAAGGGCCTCTACACCTACAGCTGGCATCAGGAAAATGGAATAAGGAGCCTTGATTTCAGCTGAGGGCCACTGCTCAAAGGGGTTCCCAGATCCTCTGAGCTGTGAATAAAGATGATTTTTTAAAATAGGATAAATTAATGAAGAAAGATTTTCACAGGGTTAAGCAGATTCCTGGCCAGGCACAGTGGTTCATGCCTGTAATCCCTATAAGGTGGGAGGCTGAGGCAGGCAGATCACCTGAGGTCAGGAGTTTGAGACCAGCCAGGCCTACATGGCAAAACTCCATCTCTACTAAAAATACAAAAATTAGCTAGGAGTAGTGGTTCACACCTGTAGTCCCAGCTACTCAGAAGGCTGAAGCAGGAGAATCACTTGAACCTCGGAGGCGAAGGTTGCAATGACCCGAGGTCATGCCATTGCACTCCAGCCTGGCAAAAAAGCGAGATTCCTTCTCAAAAAACAAAACAAACATATCCCTTCTTTCCTGGATTTAATTCAAAGTTAAGATTTAGAAGTGAGTTCAAATTTGAGTCTGACATAATATCACTTCCCTTGACAACTTAGGGAAAACTAAAATATTCTGCAAAAAGAATAAAGGGAGATGAAGAAAACAAGGTAACCACTGTCAAAATGAGAAAGTAGGCAAAGCTGGGTTTCAGTGCTCAATCCCCTGAACTGCTACACTGCCATTCCCTAGGGGAACCCATTATTAGGATAAGCAACCCACGCTAACACAATGCCTGGTCAAAACTTACCTATTCTGTGCCCAGTGGAGATAAAGCGTATTTTAAGCGGCCATGAAATAGAGACACTGGAACTGTCATCAGGGATATCTAGGGACTTAATACTCTAAATCAAACCCATGAACCTCAATTACTATTTCAGGCAGCAAAGTAGAGATTTAGAGACAAGGAAACTTTTCCAACTACCCCCAGATTTGATTCTCCTGTGATGAAATTCTAATTTATAGATTTCTTTCCCCACTTACCTCCCTTCTTTGGCCTTTTGCATTGTTCTCTCCACAGTAAATTAAGCTACTGACCATGGACATATAAAAAGTGCATCTGGCATGAATATTTATTGCAGCACTATTTACAATATCAAAGACTTAGAACCAACCCAAATGCCCATTAATGGCAGACTGCCTGAAGAAAATGTGGCACATATACACCATGGATTACCATGCTGCTGTAAAAAAGAATGAGTTCATGCCCTTTGCAGGGACATGGATGAAGCTGGAGGCATCATTCTCAACAAATTAACACAGGAACAGAAAACCAAACACTGCATGTTCTCACTCATAAGTGGGACTTGGACAATGAGAACACATGGACACAGGGAGGGGAAAATCACAAACTGGGGCCTATCAGGGGTAGGGGCCAAGAGGAGGGAGAGCATTAGGACAAATACCTAATGCACATGGGGCTTAAAACCTAGACGATGGGTTGATGGGTGCAGCAAACCCCCATGGAACATGTATACCTATGTAACAAACCTGCACATTCTGCACATGTATCCCAGAACTTAAAAGAAAAAAAAAGGGCATCTGGACAAAAGTCTCTGAAACCCACTACACTCTATGGTGGATCCAGTGCATGGAGGTGAATGGAGCCAGTTCCAAAGGGTTTCTGCAGCAAGAAGTGCATTTGCAGAGAGGCTTGTGAACAGCTTGCCAAATTTCAGCTTGGGAGAATTTTATTATCTTTAATTTACCAACCTAAAAATGGGCTTATAAGGGAAATTCTTAGTGATGTCTTCTTAGCAGGCAACCATAGCAACTGCCACACACCTACCTCACCACCCTGGAGCCTGGATAGACTGCTATGTCCAAGTTCTGGCCTTTGAAAAACTGAATCTGGAACAACTGGAGCCTAACCTGCCTGCTCCACCCTGGAGCACTCAGAGGAGAATGAATTAACTTCCCCAGCCAACCCAGTAGTCCCAATCCTGAACCAGAAAGCAGAGGCTTGTTAGAAAAAATGCAGAAAGCAAAGCCACAGTACCTTCATTATACTATTAAACTGTAATCACCTTTTTCTATAAGAGTCTTCCTGTTTTCCCTGAAGGGGGACTGTTTAACTGCCTTCTGGGGCAGAGGTGCCAACTCAGCAGAGAGACTTCCTGTGGGTCTGGGAGGCAGCTGTGTTCAGCACGCTGTGGCATGCCCACTGACCCAGAGGCAGGCTGCGACGGGGGCCCCCATCCTCACAGAGGGTCGGAGGCGTGGGCTCAGAGACTAAGGCTCCTGGCTTAACGATTGATGTTGATTTCCTTTTCTGAGGGCCAGCACTAGGGTGAGGCAAGCCAAGTGCTTAGGGAGCAAGACAAGGAGCTGTTCACTCTCCGGTTCTGCAAGTAGCTCCTTCACCCTAGTGCCAGCCCTACTAAGAGGCAGCAACAGCACAGGTGTGTGTGTACATACTGTGGAAGTCAGCGGTTCTCAAAGCCTGGTCCCAAGACCAGCATCATCAGCATCACCTGGGAACTTGTTAGAAATTCTCAGGTCCCATGAATCAGACACTCAGCAGGTGGGGCCCAGCAATCTGTGTCTTACAAGCCCACCAGGTGATTCTGATGCAGCTGAGGTTTGAGAAGCTCTGTGCTGGAGAAGAGTGCTCTCCTAAGCCAGTCTCTTGGCATTTCTAAGATCATCTCCCAAAATGCTTCCCTACAGCCAGAATAGGGAAAGGGTGAGTGGTGAGATTACAGAGACTTCCTAAAGCCATCAGCAAGGTAGGAATCCCTCGAATAATAAACCAGGAATTGCTTTTTCCTGGACACCCCTAAGTAAATTGTAGTACTCAAGACTTGGCAATTGTTGGATAAAGATGGAGATTACTACAGAACCAGTTCCTTCCTGTTTCTTCCTAACTAGACACTCAGCCATTGCATGACACTGTGATATGGACTAGCTATTTGAATATTCTACGGCTGAGATTCCTTCCTCTGTAAAATGAGTCCAACATCACCTACCTGTGAGAGTCAGAGAAGTTAATGTATGCAGATCCCTGAGAAGAAACGTGGGGCAGAGTGAGCTATGGAGACAGTTCACACATCTAACCAGGGCTTCTGGGCTCCATTCTCCCCAGACGGAGCCAGGTGGATCTGGCGCCTGAAGACAGCTGAGTGGGGAAGGTGGTGAGCTGGTTTCATCTAGGGTGCATATGTTTTTAAAGAAGGCTATTTTCCAATCCAAACAGTCTATGGGCATTAAGCTTCATTGGTGGTGACAGAAGAGAAAGGAAAGGAGAAGGGACACCCGTACCGTCTGCCATTGGATACTGAGACACACACACACACACACACACACACACACACACATATATATATATATATGTAAATGAAGGCGAGATGACACTTCAGAAGACCCTACATTTAAACTCTGTCCCTGGGACCCAAACAGTATAGAGTAGTGTGACAACGACCACTGCCCAGCAGCTGAGGGACCCCAGGCATTTGGCAGTGGACATGGTTTCTTTTGTCCAGGGGAGGATTATAAACAGGAGTGTGGGGATGAAATCACACAGCAAAAAAATACTGTTGGGCACAAGGGAGACGTGATGTCTTAGCACTGAGGTCTCATCACAGAATTGTGGAACCATTTCTGCAAAGCTGAAGGAGAATTAATCCTATCCAGGTTTTCTCAACGCACAGACATGTCTCTCCAGGACCAGAAAGGTTGCTGGCCTGCAGAGGGCACAGCTGGTGGGGGACAATAATGAGCTGCGCTCTGTTTCCCCCTTCTATTAAGGTGTGCTGGGGTGAGACGCAAATTTTAAGCTTCTACCCACAGGCCAGGTAAACAAAGGGCGGCCTCCCGCCTGCCCCTGTGTCTGCCTCGGCCATCCCTTGCAGCACAGCTGAGGGCTTTGAGGAGGATCCATGACTCACACTTTTCTTGCCAAAGGGAATTAACTCCAAGGTAACAGTACCCATGTGGGGAAAAAAAAGCAAGCCAAATCAAGGAAGAAAGTTCACCTCGCGCCCCTCTCCACCGAGCCCCCTTACCTTCCTCATTTAAAATCCAGGGCAGAAAGGCCACCACGGAGTCAAAGCCGCAAGTGCTCTCTTCAAAGGCACAGGACCCAGCGGGCAGGTCGAGGGCACCAGCGAGCTGCAGGGCTGAGGACACAAAGCGAGTTTCAGTTCGAGCTCCCCTCAGGAGCGTTTGCACCAACTTGGGGCGCCCAGGGGGACTGTCTGGTGAAAGCAGAGGAAAAAGGAGCGGGAGGAGCGGGAGAAGATGCAGTACCTGTCCCCCAGCATCCACTGAGACCCCATGCCCACCCCACTCCAGGCTTGGCCAGGGGAGGGAGTTAGCAGTCGCGGAGGATCGGCAGGCGCCCTCGGATAGCCCAGCCCAGCACGGTGAGCCGGGCCGCCCCGGACAGCAGGAGCGGGGGCGAGGCGTCAGAGCGCCCCAGGGGTTGTTCTGGGGTCCAGGCCTTACCTTGCAACGCCAGGAGGACGCCCCTTAACAGCATGGTCGCGATTCAGGGAGGTGGTCTGGGAAGGGGTGCACGCTGCCAGCCCGCTGGGACAGGCTGCTCCTAGTGAAAGGGATCGTGGGAAGCAGGGTCGCCAGGGTCGCCGGGGACAGAGAAGTCGAGAGGCAAAGCTTGCTGTCTGAGCTGCCCAACTTTGCAGAGCGGCTCCCGGAGCGAAGCGGTACGCTGGAAGGTGCCCGAATGGAGAGCGCCAGCGCCGCGGCGCTGAGCAGCAGCCTCGGGTCAGACCGCGGCCCAGCTGGTCCTGGGCGACGATGCGGCTGGGCAGGCAGGAGACAACTACACACTTTGAAAGGCCAGCCACGACTGGCTGGGAGAGGAGAAGTCGGCCCGCAGTGCCTTCTCTCAGGATTTTAAAGCTTGGGACCAGAGCCCTTGCAGACACTTGGAAGGGGCAGGCCTTCCAGGAGTCCCTCCGCTGGGTTGGGACCGGAGGCGCGCGCCCCGCCCAGCCGCGGTGGGAACTAGCTTATTTCTGGGGACAGCTTCCCTGCATCTGGCATGTCAGTCCCGCAGGGCTGGCCCTAATTTTAACTTCTCCCCAGAATTAAAGAGGGTGGAATTCTCCTAGGACAGCCTGGAGGAAAATTTGGAAACGGTTGGGTGGAATAAGCTTCATATCTAAGGAGTTTCAGCGTTTACGGTCCAGCAGTGCTAACCCTGGAATACCACCCTCACTTTTTTAGCTGGTGGAATGTCTGGCATGCCTGGTGCTCAGCATTCCCTCCTTCCTTCCGGTGAAATGGGGGCATTCCTTGTCTCCAAAGAGCCATGATAGATTGATTAGTGGGAGCCTTTAACTGGGGGGGGTGTTGGGGGAGGGGGTTACTTCTGAGGAACCTGTTTGCTTTGGACACTAAGTGGGTCTCCAATATTCTCTTCATCCAAAGAGTTCTTCCCCCTATCTTCTTCCTTCTCCTCCTCCTCCTCCTTTCTCCCCTTTATAATTTTGTGAGGAGGGCAGGGGTTTTAAAACCTGAGGGTGCATCAGAATCTGCTGAAGGGGCTCACCTTCCGTTTCTGATCCCGTAGTTCTGGAGTGGGCCTGAAAGGCTGCACCTGTGGTGGTGATAAGTTTCCAGAGGTGGCTGCTGGTGCAGCTGCAGCTGGTTTGGGACAACACTTTGAGGACCATTAGCCTAACAAACTCCTGTTGAGCCATCAGTTCCACCTGCTCCCATGCCTTCACCTGGCTTCCAGACCACTGGTTCTCCTGGTCTTTCATTGGCAGCTTCTTCTCAGCCTCTTTGCTGTTGGTTATCTCTGTGACCCCTTACGATGAGAGTGCCTCCAAGTTCTTCCCTAGCACCTCCTATTTCTTTCTCCATTCAGCCCCTCAATGCTTTCCTCCAGTCTCATAGTTTTAAATACCAACGATAGCTCGATAACTCCCGCATTTCTATTTCTAGTCCAGACAGCTCATGAACGCCAGACTCTTCGATCTCATTGCTACCTCAACATTTTCAATGGGATGCTTCAGAGCTATTTCATACTTAACAGGTTCCAACATGAAGGCTGCATATTTCTTCCCAAACCTGCCCTTCCCCTGCATCTTCCCCATCTCAGTTAAAAGAACTATTTTCCTCCAGTTGCTCAGGAGAGAAAACGTGGAGGCATCCTCGGCGTATCTGTTCCTGTCAGATATCTCCAATTTCTATCAGTTCAGAATTCAAAACACAGCAGATGCTGACCGTGCTCCGTACCCGTGGCGGTGATGCCTTGGTTGGTGCCCGTTGCCCTCACCATCAGCCTGGGATACTGCAGTGCCCACCTGACCACAGTCTCCCTTCATTTTGTGCCTTGCTCGCCCCTACTCCATTCTTAACACACTAGTCAGGGTTATCCTTTTAATACAGAAATAGGGCCACGTCATTCCTTGGCTCAAAACCCAACAAGTTCCAAAGTCACGTAGCAAAGTACAAAGTCTTCACAATGACCAATTAGGTCCTATAAGATCTGCTCCACCCTCTTCTCTGACTTCAACCACCCTGCTTACTCCCTTCTAGCCACACAGACCTCTTGGCTGGTCCTCACAGTCCAGCTTTCCTTTCAGAATTTTGCAGCGGCTGTTCCTTCCACTCGAAATGGTCTTCCACAAAGAGCCACACAACTCACTGCCTAATGAGGTACTCACAGGTCACTTTGAGTATCAGAAAATTTAATAATCTTCTCCCCAAAAAGGAAAATATGTCTGGAATCCTTTTTATAAAGGTTAGAACAAATTTCATGTGTTTAAACAGTGACTCAAATGACCTAAAATTTATTAGTGTGTGGTATTTTGTATATATTTTTAAATTTATATTTTTCCTCAGGTAGTAGATAATAGCATTTACTGTGTTTACTATTATAAATGTTTTATGTAGATAATCTCATTTAAGCTTCACAAAACCTCTAGAGGATAGATATGTTTATTATCCCCATTTAATAGATGGGAAAGCTGAGGTGCGGAGTTCCGTTACCGTGGACAGTAGAGACAATAGTCAAACCCAGATCTGCTTTATTCCCAAAGCCTATTTTCTCAACCAGTATAGGACTCTTTCTCCCTTGGGTGTTATATTGTTTTTTTTGACTCCTTGATCACAGACGGTGCTAAATATCTGATGAATTTCATTGCATTACTTAAGTAAAAATTCAAAGACAGTTACACATCCATTTGAAACCTCAAACACTATTTTCACCCAAACGAGTTTTCAGCAACAAACTGGTGCGCCTTTTTCCAGACACTTATGGAGTATTTCAAAGTTTTAGAATTGCCTTAGATTCATGTTGTATTTTCTCTGAAGTTTTTCATGTTCCATAGGATAATGAAAAACTTCAAAGCCCTAAAGAGATCCCCCCAAAATTTAAAATATGATGTACAACCTTAAGGTGACATTGTGTATTGCCACCTATGGGAACAGAATCATTATACGTAACTACAAACTCCGTAAATTTTCTATTTTGCATATAATTGTGTGATCCCAAGAATATATGATCCTTAGACATTGGCACAAGTTAGAATGTCTGAGAAGCAGACTCTGATTTGGAGTTTAATGTGCAGGGTGTTTAATCAGGAGTACCTTGGGATCAGTGCCATGGAAGGGGAATGGGTAGAGGGAGAGGAAGTTGCAATGCATATCCTGGAGCGGATATGGAGAGGAAGGAGGAATGGGTAGAGGGAGAATTGAAGTTGCAATGCATATCCCACAAAGCTTCTTTCAACCCCTCAGGGAACTATGGAGTTAAAACGGCCTATCCAACTTGTCTCATGTGAGGCTGAAATGAAAGGGCCTTTGTATTGCTGTCTCCGTCCATCACTGGATGTAGCCTACCTTGGGATAGAAGTGATCTCCAGTGAGGCAACTCTCTGCACTGGGGAGGATCAGAAGTTGAAGGCTTATGACAATACTCCCAGCCACGGGGACCAAAAGTCCTTTCTTGAAGGGGGATCTGGACAGCACAACAATGCCTACCACAGAAGTTCTGCAGAGAAAGGAAAAGATATTGTATGTGGCTTAAGTCAGGGTGCAGAGAAAAGGACTGAAGGAGGAATCCAGAGAATCTAGAAATTATGTGAACCTACTTCCTGTGGTCACTAATCATAGCACCCACACGGTACCCACCTGGTACTCTCTTATTACTTGGGAAACTGGATCAGGCTGCAAGGAACCCAGAACTCTATTCTCCAAGATTTAGCTTAAGTAACTGATCAAATAATGCATGTAAGTTCTGGCTTACAGAAAGCACTCAGTACTTAGGTATTGTAATAGGTTGAATGGTGGCTCAAAAGATATCTCTGTGTCCCAGAACCTGCAAATGTGACCTCATTTGGAAAAAGGGACTATGCTAATTTAATTAAGTTAGGGATCTTAGGATGAGATCATCCTGCATTACCAGGTGGACCCTAAATCAATGGCAAGTGTCCTTATAAGAGTCAGAAGAAAGTTACAGACACGTGTAAGAGATGGGCATGTGAATATGGAGAGAGAGTAGAGTGAGGCAGCCCCGAGCCAAGGAATGATAAATTCTCCCCTTGAGCCCCAGAAGACTGTACTCTGCAGACACCTGGATTTTGGGCTTCCAGCCTCTGAAACTGAGAGAATAGCTTTCTGTTCTTTTAAGCCATCCAGTTTGTGGTAATTTGTTCTGGCAACTGTAGAAAACTAATATAGAGTGCATTAAGTAAACACATGTCAGGCACTTAACATGCATTATCTCATTTAATTCATGCAATATCCCAATGAGGTGAATATCACTACTGTCCCCTTTTTACAGAGTAGGAAACAGGACCAGAGGGGGTCAGTTAACCTGCTCGAAGTCACTCATCCAGCCAGCATGTAGCAAGGATGTGATCCCAGATGCCTGCCTCTCCTGGCCACTACGCTGCCCCTAAATGCTTCCTCCTTACACAGTCATGTCTCTCCTAATGAGGGTTGCCTACACCACACACAGGCACCACGCCCTGCTCTCTCTGTAGGTTCCTGCATGATGCTCACCTCTCTCAGAGCCTGCCATCCTCTCTACTCTTTGCCAGTCTGCTCCTGGCTCCCTCCAGGTACCCTTCACCAGGGGCTCTGCTCCTTGTTGCACCACTTCTAGCCTGGAAATCGCCAAGTTGTTGCTTCTAACTTTCCGGGTCAAGGTGAGGAAGATGAAGCATTGCTGCTCCTCTCTATCTAGTGTCTTCCCACATAGCCAGGTGAGGCATTGGAAGGAGTCAGCAAACCTGTAGGAAGAAAGTAAGAAAGCCAGCGCTTATGATTGCACCCTTGCCTGCACTACAGAGGCTAGGCTGATCTCATAGGCTGTCTTCGCTGCCCACTTTCCCTTCTGTTTGATCTCTCTCCTTGTTTTTCTCATGCAGTGTCATGCTATGATAAGCTCAGCAAATATTTCCTGAGCACCTACTATGAGCCAGACACTATGCTAGGGGCTGGAAATCCAGGGGTCAAGAAGACACATCCTGTGCTGCTGAGACGGGAGACTGACCCATGGGACAAAAATGTCAATAAAATATGTGGATGAGATAGAATAAAGACTGCAAATATAAAAAGTCTAGGGGCCAGGAAAGTCACAGAAATGAATGTAGTGATCTGGTAACAGGGAAGCAATAGGGAGGGATGGAGATTGTAGTTAACTGTAGTGAGCAAGCCCAATGAAAGGGCATTGCAGAAACCATCTCCATCCCATCTGCTCATGTTTCCAAAGGAGCCCAATATTCAGGTATTTATTTAATAGCTCCTGATTTTCAGATGCCAGCAAGAAATTAAAACAATATACTTAAATCTCTGTGGGGTAGAACAAAACCTGTTGGGAGGTTAAATTCAATTCTTGAGCTGAAGTTTGCAGCACTATGATAGAACCATGGAGACAGAGAGTGGGTGCCTCACTGCTCACTCCTCCAGAGGAGGTAGCCAGGCACACGAGAGCACTTCCATTCTACAGTATAGAAAATGGAGACAGAAAAAGTCCAGGCGACTTTTAACCAGGCTGCATGCATGTCTCTTAGTGGCAGGGATGGGATGAGAAGCCATTAATTAGCTCACCTCCTAGTTGGCCAGTGTTTGGAAACATGGAAAGGACTTCGTATATTCTAGGTCTTGCACAGATGTAAAGAAATAATAAAGTTGGTAATATCAATTATAGTTATTATACCTTGTTACATTCTCATATATCTCATATACATCTGTTTTTCTTCATACCTGGGTCTCCTTTAATCTATGCCAAGCCACTATCTCTGGATTTTTGTCTGCCTGTTTCTGCCTCTCTCTCTTTCTCTCTCACTGTCTGATGCACTTTGTATGGGTTCACCTCTTTATCTGTCAATCTACACTCTGTGTTTTTAAAAAAAACTTTGACATATTTATTGGAATTACATTAAATGTATACATTGATTTATTATTTACCTTGGTCCATTGATATAAATTTTTGTGTTTTCCAGTAAACTTTTAAACATATCTTCATGTGAATTTTACAAACGTTATTCTAATTTTATTCAGAAGCAGGAAAAGACCAAATATGCAATCCTACAGTTGGTGGTCTGTGTTGCTTCCATGCCATCTCTCTCTCTGCATACACCCAACAGACCCCCACTCATTACACACTATCAGGCTAAAACAAGCTGGTAAAAATCATTCAGGCTCTGGGCTTGTCCTGCCAGTGACCTCCGTTGTTGCATTCCAGCAGGAGGTATCTGAAGACTCTGCCCTGAGGCCGGAGATGGTCCTTGGTTACGGTCCAGCACTGCTGGCCTTTCACTCCCAAAGAGAAGTCATGTGCCTGCTACAGAACTGAATCATCTCCCATGATGCACTGAGGCCCAAGGGGCAGTCAGTCCTTACAAATCTCCTTTTATTACAAAATATATAACCCACTTTTCAAGTTGCCACACACCGATGACTGAAACCATAAAGTAGGTACGTCTTCTAGAGTGAGCATTTTAAAGGAAATAGACACTTAAATGGATGCTTTCTCTCTAACATTAATCTTTTCTTCATCAGCTTACTCTGGATCCTGGGAATCAGACAGCTTTCATTACAGCTTCAATGCAACCTTCTGATTTTTTTTTTTTAATTGAGGCTTTCTGAGCTGACCAGTCACAGTGATAATACTATCATATTTTGTTGAGTGTCTGTGATGTGGTCAATTCATGGAGGAAGAAACTAGGCTTAGAGACTTGCTCTAAAGTACAGGGCTGAGATGGGAGCTAGCCCTAGCTCCTACCAATGCCCTCATAACCTCGATGCCATCCACCCAACACAGGGAAGCTCTGAGCAGACACTTTGAAAGGTCCGGTTCCCAGATCCCCAGCCTCCTACCTCTATCCACAGGCAGTGCCGATGCCAGGAAAACCAGGAGCTTGGAGAGGGCCATCAAACAGATTCACCCACAGCTCTCAAAAAGAACAACCCTCCGATACCAGTGTCACTAATCTTGGTCTTCTGGCCTCCAAAATAGTTAGACAATAAAAATTTCTGTTGTTTAAGCCATCCGGTTTGTGGTGCTTAGTTACTACAAACTGATATATTCCTATTCATTTCTCAAGACCCAGTTCAAATGGCCCTTCTTCTATGTCTGTCTGCCTGTGCTGCAGAGTATATAATCCTGTGTCCTAAGCTATTCAGGCTGCTATAACAAAGTATCATACACTGGGTGGCTTATCAATAGCCAAAATGTATTTCTCAGTTCTGGTGGCTGGGTGTTGGGTAAGGGCCTGCATCTTCACGGATAATTGATTTCCTTGCTGTATCCTCACATGGCAGAAAGGGCAAGCGTCTCTCTTGGGCCTCTTTTATAAGTGTGTTAAATCCCATTTATGATGGCTCTGCCCTCATGACCTAATCACCTCCCAAAGGCCGGACCCTTCTAATGCCATCATTTTGTGGGTGAGAATTCCAGCATATGAATTTGGGCAGATATAAACATTCATGCCATAGCATGCTGAATTACAATGACTCTATGTCTCTGTGTTCTGCTATAGAGGCTGAGTTTCAAGGGTAGAAAGCAGAGCAAGTGTGTTTCATCTTTGGGTCTGCTCCTGTGCTATCTCCATACATGGCTAATTGTAGTTGCTCAAAAGATGCTTGCTGAAGGAACGACTAATGAATAGCATATCCTCACTGGTCCACGTGGCCCAAGAACCAGCCTAAACTGCAGTCCTATGATTAGAAGAAAAAGAACTACATCTGAATTACCCAGGGGGAATTATTATTTATAAAATAATAAATATATATTTCAACGGGAATATATTATTTATAAAAATGAAACCACAGATGTGTTCTGGGAGCATAGAGCCAATCTGAAGAGGAGCAACTGACTGAACAGGGAGTAAAAGCAGGCTTGCGGGGGTCAGGGCAGCACATTTGGCAAACCAGAGAAAGGCAGACTCTCAAAAGCCCACTTTCATGAGAGGCAGATGAGGCCACAGAGAGAGAACCTCCTCTGGAAGGAAGTGCCAGGCCTTGGATGTTGGAGGGAAAGAGGCTATGACACAGCTTGCATCCTGCCGCCCAAGTCTGTTCTGGCCCAGCTCCATGGTCTCCTATCTGAGACCAGGAGTAAGGCTGGGCTGTTGGAAAAGATAGAAAAATCTGTTCCCCTAAATCTCTACAAAACACTGGACCACAAATGGCTCTATGACTTGCATTAATAAGGACTGTGCCAGTATTAAAAAGACAGCGGGTGAGCAGCTGTGCCATGCTCTGCTTTGCTATTGACAACCATGTCTTTGGCATTTCAGGGTTCACTGCAGTGAGAATGGGCAGCATCATGGCTGTGCCAGAGGTACAGGCTGGTTTGTGTGCACACAGGTTCACCCCAGGACATCCTCCCAGATCCCAGGAGCTAATGCTCTGTGTTGCCTATCAGGGTTAAGAGTGAGGCAGAAGACCCTGGAATTTGACATATTCTAGCTAATGATGGCTCTAGAGACTAGGGAGGTCCGTGAGCAGCTTAGGCTAAACCCAGGTGGTGTGATTTCTCCTTTACAAGTTTTATTTGAATGCTTTGGCATGGAAACAGGAAGAAGAAAGTGTTCTGTAGCCAAAAACATTTCCAAGAACAGCAATGAAACCCAGCTTAGCTTCTGATTCATAATCTCTGACATTATTCATCTGTTAGAGTGGGGATCCACACACTGTGATTTGATTGAACTGAACAGGGATAGGGTGATATTCACAACAAAGGCCTCGGAACGGAGAGACGAAATGGACACCAACTGGGAAGATGACAGAGAGTGAATGTCGGCTCTGAATAGGTGTGTGGGGTGTGTGCATGGTGTGCAAAGACCTGTTCACACTGAGAAGCTGAGTCACAGGGTTACTGCTAAATCTGGAAAGCTAAAATGCAAACAGGTAAAACACTGGGGATTTAAGGATGTCAAATGACACTAATTCTTTCCAGTTTTCCCAGTACCCAAGACCCAAATAATTGGTGATAATGAAGAAACTCTAACTACCAGACATTTCAAGATGCCTCAGTGACCTAATCCAGCAAATCACCACTCCAGCTGTCCATGAGCACTGTCTGCAATCTGGGCAGTTGTTTCCTTTTAATACAAAGGTTGGCACTCATCAGATTATAATTTCTGGGATAGAAGCAAAGCTGTTGGTACTTCCTCAAGGCTCTTGAAGGTGATTCTGCTGAGCTGGGATTAAGAACACGCTGCCTTAATCCTTTCAGCAACAAAATTAAGTACTATCACTATTAACAGAAGAAAAAAAAAAGCTGTTTAAAGAGAGTGAGAAAGTGTTATACCAGGAATGGGGGCATGATTTTGTCATTGAGACCACAGCCTCTGGAACAAGACCACCTGGGTTCAACTTGTAGTTCTGCCACTTGCTATCTATGAACCTAGGGCACATTATTTGGTCTCTCTGGGCCTCAGTCTCCTCATCTGTAAGAGAGAAATCACAATAGTACCTACCTCACACAGAGATTATGAGTACTAAATGAGTTTATATTGTTAGAGTGTTCAAAAGAGTGCCTGGCATGCCACGTACTATACAAATATTATTAATTTTCTAACAAATCAAGTTTTTCACAGGTCCAGGCTTGTAGTTGAAGTTGATGACATAGTCTATCCATCAAAATAGGCTTTTCTATAGTGTCCTGCCTCTTAGGGTGGAAGGCACAGAAACTAGGAATGAAAATGGGACAATTAGTAGCATTGATGTTCTATCAGAATAGAAGAAACATTGACTGATTGACTGATAGACTGATGGAGATGGAGCCTCATTCTGTCATCTAGGCTGTAGTGCAGGGGTGCAGTCTTGGACATTGACTGATTGACTGATAGACTGATGGAGATGGAGCCTCATTCTGTCATCTAGGCTGGAGTGCAGGGGTGCAGTCTTGGACATTGACTGATTGACTGATAGACTGATGGAGATGGAGCCTCATTCTGTCATCTAGGCTGCAGTGCAGGGGTGCAATCTTGGCTCATTGCAACCTCCACTTCCCTGGATCAAGTGATTCTCATGCCTCAACCCCCCGAAATAGCTGGGATTACAGGCACATGCCACCATGCCCGGCTAATTGTTGTATTTTTTAGTAGAGACAGGGCTTCGCCATGTTGGGCAGGCTGGTCTCGAACTCCTGACCTCAAGTGATCTGCCTGCCTCGGCCTCCCAAAGTGCTGGGATTACAGGTGTAAGCCACCGCAGCTGGCCAGAAAAAAACACTTAAACTACTGAATGCATCCTATTATAAATACCAACAACTAGGACATGAAAATAGTAATATGAAAATAATTTTAGGATTAAAATAGAAATCTTCGTTTGATAATACTTGAGGAGGAGCAAACAAAATGGAATGGTATCTATGAAGAGGCATCTTACAAGATTATATTTCTAGAGGCTAAAGGAAATTATCTTGGGAGTTGGTTATAGCCCAAGGGGCACGTCTGTCTGTATCTAATAAAAGTGTCTTCTGAAAAAAGAAACAGAGAGGGAACTTTTAAATGGAACATCTTGTTTTACAAACAGCTGGAAGCGCCTATAACTCCTCCCCAAACTGAAAAGATTACTTTTACATTATCCATTTTACAATTTTATGTATACATTTTAAAAACTCTCTTGTAATGTGGAAGATTTATTTATTCAGTCACCCATAGCAGGTTCGAAGGAGACATCTGGCTATCTAAAAAGCCACTGCACTCAGAATTTCTCCCATGGTGGGGCACGGGGATGCTCCATGGGGAAATGGATTCTCTCACCTGTAGGCTTCACTCCAAAACAAGGCAAGGGGAATACAATGGCTTCTGTGACTCTAGCCATGATAATCCTTGCAGTGGGGGGTTACATTCTTCATTTAAGTTTCCATACTGGGCCAGCAATATCACTGAATTCTTCCAAGAGAAAACAGCTCCCCTAGAGGTGTTACCCACAGGAGTCTCTGCTACCCACAGGAGTCTCTGCCAGGTTCCCGAGTCTATTTATTCTTGCATTCCACCCCTTCCCTCAAGGTTCAATTCCTTTATTTTAAAATTACATCCTTTAGAAACTTTTTTTTTTTAAGCAAAGACTTCTGAGAGGTCGATTCCTCTTGTTTTTGAAAACATCAGTTAAAAAGGATACTTCAGTTTGATGTAGACATCTAGATTAAAGTTTGGGGTAAAGATGCTGGATTGAACCACCAATCCAAATTTTGCTTTTTCAGGAATCATATAAAACTACAATGAATAGATAGTATTAGAAATGCATGAACCTTTCAGGATATGGAAAATGGGAGAAGAGGCAAAAACAAACTCTGGAAGTCAGAAAGAAGACGGATAAATAAACTAACCCAGCGGGTCAAAGAAAGATTCTAAGCTGGCTTAGTTTTTTTTTTTTTTTTTTCCTAACGTCATCTAAACTCCAGGATATGGTAACACCAGGTAACACTGGAAATGGAATAACGAGGGTGCCTTAAAATAAGAAGGATTAGAAAAGTTGTTTGAGAATCACCAGCTTTCTAAATTCCCTCAACACCCCACATACTTGGATGAGTTATCTTCCGCATCCTAGCCAAAGGATACTCTGTAGAGAGCATAAAACAGAGATACCCTATACTTGGAGGACACAGACCTAGTCAAGAGCAGGAATCCCACACTGAAGCCAGAGGGAATAAATGAATATGTAGACACTGAAGGCCAAGACCCCTGCTCTAAGTCCTGTTTACCTACCCAGCTTCCACAGTGATTTCGAAAAATGCAAGAGTCATCTCTGGGGGATTTGACCAGCCCAAAAAGAAAAACTTACACATACCAATATTAAGGTTACCCCCAACAAATGACCTAGCCAGATCACTCTCCCATAAAACTCACTCAGATCTTCCATCTGCTTTTTACTCACCCACAAGTAAACAAGAGAAGACACCTAAGTATTACCATACAGATGAAGAATGCCTCTAACTTACAAGATAAAGATAAGGCAAACAAACCACAAACAGAGAAAAATGACTCGGAGGGAAATTAAACTATGAGGGGAAGAGAAAACTTCAAAATAAAACTACTATTAATATCTTTAAAGAGAGAAGCTGATACTGAATCCCAGGAATAAGGTCAGAATGCTGTTTAAAAAATAACATTCAGAGAACATAAAAAAACTCTTAGAAATTAAAAACCTGAGGCCAGGCACAGTGGCTAATACCTGTAATTCTAGCATTTTGGAGGCCAAGGCAGGCAAATTGCTTAAGGCCAGGAGTTTGAGACCAGCCTGGCCAACATAGTGAAACCCATCTCTACTAAAAACACAAAAATTAGCTGGGCATAGCGGTGTACATCTGTAGTCCCTGCTACTCAGGAGGCCAGGCAGGAGGATCACTTGAGCCTGGGAGGTGGAGGTTGCAGTGAGCCGAGATCATGCCTCTGAACTCTAGCCTGGGTGACAGAGTAAGACCAATCTAAAAAAAATGAAGGAAGAAGGAAGGAAGGGAGGGAGGGAAAGGAAAGGAAAAGAAAGAAAAGAGGGGGAGGGGAGAGAGAGAGAGAAAGAAAGAAACGAAGAAACAAGGAAACAAAGAAAGAAAAGAAAATCCTGAAAGTAGAACCCAAACATTCAATAGAAAGGCTGGAAGTTGAGCTTGAATCAACCTCTCAGAAAGTAGAGCAAAAAACCAACAGAAGAAAAATAAAAGGAAAAGGTATATTATGTAAATACATATTTGTTTGTTTTTATATAGAAAATATCAAACATTATATTATTTTATAAAACATTATATATACAGTGTAGGAAGGCCAATATCTGGATAATGAGGATTTAAGAAGAGAATAAGGTGAATGAGAAAAAAATTAGAAATAATTTAAGGAATTTTTCTGAATTCAAATACATGAATTTCCAGACTAAAGGGAAGAATGGATGAACAATGGATGAAAATAGATTCATAACAAGGCATATAATTGTGAAATATCAGAACAATCGGGACAAGATCTGAAAAGCTTTCTAAGACCAAAAGTGAGTCACACTCAAAAGCCAGTTATACTCAGAATAATATAAACATTGATCTTGATCTAAGCAAAATTACACTATTACTATATTATAAGCATGAGGGCTCAAACCAATATCAGATTCAATGAAATCCCTATCAAAATGCCAATGACATTCTTTACAGAAATATTTTAAAAATCCTAAAATTCATATGGAACCACAAAAGACCCAGAATACCCAAAGCTATCCTAAGCAGAAAGCACAAAACTAGAGGAATTATATTACCTGACTTCAAATTATACTACAAACCTGCAGTAACCAAAACAGTATGGTATTGACATTAAAAAAACAGACAAATAGACCAATACAGAACCCAGAAACAAATACATATACCTACAGTGAACTCATTTTCAACAAATGTCCTAAACACCTACAGTAAAATCATTTTTGACAAATGTGCCGAGAACATATACTGAGGAAAAGACACTGTCTTCAACAAATGGTGCTGGGGAAACTGGATATCCATATGCAGAAGAATGAAACTAGACCCCTATCTCTTGCCATATACAAAAATCAAATCAAAATGGATTAAAGACTTAAATCTATGACCTCAAACTATGAAACTACTATAAGAAAACATTGGGTAAAATCTCCAGGACATCATTCTGGGCAAAAATTTATTGAGCCACACCCCATAAGCACAGGCAACCAAAGCAAAAATGGATAAGTGGGATCACATCAAGTTAAAAAGCTTCTGCACAGCAAGGAAACAATCAACAAAGTGAAGAGACAAACCACAGAATGGGAGAAAATATTTGCAAACTACCCATCAGACAAGGGATTAATAACCAGAATATATAAGGAGGTTGAACTCTATAGAAAAGAGTCTAATAATCCCATCAAAAAGTGGGCAAGAGATTTGACGAGATAGTTCTCATAAGATGATAATATAAATGGCAAACAGGCATATGAAAATGTTTTTAACATCATTGATCATTAGAGAAATTCAAATCAAAACTACAATGAGAGATTTCGTCCCAGTTAAAATGGCTTTTATCCAAAAGACAGGCCAATAGCAAATGCTGTTGAGGATGTGGAGAAAAGGGAACGCTTATATATCGTTGAAGGGAATGTAAATTAGTGCAACCACTATGGAAAACAGTTTGGAGGTTACTGAAAAAACTAAAAATTGAGCGACCATATGATCCAGCAATCTCACTGCTGGGTTTATACCCCAAAGAAATCAGTATATTGAAGAGATATCTGTACTCCTATGTTTGTTGCACTGTTCACAATAGCTAAAATTTAGAAGCAGCCTAAGTGTTTTATCAAACAACCTAATTTGTTTACCAAGCCATTTGTGTGTCTGTGTGTGCATATATATGTGTGTGTGTGTGTGTATATATATATATATATATATATATAAAATATACGTGTGTATATATATACACACACACACAAATGGTTTGATAAATATACATACATATATATGTGTGTGTGTGTATATATATATAAACATGTATATATATATGTGTGTATATATATATATACACATGTATATATGTGTGTGTGTGTATATACACACACACACACACACACACACACACACACACACACACACACACATGCACACACAGAAATGGCTTAACAAACAAATGCCATTGTCACCCTAGATCCCTGGAACCTGACTGCACTGGACCTACTGCAATTGTTAATGTCCCCAAAAGTCAGACTCCATTGTCACCACACAATCCTACAAAATGAACAGTCAAAAGAGCTTATATCTTTTGTTTGTTACTTGGGAATTTAAATCTCACATGGTTGCATCTGATTAGTAGAGTCCAGGCCACATGATTTTATTCTAGCTGAAAGAGAAGCTGGCAATTTGAACTCTTGAGTTTTGTATTGCAAGGACAGAACTTATAACATGGAAGTTTCCCATACTTAGAAAAGTTCTTCAGAAGACAATGGGTCACAGCAAATGTGACACAAGCCTATTACGGGTATCACTTAAAATAGAACTGATTAACCATTTCATACCCATTAGGATAACTATTATCAAGAAGACAAAACCAAATGTTGATGAGTATGTGGAGAAATTGGAGCCTTTGTGTATTGCTAGTGAGAATGTAAAATGGTGCAGATGCAGTGGAAAACAGTATGGCTGTTCCTCAAAATTTAAACATAGAATTACCATATGGTCCAGCAGTTTAACTTCTAGATATATTGAAAACAAGGACTGATATGGTTTGGCTGTATCCTCACCAAAATTTCATCTTGAATTATAGCTCCCATAATCCCCACATGTCATGAGAGAGACCTGGTGGGAGGTAATTTAATCATAAGGGTGGTTACCTTCATGCTGTTCTCCTAATTGTGAGTGAGTTCTCATGAGATCTGATAGTTTTATAAGGAGATTTCCCCCCTTTTGCTCAACAAGTCTCCTTGCTGCCACCATGAGAAGAAAAACATGTTTTGTTCCCCTTCTGCCTTGATTGTAAGTTTCCTGAGGCTTCCCCAGCCATGCTGAACTGTGAGTCAATGAAACTTCTTTCCTTTATAAATTACCTGCAGTTTCAGGTATATTTTTATTAGCAGCATGAGAATGGACTAATGCAATAAACTGGTACTGCAGAGACTGGGGCACTCTAAAGATACCCAACATGTAGAAGCAACTTTGAAATATGGTAACAGGCCCTTTGAAACCATTTGGAGGGCTCAGAAGACAGGAAAATGTGGGAAAGTTTGGAACTTCTTAGAGACTTGGAGGGCCTCAAAGACAGGAGATGTAGGAAAGTTTGGAACTTCCCAGAGACTTGTTGAATGGCTTTGGCCAAAATGCTGATAGTGACATGAACAATGAAGTCCAGGGTGAGGTGGTCTCAGATAAAGATGAGGAACTTGTTGGAAACTAGAGTAAAGGTCACTCTTGCTATGCAAAGAGACTGGTGGCATTTTGCCCCTGTCCTAGAAATCTGTGGAACTTTGAACTGGAGAGGGATGATTTAGGGCATTTGGCGAGAGAAATGTCTAAGTGGCAAAGCATTCAAGGGGAAGTAGAGCATAAAAGTTTGGAAAATTTGTAGCTTGACGATGCGACAAAAAAAAATCCCCATTTTTCTGGGAAGAAATTCAGGCTGGCTGCAGAAATTTGCTTAAGTAATAAGGAGCCAAATATTAATCACCAAGTCAATGGGGAAAATGTCTCCAGGGCATGTCAGAGACCTTCACAGAAGCCCCAGTCATCACAGACTGGGAGCCTAGGAGGGAAACATGGTTTCATGGGCTAGGCCCAGTGCCCTGCTGCTGCTCTGTGTGGCCTCAGAACTTGGTGCCCTGCATCCCATGTGTGGCTAAAAGGGGCCAATGTACAGCTCAGGCTGTTGCTTCAGAAGGTGCAAGCCCCAAGCCTTGGCAGCTTCCATGTGGTGTTGGTCCTGCAGATGTGCAGAAGACAAGAATTGAGGTTTGAGAACCTCTGCCTAGATTTCAGAGAATGTATGAAAATGCTGGGATGTCCAAGCAGAAGTTTGCTATAGGGGTGGAGTCCTCATGGAGAATCTTTGCTAGGACAGTGTGGAAGGGAAATGTGGGGTTAGAACCCCCACACAGAATTCCCACTGGGGCACTGAACGGTGGAGTTGTGAGAAGAGAGCCACTGTCCTCCAGATCCCAAAATGGTAGATTTACTGACAGCTTGCACTGTGCACCTGGAAAAGCCACAGACACTCAACGCCGGCCATGAAAGTGGCCAGGAATGGTGCTATACTCTGCAAAGCCACAGAGATGGAGCTGCCCAAGGCCATGGGAGCCCACCTCTTTCAGCAGGGTGTCCTGCACATAAGACATGAAGTTAAAGAAGATCATTTTGGAATTTTAAGGTTTAATGACTGCTCTATTGGATTTTGGACTTGCATGAGGCCTGTTACCCCTCTGTTTTGGCCAATTTCTATCATTTGGAATGAGTATATTTACCCAATGCCTGTACCCATGTTGTATCTAGGAGGTAAGTAACTTGCTTTTCATTTTACAGGCTCATAGGTGGAAGGGACTTGCCTTGTCTCAGATGAGACTTTGGACTTGGACTTTTGAGTCCATAATGCTAGAATGAGTTAAGACTTTGGGGAACTGTTGGAAGGGCATCATTGTGTTTTGATAAGTGAGGACATGAGATTTGGGAAGGGCCAAGGGCAGAATGATATGGTTTGGGTGTGTCCCTACCAAAATCTCATCGTAAATTGTACTTCCCATAATCTCCACATATCATGGGAGCAAGCTGGTGGGAGGTAATTCAATCATGGGGGAAGTTACCCTCATGCTGTTCTCATGATCATGACTGAGTTCTCATGAGATCTGATGATTTTATGTGGGGCTTTTCCCCCTTTTGCTAGGCACTTCTCCTTGCTGCCACCATGGGAAGAAGGACATGTTTGATTACCTTTTTGCAATGATTGTAAGCTTCCTGAGGCTTCCCCAGCCATGCTGAGGTATGAGTCAATTAAACCTTTTTCCTTTATAAATTACCCAGTCTCAGGTATGTCTTTATTGGCAGTGTGAAAATGGACTAACACAAGGACTCAAACAGATATTTGTCCATCAATTTTCATAGCAGCCTTATTCACAATAGTCAGAAGATGGAATCAATAGATGTTTATCTCTAGATGAATAGACGAATAAAATGTATTGCATTGGTTAATTTTATGTGTCAACTTGACTGATCACAGGATGTCCAGATATTTGACCAAACATTATTTCCCGGTGTGTCTGTGTAGGTGCTTCCAGATGAAATTAGCATTGAATCAGGGAATTTAGGACAGCAGTTTGCCCTCCCCAATGTGGGTGGGCATCATCCAATTTATTTAGGGCCTGAATAGAACAGAAATATAGAGAAAAAAAGAATTTAGGCCCTTCTTACCTGATTGCTAGAGCAGACATCCATCTTTTTCTGCCCTCAGTGTTTCTGATTCGCAGGCCTTCAGACCCAAACTGAAATTTATACCATTGGCTGCTCTGGGTTCCAAGCCTTCAGACTTGGACTGAAGCCCACCATTAGCTTTCCTGACTCCAGCTTGCAAATGGCATATTGTGGGATTTCTCAGCTTTCATAATTGTGTGAACCAATTCTTTATAATGACTCTCTTCCTATATATATCCTATCAGTACTGTCTTCTGGAGAACCCTAATATGTATGGCATATATATAAAATGAAATATTTTTCAGCCTCAAAAATCAATGAAATTCTGATACATGCTACAAACGGATGAACTTTGAAAACATCATGCTAAGTGAAAATCAGTTAGATGCAAAACGGCAAGTATTGCATGATTCCACATGCATAAAATACCCACTATCACACTGATGAAGACAAAGTAGGATAGTGGTTACTAGGGGCTGAGAATTAAAGGGAATGGAGAATTATTGTTTAATGGGTACAAAAATTTCAGTTTGGGAAGATATATAGTGATGATTGTACAACAATGTGAATGAACTTAAAGTCACTGAATCGTACACTTAAAAATGGCTTAAATGGTAAATTTTATGTACATTTTACCACAATAAAAATAGAATTAATTAATAATTTTGGAAATCAAAAAGAAATGGAAATTGACCAGATTATTCATTTCATTACTCCTGTACTTTGGTGTTTTTCCAGAGAGTAAGATAGAACAGAAAATAAAAAATGATTTTTACTAGATCTTTTGTGTGACATCTACCGCACAGCAAGGGACAGTTTATACCAGAGTTATGAAAATTGAATGCTGAAATTAGAACCCCAAAGAATTTAGATAACACAGGGACAGTCTTGCAGCCAATGTTCAGTACAACATATTGAAAATTTGAGTATCAAAATAACAGTCATCTGTGTTCAAGCCTCCCCATTTCAGTGCAATAAAAAGAGATTTTGAAAACCTAGAATTGGCTGGGCACAGTGGCTCACGCCTGTAATCCGAACAATTTGGGAGACCAAGGCAGATAAGGTCAGGAGTTCCAGGCCAACCTGGTCAACATGGTGAAACTCCATCTCTACTAAAAATACAAAAATTAGCCAGGTGTGGTGGCACATGCCTGTAATCCCACCTACTCAGGAGGCTGAGGCAGGAGAATCACTTGAACACGGGAGGTGGAGGTTGCAGTGAGCTAAGATCATGCCACTGCACTCCAGCCTAGGTGACAGAGCAAGACCCTGTCTCAGAAAAATAAAATAAAAATTTTAAAACCTGGAATCAAGAATAGCAGAATGGGCTTATTGACTACAAAAATACAAAAAACTAGTTTTCTTTTCTGAAGGGTTTTCAGATTTATTTTCTTTAACCCTAAAGTAAAACCAGTTATTAATAAAGGCAAAAATCAGAGAGAGAACAATTGAACAATAATTAGCACAGGAAGTCTGGAGCCAAATATTCCCTGATCTCCAACTGACCTTGAGCAAACTGCTTAAGCTCTCTGCTCTTTAGCTTTCCTTGTTCTACAATGAAAATGATAGCTTCCCCACCAAGGCATTGGGAAATTCATCAAATTCACCACTGTCAAGCAAGTTCATAGTATGCAGAAAGCCAGGGCAGGCATTTTCTTCCTTTCAAATACATAGAATATCTATAAAACAATATATTGAGCAAGAATCATCAAATGTCTAATTCATGCACACAAAATGTCCAAATAATAAAATTAAAACTTCGTATACAACTGTTAGAGTTTTCTATGTTATGGCTTTCAAAAGTCCAAACACATTGATTTCCAGCTGCATTTCAACTCCACCCTGTGTCTCTTGCATCTTGTCCTGATGACTTATTGGTATCTGATGTTCAGGAGAGGAAGTAACTCAGCAAATGGGTCAATCTTCCAAACCATCAGACTCCTATTTTTGTTTCCCAATCTTCTTTATCTTAGCACAACTAAATTGCAACCTTGAATTCAAGGATATCTTTCTAAGAACCTCTCAAATGCATGATTTACAGACTGTTTTGGAGGTAAAGCAAGCTAACTTGAGCCTTTAAATAAAAGTGACCTTGTTACTTTAAGAGGAAAATAATAAATCTATCTGACTTTCAGCCTTCAATTATTTTTCAAGCATCCTAAGTTAATTAAAAGAGGGCAATATACAAAAGACGATAGCCTTTTCCATATAAGCTATAAATACGCCATCATTAACAAATTTCATTACTGGCTAGAGAAGGCAACAAGCCCTTCTAGTTTAGTTCAGCATTTAACTTAAGATGATGGAATGGCAGCTGTGTAGTTAATGTTTTAAGTAGTTAAAATATTTTTAGAGTCATCCTTTAAAATCTGACATGTGCATTAAAAATAAATGAATATACTCTAAGGTAGTAAGCTTTTGTTTAGACTTTGGGGTCATTTTAGTGATTTATCTTTCTTGTTTCAGCTACAGATACTTTAGAAATATTAATTAGAAAGAAAGAATTATAGTGCTGACTAGGTCTAACTTACTGTGTCTTCTTTTGTAGTTATGTGGCTTTTTATTATAGTACCCTGTTGAAGGGAAATTTGTTTTACAATGATGACAAACCTAAACAAATTCGGCCTTTGTGGTGGGGGAAAAATGCTGTATTTCTTGAGCATAACTGTATTATAATGTGCTGACAAATTCAAAGTAACTGCTCTGAGTAATAAATGCATAGGGAAACTCCAGACCAAAGGGACTGGAATGGTAATGACAGAAAGGAAATACCCTGATTTTATTTTTTCCTAAAAAGTAAGCTTAAGTTCCAAGTGTTTTTCATTCAAGAGTTCCAAATATCTTTCAATGGTGTCACTTCAAAAATGAAATGAGAGAAAACAAAGAGACATATGAATGCCCAGTCTGTTCCTCTGAAAACTACATGATTAATTCTCATGAACAAGTCTTTGTCCATTAAGCTTGACTGGCTCTGGGCCAGCCTGGTGGGAGGGGTGCTGACAGGATGTAAAGTTACTATAGCTTCAAGAGTGTGGGGTTTGATTTCAGACTGCCTGGGTTCGAATCTCTGCTGCACCACTTCGCAGTTCCTTAACTTCCCTGAACCTCAGTTTCTTCTGTCAATGAGAGATAGTGACAGTCACAATCTACTAGGATGAAGTGAGATAATGTATGTAAAGCACTTAGCACAGGCCTAACACATAACAAACATTCAATAAATATTAGCCAACTTAGTTTTGCTATAAGCCTGGATGATTTAACAACTCCCAAGAGCATAGCCCAATTAGCATTCAAAAATTATTTGGGCAAGGGATGCCCTTATAGGCAAATGAAAAATTTAGTAGAATTCAGTGATTTCTTCCAGGTGCAAAAGGTACTTCCTGGTATAAATTAGAAGCACAAAAACCATATAATCCTAGAATAATAATGAGAAACTATCATGTGGTCCTCAACACTGGCAAAAGAACTTGGGGGAAGGTATGAATTGAGTACGCAGACTCCACAGGCCAGGGAAGAACCAAGTCCTTTTCTTTTGAAGCTGGGAGGTGGATAGCCTCGGGTAACTTTTCAAGTCCATTGCCCTCCACCTGGAAACAGACTCGGGCTGTTGCAGGAGGCACGGTGGGAGTGAGACCAGCCCTTTGGTTTGTGTGGGAGCTGGATGAGGCCTGTGACTGCCAGCTTTCCCCCACTTCCCTGATAACCTTCATGAGTCAGCAGAAGCAGCCATAATCCTCCTAGGTACACAACCCCAGTGACTTGGGAATCTCATGCCATTCCCCACAGCAGCCACAGCAAGAACCACCTAAGGAGAGTCAAATATACCTAGCCCCACCCCCTCCTGATGGTCCTTCCCTACCCACCCTCGTAGTGGAAAATAAAGGGTATATAATCCCGGGAGTTCTAGGGCCCTGCTCTCGTGCAAGTCCTCTCCACACTACTATAACTGATGCTTTCTGTAAAGCACCACCTTCTGTCAGGAGGCCAAGCAGCACAAAAATAGACCATTAAACCACCAAAGCTAAGGACCCTCATGGTGTCCACGGGACCCTCCACCACCTCCACCAGCTCAGGGGCTGGTATCCATGACTGAGAGACCCACAGATGGTTCACAACACAGGACTCTGTATAGACAACCCCCAGTACCAGCCCAGAGCCAAGCTGACTCTCTTCTGGGTGGCTAGACCCAGGAGAGAAACAGCAATCACTATAGTTCAGCTCATAGGAAGCCACATCCATAGGAAAAGAGGCAGAGTACTTCAGTAAGGTACCCACTTGGGACAAAAGTATCTGAGCAACAGCCTTCCGCCTTAGATCCTCCCTCTGACAGAGCCTACCCAAATAAGAAGGAAGCAGAAAACCAACCCTGGTAATATGACAAAATAAGGCTCTTCAATACCCCCTCAAATCATACTAGTTCACCAGCAATGAATCCAAGCCAAGAAGAAATCCCTTGATTTACCTGAAAAAGAATTCAGGAGGTTAGTTATTAAGCTAATCAGGGAGGGACCAGAGAAAGGCGAAACCCAATGTAAGAAAATCCAAAACATGATACAAGAAGTGGAGGGAGAGAAATATTCATGGACATAGATAGCTTAAAGAAAAAACAATCAAAAACTCAGGAAACTTTGGACACACTTTTAGAAATGTGAAATGCTTTGGGACATCTCAGCAATAGAATTGAACAAGTAGAAGAAAGAAATTCAGAGCTCAAAGACAAGGTCTTTGAATTAACCCAATCCAACAAAGACAAAGAAAAAAGAATAAGAAAACATGAACAAAGCCTCCAAGAAGTCTGGGATTATGTTAAACGACCAAACCTAAGAATAAACGGTGTACTGAGGAGGAAGAGAATTCTTAACACTGGCAAATTTTTTTCACAGAGGGAGAGAGCGTGGTTGAGTCCAAAGTGCACTGGACTTGGAATCAGAAAGAACCCAGATGTAGTTCTTCACTTGGTCACCGTAGCAGGTTAAATAGTGGTCTCCAAAAGATATGTTCGGTTCCTAACCCCTGATACCTGTGAATGTGACTTTATTTGGAAATTGAGTCTTTGCAGATGTAATTAAAGATATCAAGATAAAGTCATGTTGGATTTAGTGTGGGCCCTAAATTCAATAGAGTGTCCCTATAACAGAAAAGAAGATACAGACATGCACAGAGGGGAGGTCCATGTGAAGATGTAGGCAGAGATTGGTGTGATGTGGCTGCTTGTCAAGCAATGTCAAGAACCGTGGGCAGCCACCGGAAGTTGGGAGACAGGCATGGAATGGATTCTCCCGCAAAGCCTCCCGAAGGAACCAATCCTGCCAACATCTTGATTTCCGACTTCTGGCCTCCAGAACTTTGAGAGAATAAAATTCTGTTGTTCTAGGCCACCTGTAATTTCTTACAGCCACTCTAAGAATCTCATACAGTCACTAAGGTGGAAAGTTAGTGAACCTCTCTGGGAACTAAAGAGATCAGGATATAAAGGCACCTGGACATAGCAGGAGCTCAATAAATGTTAAGAAAAAAATGAAGGTATGAGACACTGTTTACACTGAGTAAAAAAATATGTATGTCTATCAAACATAGAAAGCATCTCTTCAATTGTCCACAAGAAACTGGTGACGGTTACATTAGGAAAAGAGAGCTGGATGGCTGGGGAAAAGGGCTATGAGGGGAACATTATGGTTTTGAAACACAGTTGCAAATTCTTTGGCACTCTCCCATCAGGAGGTAGAAGCTCTGATCCTTTTCCTGGACACTGTTGGGGCTTTGCCTCTGCCCTAATGAATGGAATGGAAGAGAATTTGTGCTGCATGATGTCTGAGGCTGCATTTGAAAAGAGCATGTGGTGTCTGCAGGCTTCCCTTGGGACAATTACTCCAGAAGTCATCAGCTGCCATGTTAAAAGCCCAGCCACTGGGAGGCCACCAGTAGAGAAACCACATAGTGACGGACAGAGAGAAGAGAAAGAAGACAGATGTCCGAGGAGCCTCGACTGCTCTAACCCCTAGCTTTTTTGAGTCTTTCCAGCTCCACCAACAAACATGCATGATGCCTCCTTTGATATGGGCCCAGCTCCAGCCACAGTCTGATGGCAACCGTGTGAGAACCTGAACAAAAACCAACTTTCTGGTCCCATTCATCCTCAGCTTCATTACTAAATGAAGATACCATTACTGTGTTAAGCCACTGTTTGGGGGAGCTTTGTTACATACAAACAGATAACTGAAACAGAGACTCTACTTTTTATCCTTTACATATTTTGAATTTTCAATTACATGAATGTATTATTTACGTAAAAAGTAAACAAACTAAAATTATCCCCTGAACTCCCTGGTATAGCTTTCAGCTATACCTAACCCTTAAAATGGTTTCAGCAACAGAATTGTTCCAGTTGTTCTTGGTCTGAATATCCCCTGGGACTTACTAAGTGGGAATCTGCCTGGTGTGAATTGGAGAGTGCTGGGATGCCTCCTTGCCCTGCTCCAAATAAAAAACCTTGCTTCCTCAACAATGAAAATTAATGTCTTGGTGAATAATATATGTAATATGTCCCATCTCATTAAAATTAAATAAATGCAGCTCACCAACTATTTTCTAATTATCAAGTAAGAAACATATCTTCCAATGGAAGGACTAGCTATCAGCACCATAACCAAACATCATGAGTAGAGGGTAGAGTAGCACGATGTGACTCCAGGTGCTATACAACATGACGTGTACAGCATGACCTATGCAGTACTTGCTCCCAAAAGACTGAACCTGAATCTACTCAGGCTGTTAGGTCTACCTTTAAGTTTACAAGAAATGCAGGTGCTAGAGAAACAAGTTCAACTCCACCCTGAGAATACCATTAGACAAATCAGAATATCGAAGCCTCTAGAAGACAAAAGGCCTCGTCTCTTCAGAACAACATTGGTGAAGAGGTGGGGAACCTGGCATTCTTATACATTGCCAGTATAACTGCACATCATCTCCAAGGCCATGTATATTCCTGGCTTCAAAAAACACCTCTTTCTACCTCAGTTCCAATACATATTTACAAATAAAACTTTGAGTTCATCAGTCTTTACACCTAAATGAACAACCATCCAAGAACAAATGAAGTACAATCATATCATTTACAACAGAACATGAAGGATTTGATTCAGTTAGATAGTGAATATGTTGCCAGACAGCACTTCAGGTGACCTGTGTTAGAGCCGAGATGATAACCAAATTAAAGTGAGTATTAGTGAAGTAAAAGAAGAATTTAACCAATACCTTCACGCCTCTCTCAAACTGGAGAGCTTTTTTTTTTAAGGTATTAATCCTTTGGGCTCATGAAGAGTCCTTATAACACTTCTCAATTGTTTTATTTACTTAAAGTAGCTTGGGACTGAGTTAGAACTGCAATGTTAAGAAAGCTAGTAGGTATGTTAGAACAAGTTAATTACATCCAAAAAGCTCTTCATCTATTTACTATGCACGGTTGTTCTGAGATTTACTATGCCATCAAAGTGGGACTCCAGCAACCTAATGAAACTCACTATTTATGCCCACAATCACAGCAATAATATTTTAAAGCCATCTCATTAGTAGAAATATTTGCAGTCAGCCCATTTGGGATGCCCTTGGAAAAAAAAATATGGGAAGCATATCAAAAGAACATAGTTCCCTTTCAGCACAGGGGTTATTTATCAAAATGTTAGAGAAAATGACAACATTAGATTAGTGCAACTGGTTCATTCTTTCCCCCAGAAAACTATTTAAAGATGTCAGACCACTTAAGAATCTGCTGAGTTTAGGGTGAATTAACACAAAATTGTAGTTTGCTTTCAGAGAGAGTAAATATTTAGGAGAAATTAGAAGCAAAGATTATTGCTTCTATTTTTCTACCTAATACCTTCCAATAACTTAATGAAATGCCATCCACACACTGATTTAGCTTTATTACTAAATTTTAAAATGATACCATGCTTTAAGAAATAAAGAATCTTTCTTTAAGAAATAAAGATCCATAAAACTGCTCAGTTTGCTCAGCCATGCTTGCCCTAGGGATACCCCCACGGCTTCAGAAGATAATGTCTGTTGGCCATAAGAGAGGGTCCTCATTTCTGGGACTATGAGAATAAGAGGGAATTCAAACAGAAGCATCTCAATACATACAAGATTTTACTCTTTTTCTCTGACACAATCCACTGACATGTTTAGAGGCTCCCAAGCCCAAGACTGGCTTACCTCCTTGAACATTCAGGCTCGGTCTTCATTCTAGTGTACTGGTTGAGAGAATGGCCTTAAATTCTCTCTTCTAACATCTACTGCCAGTAAAGAGGGAAATTACTCTTTAGGCCATGGTTTCTTCATCTGTAAAATAGGGATAATAAGAGTAACTACCTCATACAGTTGTTAGAAGGACTAAATGAGAAACACCATGTAAAGCACTTAGAACTGCACATCATCTTCGCTCTTCTGCTCCATGCTCACTGTAGAAGGCACCACGCTAGGCACCAGCATTCAACGATGGAGAAGAGGCAGCCTCCCCTCGGGACTCTCAGAGGCTCACCGAGGAGCAGACATGAAATGCACTTCTTTAATTGAGACATATCAATGCAGAGGCCACAGGTGGTCTCTGCTACTCTGTTAGGGGTTATGCCAGGGATTTCTGAAATGCCCCAGAACATCATAGGAAAGAGATATTTTGGCACACCCTTAAAGGAGAAATATTATGTGGGTGCAAAAGTAATTGGCGTATCAAAACCTGCAATTACTTTTGCACCAAACTAATACAACTTTCCCTTCAGTTAAATAATCTAAAATCTGCCAGGCATGGTGGCTCACACCTGTAATCCCAGTACTTTGGGAGACCAAGATGGGAGGATCACCTGAGGTCAAGAGTATGAGACCAGCCTGGCCAACATGGTGAAACTCTGTCTTGCTAAAAATACAAAAATTAGCTGGGCTTGGTGGCAGATGTCTGTAATCTCAGCTACTTAGGAGGCTGAGGCTCAAGAATTGCTTGAACCCTAAAGGTGGAAGTTGCAGTGAGCTGAGTTCACACAACTGTACTCCAGCCTGGGCAACAAGAGTGAAATTATGTCTCAAGGAAAAAAAAAATCTAAAATCACATTTAGTACTGTTTGCAATTATGCTACATTACATAATGCTGCCATGTAGGAGAACCAGGGTAGGCTCCCATCACCCTGACACCCAAGCATAGGCGATTTGAGATTGTAGTCTTTTTCTGTCTGTGTGTACATAAACACTGCTATACTTTTTTCCTAGGCCCAAGATAACTGACAAAATGTCCCTAGGGTTTTGAGTTGTGCAAAAATTTGGGTCAAACTAGGACTTAAGAGTGTTATTGTAATGACTTTCCTTGGGAAAAAGGTCACAAAGAATTCCTCTTGGCTTGAGAAAAAGTTAGTTTGCATTTATGACGCTATAGATCTTAAAAAGAGTTTCTCTATTTTCACCACTGAGAAGCCTGATAATAAATTGGCCATCTGACAATAGCAATGATAAGAGGCTGCCCTTTCCTTGTGTTTTGAATTCTTACCTACATCTGACACCTTTGCTATTTAATTTTTATGGCATGCATTTTTGAATTTGAAGTTTAAATTCTCTCAGGATGTGAAGAAAAAAATGCTTTTAGGAGTCTCAAATATATGAGAAAGTAATTCAGTGGCACCCTTGAAGAATGAATATTCCTTCTGCCCCAAGGCTTCATTTCCTTCCAGAGAATTTACTCATTGATAGATCTAGGGTAACATTTCCAACCATCAGACACAAGGGGAATGTTTTCCTGTGGGAAAAAAACAAAGTACTTAATACAAATTTCTTGCAAAAGAAATCATTCAGATGTGTTTGCTAGAGCAAGCAGTCCATCTAGTACTAAATTAGCTAAGGACACATTTGAAGGAGCATGGTGGAGAGGCCAGTGGAAACTCTGAAATCAGTGAGTTGGAGCAGCTCCACCAGCAGCACCAGCCAGCCCAACTGGACAGCCACCAGGACCACTTCTCACAGAGGCTTGCAGAAGACAAACTGTGGCAACGGAAAGAACTGAAAGATTAGGAGACAGACACACACACACACACACACACTCTCTCTCTCTCTCTCTCTCACACACACACACAAAACAAACCCAATAACCCTACAGAGTCTGAACTAAAGGACAATTTTAGGAATTATTTTGTGATTGGACAACTCCATTTGTACCATGGGGATCAGTATAAAAGTCCAAGTGGTCCAAGCAATCAGAAAAAAATATTTACATCAAAGGGCTCACCAAAATGAGGAGAACCAAAGTGACAGCATTATGTAAAGCCATATTGACATAAGGACGCTGTTGGGGAGGAAAGATGTCTTTCTTCACCAACTCTGGGTTTATGGCTGAAGCCCCATAACAAAAGGCAGGTTAACAAGAGAAAACTATTCAAGTATATTTAAGTTTTACATGATACAAGAGCCTTCAGACCCAAAGAAACAGGGAGACCCATGTATTTTTATGCTAAGCTTAATGAAGAAGTGGATAGCTGTGGCAAAGTATGTTTGGACAGAGAATGTATGATCTGATGGTAACAAACTGGGAGGATCTTAGCAAGGCCTATTTGTTTAGATTGTTCCCTTTGCCTCTGTGTCTTTAGAGATAAGGACATTCCTTTCCTCTGGGTAGAGGGGGAACCTCTGGGATGAAGGTTTTATAACCTCCTTTAGGGAAGCAGAATAAGGGAAAGGTGAGAGTGATCTTCCTGCTTCTGCTGTTTTTCCAAATGCCAAGCTGCCATATTTTTGAGTAGCATGCCTGAAACCCATCAATGCATTCCATGCACGTAGCTACACACACACACACACACACCAGCCACATATGATTCTACTTTGTGTTAGTACATTTCATATATTAACTCTTTACCTTTCCCAAGAGGTAGGTTTTATTGTCAGGAGATATAGAAGTTAACTGACTTGCTTGGCACACCCACGTGTCAGTGGTTGAGCTTTTTCAACCCAGGTCTGGGTAACTCTTTTGTAAAGTATGCAAGTTCCACTTGCCATATGAGTCAGAGAGGTGTCTGCAGAAGAAAGACATGCAGACACCTTGGAAGCCATGAAGACACAAAGATTTGAAAAAGTATGCTTTGCTGCCATGAAACAGAGTAATTCCACATTTTCTTTTCCCTATCATTAAAACCTCCCTACAATATTGAAGAAAATCTTGCATGGTCCAGTTTTGACACTGGCCTGAAAAGACTCTGTTGGCTATTTAAGAAATGTATGTTGGGCCAGGTGCAGTGGCACATGCCTGTAATCCCAGCACTTTGGGAGGCTGAGACAGGTGGATCACCTTAGGTCAGGAGTTCAAGATCAGCCTGGCCAGCATATAGTGAAACCTGTCTCTACTAAGAAAAAAAAAATTAGCTGGGCATGGTGGCTCATGCCTGTAATCCCAGCTACTTGGGAAGCTGAGGCAGAAGAATCGCTTGAACTTGGGAGGAGGAGGTTGCAGTGAGCCCAGATTGCGCGACTGTACTCCAGCCTGGGCAACAGAACGAGACTCTGTTTTAAAAGCATAGAGCAAAAGCTAAAGAAATAGCAGCTGTAATTGAGAAGTAGAGCAGGAGCTAGAATCTATTTACAGACAAGGAGACTAAAGCTTGGGGAGGTTGAGGGACTTACTCAAGACCACCTGTGAAGAAAGGGCAGAGATAGAAACTAAACCCAGGTCATCTGATGTGAAGTCCAGCATCCTTTTCTCTGAATCTTCTTGGCTCCAAGTTGTCCATGACACCACTGCATGATGCTAATCATGGCTTGCTTTCCCAACACATCCTGGCAGCTGCTATAACAAGCAGCCTCTGGTGCAGGTGTACTTTAGCTCAGTGAAAACAGCTGGAGGCTCTTCCTGGCAGCTTTGGAAGGAAATTTTCCCCATCTGTTGGCATGAGTGCGTAACAGGTTTTGAAAGTGCAATTGAGAGCACTTCTACTCCTGATTCCCTCTAACCAAACACATGTGTCGGGTAGGTTGCCTGAAGCCTTGATGGGTGTGATGAACTCCAGGCTGTGTTGTGGTTAAAATGATGGTGATGTAACTGAAGATACCTGGGCTCAATGATAAATGGGGAAATATGTTTATCTGGTATAGTGGTTTGGAGAGAGAGACGGAGAAAGAGACTGATTGAGATTAAAGGCAGGAAAAGATTCAGATAAAGAAAGAATAGAGGGGCCAATTTTTTCCAAAGGATTTATAGTGAGCTTTCTTATGAGTCATCTGCATCTGAAAGTGAACCCATTTCCTTCATATTGGAATCCCACAATGCCAGCCTTAAACCAAATTATGAAATAGGCATTGTTTACTACTCTCATCTTTCTTTCTGCTTTTCATTCTGCCTTCCAAAGCCCTTTCTTCCTGTCGTCCATTTTTGTAGTGAGGCCAGCCTCCCCAGTCCCCACACCTGGCATAAGATTATTTTTTTTCCTTTACCTCACCCTCCATTCAAATGCAATTGAGGAAGAAAGCAAAGCGAATGTGATTCACATTAAGTTGTGAATGACTGGCTGGGCACAGTGGCTCACACCTGTAATCCCAGCACTTTGGGAGGCTGAGGTGGCACATAACTTGGGCTCAGGAGTTTAAGACCGGCCTGGGCAGCATGGTGAAACCCTGTCTCTGCGAAAAATACAAAAATTAGCTGGGCATGGTGGCATGTGCCTGTGGTCCCAGCTATTCAGGAGGCTGAGGTGGGAGGATCATTTGAGCCCGGGAGAAGGAGACTGCCGTGAGCTGAGACAGCACTGCTGCACTCCAGCCTGAGTGACAGAACAAGACCCTATCTCAAAAAAAAAGCGAATGAGGGCCTTCCCAAGGTACTCACAGTTTAAGAATTGGCACACTCTATATGGTACATTTTAGAAAGATTTTTCTGAAGATCTGAACTAGTTTATCTTCGCAAAAGCAGATGATTACACTGAATTTAAACTTCCAATCTCAATACATATTTAAACACTAACCCACTGAAAAAAAATATTTATTGGCTACCTATGAAACGGAAGGTACTGTGCTGGGGATGAGGAATCCTTGCTTGTATGTATTACAGTAACAGAACCTGCAGTCACAATTAGGAGGAGTCCACTGGTCACCCAGTGGCTGCACTGTTTTGTTGGTCCAGTGCTTTGTCTGTGTCAGAGAAGGAGAAAAGGGGAGGGCAAGGCAACTGAAAGGCTTTGCCAGAAGCATCCATTCGTATTGGCTTTGTTCCCCACACCCTACCTGACCCCTGCAGCATTTGAGTTTACTATCCTGTTCGGAAAAGACATTCTTGCAATACATATTAAATATATTTTATAATGCTGGATATGGTTTTATAACATTGGAGGGTTTTTTTTTTTAAGATAAAACAATAACAAAATGTTAAAATATAAAATAACAAAACATTAAAATACAACACTGAAAAAAACTTCCTTAGAGCATGGAGTCACCAAAAGGGTTTGTTCCACTCACTCTACCTTCCCAACCTCCTAAAAATGTGTGTGCTAAAAATTAAGAGACCAATGTTTTACTTTTCCTGCTGTGTTCCTTGCAAGCTCTGTGACCCCGACAAGTTACTTGGCCTTTCTGGTTCTGTTTCATTATCTGTAGAGAGAGGATTTGGATTCTAGAACAGTCAAACCCTTTTAGGTCAAAAAATGTTCTAATGCTGCTGTAATTCTTTGATGTCTCACAGACTCCAGTGAGATTTTAATAAAAGACCTTGGCATTTTTTCACTGGTTACATGACTCAGGAATCTATCCCAAAGAAACACAGAATAAAGGTTGTCAGAGAAAACAGCAGACTTTCATTTCCTGGGTAAAAGGCTTCCTCTAGGACCAAAGAATCCCATTACAAAGAGAGCCCTAGGAACTATGGAAGCGTAAAGATCAGCAGAAAGCATAGCTGATCATATGCAGCGTATTTCTAAAAGTTTAAGTTTGTATGTACTAGATGCTTTTTTGGAACAAAAAAATGAAATCTAAAGTATCAAATTATTTTCAAAGTTATCTTCTGTTTCAAATCTCAAAATCGCCAAATAAAAATATGACTAGTCTCATGAGGCTACATTAACAGGTTTCCAAGTAGACAATTTCCTCTATGTCCCTTCAGACTGAGGTCTAGAATTAGGTACTAAGAACAGAAAGGGAAAATTTTTGTACCAGAATCTTCCTTACTAGAGATTGAAGAGACAGACTATGGGTCGGGAGAAAGAATTTGAAGTCTCTTAGAAGTGAGTGGCTTTTTCAAGAGAAAAAGGAATGATGAGCATACTCAGTGAGGTTTATAGGTGAAAAGTCCAAGAGAGGAAGTAGCTCGGTAAAGGATGCCACAGCTGGTGGACTAGTCATAAATAGCCCAGTGCTTAAATCCCAAGCATTGGCTAGCTTGCAAGTCCCCCTCTCCACATACTGCTATCAGGGATCTATGTATGGGGAAAAAGAGGACAGAAGAAATAATTAAACCATAACATATTAATTAGAGTATTCGAACCAAAAGAAAATCCAGATGCCTGCTAGTGTCACTATCTGACTACTCAGATGAAGAAATGAAGCCCAAACGGGGAAAATGCAACCTCAAGCAACTCACTCCTAGCATAACTGGCTTCCAAACCCAGGTTTTCAGACTCTCAGTCAAATTCACTTTCACTACCAAAAAACCCCTTCTTCGTGCAGCAAATTCCTAGGTTAAAAATACTTACAAACACATGACCTAACCTCCCCGACCTTGCCTGCATGTGGACAATGCCATAAAATCCCATTCAAGTCAATCTTAGTAACATATCAATTGGTATGAAATAATTCACTCTTTCCTTTCTCTGCAGACTCTGTAAAATATAATTGCTGAGGAATGCTGTTATCATTCATTGCTGTGATATCGATGTTTAATTTGTCATGTTACTTTTATGAGGAGACTTCAAAAATTTAGTGGAAAAAATTGAATTAAAAGATAAAAATAAAAACCATAAACTTTCTTAACATAAGCCCCATGAAGGCCAAGAAAACACTTTTGTAAGTGATGATACCAGACATTCATTTCATCTCTAAAGAGCTGAGGGTCCTGGGAATTTAACCATGTCAGTGCAGTCCTTTTAATATTATTAACTGACAAAAAAATGAATGCCCTTTAAAGATTTTTTTTTTAAGATTAAGAAACAGAAGGAAGTCAGAAAGAGCCAAATCAGGACTGTAAGGTGGATGCCTAATGATATCCCATCGAAACTCTTGCAAAATTGCCCGTTTGGTGAGAGGAATGAATGGGAGTGTTGTGGTAGAAAAGGACTCTCTAGTGAAGCTTTCCCAGATGTTTTTCTGTTAAAGTTTTGGCTAACCTTCTCAAAACACTCTCATAATAAGCACATGTTATCATTCTTTGGCCCTCCAGAAAGTCAACAGGCAAAATGCTTTGAGCATCCAAAAAGCTGTTGCCACGACCTTTGCTCTTGACCAGTTCACTTTTGCTTTGACTGGGCCACTTCCACCTCCTGGTAGCCACTGGTTTGATTGTGCTTTGTCTTCTGGATCATAGTGGTAAGGCCATGTTTCATCTCCTGTTACAATTCTTCAAAGAAACGCATCAGATCTTGATCCTACTTGTTTAAATTTCCTGTGGAAAGCTCTGCTCTTTTCTGCCCCTGTTCTAGGTGCAACAATTTTGGCACTCATCAAGTGGAAAGTTTGTTTGATTTAAATTTTCCAGCCAGAGTAGTGTAAGCTGAACCAGTTGAAATGTCTATGGTGTTGTCTATTGTTTCTGCTGTTAGTTGCTGATCCTCCTCAATTAGGGCACAAACAAGATGATTTTTTTTTCCTCACAAATTGATGTGCATGGTCTGTTGCAGAGAGCTTCATCTTCAACATCATCTCAACCCTTCTTAAAAGAAGTTATCCATTTGTAATTTGCTGATTTCTTTGAGGCATACACTTTTTGTAAATTGCTAATGCTTTCAACATTCTTTCTCCCAAGCTTCACCATCAATTTGATGTTTGTTTTTGCTTCAATTTCAGCAGAATTCATTTTGCTGTTATATGGGCTCTTTTCAAACTGATGTCTTATCCTTTTTAGCCTCATGCTAGATCCTGTTCACACGTTATAACAAATTAGTATGAATTGATTTTGGTGCAAAAAAAGACATTGAAAGCCATGCATAATTTTTCCGTAATACACATTTTCCATGAACTTTTTGAACATCCCTGGTATTGTTTTCCTAAAATGTCTGGAATAGAAATTGAGTCCTAGAGGCAGCTGTAAAACTAGACTGACTCAAATGGAACACTGTAGTGGGGACGACTTGCAACTTAGAGTCGTGGGATTACTATCAGAGCAAGAAGAGTGGTATTGTCATGCTAAGGGGTCAATTAGTGAAAAGGACAGAACCGAGGCACCTTAAGTCACTTCTGCAAGTGATATGATGGGGCTACCACCTAAGTTCAGAACGCTATCAATTCCCAAGTGGCCAGTTCCCAATGAAATCCTGACAGTGCCCACAGCTAGTGAAAAGATAATATCTACAGCTATGCTCACTCCTAGCAAACACAAACATTTACCATCCCTTTCCCACATCTTCTTATTCCTCCCCATTCCTACCTCCCATATCTCTTTGCCTTGATAAGTAGATTTTCTCTATTCATAGTAGAGAAAAATAGGACTCTATCAATTCTGTATGTGATGAGGGGCCCCATTAGGCTTCGCTTCCTGATCAAGCTTGACTGGTTATACTCCACCTGGGCACCAGTTCTGTGTGTGCTGTTGCATGGTCTAAGACAAATCAGTCTCTCTGGGTTTCAGTTCCCTCATCTATAAAGTGGTCTAGATAATTCCAGGTCTCTATCTCTAAAATTATCAAGATTTAGTAACTTTTTTGATCTTACAAGTGGCAGCACTCTTTTAAAAAAAAATTGTCATTGTTCATTAAATGTATAAGGCAGTAAAGACAACGAAAGACAAAGATGCATGTTTTTTAAAAATAATTTCTATTGCTGTGATATACTCTAAACATTTCATTTTATTCTACCTTTGCTGTCCATTACAGACACAAGGACACAAGAAACATCTGAAATTATGGGCTGATGACCACAACAGAACATAATCTTACATTAAGTGATGTCAGTATAAGGTTTCCTATCAATGGGTAGATAACAGCTCCTTCTCCGAATACAAAACCTGAATGAATCTATAACTAAGATGGGCCAGTGTTACATCCCAAAACGTAACATGGGGCAGCCACAGGTGTCTACAGTATCTGTTGTTGGGGCATTCATCCATCCATCCATCCATCCATTTTTCCTTTTATTCTTTTATGATTTTTGTAACTTAAAGTAGCTTATATAAGTTATTAAGCAACCCAAAAATGTTCAAGCATGTCTTTTATTAAGACAAGTTACTAGAGGGTACAAAGTAACAATGAAAAACATTGCAACACTAGTGTACTCTTCTTCCTTTTGATAGTCATAACTCGGCCCACTCTTGGACTCAGCCATACACAGCCAATAATCCAAATTAGGAAACTTCCCATGAAGAACCAGTTGTAATTTAAAATACTACTGAAAGTAGCCATCTGTGCATAGGTAGACACTCATTCCCCTACCCATGGAATAAGAGAAAGGAAAAGTAAGAGCCATTAACATTTGCTCCCAATACATTCATTAGCATTAGAAATGTTAGTTCAATGTGTTAATATTGATCTTGTATACAAATTCTTATATAATTCTTTGGTCTTAAACAAATACAAAGTATATAAATTAGAGGCCCCCTTTAAAGCCAGACCTATATTTTGGCACAAATGCAACGCTCCTAGAACTGAGTGGTCTGGAGCTATGCATTTTTTTGCACACAGAGAATGATCATTCTTGTCTCTTTGCTAGGAACCCTAGGTCACACTTTCCTCTAGGTACCAGAGGAAGCTGGATCTAAGATAAATGCACAGTTGGGCAAATCTGAACAGATATTTTTCATTCTACAAAATGTGCAACTGTGGTACAACTTGAAAATTCTAGTGCTTTCATCACAGCCCTGGGCTATCACCTTGCTACTTCCTAAAAGAGCCTGAAATCACCCCACACATCTTTTTAATGGCCATGAGACTATATCTCTAGAAAAAATGCTCTAGTTCTATCTGCAGTTTGGCAATAAAAGGTTGCAGTCCTCTCTTTATCCGTTTTTTTGTTTTGTTTTGTTTTGTTTTGTTTTTGGTAGAGATGGGATCTCACTATGTTGCCCAGGCTGGTCTCAAACTCTTGGGCTCAAACAATCCACCCACCTCTGCCTCCTAAAGGGCTGGGATTACACGCATGAGCCACTGTGCCCAGCCATCCTTTCCTTTTCTAAGTTAAAGTGGAATCTGCAAAAGGTACTTATGCCAGGTTTAGTTTACTGAATGTTTATTGAGCAATTACTATGTAATTGATAGCTCGATAGCTGGCCTAGTAGATGCCAACCATGACTGCACTTTACAATCACCTGGGAAACTTAAAAAAATGGAATGTGCCAGTGCCCAATGTCTAAGAGATTCTGATTTAATTGGTCTGAAATGGGACTTAGGCATTAGAGCTCCTCTGATGTTTATAATGTGCCTCCAGGGTTGAGAACAACTGAACTAGGTCCTGGAGACACAGATATGAAAACAGCAAGCCCCTCCCTTTATGGTCTTTGGCTGATTTGTGACTGGCACTTTGGTGACACTGTTTGCAAAGGATGGCAATCACTTTGGTAAAAAACATGCACTCTCTGCTAGCCAAATGAATAGTCCCACATAGTTATTTTAAAATTTCTCTGATTTGTTTCAGTGGCTATTTCTCGAAGGCACAACTTTCTCTCACAGTGGAAGCAGTCCACTCAACACTGATAGCCCTCCTCTCCTGACCAAAGTTCTCTCAGTTCAGCTACTGGCACAAAGACAACACACCATCAATCTTGGTTCAGCTGCAGTAACCCAGCAGAGCGGATCACAGACAGAACATCAATTTTGTCATAGGAGACATGCCTGGCAAGGTGTTTTTGACTAAACTGTTTATATGACTACTGCAAATGCTATTCTTAATCACATGGGATAGATTAAAAATATCCCTTATTATTTTTTTTCTCCTTTTCCATTGAGCTGGAATCAGTGATGTGTTTCACCAACTCAGAGCCTGGGACAATCCTGACCAGTGTCGGAAGCTTCCCTGGAATCCAGTACAATTGGTTTCTGGGAGCCTGTATCCAAGGGTGCCGCTGTACCACTGGAACCTCCAGAGAGCGGGTAGGGCTGGCATTTCCTGTCTGCTCTGCCCACCACCCCAAACACCACCAACAATGCCTCTGACTTTTTTGTATAAACAAATGTTTGCCTCAGTGATCCTGCTTGCAGTTAAGTCCTTTGCTGTCTACAATCTTGCCCTCAAGCTGAGCCTTCTTTGTCTCACCCCCTACCACAGAACCACCACTGGTGATAGCAAACAATTAAATCAGGGCCATAACTAGCAGTTCTGCAGAGAGACATTCTCCAATCAGTCTTCCTGTACTACCCATCACACCCACCCAAGTCTGAGCCCAGCACACACACAACGGGACCCTCTTTCAACTAACAAGATTTCATTTCCATTCCTGTCTTTCAAGCTTACCCATCATATTCATAGGGTCCAAGGCTAAAGGCCAAAGGATGCCTCTCACATTGTAGATATAAACATTTAAAAGTTACAACTCAAATCAACCAACTGTTAAGTAACATACATTTTATCCCCCTACCTTGATACACACCCTTGTATGTGACGTTTGTTTTTCCTTTCAGCTACTTAACTGAATTACATTTTTGTATTTTCTACATTTATCATGATTTCAACATATACTCATTCCCAATGATATAAAATATTAAAATATAATTTATTGTAAATACACACATCTTGAATATATCTTATCAAAAATTTAAATTGAATGTTAAAAATTAAATGTTTTCATGCTTTTAAAATTGCATTTCTACTGAAATATTCAAAATTTTCTATTAAATTAGAAAGCAAAACACAAATTATGCTTCATATCAAAGTATTATTAAAAGTGTTTAAATAATGCAGAAATGATAAATTTTGCTTTTCTGCAAATTTATTTGCTAATAAATAGTTTAATAAAATTTAATGTATGCAAAATTCTAGGCTCCTCTGGGAGGCCGAGGTGAGTGGATCATCTGAGGTCAGGAGTTCCAGACTAACCTTGCCAACACAGTGAAACACTGTCTCTATTAAAAATACAAAAATTAGCTGGATGTGGTGACAGGCACCTGTAATCCCAGCTACTTGGGAGGCTGAGACAGGAGAATCGTTTGAACCTGGGAAGTGGAGGTTGCAGTGAGCTGAGATCATGCCACTGCACTCCAGCCAGGGCAATAGAGTGAGAGTCCGTCTCAGAAAAAAAAAATTATAGTATTCAATTTCTATATGGATAGGGAGGTAAAACATCAGCATCATACTTTACACAAGCTATGTCTATTTCTACATATATGCAAATTTGAGAGAAATATTAATTTTTAAAATCTTTCCAAGCATTCCTTAGCTGCTACATGCAACTGCTGCAACTACTACGGTAATGTGTGAGTACCTCTGGCACCACAAATCGTAGCAGGAGCAGAAGCAAGAAAATAAACATTTGGCACTATCAGCAAATAATTTCTCAGCAAACTGACAGGAGAGCAGAAGATCAAACACCGCATGTTCTCACTCATAGGCGGGTGTTGAACAATGAGAACACATGGACACAGGGAGGGGAGCACTACACACTGGGGTCAGTTGGGGGGAAATAGGGGAGGGAGGGTGGGGGGTGGGAAGCTGGGGAGAGATAGCAAGGGGAGAAATGCCAGATGTAGGTGATGGGAGGAAGGCAGCAAATCACACTGCCATGTGTGTTCCTATACAACAATTTTGCATGTTCTTCACATGTACCCCAAAACCTAAAATGCAATAAAATAAAGGGAAAAAAAAATAAAAATTAAAAAAAAAATGATCAATAAGAATTTACTATATTCAGATTGTCTGAGTGGAAGAATTTAACAAGTTAATTTGTCTTTTCTCTCACTACGTGCTTCCGCCATTCAAAGGCTCCCAGCACCCTAAAGCAGTGTCTCTCTCTGAAATCACCAGTAGCCCAATGTGGCACGGCACTCAAATGAAGTCACATTTTGCAACAATTTTGATTCAGAAACATAAGGCAAGAGATGTAAAGATGCATTCCCCGGGGCCTGATCAGTTAAGTCAAAGTGTGCGTTTGAGTTATGGGTCCTGCTGAGTCGGTGCTGAGTACCAGATCTCAACTAACAGCGGTATCACTGTCTGTGTGCTCTTAATAAATTCATGTGTGTATTGGCATGGTCCTCTAAAGTGTGGCACCCAGAGAAGAGACCCCTCTTGCCTAGGTCTTTCACTACTTAATCAAAGGGCCTGGCTCAGAGCTAGAATAAGTTCTCAACCATAGCTGGGGAAAGATTGCATAATTGAAAAAATATTTAACATCGGCAAGTTTGCTTCCAACCATGGTGAAATAATTGGAATCACACTCTCTCACCATAACCTGTAAACTTAACAGAATATACAAAATAATTGTTTTTAGACGTGGAACATCAGGCAGCACTGGACTGTGATCCTGCAGGAAGGGGAGATAAATGAGGTGAGTTGCATGATTGCCCTGGCTTTCTGTCTGGAGTTGCTTTCTGTCTGGAGTGTTACCTTCTGGAAAGCAGCGTGGGGTGGGGGATCGTAAGCAGAGCACAATAGAATCATGAGTGGAAGAGACAGACATTGAAGTTCAAAGCCACCATCTAAGAGGCAGAGAAAACATTCCAGAAATTTGCTCAGGGTTCTTTTCAAGTTCTTTGCTAAACTAAGCCAATTACAGGGTGGAATTCCTCTAGGTCAGGCAAAGAATGACTGGGGAACTGTAAACAGAATGATTTCTAGATCTCACACAGGCCTGGGTGATGCTGAAGTTCTGATCAACCAAAACAATCTACCTACACAGAGCATCTGATAAAACCTCAGAAGAGTCACATCTTAATAATAAAACGAACTAGCCCTGGACTAAAGTTTACTCCACACCTGCCCTAACAGAGCTTTCAATATTCCAAAACTCACAATGTCCAGGATTCAATAAAAAAAATGATTACTAGGCATGAGAAGCAGCAGCAAAATGTGATACAGAACTTAGGAGGATATCAGTCAATAGAAACGGATCGAAAAATGACAGGAATAATGGAATTAGCAGATATTTGGTTAACAAAGTAGCTATTGTAAATATGTTCAAATATATAAAGGAACATAAAACTGAGAAATTAAAAATGCAAAGAACCCCAACAGAAATAAAGACACTCTAGAAGTAAAAATATTCAATGTATGGGAAAAAATTCACTGGATGAAATTAACAGCAAACTGCATAGTGCAGAAGAAAATATTTGTGAACTTGAAGCTGAATCAATCAAAGCTATTTAAACTGAAGCAGAGAGAGCAAAAAGACTGGAAAAAAACCCGAGCTTCAATAATCTTTGGAAAATATCAAGTAGTCTAATATGGATGTAATTGGATTCCCAGAAAGATGGTGGGATATAAAAATATTTCAGGACCAAGAGAATAAAAAGACAAGCCACAGATTGCCCTTGCAAAAACACATATCTGCTTTTTTTTTCAGTTTTTTTTTGTATTTTTGCAAAACTCATATCTGATGTATTTGCAAACACATATTTGATAAAGGACTTGTATTGAAAATGTAAAAAGAGCTCATAAAAATCAACAATAAGAAAGCAAACAACCCAATTAAAAAATGAAGAAGCAGCTGAACAGACGCCTCATCCAAGAAGATGTACAGGTGGTAAGTAATCATGTGAAAATACGCTCAACATCATATGTCATTAAGGAATTGCAAATTCAAACAATAATGTAATGCCACTATATATCTAGCAGATTGGCCAAAATCCAGAAAACTGACAATACCAAATGTTGACAGGAATTTTGAGATCCTGGAGCCTCAGGAACTTTGATTCATTGTTGGTGGGAATACAAAATGGGACAGTCAGTTTGGAAGACAGTCTTGCAGTTTCTTAAAAATCTAAACATACTCTGACTGTATGGATCCAGCAATCATGCTCCCTGGTGTTTTCCCAAATGAAATGAGAATTTATGTCTACGTGAAAACCTGTACACAAATGTTTATAGCAGCTTTATTCATAATTGCTCCAAATTGGAAGCAACCAAGATGTCTTTCCAAAGGTGAATGGATTAAAAACAAACTGTGTGTTATAGTCTTACAATGGAATATTATTCAGCAATAAAAAGAGATGCACTCTTAGCCATAAATAATATGAAGGAAAAAATATATATTTCTCTGTGAAAGAAGCAGTCAGAAAAAGCTGTATACTCTATGACATTTTGGAAAAGGCAAAAATTGTAGAAACAACGAAAAGATCCGTAGTTGCCAGGGGCTGGAGAAGGGAGGTCAACAGGTGGAGCTGAAGGGATTGAGAGGGCAGTGAAACTATTCTGTCTGACACCGTAATGGTGGACACGTCAAAACTCAAACAATGTACAACACAAGAGTGAACCCAAATGTAAGCCATAGACATTAGTTAACAATACTGGATCCATACTGGTCTACAAATTATAAACATGTGCCATACTATTCCAAGATGTTAACAGAAGGGGAAACTGAGTGAGGAATGAAAGAGGTATGTGGGAACCATCTGTACTATCTGCTCAATTTTCTATAAACAACAAACTGCTCTAAAAAGTTAAGTCTGGTAATTAAATTTAAAAAAAAAACAACTGAGACTCGGCCGGGCGCGGTGGCTCACGCCTATAATCCCAGCACTTTGGGAGGCCGAGGCGGGTGGATCACGAGGTCAAGAGATCGAGACCATCCTGGTCAACATGGTGAAACCCCGTCTGTACTAAAACTACAAAAAAATTAGCTGGGCATGGTGGCGCATGCCTGTAATCCCAGCTACTCAGGAGGCTGAGGCAGGAGAATTGCCTGAAACCAGGAGGCGGAGGTTGCGGTGAGCCGAGATCGCGCCATTGCACTCCAGCCTGGGTAACAAGAGCGAAACTCTGTCTCAAAAAAACAAAACAAAAACAAAAAAAAAAAAAACTGAGACTCAGAGAGGTTGTTCAGTACCACTGTTTAGTGTCATGGTTCAAGCTACAATCCTGGTCCCTTCATTCCAGTTTAAGGGCAAATTCACTCCTTAATAGGGCGTGGGGAGCAGGAACCTTCCACTACACCAGAGTTATGTCCCAAGTTACAAATAAAAGCTACACCAGTCCACTTTTATTCTCATATATGACCATATATGTCAGTTTGCCTGCAACAGTCTTGGTCTGTGCCTGCGGCAGTGTGAATATTAATAGTGCCCCCTTTTCAGTCTTAAACATGATCAGTTTGTGACAATTAATTATATAACATCCAACTGAAGCAGGCATTTTTGGGGAGCATATCCTACACATTGAATACTGTGCTAAGACAATTATAAGCATTATCTTAAATAATACTTTATCAAATAGACACAGTCACTATCTCTATCTCATAGATGCAGACACTGAGGTACTAAAAAGCTTGAAGATGTAATGGCAAACAATTTTGAAACTTGATGAAAACCATAAATCCACAGATGCAAGAACCCTGATGAATCCCAAGCTATATTAACTATATAAATACACACACACACACACACGCACACACACACACACAGCTGAAAATCATTTAGGGAGATCTTAAAAGAAGCCAGAGAAAAGAGACACATCACACAGAGAAAAACAAGTATGAGAATTATCACAGAAATCATCAGAAACTGTGCAAGTGAGATGACAATGGAACATCTTTAAAGTGCTGAAAGAAAAAACTGTAACCAAGCATTTTATATCTGGTGAATGTTTTCTTCAACTAAACAGCACATCCTGCATGCTTCCGTTTTTATTAAATTATAGAAAAGGCCCTGCTAATTTATTGTGACAGAAAGGAGTTCAATGGTTGCCTCACACCAGGAATGGTGGGTGGAGAGTGACTGAAAATAGGGCACTGAAGAATTTGGGGGAAGATGAAAACTGTCTTTATCTTGATTGGTAACGAAGGTTTGGAGGTTGTCAGAACAAAGGGCAAAGTTGTTCTAAATGCACAGCTGTGTGTCAAAAAGTCATTGAATTGTACGTTCAAAAGAGTTATGTTTAATTAAATTTAATTAATTAGTTAATTAAAACCTCAATGAAATTGATTTTTTAACAAATTATTTTCAACAACTGAAGTACTTTCTTAGTTTCAGTGCCCCTTGGCAAATCTTTGGTTGTTCCACCCTAGTTAAAACTCTCTCATATACATGTATTCCATTCCCAGTTCCAGCTGAATAGGAATCTGAAGCTTAGCCTTTGGAAACTGCCCGACAGTCATCCATCCTTTTTTATTAGCAAGCTGCTATGTTTTGTCTGAAAAATGATTCTCTAACACCCCACTCTAGATCCAAACAAATCCAGAACCTCCCCAGATGTGGTCAGAGTTGTCGGATTCCTGAAGCCTGGTTAGATTTACACAGCTTCTATTCCACCCACTGAGAGCAAGTTGAAGTCTGATCAGCATCACAATGAGAATAAATGCATGCATACACTGTTTTCATTACTAAATTATAAAGCTCTCTAAATTACATATAACTATTGACTCAGCAGGCAATTCAGAAACACCACTGTTTCTCTTTGTTACATTCTCCAGAAAATCTAAGGAAAAGGTTCTCAAACTCTAAAACTTTTGAAGGTATAAGGATCTTCTATGTAGCCTCTTTATATATAGATACTAACCTCCCCTCACCCCCTCCCTCTCTGCCTTCTCCCGCTGAATCAGTAGGACTAGAGTGGAGCCCGTTATTTACATCTTAAACAGACACCTGATTCGGGTTTCTGAGGATCACACTTGAGAAATACTGATCACAGCATTCTTAATGAGCTAGAGGAATTATCTGAGGACTCCCAGGAACAGAACAGGTCAAGGGGCTCACAGAAAAGTCACCTGGAAGCTGAAGCCTGAGAAACTCTTAGAACCCCTAAAGGTAAAAATGAGTTGGAGATTGTTAGAAGAAAAAAAAGGGCAAAGTTATTTTAAATCGACAATGCTAGAAGAAAAGGTTCAGATGGGGTTATCAGAAACTAGTGATGAATCCTGTCCTCTCATTCCATCCCACCACCCTTTGGGGACTATAAGACAGGTGTGCTCTTGCTTATTGAAATGCAATACTCAAAGTCTTCATCTATCTTGTAATATTTAGTTATCTTATCCCTCTGTGTCTAGGAAGATGGAGATTCACATGCAGGAAGTTTATTAAACAGTCCTCTCTAGCTCAATAGTCATGGGGATAAAAGGATGGAAGATTGGGTAGAAGGAGAATTAATTGTGTCACAATGCAGATGGCCTCAGCTGATCCCTCAAGGAGCTCTGAAATAGGAATGAGCCCATTAGCAGCATTGTCTTGAGACACTTCTTCCTTGACCAGTCATTGGATATGGCCCAGAAAAAGGGTGAGACCTTAGGCAGAGGACTCTTGTCAGATGAGGCAATTCCTGAAGAAGGCTGATAGCTGAAGACTGTGTCAACATAACTCTTAGCAGCAGGAGGAATAAGTCCTTAAGGCCCAACATGGGATCTGAGTGCTGTATCATTTATCATTACCACCACTCTTCCCCGCTCCTTTTTTTGGCTGATGCTTTTTAAGAATCATATTGTTTTTGAAGAACATTTTCAACAGAAAAATTTCCCAATTTTCTAGGCTATTGTTGATATGCTGGTGTTCCAAGATGACCTCTTGCTGCTTCTTTCCTTCCTATTCTATCCTGAAAATGCTTATTTGTCCTTCAACTGTCAGCTCATGTCACCTTCTCTGTGAGGCCTTTTGGTTTCCATGAGCAAACACAAGTTTTCCATCTTCTATGTCCCCAGGGACCTCCAGCTATCTCAGGAAAGAGCTAGTCTTTGCTATTGTTAATGTCATTTTCACAATTAGAATGTAAAATCCTGGAGGAAGAGAATGGGTCACTATTTCATTTGTGTAGCCCCAGCATTCTACCACAGGCACAGCATCAGTATTTGTTGAACTGGATCCAGTAATATGAACATAGCAATGGCCCCACAATCTTGGTAACATCAGCCCCTCCTTGTGGTCTTAGGGCCTGGCTAAGATGTATGGGTATCTGCAGTAAGCTAATGCTTTGACATTTTGTCAATCATTATTTTTTCACTTGGTCATTTAGTAGGAATAGAGAGAATTTAAATTTTAAAATGTTTGCTTTCAGAAAGAAATTTGATTACCAATGTCCAATGTATTTTCCGTTGGCCAAAGTAAAACCAGTGTTTAAAAAAAAAACCTAAGAAAATATCACCTATTCTAATATTGTTTGTCCTTTTTTTCTTCTGTAAATTTATAAATTAGTGTGCTTGAATACACACTAAGAGAATTAAAATTTGTATGATAGAATAAATCATGTACTCTTGGTTAACCACATCATTCATTCTTTAGTTCCAAGTATTTTAGCAGACTGTCAATGTTCAGGTAACTGTGCACAAAATAGCAACAGCTATGTATGGGAGTCTGAGCTATCTGGCTTTGATTTGCCATTTATCCTAGTGATCTTTTTGTTCTCTTTACGGACTGGCAGTTGAGGTAGTTCATGGATAGCTATCCTCATCCTCTGCTTATAATAAGCTTCGGTTTTCTTATCTACAAAATAAGAAAACTCTCAGAAATTCTAAGATCTCTTCCAGCTCTACCGTTATTTGATTCTATGGTTTTATCTACACTGAAGCATATGATGGATATTTGAATGTTTTATTTGATATTTTACATGTAATTTAAAATTTAGACAATGTTGTCATGGAACATGATTTTTATTTAACAGTAGTTTCATTTAGGATCTCTTTTTTAGAACAGTCACTCCTATTCTTTGGGCAACCCAACTAAATATTTTACTACATTAAAGACTTCACATGAATGTATATGATCTAAAGTATTTTTTACCAAGAAATCTGTATGCTAGATAAACAAACAGAGGATAAAAAAGGAAATAGGTAATGCAGACGGCTACTTACAAATGAATTTTCAAACCCTGAGATTAAAATCAGAGTCCTCATCTGTGGGTCTGCATTATGGTACTTTGCAAAGAACAAAAAAGTGGTGCTTGAGAATTGAAGTTAATCTCTCTCTCTCTCTCTCTTTCCCCTTCACCCCCCATTCTCACATAATACATTTTCTGCAGTTACCAATAAAGGGCTTCTTTTCTGGGGAACTAGAGATACATGTGGAATCTCTAAGAGGAAATGACAAGAAGCTAAGTTAAATGGCGTGCAAAGAAAAGTGAGCTGGAATAAAATGATGTGTTTTGGGAGATGTATGGCATCTTCAAAAACATCACACTTATGGTTTTCTGGTGTCTGTGAAACTTGGGCTAATTCAAGGTGCCATATTTGATAGAACTGAAGAGAAACTGTGTTGCTGGGTTTTTTTCTTTTTCTACGTTCAGTTTTAAAGCTTTATTGCTTTGTGGGAGATAAATTTCTTATTTTAGCATTATCTATCTCCTTCTACAAAATATATTACTATACTCCTTGGCCATTTTGGAGCCAATAACACTTATTTCTCTTTTTGGCTGCCTCCTAATCTTACGATGAATCCTTTTAGACAACGTTCTTGAAAAACAGGAGATTCAGTGATGATGTAGAATCATAGAATTCTGAAATTGGAAAGGGCCCTAGAGAACAAAAGTGTGCAGCTGCCTTGCAGCTTTGTTTCAGTCTCTATATACAGTAAACCATCCAGGCTAAGTGACATGCAGAGAATGAGCCTTGAGTGGGCAGGAGGACTGTTTGGGTCTAGCTCTAATTTTCCAGCCAGCCAGCTGAGGACTATGAACAAATCAAAGGTTAACTCTCAGTGACCTGCTGCTTAGGCTTGAGTGAAGCATTTCATCTTCAGTTTTCTCATCTGGAAAATGAGGGGTTGCATTAGATAATCTCAAGGGCCTCTTTCAACTGGGAACATTCTGTCCTTTCCTGATGCCACGCCCAAAACCAAAACAGTGTGTATTTCTCTCAACTGCCTGCTTGAATTGCCCATTGACTTAGAAAAACAACATAGACAAAAATCTGGAATTTTGAAAGAAATAATTTATGCGATTGGTATTTGTGTTATAAAAGTACCCTTTCCCTTATAAACATAAATTTCCTTTAAATAATTATTAAATATGTTTTTACTTTACAACAATAAGATATTCACACAACTTTTCAGGAATGCATGTTTGATAGCAAATCAGGTGTGCCCCTAATAGTTACCACCCTTTATTTTACTGTCTCTTCCACTCCAACCTCATGTTTCTAGCCTTAGGAATTGTATTAGTCCATTTTGCATTGCCCTAACAGAATACCTGAGGCTGCATAATTTACAACGACTAGAGATTTGTTGGTCTCATGGTCCTGCAGACCATGCAAGAAACATGGTGTCAGCATCTGCTTCTGGTGGGGCCTCGGGAAGTTTACAATCATGATGGAAGGTGAAGCAGAAGCAGGCATGTCATGTGGGGGGAGACGGAACAAAATTGATTGAAGTGCCAGACTCATTTTTTAACAATCAGATCTCATTGTAATTAATGGAGTGAGAACTCAATCATTACCACAAGAGGGCACCGAGCCATTTATGAAGGATCTACTCCCATGATCCAAACACCTCCCACCAAGCCCCACCGCCAACACTGAGTATCACATTTCAACATGAGATTTGGAGGGTACAGATATCCAAATGATATCAACAAGGTCTCACCATAACTTTTTATTATTTGCAATTTCTTACATACCCCCCATCTCACTTTCCTCTGAGTCACATAGCTCAGCATCATTTTCTTATGCATTGACTACATCCTTTTTTCCTTGCTCATTATCTTTTTCTCCTATCTTATTATGTTTCCACTGGCTCTTGTAGCTCATCCTGGAGTTCTATAGAGTTCACTATGGGACATCTGGTTCACTCCAAATATCTAATTCAAGCTTGTCTTATCTGTTCAGGCTGCTACAACAAAATACGGCATACTGAGTGGCTTACAAACAATAGAAATTTATTTCACACAGTTCTGGAGGCTGGGAAGTCCAAAATCAACATGTTGGGAGATTCAGCTTCTGTGAGAGCCTGCTTTATAAATGCCTCCTTCTCACTGTGTCCTCTGATGGTGAAAGGGGCAAGGCAGTTCTCTGGGACCTCTTTCAGAAGGGCACTAATCCCATTCATGGGGATTCCACCCTCATGACTAATTACCTCCCAAAGGCCCCATCTCCTAATACCATCATCTTGGGGGTTAGGACTTTAACATATGAGTTTTGGGGGAACATAAACATTCAGACCACAGCAAAACTCAACGTCAAAATGAGCCCTGCTCCCTTACTCTATGTCATCACTGTTGTGAAACCCAAGCGAAGTGTCTCCCCACAATTTAACTGACGTTCACCCCATTCCTTGTTTTCCTCTAAGTTTCAATAGATGTAAACTCTTTCTATGTCCATAGGTTATACATGTTTTTACATTGTCCCTGAGACAAATCAAATTAGCAATTTTGTGAACAAGAAAAATAGGATTTCTCACTTGGATATATTGAATATATTAAGTTCTTCGAAAAAAGGTGCTATAAAACTCTAGAATGTTATTATTGATTTGTTGTCAATGAGAAAACAATATCATTCTTAATTAACTTCTCAAAAAATGTGCAGCTCTCCTAAAAGAGAAAAGAGATCCATTTTCCAGGAGAGGTTTCTATACATCAAGAGCCCTACTAGAAATTTATCTCTTGATTCTAAATCTATTAAAGGTGTATATCCTACATTTTGCCACACAAGTTAAAGTCCTCAGAATTTTTTACATCTAAGTTCTGTGGAGTTTGGTTTTTATGTGCCCACACCACAGTGTCACTTATCAGGCCATTTTCATAGCAGAAATCCCATTTTAAGGTAAGAAGTAGATCCAATATGGAAATAAAATGCTTCATTTTTTTTTTCCATTAAAAGTGGACATATACGTCCAGGGTTTATTTACTTGGAATAAGGCTGCAATCTGTGGTATCATTCCTGGTATGACATTTCCAGGATTTTCCCAAAGTACTAAGGTTTAACTCTCATACCAGCTTGCAAGGATCATTGAATTTAAAGTGGGAAGGCCCCTACAAAATTATCCAATCATTCCCACTCATTGTATAGATGAGAAAGACTAAGCAGAGAGACTAAGCAGCTTGCCCAGTGTCACACAGGAAAGACAAAAACTCAAATGTCTGGATTCCTAGACCAGCGCTTCCTTCCACAATGCCTTCCCAAGATTCCATTTTGATTTTGGTCTCAGTTGTGCCTTTTATGTGGGTAATTCAAGGGTTCTTATGTTCTAATAAGATAGCCTAGTGGATGGCTGTGGCAACACAGCATAACAGACATGTACATTTTTAAAGAGGTAGCACCCTGATACAGGGCCAAGAGCAATGAATTAGATATCTGAATCTTAGGGTTCTTCCTATTCATGGGTTGCCATGATCAAGTTGTTCAGCCTCTCTAGGTCTGACCATCTTCAGCTGGAAAATAGAAAGCGAAGAAAAAGATCAAATGAAATAGGGTAGGTGGAAGCAGCTGGCACATACCTGTGTTCAATAATATTTGTTCGATCTTCATTGCCCCGATAATTCAAACACCCAAGTAAAGGGGAGAATGGGACCTAGAAAATGACTTGAATTCTGATTCCTTTTCTCAACAAATTATTCCAATGTACCCACTCAGTTAAATATTTATTAAGCACCTACTATGTGCCAGCCAGGCACCCTGCTTGGTTCAAGGATAAAATGGTAACAGAATGACATGGCTATTTTACAGATTGGTAGAGGAGACAGAAAAGTAAGCTGCAATGACCTGCTGTGACGACACAGCACAGAGGAGGGGCCCTTAACTCAAACCGCTTTATGTGGGGATGCTTCTCAGAGGAAACCAACTGTGAGCAGAGACCTCACAAAGAAGTAGGAGTTACCCAGACAGAGGACTGGGAAGGGTGTTCCAGGAAGATAAAAAACAACATGAAGAACCAGAGGCAAGAGAGTTAAGCACTCTAGGTGAAATGAAAGAAATTGATTATGTTATGATTAGAATATGAGGATGGGGGCTGGAGAAGAGGCTGGAGCTAGGTCTTATAGGCCACTTTAATGCACTTCAAGCTTTTCCTAAGAGCAATAGAAAATTTCAAAGACTTGTAAGTAAAAAAGTGAAACAATTATATAAATGGTTTTCTTGATGAGGAATCAGACTTTAATTTTGAGGGTTTCTTATTGGCATAATATCTATGCATATTCATTTCAGTATTTAAATAAGTCCTTCTCATTTGCCCCAAATTCATGTAAAGCATTCCTCAAATTATATCCATCACCATTGGACCTTCATCTTTTAGACAAAAATTGCTAGGCAAATTGCTTACATTTTACTCAGAATGACAGCAGGCTCCATAATTACAAGTGACCAGTCAATCAGGATAAAAAAAACCCTTAAGAAATAAATGCACGCACTGCAAAAATACAGTTGAAACTTTCAGCATTCAAATGAAGAAGAAAAGGCAAGAATGATTGGGATAGGAAACCAAAGAATACACAGATGAAAGGACATGTGAAAATATATTCTAAACAGTGAGCCTATAAAATCACCACACCCAGCCAGTTTGCAAGAGGCAGGCAGTTCTGAAATGCTGGAGTACCATGAATTAGCTTTGCCAGATAAACTAGGTCATGCCAAGCAAACTGGGACCTCAGTGGAAAAAAGATAAATTTGTGCTTGCCAGGAGTGATGCCATGACCAACAGACTTTTCCTGAACCTGAGCCTAGAATTTGACTTTGCCAATGCACCCAGTGGTGAATCAAGACCTATCCCCTCTGCATTTGGGAGCCAGGAGAGAGCACTACATGTAGGTATCAGAAACCTTCTGTGAGTAGGAGAGCATGGCCATCAGGTGGGCCCTAATTTCAGTTTGGTTTTGTTTTCCATCATAAAAATCCATGAGCTATTATACTTTCTAGCCAGCTTTATTGGAATGTCTTCTACACACTTAACAACCTATAAAGCAAATAGGAATAGTAATCATTTGTAGTAATAGAGTATCTTTCCCTCAAAGCTTCAGATTTTAAGCACAGCGTTTTTGGGAGAAAGTACTTCCCTCAAGCTAAAGACTTTATTTTATTTATTTATGGTTCACAAACAATGGGGTTGGTAGCAGATGCAGGAGAAAGGGTTGAACATCAAGAGGCCTTCAGGGTTAGAAATGTGATGGCTGTTTCAGGAAACGGGGATAAGGAAAGTAAGAAGGGCTGTTTGCAATTTCTGCTAATTTCTAACTCTTAGCACTTAGTTGCTTAATTGCATACATTATACACAACTTTTTAACATTATGCATAAAGTACAAGTTTATTGCCCCCAAATTTGGAAAATATAGATACAAAAGAGAAAATATAATTCCACCACTGAAAGAGAATCACTGCTAATACTTTTGTATCTATTGCTCCAAGTTTATAGCTATAGAAAACTATAGCTCTCGCTTTCTCCTTATACATAACTATGCATTCATGACCTCATTTTTATGAGATGTACATTTATATATCTATACATATGTTTAAATAGGATCATACTTCACCTGCTATTTCTGAATCTTTTTAGTCTTCTTCTTTTTTTTTTTTTTTTTTTTTTTGAGAAAGAGTCTTGCTCTGTCACCCAGGCTTGAGTGCAGTGGCATGATCTTGGGTCACTGCAGCCTCTGCCTCTCGGGTTCAAGCGACTCTCCTGCCTCAGCCTCCCAAGTAGCTGAGAGTACAGGCGCACACCACCACATGCAGCTAATTTTTGTATTTTTAGTAGAGACATGGTTTCACTGTGTTGGCCAGGCTGGTCTCGCACTCCTGACCTCAGGTGATCCACCCACCTTGACCTCCCAAAGTGCTGGCATTACAGGCGTGAGCTACCATGCCCAGTCAGTCTTTTTATTCTTAACGCTTCTGAACATTACTCCTTGAGCTAGAAGCTTGATGGAGGTAGGGATTTTGCTAGTGCTTATGCATTGCTGTTTTCTTTTTATTTTTTGCTGGTATTTTTTAAAAAAATTCTTAATTCCAGTAGCTTTTGGGGTACAAGCGATTTTTGATTACATGGATGAATTGTATAGTGCCAAAGTCTGAGATTTTAGCACACCCATCACCCAAGTAGTGTACATTGTACCCAATATGTAGTTTTTTATCCCTCATTCCCCCCACGATTTGCCTTCTGAGTCTCCATAGTCCATTATAACCCTGTATGCCTCTGTTACCCATAGCTTAGCTTCTACTTATCAGTGAGAACATACAGCATTTGGTTTTCCATTCCTGAGTTACTTCACTTAGAATAATGGCTTCCAGCTCCATCCAATTTGCTGTAAGACACATTATTTTATTCTTTTTATGGCTGAATAGTATTCTAAGATGTCTATATACCAGATTTTTAAAATCCAATAATTGGTGGATGGACATTTAAGTTGGTTTCATATCTTTGCAACTGTGAACCGTGCTTCCATAAACATATCTCTGCAGGTGTCTGTGCTGTTTTCTTAGCATTTAGACTAGCAACCTTCCTGTGGTGGATAGTCAATAAATATCTATTGGCTGAATGGATAACTATTCAGCCAGGTAAACTTTCTATGGTAGATACTCAATAAATATCTACTGACTGGATAAATACTGTTTCATGTGAGTCAAGTATAAAAATTTATGCCTGTGGTATATTAATATATAATACAGTATAAATAATTAAACACACAAATACAATTAGTGTCCTAGTTCTGCCATCTGTATGTGCTAATCCTATCCACCCCTGGTCAAATGCTCCCCTCTATCAACTCTTCGTCAGCCTTCCCTCTGGCTGTCTCCTTCCTCCTCTCAGTGCTTCCTCGAACTTCCATAGAATATTCTTTACTTCTTTTTGGCACTTAGCATTTTCCATCTTGCTTTATATATGTTTAGTTCATATTTCTCTATCTTGATACAGTGCAGCTGCAGGGTAGCAGCTTTGTTTATATTTGTAATAATAACAAAACGTAATTCTGTGTATGTATTAATTATTTAATGTATGTCAGGGACCATACTGTTATATGTACATTATAATCTTTAATATGCTAAATAATCCCTTAATATTAGTATTATGATTATCATCATCTTATGAGTTATCTGAGCCTTAGAAAGGCAAAGTGGCTTGCCCAAGGCAGAAATGAGCCTCATGCTCAAGGCTCTATGATTCCTGAATCTGTGCTTTGGTTACACTATCTCTATAGCCTCCTCGCCCCTCATCTCCTACTCCCAGGACATTTGCAGCAGTGCCTTGTGTAGATGGTAGTAGTTGTTCAATGAATTCTTGTTGAATGAATAAATGAAACATGGATAACAATTGAACATGAGTTGACTACTGATGGAAGCATAAATACTGAGACTGGGATGTTTAACGCAGATTGGTCTGGGAGTCCAGAGGGAAGTGAAAGCACAAATTTGGGGAAATAGTCCAAAGCAGTTCATAGAATTTTCTCCTACTTGATAGCCAGGAGACATGAGCACAATGAGTCTTTGTCTAGACAAAATTCAAGGTAGTTTGGAAGGAGATGCCAGTCCAAACACAAGTAAGAACTTGATGGTAAAAATGGTGCTTTTTCAGAAAGGCTGATGCAGTTGGGAGTAATAACAATAAACAAAAAATTGGAGACTTAGAATAGGAAAGATGAGAGTTAAATCAACAAACAATTAGAAAGGAGAAATTGGGATAGTGTCAAAAAGGAAGGGAACTGCAGGAAAAATTCTAGAATCTTGAAGCAGTGAACAGAAACTTGCCACGCTATCAGAATGAGTCTTCATTGACTATAAAAGCAGAGGGATTGACATAGTAACAATTTTCTTTTCAGCCCCTCTAGCTTTGAAACTATAGCAGAGCTCCACTTGTATCCCCTTGGCCCTTACCAGTCAGTCTGACTTCAGGAGGCCAGCACCTGCCTTCCTCTGCCTAGAGCCCATGCATGGGTCACAAACTCAAAGTATAAGGGCGTTAAGCCAAGCAGCCCTCAAACACTCACTGGCAGGAGCTGGTGAGTAAACACCCCAGATCTCTTATCACTCTGGTAGAATAACTTAGAGGTGCACATTGTAGACTACCTCCCAGAGCTCCCCAGAGGGAATAAACTTCATTGCCTCCAATGGGAAACTGCTTGATACATATATTATTGATTTGCTGCTTTATCTTTCCTGTTTCATTTTCTCACTTCTCCATCAGTATTTCCTAGGATCACCTCCGAAAAAATTATGTGCCCTGAACTCCTTGTCCAAGAGCCCTGATTCTATAGGGGAAAGCAGGACATTCTTTGGGAGCAGAATATATACACAGAGGCCCCTTACATGTCTGCCTTCTCCTATACAGCACCTCTCCATTTAGGAGTGTTGGCAGAGGATGGCAGCTAAGAGACCGAAGTCTTGACAATACAGAATGTGAAATAATTTCAGAGTATGACTCCCATCTTTTTAAAAGACAAGCCAAAATTAAGTAAGCCCTATATTTCAGAGCCCCAGCCCTAACACATTTTCCCAAAGCTTTTTTAAAAATGTAGGTCTGCAACTAAAGGATATACAGAAAAACCCTATGGTCATATAAGTTTAGAAAATGTTGGGTTAAACAAAGTCAAGCTTTTTACAGCAGGAGTTTTTCTAACCTTTTTTCTGCTAATGAGGTACTCAACATAGACAAAAGGGGGATACAGTATGGACCATCAACCACATTATTTGTTCATGAATCTCTGGAGGGGCCAGCAGTCCACAGAACACACAGAAGAAAACCCTGCCTACCTCCAAAATAATCCATAGATAGCCCATTAACAGTTCAGTCATGTCTCCTGATTCAGCCCTGACATCAACCACCCTTTCATTTCTCTGCCCCCATCTGCAGCACAGTCTTCAAAGCAAAAATGTTCTCAGAATTCTCAAGCTTTCTTTGCATGCTTCCTCGAATACTGTCTTTCACTGTTACACCTGGTAAAATCCTCTTGGTTGGTCTTTCCAAACCCACACAAAGATTACTTCCTTTGAGCAAGTTTCCCCCAACAAGCCTCTTATTCACCTTTGTGTTTCCATGATTTTGCACAGGACCCAGAACCTACATAGCAGTACTTGTGTGAATGAATTAAAGAAACAAGTGAGTGAAATGAAGTGATCTTGGACAAGTCATTTATTTGAGTTCAAAGCAAGGAATAGAATGTGGTCCTCTCATTCATGGTCCACAATCATTCTCCGTCCACATCCCAGAAGTCAAAGACATTATTTAGAGGATTTGATGATTCTTTTCAAAAATTGTAGTAAAATATACATAACATAAATTTTACCTCCTTTGTCATTTTAAAGGTACAGTTTAGTAGTATTAAGTACATTCACATTGCTGTGCAAACAATCTCCAAAACTCTTCATCTTTCAAAGCTGAAACTGTGTATCCATTGACTGAAAACTTTCTATTTTCTCCTCCCTCAACCCCTGACAACCACCACTGTACTTTCTGTCTCTAATTCTACTACTCTCAGTACCTCACATAAGAGAAATTATGTAGTGTTTGTCTTTAAATGACTTATTTCATTTAGCATAATGCTCTCAAGGTTCATCCCTGGTGCTGCGCATATCAGAACTTCCTTCAAGGCTGAATAATATTCCATTATATGTGTATCCCACATTCTGTCGATCCATTCATACACTGATAGACACTTGGGTTGTTTCCACCTTCTGGCTATTGTAAACAGTGCTGTTAGGAACATGGCTATACAAATATCTCTTCAAGATCCTGATTTCAATTCTTTGGGGTATATTTAGTGACTCTTTTTGGAGCACAGTGAAGTTTTAACATTTTCCTTCACAATCAGAAGGGTGCTAAATGAAAACCTAAACTCTTGCTTGGTTAGCTATCACCAGAAGCACAAAAACAGCAATTACAAAACATTGTGTCAGTTAGAACTTTTTGCTTACCTGTGACAGAAAACAACTTGCACCAGCCAATAAGGAGATTTATTGGAAAGGTCTGAGGATATCTTGTGGTACCCAATGAAGAGTCAACCCCACAAGAAGAAACGTACCCCTGGGCCTTAGGAACAGCTGGAACTGAGTGCCCTCAGGATCTTCCAACACTACATCTCCTCTGTGCTTGACTGCTCCATTTTTCTCACTGCATACTGGCTCTACCTGGAAGAAAAATGGCATCCAACTCCCCTCACTTTCACAACTGTGGCTTCAGTCTCTATAAAGAAACAGAACCAATTCTTTCTCAGTCCCAAATCCAGTATCTCACAGAAAAGACTCATTGTCCCTATTTTTGTTAAGTTCCCATTCTCCCAATGTTGTGTCTAGGAAGGCATAGCCAAATTGCACAAAATGGCTGCTCCCAGTTCCAGGCCATCCGTGGATATGTGTTTTGGGGAGGGCAGGCAGGTACCAAAATGTCACAGGTATCAAATGACCATAAGTCTACTAACACCTCAGTAGAAGGACTGCAGGATGGAAAGCAGTGGGATGAGAAAGTCTCCAAACACCCACATCCCTGATGAACACTCCCATGGGGTAAAAGGGAAGGGGTTGTGTAGGCAGCAGTGAGCTCTGGAGTAGAAGAACACATTAATCAAAGCCCTGTCTCACCAACTAAATGAATCCACAGATAATGAGGCAGAAAAAAGGCCGGCAAGCCCTGAGATCTCTTTAGACAAGTTTTTGTGTCATACGGCAAGTCCAGCAGGAGACCTGAGAAAAAGAAAAGGAAAATTAGGGCTCCCACAATATCAAGGAAGGCCAGAGGCCAAGATTAAAATCAAAGAATGATGACACCCAGAGAAATCCTGGACTGTAACATTTCCATGAGAGAACACCCAGGCTCAGGTACCTCCGAGGCATCTTATTCGACAATTAGGCAGAGAAATGCAGTTGGTCACAGGAAGTGGAAAGAATAGTCTAAAACTATTGCTAGGAATCAAAGCTAAACCCTGCACCACTAAAGCCCTGTCTCTGGTAAACCGTTTCCCCTGTTTATTCATTGATTCTGAATGTTAAGTAAGTCTTTCCAGCATTGGTTCCAGGGTGCTGAAGCAATGAATCTCAGACAGCAAATGAAAAATGAGGGCTGCAAAGTTCAAGCAATAATAGAAAATTAAATCTTAACTGAGCTGCTGTAAATATCACAACCAGAAAACAGAGTGCATCAGCAAACTGCACTGGCAGGGAGGGTAATGAATTTCTCCTCTCCAGGCAAAATTTATCTGTGGTGCATAATAGAGTATTCTCGGGTTTGGAGGTGAGGAAGGGGTTGATGAGGAGAGAGGGAGAAAGAAAAACAAGCGGTATTTGTAAATTAAAGAATCTCTTTAGTAAAGATTACTTTTTCTCAGCCAAAGCCAACAGCCCAGCTCAAATGACCCTTCTACGGTAACTCACCTAATGCAAACTTCCACAGCCTATTAGCTGCAGCCCTTGCACTGCACTCAGCATTTTAGGTTATCTGTAGTTATTTGTAGACATGTCTTATCTCCACAATAAGACTATAAACCCCTGGAAGGCAAGGGAGGGGAGTTGTTTCCTTTATCCATCTTCATGTACCCCGCAACATATAGAATAACTAGTATTTATTGGCTCTTTCAACATGCCATGCACCATGTGAGACACTGCAGTGTCGTCTTCCTATGAGATCCTTCCAAATACCCTGCAAGGTGAGGAGGACTATCACATAATACCAAGAGGAGACTGGAGCTCAGAGAAGTAAGTAACTTGCTCAAATTCACACCATGACAGAACTGAGATTTGAACTTAAGTCTACTGAATTCCAAAACCTATATTCTTTCCTCCTTGATACACTACCCAGTTGGCAAACAGAGATCCTATTTTTCAATAGGCATGCTGATTTCTCCAAACCACGTCCTCTGGCAAATGTTGTACATATATTATTTCAATTACCCTTCACCACAGCCCAGGAGTTTGGTAGCATTATCATCCCTATCTCGCAAATGAGAAAACTGAGGCACAGAAAGGTTAGTAAAATCATCTAAAAATCTAATGGCTTACAGTAAGTGGTGGCATCAAGATGCTGACCCACTCTGCCAGGCTCCAGAGCGTGCTTAGTCATCACTCTGTGTTGATTTCAAAATAAAAAATAAACACACACACACACATCCCACATCACATGTTTTCAGCAACTCCTCTGTGTTAGAACACAATTTTGTAATTTAACCCTTATTACAATCCTCAGAGCAGAAGCAAGTATTCAATAAACTATAAAATTAAAGAATAATGGAAGATAAAGAGGCACAACCATCACCAATTGCTAAAGTTAAAAAAAAAAAAAAAATCCAGAGACTCCTCTGTGTTTGCACTGGTAACACCATGGGCCACAGCTATGGAGGACGTGGGAAAATAAATTTGAGTATTAGAAACAAAGACAAATAAGGGCAATCCAGACAATAGAAAGAAAAGATTTTCGCTTTCTAAAATGAGTGTTGTACAAAATCAGTAATGGCCCATCTCAAGTGAGACAGGGCTCCTGTGTTCCAACAGCATCTTAAAAGAACTGTGTTAGAAAATAAGCATTTACAAATAAAACAAACGCAAGTCTCCAAGTTAGCCTCAATTTTATATCAGAAACATAGCCCTGTTAAGTGGATGACAAATCTTTTTTTTCCCCCTGATGTAACCGGGGGATAGGAGCAGGTCTGCGGGGATCCCAAAGAGTCTCACTGTTCCCCAGTCGGATGTGTTTTCCCAGGTCCTTGAGCCTCACTCACCCAAGAATGGGAGAGGGCCTTGGCGTCACCGCAAGCTTGTTCAAGTAACTATTGGTCCCAAAGAATTTTTTAGAAAAGTGATTTACTAGGTGGGGGGGGGGGGGGGGGGGGGGGGAGGGAGGGAGGGAAGAGAGAGTGAACACTCCTATGCTGTCATGGGAGGGAATCCAGAGATGGAGTCTGCACAGGTAAAGAGAGAAAGAGAGGGAAGGCTCCCATGCTGCCGTGGGAGGGGATCCCAGAGAGGGAAATCCGTATAGGTAAGGGAGTAGTGGGACGGTAACCCACAAGTTACTCCCACCCCATTCAAGTTCTCCTCCAGCGAGAGGAATTTCTTTAAACTTCCACTGGAGTGAGTGACTGATCTTTGACTTTGATGTGGGATTGGCTCCCCAGCCCACAGTCTTCCCATAGCTTTTCACGGGCTTTCTAAACAAAGGAAGCTTACCTGGGCAGTCCACCTAGCCCATGCACATGAAAGTTAGACAAAGAACTCTAGTCCCCAAATGGGGACGTGAATGAAGGCAGGTCAGGAATGTAGCTGGGAAGTTCTTGCTTTTGAAACCATGCCCCTTGTGCACTCGAGAAGAGAAGTTAACATAGTCCCTCACTGAGATGGAGTTTTCACTCTTGTCCAGGATGGAGTGCAATAGAACAATCTCAGCTTTTTGCAACCTCCGCCTCCTGGGTTTAAGTGATTATCCTGCCTCAGCCTCCCTGGTAGCCTGGATTACAGGCATGCGCCACCACACCCAGCTAATTTTTTGTATTTAGTAGAGACGGGGTTTCACCATGTTGGTCAGGCTAGTCTCAAACTCCTGACCTCAGGTGATCCAGCAGCCTCGGCCTCCCAAAGTGCTGGGATTACAGGCGTTAACCATTGCGCCTGGGCAAAAAATCTTCTAATAATAATAATGGTAGTCTTGGACGGGTAGAGGGACTCGGACAAAAAAATAACAATGGCCTCTAATCCCAGCACTTTGAGAGGCCGAGGCAGGCAGATCACTCCTGGTCAGGAGTTTGAGACCAGCCTGGCCAGCATGGTGAAACCCTGCTTCTACTAAAAATACAAAAATTAGCCAGGTGTGGTGGCACATGCCTATATAGGTCCAGCTACTTGGGAGGCTGAGACAGGAGAATTACTTGAACCCAGAAGGTAGAAGTTGAAGTAAGCCGAGGTCATACCATTGCACTCAAGCCTGGGCAATAAAGCAAGATACCATCTCAAAAATATATAAATAAAAATAATAATACCTTCGTTCTACTCTGGCTTTTCCAGCTTTCTCAGTTTTTTGTGCTCTCTACCACTTGTTTATCTGCCACCCTAGAGGAAAGCATGGCCATAGTACCCAGCTGGGCCAATGAAGTATGACCAGCAGTGATGTGTCACTTTCAGGCAGAAGCTTTAAGAATCAGTGCGTGATTTGCAATGCTTTCTCTTCTTTTGCCATGATGACGAATGATGTTCTAGATGGTATTTGTCCAACACCCTGCATCACTGAGTATAAAGGAGGAAGAACAGAGCCCCCCACTAACCCACAGAGGAAACTACATGAATGAGGGGGGAAAATGTTGTTTTAAGCTACTGAGATTATTGTTGTCTGTTATTGCAGCGTAACAGCCCAACCTAATTGATACATGAAGCGCTAACCCTAGGCAAGTAATTTTATCTGCCTGGGTATCAGCATCCTCATCTGCAAACCAAAGGAATTTGCCTAAAAGAGGGGTAATCTGGGAACTCATAAGTGGGTTTCACAATGACAATGAATTTAAAAAAAAAAAAAGATAAGAGTGTGTGCACAAGTGTGTGGGTAAATGAGAAAGAGAAAGGGGGTCATGGTGTGTGCCTGTAGTCCCAGCTACTTGAGAGACTGGGGCAGGAGAACTGCTTGAGCCCAGGAGTTCGAGACCAGCCCAGACATCTATAGTGAGACCCTGTCTCTATTTTTAAGAAAGTCAGAGAGAGAGAACAAGCAAGACAAAATACACATTTTTCTTTTTGAGAGAGGGTTTATAGCTTTTTCAAATTTTAAGAGGGTCTGTGTTACTCAAAATTAGGTTGAGAACTTAAACAATCCTTAAGGCCATTTCCAACTCTAATGTGCTTTGCGGCTTCTCAAGTAGGGAAAAAACAGTTAATTAGGTTCCTCTCTGATCTGGTATTTCAGGACTTGCCTTGAGTCGGATTTTATAAAGGTTGTTTTCCAATAATTACGTTTAAGAGTTCTGCTTAATAGAATTACAAATATCAAAATCTCAGGATATTCCTGAGTGAAAATGGGATTCAGAGCAATTTTTTTAACCAAAGAAGGAGAGTTTCTTCGAAAACTGAAAACAAAGACCCAGATCTCATTTGGCAGGTAGGACAGAGTTGGAGCGACTCTTTATAGAAAGAAGGGGGCACTCCTCCAAAAACATGTTCCCACACATGCATGAATGCCTGAAAGGCCAGAGTGTAATACTTTAGCTAAAAGCCATGGGCTTTCTTTAACATGAAGGCAGTGGTGTAGACACAGTTCATAGAGAGAGCCTGAATTTTACAGATGGGCATCTGCAATCTGAGTTCAAGCCCAGAGTTACATGGAATTTCAACATGCTGTTGGGCTATTTTTTTCATCTATAAAACAGGGACAATAGTACTCAGCTCTAACAGGAAGAGTCTCCACAGAAAATAGATAATACACGCAAGGTTACTGAGGGGAGTTTCATGAAGGACTATTTACAAAGATGAGCTCAGAGTTAAGAGAAACCAGCGAGGCATGCTGAAGCCTCTGGGACTGGTTAGAGCAGAAAACCTTTTATTGCTCCCACAGCTGAAGGGGCAAGATAAAGAAGGGTTATTCTAAAGAGTAGAGAGCCAAAGCTCGAGCTATAGGAAAGGGCTACACAAAAGATCCCCGGCCTTACAAGGGAAACAGGCATATCTCATCCTGGCCCAGCAGGGAGAAAGCCAGAAAGGAAAACACTTTGATCATATTCTCTTTTCATCTCCCTGCTGGTGCCTCACCATGGCCAAACCCAAGCAAAAAGCAATGGGCAAGGTAGCCTGTTGACATGGTCATAGAAGTCAGTCTCCTGTGGCAGAGAAGGATGGAAAAGGGTGGGGAGAGGATATAGAGGAGAAATGAGCACTCTAGCCTAAAGAATGCTGAAGTAGGCTTGGCCATGCCACATCACTATTGGTCTAAGCCCATCTCTGCCCTTTGTAACCAAGCATCTTGACAGGCATCTTCATGAATTCTAGTTCCTTCATAATCTGAATCTGACTTCCTTTCCATCATATTGCCCACTGTTCTCTTCCATCTACTCTATAGAATATGGGAAAAACACATTTATATATATTCTCATTAATCCTTTTAACAACTCACCAGGTAAGTGTTATTTTCCCATTTTCAAGAAAGAATGAAAGCTCAGATAAGTGGACTTCCCTAACCCACCATCACAGACCTGTTATGCTGAAGAACAAGAATTCAAATCCATGTCTACTGGATACGAAGGTCCACATTCTCATCCTATCCGACCCTGCAAGGCTTTTGGTCCTAGTTTTGATTCTAATTATTTTGTACCCTTGGATAAATCTCTCACCTTTCTGCACCTTTTGCTGTTTTTTGAAAAGGATTTAATTTTACCTGTCCACAATATTGTTGGGACAAGATGAATGGGAAATAGAGGAGAATAGTGATAGAGTGGTTTCCAATGACTGTGAAACTATCCACCTGTTTCTATTCTTTGTGAATCTTGCAATGACTATTTTTTTTTTAAATGAGACCCAAGCATTCTCTTTGGTTTGGAATTGGAAATTCATCTACCCACTCTAAGTCAATAGCCCCAGAGGGAGGAGTTTCTAGCTGTCTGTCTGTCTATTCTCTCTGTCTGTGCATTTGCAGTTTTCTTTCCACATCTGCTCTCCGAGACCTCGGCAGCACCTTCTCCTTACAAATTGCTGCCAAAATGTCTCCCACATTAATAGTAATTTTCTGGAGTCACCATCATCATTAGCCTAGGATATTTAATGCTAGTTTAACTACACATACTAAGCTCTAAAGTAGTCAGAAACCTAAAAATAAGAGGTTCTTTTTTCCTATTTCCTGGCTCCCAAGTGTGTTCAGGTTGCCAACATCAAGCAGGAAAAAGGCAAGCTTCTGTGACCCAGGAGCTGAGCTGCATCAGAGAACCATCCTTCTTTCTAAAACAAAATCTTAAATCAAGCAACTCTGCAGCACAGGCCCTTCCCCCACCCCCAAGTGTAGGTTTTCATCTTAGACAAAGGAAATAATTGGATTCCTGTGCTGAGCTCTGTGATCTACTGCTGCCAGCTGCATTGCTGCAAAACCATTAACTCCTTGCCGAGCATTTTATCTCTGTAGCAGGAAGAGGTAAAAAGGAGAAACACATTGTTTAGGCCAAGTCAAAGGAAAACATTTTTTAAGTGATGCAGTGTAAATCCCAGTAACATGGCATCCATTTCAACCAGCCTGAAATTATGACCAAGATTTAAGGATGAAAGCCAGAGAACTTAGGAGAGAGCAGATTTCCGCCTTCAAGAGCAACCCGTACATCACCCAGGGGTTGTAGGGAGTCTAGAATTCCAGCATGAGCTGTTTCTTTCCCTCCCTTTGACTCTTGGCTTCCACATTCTTCTCTAAGAGGTCGTAGCCCTCCAAGTGAGAAATGAAGCCAGTCACTTCACTTCCCCTGACTGCGTTTGTGCCTCTATGCACTGGGGCTTTAAATGTTCATGAGATCCTCTCTCAGGACAATGTGAATTAAACATCTATAGCTGGAACAGTAGGGGCTGGAAAAATGCCAAGGCAGATGCAACTGAGACTCTGTCTGGAGAAGCCTTCAACAGAGCATTTGGAATTAATTCATAAATAAAGGTTATAGATAAATGAAAAATACTGATTGACAAATAGGGGTAACTTGATTCTACCTGGGAACCATGCAACATGAACACTCACCAGGCATCTCTCTGCAGTTATAATTATCTTTCATATGAAAACAAGGCCCAGTGAAAATTAACTCTTCCTTTCTGTTTAATGATTTGAGGCTCAGTCAGATTGGGGCTGAGAAAGCTTTGAGGGTGTGGCTAATGATGACTCTCTCTCCAAACTCTCTTAGAGTCTCTCCCAGTGTTACCTATGTAACACACACTTGAGTCATAGAAGTCAGCACAACTTCTCTCTCAAATAGTATGCTGGATCCATACAGATAATAGGTTCAACAAAAGCCCAAGATTGAGCAAAATGACTAAAGTTTGAGGAATATCTTTGAGAGTCTCCTATTTTTCTAATCCAATCTTTGCTGCATAATACTTCAAATTTAGAGATCGCATCTTGTCACTTCTTTTAAATATTATTTTTCAACCGCTTTTGGTTAAGACAATTGAGGTTGGCACCTCTATTTGAACATCTGCTAACTATTAGTAGAAGAGAGATTCCTCCCTGCTCCTGGGGGGACCCTGAAAAACAGACTTAAGTCCCCTTTTCCCTTTAATGAGAGTTAGTTGACCTTAGCCTTGCATCCTTTTGCTTAACTCTTCCTTCAAACCTTCTAAAAAAATGTTCAAAACATATTTCATTTGGGAGGTTTTCACAAAGAACATGGGTTTGCCTGGCCACCCTCTTGGAGTTGTAATTTTTGAATTTAAGGAATTCTGGGGGAAGAGGACTTACAGATGAAGAACTTGGAAACCAACCCAAAATGAATATTCCATATTACATTAGCAAGCACTAGTCACCATTAGGGATTTTCACAATCACTATGAAAAGAAAGAGCAACAAAAATCAAATGTCAGCCAGGAAATAAGCAGGTTACACTTGGGCAGATGGTTAATATTAGGAGAAAGGATATCCAGATTCATGATTTTCTTTTTCCTTAACAGCAATATAAACAAAACAAGGCAACACTTCTCGGGCATTTGAGGTGAAAACTCCATGGTGTTCATATTTAGGCTTTGTTCATGGCTAACTTCTATCAGCCAACTATTGTCTATTGACCATCAACACATGGCTAGATTGTTCCTTTGATGAGACATATTTTCTGCCTAATAGGTTGTTATTTAGTTGCTGGATCCTAGGTTCATTGGGATTATTAAAATTGTTTCTTGAGTTTAGCAAAGTAAAACACTGCACTTTGGTTGTCACTTTTCCTCTGAATCTAATTCATGTTTTTTAAATGTCCACTCTGATTTATAACTGTGCATAGTTATACACAAACAATGGTAGACTGATAGTAGTCTTTTTATCTCAGTCTACAAATTCATTGGTTGATGCAATAGTTCACATCTGCTGAAGGAATGAAAAGCATTTCCAGAATATTCTTTGCTTCCTCTCCCTGTGTGGGTTCTTGGGATAGTGTAGAAAGTGGAGGTATCGTGAAAGAGCCAGAGTACAGGGAACTCATTCTCCCCTACACCTCTGTGCCAACCTTCAAGTTCAACTCTGCAGTGCATGGCATCTTTATGGCCATTTGTTTATTTAGATTTGCCAAATGATGGGTGATTGTCCCCAAAGGTTATAACGAAAGGTTATAACTATGAAAAGAAAGAAAAATCTCAGAGAGTCAGGAATCATTAAAAATCTTTCATATAAATTCATTAGACATCTCTACCTGGATGCCACATAATTGTACTAGAGTGCAATCACATACAATAATGTGAATATGTGTAATTTTACAATACCTACTTTGAGAAAATACAGATGGCACCATCGCCACCACCTCATACACCCAGAAAAGCATCATCTTTGGTGCAGCATGTCCACCAAAACATAAACCAATGGTTTCATCCGTGCTCAACTATGACATACTGACTAGACCCAATGCAACCAAGATCAGTTATTGAGAAACATTGAGATTTAAGTGATTTAAAGGCAATTTCGTCTAGATTATACTACTGCCTTAGTGCCTTTTGAACCTAACCCCACATAATTGGTATCCTCATTATATCCCAAAACTGAACCCATTAACTTCTGAAGCTAATGAACTTCTGCTTTATACTTCACTCTTTCATCACAGGTGCCACCATTTCCCCAACACAGGCTTGGGAACTTGGAATCCTCATAAACTTAATCCACTCCTGCATTAACAATATTCCATTTGGAACAGCCATACATGCAAGAGACTGCTAGATGTTTTAGGGGATAAAAAGAAATATGTACAACAGTACCTGACCTCAACAAGCCTAAAATTTCGTAGAGTGAGACACACGTATACACACATGAAAATGCAGGTAAGAGCTGAATGGCTATGGAAATCACTCTGGGCATGGGTGAAGGGGAAGACCCTGGGCAGCAAGGCAGCCATGCTGAGTACCATGCAGACCTCACCCTACAACCACAATGGGAGCAAAGGTTGGGATGTATTCAAGAAACCAGGAGAGCGAGCTCCAGATAAGCAGCAAGGCCTCTGAATTTTGGCTTCATTTTGCTCTGTGAAGCTGCTCCTTCCTTTCTCTAGTTTTTACTGCCTGCACATTCCAGGTTTGAATTATTATCAGAGCCACTGTTAGTATTTGTTTAGTACTACAATGTGCCAGGAATTGTTCTAAGCACTTTATATATATTTTAATGTATTTAATCCTTATAACAACTTTATAAGGTACATAATATTATTATCCACATTGTACAGATGAGAAAACAGAGGCACAGAGAGGTAAGGAATCATGACCAAGGTTAAATGCTCAGGAAATTGAAGACCAGCATTCTGTCCCAGTCCTGGTTTCAGATCGTAAACATTTATCCACCCAGCTCCACCTCTTTCCATCGCATTGCCTCCATGCCATTTAAAAATTTCAGATCTAGACTGGGTACGGTGGCTCATGCCTGTAATCCCAGCACTTTGGGAGGCCAAGGCAGGTGGATCACAAGGTCAGGAGTTTGAGATTAGCCTGGCCAACATGGTCAAACACCACCTCTACTAAAATACAAAAATTAGCCAGATGGGGTGGTGGGAGGCTATAATCGCAGCTACTCAGGAGGCTGAGGCAGGAGAATTGCTTGAAAACGGAAGGCAGAGGTTGGATATTGCAGTGAGCTGTGATCACACCACTGCACTCCAGCCTGGGGAACAAGAGTGAAACTCCATCTCAAAAAAGAAAAAAATAGTCTCAGATCTATCCTCCAGAATACAACTCTCATCCACTCTTTCATCCCACTTACTAGTACTTGGAACCTCTGTGTTGTCTAAGAGGTAAGGCTCACAATCCTTAGACTGGGAATTCAAGAGCCTAGCCTTACCACCTGCCTTTGCCTATCCTGCCAATATGGTTTTTCTCACATATTCTCCAATAAGAGCCCTCTCTTTTAACCAAAAGGTCTTTTCATTGGCCCTGGAAGACACCCTGTGTGTTTATATCTTCCGGACCCATAAAAGCAGATATGGCTTCCAGCACCCATCAGATTACATCATGTTTGTATACTAAACAAAACTGGACATGAACTCCAGTAGCAGGTGGACCAGGATGGTTCTGAAGGCCTGACTTCCAAAAATGCAACCCAAGATTCAATTGTAATTAGACTACACTCTTCTTAATTCTAATTCCAATCATCAACTAAAATTGCCAAGTATTGTTTTGTTCAGAAATCAGAATTTCTGTCATTCTAGATCTCTTCTATGCTGCCTTATACTACTATTGTAATTTTATTTTAACCTGATGCCAAACTTTGCGTAAATCCCTTTTCAACTTTGCCTTACTAGCTTCTGATGCCAATTTTATTTTAACCTAATGCCAAACTTTGCATAAATCCCTTTTTGACTTTGCCTTACTAGCTTCTGATGCCAATTTTATTTTAACCTAATGCCAAACTTTGCATAAATCCCTTTTCAACTTTGCCTTACTTTCATTTTTTTTCCAACCTGGGAAGATCTTTAAAATACTAATTCATTTCACTCACGTATTAACATGGTCTTATCCACAACCTAATAAGCATATTATTTACCCAGCCATCCACATTGTTTAATTAAAAGTATCTTAATAGGATTTGGCAGAAGATAGCAGTGAAGACTGCCTTTTTCTCAAAATGGCTATGATCTATTAAATCAACAACCATATAAATTGTCGATGATCCAGTCTATGTTTGTTTATCTTGTCTGCATAATTAACACAGGACATTTTATTTAAAGATTTGTTACATTTTTTATTTGCTTAATACAGATATATCCCTGATAATAAGTCTAATGACTTTACAATCCAAGTCACCTTATTTGGAGATAATTCTTAGCTTATTTACACATGCATCTGGTGATTATCTACTTTTTTAAGTGCTTGAAAACCACCCACTTGTTTAGTAATCTAATCCAAAATTTTACTGGCAATTAATACTAAGTTTGTGCTTACTATAACACCCATTCTAAAATTAGAAGGTGCCCAGCTCCATCTTGGGTGCCTTTCCTCTTTTCAGTCATTTCTCACTTGAGCCCAGGAGCTCGAGACCAGCCTGGGCAACTTGGCAAAACCTCGTCTGTACAAAAGATACAAGTGTCAACTTATCCACAGTCAGCCTTTGGGATGCTGCATCTGCACAGATTTGTGTCACAACCATGCTCTTACACTCAGCCTTGACTACATGTGCCTTTCCTCCCAGATTCTGTTTCTGTTCTTTCTAAATCTGGGCTTGGTTAGTACCCTAAATGCACTCAGTTTCTTCAAATGTCTCCTCAGTGACCTTCTCATTAGAACAACCCAAGATTACAGAGTAGGCATGTCTTTTTTAAAGATACTTATCCTTCTTAAGTGAGAGTCCCTTTTAGAAACTAACTATGGGTTCACTTCACCTTTCTCAGATTAAAAAAAAAGAATCCAATGGATGTGTCTGAACATGCCCATTTGTCCCTTTCTCTGCTATTACAAATTCCAAGGTGACTCAGTCATTTCCTCCCATCTTCCCATACCTTCTGTTTCACCAACTGGCCTTTCCTTTTTGGTCAGAATCAAGTGGAAGCTCTTCCTTTTGTCCTCTAATCAGCTGTTCCACGTTTAGAAGTAGGAGCCTCCCAGCAGATGTTTGGAGAGTTTAAAGTCATGACATCACCGCATCATCATAACAGGGCCAAACAGTCCTCACCCCTCCTCACTCCTCTGTGTCTTTTCATCTCTGCACACATGCTACCATGCACAATTTGGGAGTTTTCCACCTGGCACTTTGTTAACATCTAGTGTTCAAGTTGAGTGGGAGCGCTGGGGCTAAGAGCACCAGCTAGACCTAGGTCTAGGGATGTGTCAGCAAGTGGGGTTCAAACCAACCTGCACGTCCCGGAAATACATGAGCAAAGGACAAACCCTCTGATTTAGTTTAGGGGAACCATGTGGTTTCAAGGACCTAAACTGCACTCCAGCTCTAGCAGTACAGCATGTGACCGAGTTACAACAACCATGACATTTGCTCCATAACCACAGTGATTAGCTCAGCAGTGAGCACATGACCTCAGTCAGACCACTCACAGCAAGCCTCAGGACTCCTGCTGGGGATGTTGGGAGGGAGCTTCTCTTGCCTCTGAGAGAAGCAGGAAGCCTGTAGGTCAGGGAACTGCTTGTAGCCATTCTAAGGACCACAAGAAGATTTCATTTTAGACATCTTAGGACCACAACAAGATTTCATTTTAGATGAAGTCGATGCCATGGAAGGGGAAACAACAAAGTGAAAGCAATCAGGTTCCTGATGACATCATTGAGCTATAAAACCAAGGCTTCCCTTTGACAGGCCTTCCTTGGGATTTTCAGTTCCTCTTAATATGAAGCCTATATGAGTTGGGGTTCCTGTTCACAATGTGTCCTTCCATTCCATAACCAGATCCAAAGTTCTGTTCCACCAAGTTTCAACAACGACCATGAGACTGGGTTAAAATACTAAGGTTATTCATTTATTAAGATTACCATTACTTTATTAAACCTGAGCAAAAAAAAAAAGTCATTTTGTTTTGTTTTTAATAAAGAGAGAGTTGGGAAAATGTATCATTTGGAAAATGCCAATGGAGAGAGACAAAGTTGCAAGATATATAGGGATTATTAAAGGAACAGGTGTCAGGAACTACCCATGACTACAGGGATTTGGGCTGAGATTAAAAAAAAAAAAAAAAAAAAGACAAACAATTTTCCAAGAAATAAAGCTCAAAGAGAAGGATGAGGTAGCCCATGTCAGGGATAGAGGAATCGAGGGAGTTTCACTGATGTGAAGGATGAGGGTAAGGCCAAGGGGCCACCCATTTGAGGGCTAGTGGGAATGGGGTCATGACTGGCTTAGAGTTCAGAGTTGATAGGGCCTCAGGTGAGTCCGAAGAGGACTGAAAGGCTAAGAGAATCAAGAATGACTGGGCACTGAGAGGTGGTGCAGGGGGAGACGGTGAGCCTGGCAGGACTGAAGGAGGGGAAAGGCGGAGGCAACAGCCTGTGATCAGGGATGGCTTTGAGCTCCAGCCACTTAAGGACATCTTCATCTGCTGCCTGCCTTGCCTCTGTGCACACTACAATAAGCATGATGAATTATTCTTTCCAAATGCTGTATTTCCCTAATATGATCCCCCCACCCCTTGTTCCTATGGCTTCTGTCTCAGTCTTAGGCACAAACATGTCATACCCGGGCAGTTGGTGGCAGAAACTAGATCGTTTAGTCAAACGCTGATGGTATGTGTGAAGTTCCATCCTCCCTTCCCCTGCCCCAGCCGCATAGAGGAACATGCCTTCAGTCTTACAGTCTCCACAAGGAGAGGCCTGTAAAACATCTGAAGAAGCTTTATGGTTTTCTTCCCAAGACTTTCCTCCCAAATTCATGTTCCTCCATGATAGGAAAAGCAACTTGTACAAACCCTAAAAGGTCATAGAGATTATCTATACCACTTCTCTCCCTTTGAAATCAGTGAAACTGGGGCCAAGAGAAAAACAGATACTCACACAGCCAGCTAGTGGCCTAGCTGGCATGAACACTGCAGCACCCTGAGCGCTAGCCCAGCATGTCTCTCCACACAGAAGGGTCTCTTCATCTTTGGAATTTTAAGCCCACTTTTTACATCAAACCAAGCTTTGCTTAAGACCCATCATTTATATCAAAATCCATCCTTGTTTCAACATAATTCTTGTACATAGGGTGTGTGTGTGTGTGTGCGCGTGCGTGTGGTGGCAACAGTGGGTGGAGGTTGTATTTCAGTCTCTCTCCCCACTAGATTAGAAGTCCCTCCAGGCATGAACCACCCCTCTGCCTCTCATACTTCTCTTCCCATTTAAATCAGTCCAGTTCCATGTCCCACCCTGGGATTATAAGTCCTGAAAAGACAGGGACTGTCTTACTCATCTTTTTATCCTTGGGTCCTAGGAGAGTCCCTGGCAAACAGTAAGCACTAAGTGAAAGCTTATCTGATATTTAAAAAAAAAAGAAAAAAAAAGCTCTGTGTCTGGGCACAGTGGCTCATAACTAATCCCAGCACTTTAGGAGGCTGAAGTGGGTGGATCACCTGAGGTCAGGAGTTCGAGACCAGCCTGACTGACATGGTGAAACCCCATCTCTACTAAAAATGCAAAACATTAGCCTGGCGTGGTGGTAGATGCCTATAATCCCAGCTACTAGGGAGGCTGAGGCAGGAGAATCACTTCAACCTGGAAGGTCGAGGTTGCAGTGAGCTGAGATTGCACCATTGCACTTCAGCCTGGGTAACAAGAACAAAACTTCATCTAAAAAGGAAGGGAAGAAGGGAAGAAGAAGGGAAGGGGAAGGGAAGGGAAGGGAAGGGAAGGGAGGAAGGGAGAAAGAAAACAGCTCTGTGAAACTCTACAGTGCATGCCCACAAATACTGACTGCTGATTTCATATTCCTTATTATCCAGTACCTCAAGCAGTAGAAGAACCAGGAAAAAATTCATTTCCAGAAACAGTTTAGCAGTTCCTCAAAAAGTTAAACATAGAGTATCTTATGGCCCAGCAAACCCACTCCTAGGTATGCCCAAAAACACTGTATAGATACATTTCACTCTGCTTATCCAGTCATCAGTCAGTGGGCATCTGAGTTGTTAACACTGCCTTTTGGCTGCTGTTAACAATGCTGCTGGGAACATTTATATATGAATGTATGCATGGGCATATATTTTCAAGGAGTATATTTCCAGGAGTGGAATTGCCAGGTCATATTTGGTAACTTTTTTCCTCATATTTTTTTAACTTTTTGAGGAACTGCCGAACTGTTTTCTACAGTGGCTGTACTATTTTACATTCCAGAAATACACGAGAATTCCATTTCTCCCCATCCTCCCTAACACTCATTAAAAAAAAAAAATTATAGCCATCGTAGTGGGAATAAAGCAGTATGTTATTGTGATTTTGATTTTCCTAATGGCTACTGATGAGCATCTTTCCATGGGCTTTTTGGTTATTCGCCTATCTTCTCTGGATAAATGTTGATTCAGATCTTTTGTCCAAGTTTAAAATCGGATTGTTTGTCTTTTTGTTATTGAGTTGTAAAAATTCTTTATACATTCTGGATACTAGGCCCTTATCAGATATATTATTTGCAAATATTTTCTCCCATTCTGTGGGTTGTTCTTTTTACTTTGATTATGTCTTTTGACACACGTTTTTAATTTTGGTCAGGTGTGGTGGCTCATGCCTGTAATCCCAGCACTTTGGGGGCCTGAGGCAGGCAGATCACATAAGATTGGGAGTTTGAGACCAGCCTGACCAACATGGAGAAACCCCGTCTCTGCTAAAAATACAAAATTAGCCAGGCGTGGTGGCACATGCCTGTAATCCCAGTTACTTGGGAGGCTGAGGCAGGAAAATTGCTTGAACCCATGAGTCAGAGGTTATGGTGAGCTGAGATCATGCCATTGCTCTCCTGCCTGGGCAACAAGAGCAAAACTCCATCTCAAAAAGAAAAAAAAATTTCAATTTTTATGAAGTCCATTCATTCATTCATTCGTTACTTGTGCTTTTTGGCCCATGAGATTTTGAACTCCAGCTTCCACTACCAACTAGGTTGTCCCTTTCTTGCTTTATTTTCTGAAGAACAAATCTGGTGGGACCCTGACTAGTCAATGATTGGCTGCTTCAGGGGCTGATCAAGGGATTTGAGGTCCAGGAGTGACAGAGGGGAAGGGATTCTTTTGGTCAAGCAAGACCACCAGGTGTATGCTTTCAGTAAGGGGTATGAGTGAGGGAGATCATTCCGAAATAGGGCACACAGGATGGCCGCACCCACCTCCTACCAAGAAAATTAGCTCACTGATCTGACACCTGGCAGCTGGCTGCCACCAAGTGGCCAAAACAGGAAAGGTTTAGTGGGTGCTAGTTTACAGTCGCTAGGTAGGTGACTACAAAAACCTTTTGCTAGGAATTTCAGTTAGGCCACACATTGGGGAAGGATGTGTCTGACGTTGGGATTGTTTGTGACTCACTTGGATTTGAGTGAAAGTAGGGTTTGCCTCTCTACGTTTGAAACTGCCATCACTGTCACTAGCTCGCTGCCTCCATGTGGTCAAGAGCTGCATTCCAGTAGGTAGGCATCACTGTTTTAGCTGGAGTGTTTGCTTCATGACCCATATGTGCTCCATTTATGTGCTACTTCTGCTTTTTAAAAATAGATTTCTAGCCTGCCAACAGCAGGCCCCTTAATTTGAGGTGATTTTCCAGCAGTGAAAGATGTGTTAGGACAAAGCTGTGGCTACGAGTCACAGCACACCTAACCCTTGCCTTAACCTTGACCTTCTTCCTTCAAACTCTACACCATCAAAATAAGTAACCAAGCTGGGCACAGTGGCTCATGCCTGTAATCCCAGCACTTTGGAAGGCCAGGGCAGGCGGATCACGAGGTCAAGAGATAGAGACCATCCTGGTCAACATGGCGAATCCCATCTCTACTAAAAATACAAAAATTAGCTGGCCATGGTGGTGCATGCCTGAAGTTCCAGCTACTCAGGAGGCTGAGGCAGGAGAATCGCTTAAACCTGGGAGGCGGAGGTTGCAGTGAGCTGAGATCACACCACTGCAGTCCAGCCTGGGCAACAGAGCAAGACTCCACCTCCAAAAAAAAAAAAAAAAAAAAAACTGTAACCATAAATTTGGAAAGAGTAAAATACACAAAATTAATAAACTAATGATTTAGAAGTTATAAACCAGTAATAACTACTCTTCACCCCAATTCAACTGTTGATTGGCTAATGACAGAAATCCATCTTGAATGAACTTAAAAGAATGAATTTGGCCAAGCACAGTGGCTCATGCCTGTAATCCCAGCACTTTGGGAGGCCGAAGCAGGTGAATCATTTGAGATCCGGAGTTCAAAACCAGCTTGGCCAACACGATGAGACCCTGTTTCTACTAAAAACGCCTAACTTAGCCGGGTGTGGTGGCACATGCCTGTAATTCCAGCTACTCAGGAGGCTGAGGGAGGAGAATCGTTTGAACCAGAGAGGTGGAGGTTGCAGTGAGCCAAGATCATACCACTGCACTCCAGCCTGAGTGACAGTCAGACTCTGTCGAAAGAAAGAAAGAAAGAAGGAAGGAAGGAAGGAAGGAAGGAAGGAAGGAAGGAAGGAAGGAAAGAAGGAAAGAAGGAAAGAAATCATAGTAAAGATTTTGGAGCATCTCAAAATCAAAGGTAGGTTGAATAACAAAATGATGAGACAATAATGTGTGTTATGGGGCTTCATGGGTAGTGGGAACATAAACTTGGTCTTCAACTCTCTTCCTCTTTCCATATGCTTCAGTCTGTGTTGAATTCAGTCTGTCTCTCTGCAAATGAGCATTTCCACAGAACAGAAAACAAACACTGAAAGCTCTCATATTTCATGTTGCAGCTCCTACCAGGAAGGGGCTAAATCATTGCAGAAAACAGCCACCTCTCCTGCAAGTTCACTCAGAAAGCATACCCCCACGGGTATGCTTTACCAAGTGATTGCTTTACCAAGTGATTCCTGCTCCCTCCTCCACTCCCACAATTAGGTGTTTGCAGAATCACTGGGAGAGCTGGAAAGCTGGAGATGCAGGAATTAGACTGAGCTTCCTGAACTGACTTCCAGAACAATACCACAGAGTTTCCAAAGAGGCCACAGTCAGAAGGCCTCAGCTGCTCTCTGTGCAAGTGAAATGGATGGCCTCTGTTCTGTTTCTTGATACCCATAAAGCTAGGAACCAATCACTGGGACCTCAGCTGCACCTTCCACAGAAAAAATAAAAATCTGTATATCATACTTGCCATAAAACAGCCCCACAATGTGAACTTCTGCCTTTCAGATCTCTCAGGGGCATTGACTGGGTTCAATTAAGTTACCATACAAACCAAGCTATAAAAGAATCCGGGTGATGTGTTTCAACACAGGCTGTTTCTGTTCTCCCCAAATTCATATGTTGAAATCTAATCTCCAGTGTGATGGTATTAGGAGGTAGGGTCTTTGGGAAGTAATTAGGTCATGAGGGTAAAACCCTCATGAATGGGATTAGTGCTCTTACAAGAAGAGGTCAGAGAGCTAGCTAGTCCTCTTTCCACCACACAAGGAAACAGAGAAGTTAGCATTCTGCAATTCAGAAAAGACCCTCATCAGAACCCAACCATGCTGGCACCCTGATCTCATACTTCTGGCCTCCAGAACTATGAGATAGAGATGTTTGTCATCTAAGCCACCAGTTGTTACAGTAGCCTAAACTGACTAAGCCTTGTTCTTTAACTTTCCTTCCTGTAACTTGCAGTCATGTTACAAGAGATTGGAGTGGAGCTCAGAGAGCCCATCTGCAGTATCTGGAAGAGATCTGGACTCTTTCCTCCCATTTTCAGATCTACACTTTTATGGAAGAGCTCTGCTTGGAATAGACACAGTCCTCTATCCACCCCTGGACTACATACTGGTGACTGATGGGGAGTTGCACAATTGGATAAAAGGAAGAACCACAACAGATGGAGTGACTCCTCTGAAACCACCTGGTTTGATAGGAGTTAGGGGAAGGCCTTAGGAGCCTTCAAAGCTCTGGGTGATCGTGGCCACCTAATGACTTGTTGACCTCATCTCCTGCTACTCGCCTCACTTGTCTTGCCCACTTGCTCGCCCTGCTCCACTTTAAAGGTATACTTTAAGTATACCAAGCCCATTCTTACTCCAGCCATTGGACAGGCTATTCTCTGTGCCTGGAATATCCGTCCCTGAAATAGCCACAGGATTCTCTTCCTTACCTCACTCAAGTCCTTGCTCTAATATCACTTTCTCAGCAAGGCCTGCCCTGACCCTCCCATTTAAAATCGCAGCCTGTTTCCATTCACAGTTCTCCTTATCCCATTTCATGCTAGTTTCTTCCCTATTCACACACTGCTTTCCGTAATAGTTATTTTTACAGCATTTTTTTTCTTTCTTTTTTTTTTTTTTTTTTGTTTTTTGAGATGGAGTCTCACTCTGTCACCCAGGCTGGAGTCTAATGGCACAATTTTGGCTCACTGCAACATTTGCCTGCCAGGTTCAAGCGATTCTCCTGTCTCAGCCTCCTGAGTAGCTGGGACTACAGGCATGTGCCATCACACTTGGCTAATTTTTGCATTTTTTGTAGAGACGAGATTTCACCATGTTGGTCAGGCTAATCTCGAACTCCTAACCTCAGGCAATCCACCCACCTTGGGCTCTCAAAGTGCTGGGATTACAGGCGTGAGCTACTGTGCCTGGCCTGTAATATTATTTACATACTTATGCTTTTTGTCTTTCTTCCCTCTCCATGATGGCAGGAACACTGTTTTTAGACAAAAGAAAATGTTCTGAGCAAAGAAAATAAGAGTTGTGTACTATATAGCCAACAATTATTTTTACTATGTGCCAGGGACTATGAAAACTTAAATGCATAAGGCATGGTTCAGGCAGTCAGAGACTCCCCTAAACATATCTCCTTAAAAAAAAAAAAAAAAAAAAAAAAGAGGGAGAAATCTTTTCTTTTTCTTGCTTTTTTTTTTCCCCCTGAGACGGGGTCTCATTGTCACCTAGGCTGGAATGGAGTGTTGCAATCACAGCTCACTGTAGCCTCAAACTCCCAGACTCAAGAGATCCTCCCACATCAGCCTTCCAAGTAGTTGAGACTGCAGTAGCCAGCCATACCTGGCTAATTTTTTTGTTTTTTGGAGAAATGAGGTCTTGCTATGTTGCCCAGGATGTCCTCAGATGATCCTCCTACCTTGGCCTCCCAAAGTGCTGAGAGAAAAATATTTAATGACCAAGTGAGAAGTGATAGTCTGAGAGGAATCATCATTCCGAATAGGGAGTATTTCAGTCGTACTTGTATAAACAGAGAAGGCTGAGCCAGACCTTGAAAACATGAATGAATTCAGGTACATGGTAGGAAGTAAGGAGGATATTCCAAGGAGAGATAACTGCATGAATAAAGATGTAAGACCACAGGAGTAGGGAGAGAAAAAATGTTCCCTATTTATAAAACAAAAATTATGAGCTACAAAGTAGATTATACCCTAACATGTTCCCTTTCCACACATCCCCAATAGTCTATGTGTTTGTGTTTACTATTTTACCATACCAAAACCTGCAAGGTAGTGGGTGGGAGATTTTACCTTGGAACAGGGCACAGGGAGAATCTCTGTAAAGGCCTCTCTTCATGCCTTCCTTGATGTAAAATTGCGTGTGGGCAACCTAAAGTAAGAAGGTCAAGAGCAATACTCCTATAAAAGATCATGAAAAGAGAGGGACTGTAGAATTTCAGTCTTATTGGAGACTCCAAATTGGCGGTTCTTTAATTTCAGCATGTAGATGAGTGGCCGGGGATTATGATGCATATTGGACATGTGTGTTTATGTGAAGAGTCCCAAAGTCCTTGATACTTTGTTATCTGGAACAATTTGCTGCTTCTTCTAAACGTGTCCCGTCTTATCCAAGCCAAGGAAGGCCCTGACTTTGGCCACTAAAAAGACGTGGAGAGCATCATAGCGTTTTCCTAAGAAAAGTAAAATTTTAAAAAGCCTACCCCGAAGAATTATATCCCCTTCCTAGAAAGTAAAAGAGGTTGCAGTCACTTTTATGTTTCACATAGAATTCTTTTCTTCCACTCAAAAGTGGTTTGCATGACCACAGTGGGCAGAATAATGACCCTCCACAGATGTCCACATCCTAATTTCCAGCACCTATGACTATGTTACCTTATATGGTAAAAGGAACTTTGCTCATGTGAGTAAGGACCCTGAGATGAGGTTATTTTTTTTTTCTGAGTTACCCAGATGGGCCCAATCACATGAGTTAGCAAAGTCTGGGAAACTTTCCAGGTTGTGGTTAGAGGGAATGTAACCACAGCAGAAGGGTCACAGAGATATACCATTGCTGGCTTTGAAGAAAGAAGAAAGAGACCATCAACCAAAGAATGCGGGTGTCCTCTAGGAGCTAAAAAAAAAAAGCAAAGAAACATATTCTCTCCCAGGGCCTCCAGAAAGGAAAACAGCCCTCACCTTGATCTTAGCCCCGTGAGACTCATGGTGGATTTCTGACCTTCACAGCTCTAAGATAATACATTTGAGATGGCCAAGTGCACTGGCATATGCCTGTAATTCTAGCTACTCGAGAAGCTGAGGTAGAAGGATTGTTTGAGTTCAGAAATTCACATCCAGCCTGGGCAACACAGTGAGACCCTAGCTCTAACATACATACATACACAGATACATAAATAGACAGACAAATAAATTTGTGTTAAGCCGCTTGTTTGCAATCATTTTTACAGCAGCATTAACAAACGGCATGATGTTAAAAGTGAGCTTCACAGAGATTTAAAAACACACACACATAATAGCAGAAGCCATGTGGGACAGGGAGCGCTACTCTTCCTGGCCATTCTCTGGTGACAAGTTTCCTCCCCCACTGCCTAGTAACCTGAGTGTGGAGGGAGCCCATAGTGCTCTTCTGCATGTGCTCATCACATTCTTCAATACTGTGAAAGCAAGGAGAGAAACACAAACATAGAAATAAAAAGTACACTGTTTCAAATGTTCATGAGGGGTGACTTGTTTTGTACACTATGTTATCTTATTTCTCTTGATGTTTAGTACACTCTCATTGAATGTCCCAGCTTTACCAACACTGAGTTTTGGAATGTCTGGGAAATCATGTGTTCATCCTTGAGCTGAAGCATCAAAAATTGAGCAGATCTCACCCATCCCAAACAGAATGGTGGTAAACATAGAAAATAATAGAGGCTCCTTAAAGGAAAGATCATAGAAGACAAGGTTATTTCAGTGTACTTTTTAAAACTCTCCAGTGGCTTCATATCATGTTTTCAGTGAAGTCCAGTCTTCCCACAGCCTGCAAGACCCATGGTGATCTGGCTTCTGACTTCTCAAACCAGCCAGGCGTGTTCTCATCTTGAGACCTTTGCTTTTAAGGCCCCCTCTGCCTGGAACGCTTTTCCCCAGATCTTCCCATGGTTGGCTCTTTCTTGACTCCCTGCCACTTCTTTCACAAGGCTTCCCTGACCACCTAATCTATAATAGCTCCTCTTTCCAACCTGTTTTGTCCTCTTCGTTGCACTTATCACTTTTGAAAATATTACTTACTCTATTAGGTTACTAACTTGTCTAAACTGCCTAAGGATAGGGCCTTTAGTCTTTTCATTACTGTATTTATAGTATCTAGCACTGGTCTTACAGTAGTAAGTGCTTAATGATTATTTAGTAAATGAATGAATAAATAAATAGAAGCTGTCTTAGTCCATTTTGTGCTGCTATAAATAACACAGACTGGGTAATTTTTAATGAACAGAAATTTATTTCCAGAAGGCTGGAAAGTTCAATATTGAAGTGTCAGCATCTTACAAGGACTTTCTTGCTGCATCATCTCATGCCAGAAGGTCAAAGAGAGAGAGCAAGAAGGGGCCAAACTCATCATTTTGTAATATGAATCTATTCATGAGGGCAGAGCTCTCAGGACCTAAACATCTCTCATTAGGCCCCATCTCCTAACATTGTTGCACTGATAAATAAGTTTCCAACACTTGAGTTTGGGAGGTGACAAAACATTTGACTAAACATTCAAACCATAGCATCAGTGTTTAGGAGAGGTCAGTTTAAATTCTCCTGCTAAAGTTGTGCTAGATAATAGAAGTGCCCTAGATTACTTGCTGGCAGACAGACAAGTATCTGTACAGTTGCTGACACTTCTTGTTTCACATGGGGGACTATATTGGGTATTACAGAGATTCAGTTGTAGAAAATTAACAAAACAGCCTCCTCAGTTGAAAAGAGCAGACTCTAGCTCATTCTTTGATCTACTTAATTTTAGTTGGTTTTATTCATGGGGACCCTAGCTAAGGAACATACTCCAAACTCTTGGTATTATCTTCCTAATAGTCATAATACTAGTTTTCCTGGCACACTGTATTCTCTCAGAAGTTTAAAATGTTTTCATGCAGCCATCCACAGAATGGCAAATGGTCTCTGATTGGAACAACAAAACCTCAAAGAAAGGTGTGATCATGAGGACATAATAACCTATGAATGATGTGCTGAGACCTGAAACCCAAAATGATGATAACTGAGAGCGGCACTAAAGCCCTAAGCTTTGGTCACACTCTCACCTAAGTAACAACCTGTTTAAAAGGGAAGGTTTTGGGAGGCCATTGTTTTGGACTAAGCTTATACACTAGGCTCCAACAGACTATACCAGACAAAAGTGGAGTCACTCACACTAAATGCAACATAATCAAGCTGAAACTTTAAGGAGGCAGATAGATCCTAAAACAGACCAGGTTTAGTTTTTCTTCTGAAAGCAAGAGATTCCAGCACAAGGAGATGCCTCTACTCTAACACTTAAAAAAAGTAACCTGAAGCCTTTGTTCCCACCTTATAAAACCCGTGGAGTTTTAGATTTGGCTCCCAGGGAGCTTGATGCCCTCCCTTAATAAGACCCCCCACACCAGAAAATTCTAAAACTTAAGGCTAAAATATAATTCTTCAAAAAGTTAAAACTATCACTCATTCTCAGAAAAACCTAAAATAAACATTCGTCAAAGACTTTATTTAACTCATTAATTAACAAGGAAACCAGTAAGACGTTAAAACCAATTCAACTGAGTGTTTGAAGAACAGAGACATGTTGGCAATCAGTTCTGCTGACATAAATTTGCTAACGGGTACAAACCTGGCTAATATCCTATCAGATTTTACAATGCAATGTTTGAGATTATCTTTCCTGAAGGACAGAAATTGTTTGAGGGGAGGCACCTTCAGGAGATAACTCCAATACTGAACAATGCAACTCAGAAGCCTGAGATTCCACTGAGACTTGATTTACATCAAGCTCAAGCAGTGAATTAAGTGCACCCTACTTCAGCCCCCACCCCAGTCTTTTAACTGCAAGGTAGATCTATGTCTGATAGGCCACTTTTACCTTTTTCCTAATTCTGCCTAGAGGTTGACCTCTTCTGAAAAATTATCATCTAAGTCATTAATGCTGGGGTGGGTCAGGGTTCTCCATAGCTTGTGTATTTGGTAGTCATCCCAGTCTAGCCTCCAGAGTAAGTGAAATATAGATTTAGTCGGAGAAAAGCTAATGATTATTCTAGTGCTGTTTCCAAGGAAAGGAAATAGACTAAGAGACTAGTGTCCAGGAATGGTAGCTGCTTTAGGGTGGTTGAAGACTCCAGATGAGAAAAGTAAAATCCCAGGTGAAGTCAGCAAGGCAAATTTTTAAGGAAATTGTTGGAGCAGGGGCAGTGAAGAGGAACTGACAGCAAAAGCTGGATGTAGGGAGAAGGGTGGGTCAAAGTCAATAGAATCCTGAGGAGTTAGGACTTAAATAAAAGGAAAATACAAATTAAAAATAAATTTAATCCTTTCCCTGTCCCATTTTTCAGGATTTCTTTCTTTAGTCTTCAAAAATGTATGTAACTTTTTCCAGTGGCTAAATAAGCAAGAGGTTTATTTAGCTATCAAGAGTTACATATATCTCACAACTCAGGAATGTTTCCTCAAGGATCCAGAAACCATCTCTTTGAAATGTAACCATCAAGGAAGATAAGGCCCCAACTCCCAGTGTCCTGGGACGAGATGGGCCTAACTTGTTAGTTGCCTGCAAATTGCAAAATCTACCCAATGTATCTTCCCCATCTGGGTATATACAAGTAATATTTATTTCTGTGTTTGCAATCACTTTAGTGGATAGCTTGTGACACATACCACGTTCTTGTTTTATACTTTTTCCATAATACAATTGTTCTTTTTTTTTTTTTTTTTTGCCTCTTCTGCCTTTGTAGAGAGGATTTCTCCATTGAGAGAAGATTTTATTTTTAATTATATTTCTCCTGACAATAACTTAAGCTCAGAGAAAAAGATCAACTTGGGATTCAAGAGAAAGGTTAGAGCTTTCCCAAAGGCCAGAGAAATGGAGAAAATAAGCTGAGATTTTGACTGGAAAGTAAAAACAAAACAGGTAAGACTGGTTAGGGGCAAAAACAATAGGATGGTAATGAAATCACTTTTGCAAAAATTATAACGCTTAGAAAATTATGGTAGTGAAACCCCTTCTTGCCCTTAGCCTTCAATTATTCCAGGGTTTGGGCTAAGCTAACTTTGAGAAACATTTAGTTTACAGTTTAAATGAGAATAGCCCTTCCCCAAAACTCAGCCACCTTTGTAAAGCTAATGAAGAGACCACTAGGCCAGGAGGATGGAGGAGGGTGAATCTTGCTAAGTACTCGAGTGGTCACAAATGATTGTTGCCAGCCATTGTCCCAGAGTTCACAAGAAAAGAAGCTTCCCCAATTGCTCCTGCAGATAACATCACTATTGTAGAACCTAAGATTGGCCTTCTGAGATATCTTTTCTGGCTTTTTTGCATGTCTGATGACCAAGGCTCCACCCAGACCCTTCAGCCACTCCTGTGCCCCACCTATAATGACGCCCCAACTAATAAGCAGAAAGCACCAATTGCCTAGTCTCCCTTCCTTCAACTAGACTATCTTTAAAAAACCCTAACCCCCAAATTCTCAGGGAGGCTGAACTGAGTAATAATAAAATTCCGGTCTCCCATTAGCTGGCTTTATGTGTGTAAAATTCTTTCTCTATTTCCAATTCCCTAGCCTTGATAAATTGGCTCTATCTGGGGAGCAGGCAAGAAGGACTCATTGAGTGGTTACAGTAATGTTAAATAAAATTTATAGGAGGACATTTGTCTGAATTGCGTTTCTGCACTATGCCTAACAGCCCAAACCAAAATGGAGTCACTCATGCTAAAGTTCCACAGCACCAAGCCTAAATTAAGCTATTTATTTGACCTTCCAAGAAATCAAAAGAGTGAGAGAAAACAGCCAAATCCCCATACAAGCCAGAGTTAGCCAGCATAACAAAGAAGTTTCCTCTGCTTCATCCTTTATAAAGAAAGTAACTTTTGAAACAAGCATCCACTTTTTGTTGTCTATTTCTGCTTTCCTCAGTCCTTTTCTGTCTACAAAACCAACTTCTTCTGCTCAGCTCATCTGAATGCTCATTCTGTTTTACAGAATAAGGTGCTGCCCAATTTTAGAATTACAAATAAAAGCCAATTAAGATCTTTAAACTAAATTTCTTGTAATTTTGTCTTTTGACAGTAGTTAAAACCACACATTTTGGCCTAAGATACCCTTAGGTTCAGGACTTAGTTTTACCACTTCTTAGCTGGTCAAAGTTATCTTCTCTCAATCTCTGTTTTCATTTGTAAAATAAGAGTAAATAGTACCAGCTGGGCACAGTGGCTCATGCCTATAATCCCAGCACTTAAGGAGGCCAAGGCAGACAGATCACTAGTGGCCAGGAGTTCAAGACCAGCCTGGGCAACATGGTAAAACCCTGCCTTTATTGAAAATACAAAAATTATCCAGGTATGGTGGTACACACCCATAATCCCAGCTGCTTGGGAGGCTGAGGCACAAGAATTGCTTAAATCTGGGAGGTGGAGGTTGCAGCGAGCAGAGATCTTGCTGCTGCACTATAGCCTGGGCAACAGAGCAAGACTCTGCCTCAAAAAAATAAAAAACTAAAAAAAAGAAGAGTGAATAGTACCTACCACAGAGAAATCTCATAAAGATAAGAAAACAGAGGTACTTGGTACATGCCTACTGCATAGAGTGAGCTTGGTAATTCTTACCTTTTTATAACATATAACTCTTAGCTATTTATAATAACTTCTAGAAGTAATTATAAAATCTAAATTATGTTTAAATTATTTTCAACTATCTTTAGAAACAAATGGCTGCTGAACTGTGTTATATGTAAATTTTCAGTGCCACAAAAGAAGTAGCACTCAAATATAAATTTTCTCTCAGCAAGGCAACTTTATTTTCTGCAGAAAGGGTATGCTCGCCAGCAGTTTGCCACAGGAGTACACTGAACAAAGGAAGGGCAGACATATTTATCCCTTATGGACTGGCCCCCTACTGCTGTGCCTCGCTTCCATTGGCTGGAGCTGGGCCTCACAGTCTAGGCTGCACCCAGTTGGCTAACAACTTAAAACTTTCCTAAATAGGTAAGGGCAGAGGAGAACAAAGGAAAAGAGGAAGTAACTTAAGGAATGCTTAGAGAGGCAAAACTACTTCCAAATAAGAAAGAAGAATAAGCTATGATCTATAAGACTTGTCTGGGCTTGTCCAGGCATGTCAGGGCAAATATTCAGGTTAAAGTGTAAGAACTAAGAACACTGGATACACTTATTTCTTTATTATGACTAACAGATACTCAGGAGTATTAGCAAAGTGTCTAGGGTAAATTAACTTTTAAAGAAGCTATTAATTAAAATGAACTAAGAGGAAAGCTTTGAAGAGGAACTTTTATTTATTTTTATTTTCTACAAACTGTAACCCAATACTTTATACATCATTCTTTTGAGGTTCAGGACACACCACCCAAAAATATGACTATAGGAGACCAGAATATGCCAGTCTAAAAATGTAATCACCTGACAGTTTCTTCTTGCTCGCTGCCCAGAAAAACCAATGCACTGAGAACAGCCCGAGTGTCTGCAGCAAAAAAAAAGAGTGTTTAATTGTGGCCAAGCACAGTGGCTTACACCTCTGATCCCAGCACTTTGGAAAGCTGAGGCAGGCAGATCTGACTTAAGGTCAGGAGTTTGAGATCAGTTGGCCAACATGGTGAAGTCCCATATCTACTAAAAATACAAAAATTAGCCAGGTTTGGTGGTGCATGCCTGTAATCCCAGCTACTCAGGAGGCTGAGGCAGGAGAATCACTTGAACCTAGGAGGTAGAGGTTGCAGTGAGTCAAGATGATCATGCCACTGCACTCCAGCCTGGGTGGCAAAACAAGACTCTATCTCAAAAAAAGAAAGAAAGAAGAAAGAAAGAAGAAAGGAAAAAGGAAAGGAAAGGAAAGAGGAGAGGAGAGGAGAGGAAAGGAAGGGGAGGGGAGGGTAGGGGAGGGGAGGGGAGGGAAGAAAGAGAAAAGAAAAGAAAGTGTTTAATTGTTACAGAGCCAGCCAAGTGAGGAAGATGAGAGGTAATTCTCAAAGTTGCCTCCCTGACAATTTCGAGGCCAGGTTTTCAAGGATAGTTTAGTGGATAGAGGGCTAAGGAATGGTGAATGTTGATTGGTTGGGATGGAGATGAAATTATAGGGGGTTAAAACTCTCTTCTTGTACTGAGTGTTTCCCAAGTAGAGGTTAGAGGACTGGTTCAGTTCATTTCTTGGTATGGGTTTCTCGTCTACGTGGCTGGTGCCAGCTGGTCCATCAAAATACAAGGTTGCAAGTTCTAAAAGATACCCCAAACACCAGTTTTAGGTTTTGCAATAGTGATGCTATATATAGGAGCAATTGGAGAGGTCAAAAGCCTTGTAACCTCTGGATACATGACTCCTGAACCATAATTCTAATATTATGGAGTTTTACAAAGGCACTTTTGGTTTCTGCAGAGTGAAGGGGTTTATTTTGGGAAAGGACTATTATCATTTTTGTTTTAAAGTTAAACTATGAACAAAATGCCTCCTATAGCTAGCTTTTCCTATGCATAGGAATGAGCAAAGACAGTAAGCTTGCAAACTTAGAAGCAGATGGAGTCAGCTATGTCAGATTTCTCTCACCATCATAGTTTTTGCAAAGATGGCTTCAAAAATATATCTCTTTAGCATATTGATTATTGTCAGCTGGTTATCTTGAGAAACTGCAGGCATAGGAGTAGCTCTGCAAAGTTGCCCTTTTGTAAGGAAACTTACATCTATAAAGGAAACGTCTATTTGAAAGGATATCTCCCTCTCTTCACCAGGAAGAGGACTAAATCTCTAGAGATTTTTATCAGTGGAGAAGGCTGATGTCTTTAAATTGATATTTAAATCTGCACAACAAACCTTATCTCTGTTTACAGCAGGGTGTTCAAACTTTTGGCTTTCCTGGGCCACACTGGAAGAATTGTCTTGAACCACGCATAAAATACACTAACTCTACTAACAGCTGATGGCTTAAAAAAAATCACAAGAAAATCTCATAATGTTTGAAGAAAGTTTTATGAATTTGTGTTAAGCTTCATTCAAAGCTGTCCTGGGCCACATGAGGCCCATGGGCCGTGGGTTGGACAAGCTTGGTTTATAGTGTTTTTTTGGGCCATCTAAGGACTTTACTCATACTCTTCTTTCTTTGTTTCAGCAAATGATGGTATTTAAGCCTGAGATGTAACTCTTTTTTGAGATCTCGAGATTTATTAATTTTCTCCCTTGTATACAAGAGGAATTACATATTAATAAACTCTTGTTTCACTCTTGTTAATCTGTCTTTTGATATAGGGAATTCTGTTTAAGAACCATGAAAGGTAGAAAAAGTCATTTTCCTACCTATAGTTCTAAGATTATCTGACCCTGCAGTAATGCACACTGAGCCATAGCAGACACAGTACAAGGTTTAGGAGAATCACAGAAGATTATGACTTAGGATTTGGGCAGAAACACTTTTGAAGATTTTTAAAAACATAATTGATCCACCCGATGGGGCAACTGAGTGATGTTGATGTTCACGCATTACAAAATCTGCACACAGAAGAGGGCTAGTTTTTAGGCGACCCTGGGCTCAGGCTTGCCACATCCCTACCTTTCCATAATCCTCTGACAGATGGGGAGCACTCTGATTGTGAATTGTGGTGTGGTGAGTATCACCCTCTCTCAGACCATCGGCATCAGTAAGTGGGAACTCCTGACCATATGGGACTTTCCCTCTAGAAGCATGTGTCTGCCCATAGCAGAAGACATTTCAGTGAGCTCCCAAATATAACTGATATTCCCAGCCATTTTTGAAATGACAAGTTTTTCATATAAAACAGGCACTATTTCTTGATGTGCTTACTCAAAGTTTCCAAAGTCAGTATTGGAAAATGTTGACTAGGGAGCCATAGAAACCTCACAGGGAAATCAGAATGCCTGGTGAAAATGCTCAGAGCATTTGTCAGAGCTCCCAAGAGTTGATTAAAGAAACTTCCTGCTCCCTTGGGTTTCTCCACAGTCAAGGAGCCTGTTACAAAGCTGGTTTTGTGAGGAGGCCTTAGCTCTGCAGCTGGGCCTGCCAGGCTGACTTCCAAGCCCAGAAGAGAATGAGTCCCAAGCTTGACCCCAGGTGGAAAAGTGGAATATGGTAGAGAAAGCAAGAGAAAAGCAACTCATTAAATTGCCCACTACATAAAACACAGATCGTTTTAGAGATAAGGAAGAAGCGTAGTTTCTCAGATCCAGAAACAGTGGTTTCAAGAATGTTCATCATAAGGGGTCTGATTCAAAGGTGCAGGACTGATCCTCTACTCCCAAGAATTCTGCAGGGAACATATGTGCACAGATGTCACACATATCTGTTCTGACTAAATTAACATGTGAAGGGAGAAAATGAAAATTTAAGGCCTCTAAAATAGTACCAGTGAGTAGAACTATTCAAAGGGAAATTTTTTAATGCCTGGGATTGGAATTCTGAATTTTTAACTAAAAGAAGACCCAGTGTTTGCTACACAGCTCAATCTGTGTTGAATCAGGAATTTTAATGGAATTCAGTTCTAATGACAAACACAGACAATTTATTCTTGTCCTTTTAACTACAGAATAAAAATAACCATTGTTTCAGTCATTTATGATGCAACTGATAAAAAGCAATTCATTTGGCCAGGCGCAGAGGCTCATGTCTGTAATCCCAGCACTTTGGAGGCTGAGGTTGGTGGATTGCCTGAGCTCAGGAGTTTGAGATCAGCCTGGGCAACATGCCAAAACCTATATCTACAAAAAAATTCAAAAATTAGCTGGGCGTGGTGGTGTGTGTCTGTAGTCCCAGCTACCTGGAGGGGCTGAGGCAGGAGGACTACTTGAGCCTGGGTGGTCAAGGCTACATTGAGCCGAGATTGCACCACTACACTCCAGCCTGGGTGACAGAGCGAGACACTGTCTTTTTAAAAAAGGGGGGAAACAAAAGAAAAATATTTCATAATTGGTAGCAAAATTTGCTAACTATAGCCTAGAGTTATTATACTTGTGATGTTTCTTCTTTCAACAGAATATAAATATGCATATTTCCATGATTGTGAATTTGCATTTTCTATATTCTGGATGGTACCTTAACCACCATGTGCATTACAAAACACAAGTCCAAGTGCTAATTATTCTTGTTCATCATCAGATGTGTTTTCCAATCAACAGAATGACATGCCACGGAGCACTTGACTTTTAAAGCTACTAGGGCTTTGCAAACTCTTTTAGAGGACAATACAAGGCACTAAAGTAGAAATAATAATAAACCAACAATGGTGAGAATGTTGGTGCTAGCATTTAAATTACAATTGAAGGGCATTCTTGTTATAAAAGTCATACTCTCACTCTGCTTTATTTTGTTCATACTGATGCCCTTGTTTTACTTTATGAAAAGAGATTTCCAATGAAATTTTCCATAACTCATCCCCTAGGCTTTTAATGTTTCAAAATTTTTTAAACATTCTGAATGGTCAGTGTTGCTCTCATGGCTCCTAAGTAAAGATTAATGAGACTTCAAAGATGTGTGCCACTTATTCTATTCATTTGGAGCTATAGAATTCTTTAAGTATTAGTATTCTATTTTGGTCATAGTACTAGGTATCATTGTTAATTAAGAAACATTTGAAAGTATTACTTTATAATAATGCATTTGAATGCCAGAAAGATGGAAGGCACACTTAACAGGAGTTAACAAAACAATAATTGTTACTGTTACACCAATATTCATAGAAGTCTAGTGATTAGAATTTTGTGCTTTCACATCCATGGCACTGGTTTGATTCCCACTCAAGGAACCAGTCTCTGAAAATCTTAAGTCCTTTAACTCAGGAGAAGAAACATTTATGAAATTTTGGTTTATTTGTATGACTCTTGATTTTTGTTATCGATCCATTTGTTATTGAGGCTTTTTCCTTTAATGGGCAGCTTTTGATATCCTATTTTACTGTCTACTTTAATCTTCCATCTGTAGGCACATGGGATGGTTGGTCTTTGTGTGTAGATGGTCAACTGAGAAGCTGAGACCCTAGAGAATATGGCAGGACAGAAATGTGGGTTGTACTCCACTTGTGGTTAGCAAAGCTTTCTTTTCTTTTAGCTGTCTTTGGAGCTGTTCTGGATCTTGTGAGGACTGCATTGCCCTCTTTGGAGATATGGAGATACTTAGTGCATCCTTAGTTAAGTCACGACACTGGTTAAGGCTTACTGGTTTAGGCAAGTTACTCTGAAAGGTACCTTGGTTTAAAAGAAAAGAGAAAAGTAGTTCCAAAGCCCAGTATATTGGCTGTTTATCCCAGGTAAAAATCTGGTAAGACATTTAAAAGATTTTTTAAAACACTCCATGATCAGAAGTCAACTAAATTAAAAGCTAATATTCAGGCTCTCTGTTGGACTGTGTTTCTGGGATTTTTTTTTTTTTAGTTGACTAAAACTTTTCTTATATGTCTGGCCCCTCTGTCTGCTTCCTTTTTTATTGATATGATTTTTGCCAGAAAAAAATTTAAAATGTCATTGGCCTTTTCAGAAAGTTTAAAATCTCCCCACACTGGCTCCTCTAAAAATTGTTCTCCCATTTACTTCTGCCCCTTCTGCCTCTTTGCCATCTTTGACACCACATGAAGGGATCTAGGAAGGAGCTTCTGATGATTCTGAGACCCCATGAGCAACACAGAAAAAGGCACCACATATTCTCTTTTGGGGGTTGTGGGGAGGTCTTCTGATGTCCCTGTGGAATTCTAAAAGTCATGGGCAGGTTTCTTTCAAGTCTAAAACTCTGTTCTTTTTGCATTGAGTTCCCTGATGTCTTTATTTATGTTTTAGGGTAGCAGGGGTTACTCTGGCTGACAGTGCTAAAGTGAACGATTGTCAATGCAAGGAGCTACTCATTTCTTTGTGTGTTTAGATAAGAAAGGCATGGCTTGAACACTTGGAGCTAATGAGGAACAAATGTTCACCAATGAGGGATAAGACTCCTGTAAGGGATGTACTAAGTATCATTGTTAATCAAGAAAAATTTGAAACTGTTACTTTAACGTTAGTAATCCTAATCACTAGACTACTAAGTGTATTGGGCTGATTACAGAGTAGGCTAATTTGCACTGGGTCACCGACCAGCCTCAGGGAAATGTCTTTGTATTAGGGGCACTGTGGAACATTGCATGGCCTGGTATCATGGTGCTTTCTTTTTTTGGATAGTAACTGGGATTCAGTGTAAGAATGTGATCCTTAATTTGCGAGGTTCTAAAATCTCTATTTTCTAGCTATACCTGCATTTCACATATAAAACTAGTAGGTTCTGAAAACTGCAAATGCTTTGTTGGTTCCATTTATTAATGGGCTCCACCCTGAGCTCAGTGGTCCAATGGGAAAATGGAGGCTAAATTAGAAACTATCTATCTAAATAAAATTGGTCTCCTAATGAAATCCTGTGGTGAATTCTTACGTTTATTTGTTACCTTGGCATCCATCTTAAACCATCCTCTAACATACCCCAAGTCCTTCTTATAAAAGCTTAAAGTCTCTCTCTGTACTTTAAAATGTAAATTTGCTAAAAGGTTTTCTTTAAAATTCAGTGAGGACTTCAGCCATGTGGGACAGGTAAATTTTAAGTTGTTCTATTTACAAAGACATAGTTTGAATTCAACTGTCCTTTTAAACTAGTAAATTTTATAGATCTCATGACTAAAATTTTAAAGTTATAAGACCTTTACTTGTGTTTTTCAATAGTTTTAAATATACATGCACACATGGCTGTTTGTATATTGTATACCAGGCATTAAGTTATAAAAACATGAGTACTCGTAAGTTAAGTAACTAGCCCAAATGCTTTTCAAGTTCATGAGACATTAGTAATCTTTGGAAAGTAAGGCTACTTTTAAAATTGTTGGGAAAATAAAAATGTTTTAAGAATTGTAGACATTTTTGCCTGGGTCTACCAGTCAGACGAATTTATTCTGTTTCTCATAGATGTTTTATGGTCACAAAAGTAGTGCTTCTGTGACTTTTTGATACTTGTTCTGATTTGTCTGTGAGTTTGTCTTTCGTTTTAAGCCTTTAGATTCTGAGGTGTAGAGAAGTGGCCATGGGGAGATCAGGGAACATACATGTGTCCACAGAAGCCTGGACCACCAGATACAGAGCACAGCCACGCTCAGTATGATTCTGCCCTTGCTGGCCCAGTTCTGTTTCTTGTCCATGCTGAAAGATGTCAGATCCTCTAAGCATTGTTTTCATAATTCAATCCTCTGTCCTGGGCTCTGCATCTGGTATATTACAAATAAGATTGCTTACTTCCTAAGTTTTTCACTGGAAATTAGGTTGTCAAGATTTCTTTTGCCTGACTTACACATTATTGCATTTATATGGCTTTTCTTCTATTCATCTTCCTTTTGTCCACTGACTTTTCAACAAACCATAAGAGTGCAAAGGGAAACTTTTCCCTTGACTCCTATACTGGTTACCAGTAGTATAACTCTGAAAACAAAAGCCAATAAATATCAGCAGATCTCATTCTTTCACTGTGAATTTTTGCAAGGCAGGGTCCATATCTTACTCATTAAACCTACCCATATGTAGGTTTTCAACAATACATGTAAAGATTTTTTTGGTTTGTGGTTGCAGCAGCTATTGCAGAAACTGACTTAAATAAAGAGGGTAGCTTCCTTGTGGGAAGTTCCCAAATAGGATACTCTCCTAGCTCATCTCCTTTCTTTGATTTTCTGGAGATACAGTTGGTTGACATAAACTGGAATCTCAAAGGTGGTAGTGGAAAGGGACAGGAGGAGTGAGATTTTATCTTTAAAGGCCTGCCCCAAGGCTCCCTGAACTTTCTCCGTTCCCAATTCCAACACTGTTCCCTTTTTCATGTTAATTTCTTATGAGTGAACATGACCAGGTCATGTGGTGCCCAGATATTAAACACTATTTCTGGGTGTGTGTGAGAGAGAATTCTGGATGAGATTAGCATTTTAACTGGTAGACTGAGTAAAGCAGATGGCCCTCCTCAATATGGATGGGCCTCTTCCAATCCATTGAGGGGCTAAATAGAACAAGAAAGCAGAGAAACGGAGAATTTTCTTTCCCTTCCCAACTGCATGAGATGAGACATCAGTCTTCTCCTGCACTCACACTGGGACCTAAACCATTGATTCTTCTCATTCTCAGGTCTTTGGACTTAGACTGCAACTTATACCATCAGCTCTCTTGTTTCTCAGGCCTTCAGACTCAGACCAGAAATACAACATTGGCTCTCCTGTGTCACTAGCTTGCCATCACAGATCATGGGACTTCTCAGCCTCCATAATCACATGAGTCAATTCCTTATAATAAATACCTTTCAGTATTTGTCTAGCTAGCTAGCTAGACAGGCAGACAGATACATACATACATAGATTTTATTGGTTCTGTTTCTCTGGAGAACTCTAACTAATAGAGATTTTGATACCAGAAGTGGGGCATTCCTGTTCTAGTTAGCTCAGGTTGTTATAATAAAAATACTATAGATTTTCAAAATTATAAAGACAAAAAGTAAAATGATGGTTGCCAGGAACTCGGGGAGAGAGGAGTAGGAGTTACTGTTTAATGGGTATAGAGTTCAGTTTTACAAGAGGAAAAGAATTATGGAGATGGACGGTAGTAATAACTACACAACATTATGAAGGTACTTAATACCACTGAACTGTACACTTAAAGATGGTTAATATGGTAAATTTCATGTTATATGTGTTTTGCCACAGTAAACATAATTTTTAAAAATGTCATAGGCTGGGTGGTTTAAACAACAGACATTTATTTATCACAGTTCTGGAGGCTGGGAAGCCAAAGATCAAGGCATTGAATAATTCACTTCCTGATGAGGCCCATGTTCTTGACTTGCAAACCGCTGCATTCTCACTGTGTCATTACATGCCTTTTCCTCAATGTATGTGGATAGAAAGAGGAAAAGGACACAAGCTCTCAGTGTCTCTTTGTTTAAGGGCACTAATTTCTTCATGAAGGTCATACTCTTATGACTTCATCTAAACTTAGTTACCTCCCAAAGTTCCTTATCTCCAAATACCATCACATTGAATGTTAAGGCTTCAACAAATCAATTTGAAGGGTGGAAAGGGACAATTCAGTTTATGGCATCTCCTTATTATAATTTGTCATACCTGGAATTTTTAAAGAGACTTCTGTTTTCCTGACCTAACCTACTGTTCCAGCAGGAATAAAACAACGATGACAGCAAATTAGGCGCTCATGGGAGGAGCAGTTTGTATGTCTGTCAATTCACAGGAAGAAGCCATATAAGCCCCAACTCACAATACCCTCCCACCAGACACCACCCAGAGGCAATTGCCATTTGTAAAAATGTCAAGATGAAGCACCATCAAAAGTCAGGGATATTCATACTGTGGTCTCTGGCTTTTCTGGTTCAAATGAACCAGAGCTCCTTGGAGAAATGGCTCTTCTCAGGTCTGGGACAAGAAATGATCAAACTGAGCCCAGGCATCTTGTCATATTGGAGAGTGAGAAAGCTGTCAGAGATCACTGGGCCTATATAAAAATGTCAAACCAACCAGCCCAAAGTGGCTGTTTTTGGCCAAAAACTAGTTCAGTATGAGCAAGAAAATAATACTTGCAATAGATTACAATATGTTGGTATGTTAAAAATCTATGAGTTCATGATGCAGAAAAAAACAGTCATCTTTGGAGATTTCTAGGAAAACAAGCCATTATTCTGAAAACTAGTAAACAGAGGAAAAGAATGAAGCATTTATTTATTCTTTCCTGTATAAACACAATTATTTCGAAGTAAGCAAATAGTTGGTGATCTTTAGCCAACAAATGCTGAAAAATACATTTCCCTGTGGCCACAGTTTCTGAGAAGCAGTCCCTCTTCTACAGTCATGGTTCCCACCTGCTTTGTGGAATACTGTTCTCTTCCCATGCACCTTCAGGCCAGAGGATGCTGTATTTGATAGGGCTGTCATAACAAAGTATGAAAAACTAGCATTACAGAATTTAGAAGACTGACATCAAGGTGTCAACAGGGGCTGGGTGTGGTGGTGTGTACCTGCAGTCTCAGCTACTTGGGAGGCTGAGGCAGGAGAATGGCTTGAGCCCAGGAGCTCGAGGCTGCGGTGAGCTATGATTGTACTACTGCACTCCAGTCTGGACATGAGTGAGACCCTGTCTCAAAAAATGAAAAAGAGGGTTGGCAGGTTGGTTCCTTCTGATGGCTATGAGGGTGAATCTGTCCCATGCTGCTCTCCTAGTAGCTTCCTGACAATCTCTGTGTTCCTTCGCATACAGAAGCACTACCCTAATTTCTGCCTTTGTGTTCACATGGCAGTATCCCTGTGTATGTGTCTCTATGTATCCACATTTCCCCTTTTTATGAGGGCATCAGTCATACTGGATTAGTATCCAACCTATGATCTCATTTTAAAGTGATTACCTCTGTAAAAGATCTATCTCCAAAAAAAGTCACATTCCAAGGTATTGAGGGTTAGGACTCCAATATGTCTTTTTTGGGAGGACACAATTCAACCGATAAAGATGCTAACAGCATCCACTATTGCTAGTCTCTTGGTCCTCCACCATTTTTTGCAGAGTCTTAGGTTTTTCCACACATCTATAAATGGTCCCTTCATGAAAATCCCTTAGGTAAAATTATTTGAGCATGCCAGGTTTTCTCTGGGACTCTGATACACGCATATTGAAGGCTATTTAATAAATTAAGTTGATGGGACTTAGTGATGGGTTGCATGGATGGTAAGTGAAGTTAGGAAAAGGGAGATATCAAGTGTAATTTCCAGGTGTCTGTCTTGTGTAATTAGTGCAAGTAGTACCTTTCACTAAGATCAGACATGCAGACGAAGAACTGGATTGGGGACTGTAAGGGAGATAATGATTTTTTGTCAAGACATATAAAGAATGCATAGGTCAGGCATGGTGGCTCACGCCTGTAATCCGAATACTTTGGGAGGCCAAGGCAGGAGAACTGCTTAAGGCCAGGAATTAGAGGCCAGCCTGGGCAACATAGGGAGACCTTGTCTCTACAAAAAATTTTGAAAGGAAGACATTAGCTAGGCATGGTAGCATGAGTGTGCAGTCCCAGCCACTCAGAAGGCTGAAGTGAGAATTGCTTGAACACAGGAGGTCAAGGTCACCAATCATAACACCACAATCCAGCTTGGGAAACAGAGTGAGACTCTGTCTCAAAGCAAAACAAAATGACAAAAAAGAATATATAGTCATCCCTCGATACATGTGAGGGATTCTTTTCAGGACTGTTGGCATACACCCAAATCCCTACATTCTCAAGTCCTACAATCGACCCTGCAGAACCCACATATATGAAAAGTCAGCTCGCTGTATATACAGGTTGCACATCCCTCAAATACTGTATTTTCAATCTGCAGTTGATTGAAAAAAATCTAAGTATAAGTGGACCTGCACAATTCAAACCCTTGTTGTTCAAGGATCAACTGTATAAGCCACTAAAACACATCAAAAAAAAAAAAAATCTGTGCATTATAGTGTTTCTATGCTCTGGACACACAAAGACAGCATGAATTTAAATCCCGGGGCTGCCAATTACTAGTTGAGCCACTTAGGACAAATGACTTAGATTTTCATTCCTTATTGTGTCCGTTTTAATCTATAAAATGGGTATTATAATTCCTGCCTCATAGTGTTGCTGTCAGGCATGATGGGCTGAACCACACAAAGCACTCAGCAAAGCGTCTAGAATTTACTATAGGAACAATACATGTCAGCTGTAGCCAGGATGACTTTTACATACCAACTTTCCATCTGGAGAAACTATCACCAACAATAAAGGTTTTGAAACTAGCCACCTGAATATGGTCTAATCCTTATTTTCCACTGTAAATTTAAAATTCTTGTCAATATGGTGCAGAATGGAAATAACGTTGCTGGCAGGCTTGTACTTCTAAGACTTTCTCTTTTCTATTTGGTTTTGAACTCAGTAAGCCTATTTAAAACAGTTTCTGACCTTGACACTGGAAATCAGTTGGAGATGTGGATAAATTTCAAAGCAATGTAGACATTTTAGGATGTCAAGGGGCTCTGGAAAATAATGTAGTACGACCTTGAATTTTTGGATGATGAAATTAAGACCCAAGCAGTTAAAAGACTCATTTGAGGCCACACAAGCACAGACAGAGCTGAGACTAAAATCCAACCTCATGACACATCATTGGGCATTTCCTCTTCAGCATGACGACTCTAGCATGACAGTCCAAAAAAATATTTATTGCATGGAATTTTAAATGTACATAATGAACCGAACCCCTCTCTAAAGATAAATACAAGACAGAATTAGGAATCAGAGACCAAAGCAAGAGGTGCAAGAGTTCAAAAAAATTGGTGTTGTTATAAATTCACTGAAATGATTTCTCTAAAAATAGATGAATTATGATTTAACTAACATTTTAAACTTTTTAAAATATATATTCTTAGCAAGGAGTCTGACTACTTTCACACATGGGAATAGACTTTTCTTATACCTATGCACTGAGCTGCCACTTTTTGAGTTTTCTTTTGAAGACTTGGTGATTTTTTTCCTCTGCAACAATCATTTACTTAATGCTGTATTCAAAATTATACATCCCAAAGAGATGCTATTTTGAAGACATCTGACTCAATGAACCAATAGAATGTTGAGATGTTTATATGCCTTTTATAATTAACTCAGTTTTTTGTGGTTTGAGTTTAAAAGATCTAAGCATCACACCTGGACCAATTATGTTGCGATACTTGCATGTAATTGTGTGAAACTAAATCAGTTTTCCTGCTTAGCTAGGAAGAAAGACAGAGATAGAGTTTACTTTTCCATATTATCTTTTCTGATGTAGAGAAGAAGAGAGATCAAAAAAAGATAAACTGCAGGGCAAAATTGGAGTAAAAATTAAAATAATACTTCCTGATATCAAGAAAAAGGGATATAAATTTTTGTACTGAGAAAAGAAAGTATATTTGGTAGATGTAATATTCAAGAGAAAAGCCAATCTAGTGGAACTGGATTATGTTAAAAGGATTCTATTATCTCAGACTTGGTATCCATAGCAACTGAAACATTGCTATACTTACTCTTTCCATCTACCATGAGGGAAATAAACAGCCAAAGAGCTTGCTATTTCCTGATATCGTTATATCACAGCTAATAAATTACCATTTGCAATGTCTTAACAAACCCTACTGTTGTTTTACTTTCAAAGCAGAATCAAAAAAGATGAATAAGAGAATGTAACCAAAACACAAAAATGAACAACCAGCTTACAGAGGAGGGTTGCAATAGTGCATCCAAAGAAGAGAGTTACTCTCTGAACTTCACCCCAGGCTGACTGATGTCTGAGACAGAGAAGCAGTTTCCTGGGCTGCTGCCAAGCTACAAGTCACCTACAAAGTCCATGGAGACTTTGCTGCTCTGAAAGGGAGTCCAGACCGAAGTGGGCCAACCTCAGACAGCCCAGATATATACTAAACAGGATGCCCAATCAGTTGCAACTGTGTGCTGTGTACATATATAAGTGACTGGTATTACTAAATCATAACTTTTTCTTTATTCATAAAAATATGCCATATGTCTATATGTACCAATCTCTGTGTAAGTTTCTGAGGATGTTAGATGTGAATGAGACACTCTTAGCTGACAAAAGAGTTCACATCTTGTGCAGAATACAGATGCATCAAGTTTCCAATTGACGGCAGTAAAGGTCCATCAATACCACCTATAACAGGGCACATCATTATGTGATACCTTTAGGACCCAGTACAGTTTCTTGCAAACAACTGACACATAATAAGTGTTGATTACAGGTAAGAGTTCAAGGGAATTATCAAGATGAACTTAACACACATCATCAAAGTTATCTATAGCAGGGAGGTCTTCAAAACACAGAGCCTTAAACTGTAGTGGAATGAAATCAATGCAATATTAAAATTGTTATAAACATAATTAAAGTTGTCAGAAATAATAAGTAGTAAATCTGGCATTTGAATCCATACAGTCTGGTTCCAGAGATTTTTGTGCTTAACCACTACACTTCGCCTCCTCTTAGACAGCAAAGCCGCATAAGAAGGGGGACAGATGTAAAATTCTTTCTATAGCTATAGTGATTTTTTTAAAAGAAAAGAAAACCAGTCCAAAAGTGCCAACGGTAATCTTTAGAAGACAAACATACAGTTTGAACTACATCTATTTATTTATTCAACAAATATTCACTGTGCTTCTCCAGACCAGTGCGCCTCTCAGTACCAGGGTTGACACAGATAAAAACACAGTAAGCCAATGTTCTCACCGTCTATTTTCTCCATAAAACTAGCCACTTTCAAACACACATTACGATTTACTTATTTATTACCTTTATTAATTGTTGTCTGTTTTGGCTTAACAGAATGTTTCTTCCATGAGGATATAAAATTTTGTGTTTTGCTAAGTTACCCTGAGCAGCTAGAAAAGTGCTTGGGCACTGCAGGGTTTTGATAAACATTAGTTGAATAAATGAATCATGGAGCTTACTTTTTACTGGAGGACAACAAAGGTTTTTAAAATGAAATAATAGTCAGGAATATATGCAGAGTAAAATCCTAAATATCCTATGCCTTTTTTCTCTAAATGCAACAGTGATAACCCTTAATTACCACTGGACTTTACAAGGACACTCAGTTTTAAGCAGGATGTGCAAATGATTTGGAACCCTGGAAAAACCATGGACCCTTAATAAATATAAGAAAGCTTTATAATCCCTGTTTCTGAATTTCTTCTATTTTCAATATATTAAGGAGGTAAATCTGCATGCACTATTTATCATTTTCAGTGTGACTTCAGCATCTCAATAGAGGTCATGGGTAACTCAGTGATGAAGCATCCTTCCCTCACTGCCACTGAAAAACCCACAGTGGCCAATATTTTTCTAAGTTTTAGTACTGTATTATTTTACATATTTTATTCCTCTGTTCCTCTTCCTTCTCTCACCAACCCTTTTATTTATATTTAAACAGCTCTATTGAGATATAATTTACAAACCATACAATTTTCTAAGTTAAAGTCTACACTTCAAGGGTTTTTAGTATATTCACAGATATGTGCAACCTTCATCACAGTCAATTTTATGACATTTTCATCATATCAACAAGAAACTCCATGTGGTTATAGTCTCCAGTTACTACCCTCATATCTACCCATTCCCCCCACAACAATCCAATATCTGTTTCCATAGATTTCTGTATTCCAGGCTTTCATATGAACGGAATCAACTAACGTGATCTTTTCTAAGTGGCTTCTTTCACTTGTCATGTTTTCAAGGTTTATCCAAATTATAACATGTATTAGTACTACATCGTATTGGCTGAAATAATATTTCATGGTCTGAATATACCACATTTTGTTTATTAATCCACTGATAGACATTTGAATTATTTCCACCTCTGGGCTATTATGAACAATGCTGCTATGCACATTAGTGTGTAAGGTTTTGCGTGGACATATGCGTTCTTTTATATACCTAGGAGTAAAATTGCTGGGGCATATGGTAAATCTGTTTAATTATGTCAGGAAGTGCCAGACTGTTTTCCAAATCAGTGGAACCATATTACATTCCCACTGGTGGTATATGATTGTTCCAATTTCTCTACATCTTCAGCAACACTTGTTATTATCTACCTTTTTAATTCTAGCCATCCCAGTTAGTGTGAAGTAATATCTCATTGTGGTTTTAATTTGCATTTCCCTGATGACTAACGATGTAAATCATCTTTTCATGTACTCATTGGTCATCTGAATATCTTTTCAGAGAAAAGTCTATTTAGACCCTTGGCCCATTTTCTAATTGGGTTATTTTGCTTAAACACATTGAGTCATAAGGGTTCTTTACATTCTAGATACAAGTTCCTTATCAGATATATGATTTGCAAATATTTTCTCCCATTCTGTGAGTTGTCTTTCACTTTCCTCATGGTGTCATGTAATGTACCAAAGTTTTTAATTTTGATCAAGTCCAATTCATCTAGTTTTCCTTTGGTTGTCCATGGTTTTGGTGCCATATGTAACAATGCTATGTCAAATTCAAGTCATGAAGATACACTATGTTTCTTCTGACCGCTTTATTGTTTTAGCTATTATATCTAGGTCTTTGATCTATTTTGAGCTTATTTTTTATGGTTAGGAAAGAATCCAACTCCATTCTTTCATATGCAGTTATCCAGTTGTATCAGCACCATTTGTTGAGAAGATTCTTATGTTCCCACTGAGTAGTCATGGCACCCTTGTCATAAATCAGTTGACCATAGGTGTATGCATCTATTTCTGGACTCTCCATTCTATTCCATTGGTCCATATTTCCATTGTTTTGCCAGTCTTCATTATCATTACTTTGTGGTAAGTTTTGAAATTGGGAATTGCGAGTCCTCCTATTTTATTCTTTTTCAGGATTTTTCTGGCTCTGTTTGGTTCCTTGCAGTAACACGAATTTTAGAATCAGCTTGTCAATTTCTACAAAAAAAAAGAAAATCCACAGAGATTCTGACAGGAGTGATGTTGAATCAGTAGATCACTTTGAGGAATATTGCCATTTTAACAATATTAAGTTTTCTGATGCATGAACACGGGTTAATTTTCACCTATCTAGGTCTTTAATAGCTATATAGTTTCCGGGGAATAAATACTACACTTCTTTTGTTAAATTTGTTCCTAAATATTTTAATATTTTATTCTTTTTTATGCAAGCGATTTTTTTTTTTTAAAGAGACATCATCTCCCTTTGTTGCCCAGGCTGGTCTTGAGCTCCTGGGCTCAAGCAATCCTCCTGTCTCAGCCTCCCAAAGTGCTAAGATTACAAGCATGAGACACTGAACCCAGCCAGTATTGTTTTCTTAGTTTCCTTTTTGGACCATTAATTGCATGTCTATAAAAATACAATTAATTTGTATCCTGAAAATTTGCTGAACTGGTTCATTAGTTCTGATTATTTTGGGTGGATTTCTCAAGATTTTCTATATACAAGACTATGTTATCAACTAATAGAAATAGGTTTTTACTTCTTCCTCTCTAATCTGAATGTCCTTTATTTCATTTTCTAGCCTAACTGCGCTGGCTAGAACCTCGAACACAGTATTAAATAGAAGTGGTAAGAGTGAACATTCTTCTCTTGTTCCTGATCTTGAGAAGAAAGTAACTACTCTTTCATCATTAAGTATAATGTTAGCTATATACTGTCAGGTTTTTGTAGATACCCTTTATCTGGTTGAAAAAATTTTCTTCTGTTTCTCATTGTTGATAGTTTTTAAATCATGGAATAGCATTGGATTTTGTCAAATACTCTTTCTGTATTAACTGAGATGATTGTGTGATTTTTTGTTTTTTATTCTATTAACATATTGTATTACATAACTGTACCAATCCTGCATTCTTATGATAAATCTCACTTGGTCATGGTGTATAATTTATATGTTTCTGAATTTTTTTGTTAATATTTTGTTGAGAATTTTTGCATCTATATTTATAACAAATTGGTCTGTAGTTTTCTTGTGATGTCTTTTCCTGGTTTTGATTTCAGAGCAATACTGGCAACATAAAATGAGCTGGGAAATGTTTCCTCGTCATTTTTTTCAAGAGTTTTGGATAATTAACATTATTTTTCTTTAAGTGTCTGGTAGGATTGAGCAGTGATGCCATCTGGATCTGGGCTTTTCCTTGTGGTAGTTTGTGTTTTTTTCTTTTTCTAACTCAATCTCTTCACTTATTATATGTCTATTCAAGCATCTATTTATTCTTGAGTTATTTTCAATAGTTTGTGTCTCTACAGAAACTTTTTCATTTCATCTGTTATTTAATTTTTAGGCTTACGACTATTTATATTTTTTATAAATCTTTTCATCTCTGTAGAGTCAGTAGAGTAAGAACAATCCTACTTTTGTTACTGATTCTAATTTCAGTCATCTCCCTTTTATCTTAGTCAATCTAGCTAAAGATTTGTCCACTTTGTTGATTTTTTCAAAGAATAAATTTTAGTTCTATTGATTTTTCTCCATTATTTTTCTATTATCTATTTCATTAATTCTCACTCTGATTTTTGTTGTTTCCTCTCTTTTGCTTGCTTTAGATTTAGTTTGCTCTTCTCTATTTCCTTAAAATGGAAGGTTATTAATTTGAGTTCCTTCTTCTTTCTTAATCTAGTCACTTAAGCTATAAACTTCCCTCGAAGCACTGCTTTTCTGAATGTTGGCATGTTGTTTATTTTCATTAATCTCAAAGTGTTTTCTGATCTCTTCAATTTCTTCTATGACTCATTGGTTATTTAGGTGTGTGTTATTTAAGTTCCACGTATTTGTAGGTTTTTTATTTTTTCACTAATTTTAAAATTTTATTTACTTTTTTATTTTAGAGATACGGTCTTGCTCTGCTGCCCCGTCTGGGGTGCAACGGTGGTGCCCTTATAGTTCACTGCATCCTCAAACTCCTGGGCTCAAACAATCTCCTCACCTCAACCTCCTAAGTAGCTGCTACTACAGATACTCATCACCATGACTGCCTAATTAAAAAAAAAAAATAGAGATAAAGTCTTGCTATGTTGCCCAGATGGGTCTCAAACTCCTGGCCTCAGGCAATCCTCCCACCTCAGCCTCACAAGTAGTGGGATTACAGGCATGAGCCATTGTGACTGGCTGAGGCTTTTCCCACTATTGATTTCTAATCTCATTCCTTGGTGGGAAAATGTACTTTTTGAGAGTTCTGTCCTTTTCAATTTATTGAGATTTATAATCTAGCTTATGTTCTATCTTGAAATTGTTTCCTGTGCATGTTAGAAGAATGTATATTCTGTTGTTGGGTAGAGCTGGCATAAGCTGGACCATTATCAGTTTTAATTTTTGTGGGCTGCCCCATAAACACAAAAGTTGAAAGAAGATGTTTAATAGCATATCGGTGGGCTCTCCAGGAACAGTGTGTGTGCTAATTAGGTGAGAATTGGTATCAATGGATACATGTACATATCTCAGGTTTCCAAATTCAGGGACGTGTGTAACATCTATTTGCCATAACTGATTAGGTTCTAGTCTTCTAGTGTTAACAGCTATAGAAGGAGGACATGCCTGTGAGCTGGCAATCTGGGCATTGCAGGATAATTTGTTGGCTAGTCTTTGGGTAAGTTGAAATTGTTATGTTTCTCCAATTTTGGTGAAAAAATTGATGTGATTGGGTGGCTTGGTCAAGCAGTGACATCATAACTTGTGGGTCTGCTTGATTATTGCCATAAGCCAGAGGGACAGGCAGTGAGCTGTGTGCTTGAATATGTGTGATAAAAAATAGGATATGTTTGTAGATCCAGCAATTGCTGAAGTTGAAGAAAAAGGACACACAGAGTGGGCTCAATAATAGACTTAATCAGGGCTGTCTTAAGGTTCTGTAATAAACAGAGTAAGCAGGGTCACTAACAATATTGATGGGTTAAGCAGCAAAGATTTCCAGGGCTAATATTAAGGCTCCAACCTAGCTCTCTGAGTGCTAGTAAATCCAAATCAAGTGAAGGAATTATGTGGTTCCCACCAAATGGCCACTTTTTCATTTTTACCAGAGCCATCAGTAAAAAAGGGTTAAAGTATTAGGTATAAGGAAGTGAACTACTTTTGTAGGCAAAACTACAGGAATACAAGATAAGAACTGAAATAGTTTGTCAGCAGGAAGGGCATGCTCCATATGGCCTGCATAATCAGAGAGTGCTATGTGAAGATCTAGAGATCGGGGCAAGACTGTTTCAAATTGTTTTTTACTCAAGGAAATTCTTAAGACATCAGGGTCATAATCTAGCAATAGATTGCATCATCTGTTGCTCATATAGATGACTTTACTAACTAGCTTGAATATAGGGAGATACTGTTTTAGGCTTGGTATGTGAGTAAAAAACCCATTCTAGGAAGTGTAGCCCTGAGGCCATCTGTCCTCCTAGTAATCCTGTTGGGTAATGTTTAGTAGGGAAAACAAACAACTGAACTGACTATTGTGGGTCTATGTGATCTAGTTGCCTCTGAGAAATAGCTTGCTCTATTTCCTGAATTTTGTTTTTTGCTGGAGGAGTTAAATACCTGGGAGAATCTAGGGCTGTACTGCCTTTTAAGATAGAAAACAGGTTTTGCGATTTATCAGTATTTATGCCCAAGGTGGGGCAAAGCCAGTTAATATTGCCCAGTAATTTTTGATAATCATTTAAGATATGTGGGTTGCTAGTATTTAATCTTCTGGGGTCTTACTAGCCAGAAAGTTAGTACGTGTCCAAGATATTTCTAAGGAGAGGACATCTGTACTTTTTCAGGTGCTATGATTAAACCTCTTAACTGTGTATTCCTCTGGAAAGAGGCATATGAACTTAAAAGTACTGGCTCCACTGGGTCTGCTAGTAAAATAACATCCATAAAATGAATAATCTTGCAATTAGGAAATTCTTTTCTACTGGGGAGCAAAGCCTGAGTTACATGATACTGACACATGGTGGGACTGTTCAGTATTCCTTGAGAAAGCACTTTCCAATGAAAACGGTAAGCTGGCCTTTCGTTATTGATAGCTGGTATTGTAAGTGCAAATTTTTCTTTGTCCTGTTCTGCAAGGGGAATAGTATAAAAGCAGTCTTTTAAGTCAGTAACAACTATAGGCCAATCTCGAGGAATCACCATGAGGGAAGGGATCCCCAGTTGAAGAGTCCCCACAGGTTGCAGATTAGCATTAATAGCCTGTAAGTCATGCAGAAGTCTCCATTAGCCAGACCTTTTGGGAATGAGGAAAATGGATGAATTCCAAGGGCTGTTAGATGGTTCTATATGGCTGGCTTTTAGTTGCTCCTCAACTAATTCATAGGCTCGTTGTAATTTCTGTCCCTTTAAAGGCTACTGTTCTACCCAAATAGGATTTTGAGAGAGCCACCTTAGGAGTAGGGAAGGAATAACAGTGGCCATTATTAGAAAGAGGCTTGCTGTTCACATAATTCATCAAATTCTGCCCTCCAGAGGAGGTACTCACTGGCCTCTAAAGTTGTTTCAGCTAGCATTGACCAGTCCCGTGGGCTCATATGGAAGTTGTTTGCCATGGCTTCCATTATTCCTTTCTTAAATGGGCTAGTGGCTTCATTTTCTCTAATGTTTTTTCTCATCTCTTTAAAAGCACCAAAAGAAATGGGTTCATACACCTGATTGCCTTGTTGATCTTGCATTACCAGGCAGGCCAAGAGCTCCCCTTCTAATGCCGCTTGCCTAAGACAGGTTCCCACAGCTGTAGTGCCTCCCTTGTTCTTTTTCCAATGTATTGGGGGAGGGGGCTCAGGGGGAACCTCCATTTTCTCTGTGGCATTTTACCTGGTAATTATGGGGCTGAGGGAGGAGGAGGAGGCAGTAAGGGAGGCAATGGTTCCTCCTCCCTTCCCTTTTTAGGCTCTTCTGTGTAGAGCGGGACCAAAGCAGTCCTAATTAATGCCCATAACATTAAAGATGTTACCGGGACCCGTTGCCCTTGGGCGTGATGCTGTTTAAGATTTCTCCCAACTTTTTCCAGAGCTCTACATCTAGCATACCTTCTTCTGGGAACCATGGGTTATGGAAAATAACAGTTTGCATTAGGTTCTTTAATTAAGCCTGTGAAACCAAGTCTGTGCTAGCTTTAAGCAGCTGTTTCAATACTTTTATATACTGTTGCTGTTGAGCTGATAACTGCTATCCCATGATGAAACCTTAGCTTGAACAAGTCCCTCAAACTTGGAAATCCCAAGTGGGCACCAAAGACCTACTGACCAGGCGGTCTCTTCACCTTTGTTTTTGAGGGTTCCATCACAATCCATTGCAGCATTCCTCACGTGGGGGCACCAGCTGCCCAGTATGTCCTGCAGACTCTGACCGAGCAACAGGTGAAAGGAGTATGCAGACACAGGTATTTTGCCTGTGACTGTGGCTGGGGACTGCACAGCTTAGCACTGCCGATGAGAAAGTGCAGCCCCGATAAGCTGGAGTTGCTGGCATTTATAGAGTACTGATTTAATGACAAAGGCCTGGAACAAACACCATTTGTGGGTAATTAACATTGCTGCCCCCCTCCCCAAGTAGGGGGCAGTCCTGCACATGGATGATCTAAGGTTGGTTTCCAGAGAAATAGGTAAACAAACTAATGTAGATAAACTCTTTAGCACTCCCTTGTTATCCGCCCTCTGCCATTGGCTCAGGTTAAGATGATCAGTCTGCCTTCAGCCATAATTCTTTCCCAAAGCTTTTGCAAAACCTCCCAGCCTTCCAAGATGGTTTGTGCCTTTCCTATAATTTTTCCCACCACTCTGACCAATATGCTGCAGTTCTGTACATTATTGAGATTTGAGTATTAAAGTTTTCAACTCGTATTGTTGGTCTATTTCTCCATCCTCATTGTTTTTGCTTCATAGATTTTGGTACTCTCTTACGTACATATATGTTTATAGTAGTTAAATCTTCCTAGTGGATTCTTTTCTCGTTGAAATATCCCTCTTTCTCTCTAGTAACACTTTGTTTTAATGTCTATTTTGTCTAATAGTAATATATAGCCGTTCCAGCGTTTTTGTGGTTGCTATTTGCATGATATATATTTTTTCATCGTTTTACTTTCAGTGTATTTGTATTGTTGAGTCTAGTGTGTCTCCTGTAAGCAGCTTATAGTTGGATCATATTTTTTATACAGTCTACCAATCTCTGCCTTTTGATTCAGTTGTTTCATTTATCCATATTTAATGCTATTATTGATACACAATCATGTGCTGCACAATGACATTTTGGTCAATGACAGACAACATATATGACAGTTGGTCTCACAAGATTATAACGGAGCTAAAAAAAACTCCTAACACCTACTGACATCATAGCCACTCTAATACCACTGCACAAGGTATTCCTTATGTTTTTGGTGATGCTGGAGTAAACTACTGTGATACCAGTCATATAAAAGTATAACACACACAATTATGTACAATCCATAATACTTGATAATAATAAATGTACTATGTTACTGGTTATTATACAATTTTTTTTGGCTCTGTTGCCCAAGCTGGAGTGCAATGGTGTGATCTTAGCTCACAGCAACCTCTGCCTCCCAGGCTCAAGCGATTCTCCTGCCTCAGCCTCCCAAGTAGCTGGGATCACAGGTGCCTGCCACCATGCCTAGCTAATTTTTTGTATTTTCAGTAGAGATAAGGTTTCACGATGTTGGCCTGGCTGGTCTTGAACTCCTGGCCTCAGGTGATCTACCCACCTCAGCCTCCTAAAGTGCTGGGATTACAGGCATGAGCCACCATGCCTGGCTATCCTATGCTTTTTAATCTTTAGAGTGTATTTCTACATATAAAAAATAGTTTACTGTAAAATAGTATGCCATGTCATGCTAGCAGCCGTCTTATCCATCTCGTGTTTACCTTATGTTTTGCTTGTACCCTTTTCCCTTGTGCTTGACTTAGTCTTATGTTGTTTTGTTCATTATGACTCCTAGATATACAAAAGTCATGAATAATGTTTCCATTAAGAAGCCAGATCAAATCATTGGCCTGGAAACAAAATTATAAGTGATTAAGGAATATGAAGGTAGAAAATCAATGATCATTATTGCACACCAATCAGGCATGTCCTATTCCACTGTAGCTAAGATTCTGAAGAACAAGGATTTGCTTCATCAAAGCCAACAAGACTAACAAAAATTTGAGATGAGCCTTTATCAGATATAAAGAAACTTCTAAAGTCTTAGACCGAAGATCAGACACAGAGGTATATTCCTCTCAGCACCATGATGATTGCAACCAAAGCAAAAAGTTTGATTGTGATGTTGAAAGATAAGTCTGGACTCGACTATGACATTGAATTTACTGCTAGCTCAGGAGTTTAAATGACTCAAGAATTATTATTCATTATGTAATGTGAAAGTGAGTGGTCACTCTGAGTGCTGATATGAAGGCAGCTGAAGAATTTTTGGGATAAGTTGATTACAGAGGAAAATTACTTGCCATAGCAAATCTTTGATATGGATGAAATCTCCCTATTCTGCACACAAACATTTGAAAAGACTCATTTATAAGGAGGTTCAATGCCAGTACAAGCCTTTTAAGGACAGGATCATAGTGTTGTTTGGGGGCAATGTTGCAGGCTACAAATTGAAACTCTTTGTGATCTGTCACACTGAGAGCTCCAGGGCCTCCAAGCATATTAAATGCACACGCTGCCCGTGTACTACAGGAGCAATAAGAAGTCACAGATGACCCAGTTCCTTTTCTAAGATGCCATCTTGAATTGCTATGCCAGCAAAATGGAAAAGTACCGTCTGAAAAATAACACAACTTTCAAAAATTTACAGTTCATAATATACTTGCCCATCCTCCTCTTATTGGTGATCTTTATTCCAATATCAAAGTAGTGTTTCTCCCTACAAACACCAGCTCTTTGATCCAATCAAAGAACTGAGAAAGTATTGCAGCTTTTAAGGCCTTCTACCTGAGAAGGACCTTTGCCCAGGCTATTGCTTTAACCGAAGAAGACACTGATACAATTCTGGAAGAATTACAATGTCTATGACTGCATTAAGAACCTTGCTTTGGTTTAGGGTGATGCCACCAAGAAGTATATAAATAGAATCTGGAAGAAGACATTTAAAAGATTCATCCATAATATCAAAGAATTTGCAAAGCATGAGGATGTCACAAAAATCAACAAGGTTGTGGTTTAGATGACAAACACTGGAACCTGAATGTGTGTGAGGATGGTATTGAAGAGCTCCTAGAGATGATTCATGAGGAATTTACTAACGAAAAGTTGTTGGAACTGCAAGAGGAAAAGATAGCTAAAGAAAAGGCTAGGGAAAAGATAATTGCAGGAGAAGTAAAAGAACCCTCAAAAAATTTATAGTGAAGGCTTTAACAGAAGCTTTTGCAGACTCCAAAAAGCTCCTTAAAAAACTGAAAACATGAACCCCAACAATGAACAGTTTTCATTAATAAAGAGAAATGTTCATGGTGCATTATCTGCTTATAAGCAAATCTATGATGAAAAAGAGGAAACAAACCAAGCAAATCATCATGGCATGGCCATATTTCTGAAAAGAATGACACCTTCTCAAGAAGAACCTCAAGAGGTCTTTCAGCATTAGAAGGCATTATCATCATAGGAGATGGCGGCTCCATGCCTGCTTTTGCCCCTGAAGACCTTCCAGTGGCACAAGATGTGGAGGTGGAAGACAGTGACATTGACAATCTTGACTCCATGTAGGCCTAGACTAACATGTATGTTTGAGTCTTCGTTTTTAACAAAAATGTTTTAAAAGTTAAAAAAGTTTAGTGGAAAAGTTCTTCTAGAGTAAGCATATAAAGAAAGAAAATATTTTTGTACAACTATACAACATGTGTTTTAAGCTAAGTGTTATTATAGAAGAGTCAAAAAGTTAAAAAAGAGTTTCAAAGTTTATAAACTAAAAAAGTTACAGCAAACTAAGTTTTATTTATTATTAAAATTTTAAAATAAATTTAGTGTAGCCTAAGTGTACAGGGTTGATCAAGTCTAAAGTAGTGAATAGCAATGTCCTTAGCCTTCACATTTACTACCTTTCACAGTGACTTATCCAAAGTAACTTGCAGTCCTGCACACTGTGTTTAGACACACAAATGATCATATCATGTTACAACAGCCTACAGTATTCAGTATAGTAACATGTTGTACAAGTTTGTAGCCTAATAACAATAGGCTATGCCATATATAGCCTAGTGTGTAGTAGCCATCTAGGTTTGTGTGAATACACTTTATGACATTTGCACAATGTATCACCCAATAACAAATTTCTTAGAATTTCTTAGAATGTCGTTAAGCAATGCATGACAGTAGTTGGATTTATGTCTGCCATTTTACATTTTGCTTTCTGTGATGGTTAATTTTAGGTTTCAATTTTACTCAATTAAAGAATATCTAGAGAGATTGCGAAGTATTATTTTGAGGTGTGTCTGTGAGACCGGCATGTGAATCTGAGTGGGCAGGTGGAAAAGATCCACCCTCAATGCAGCAGACATCCAATCAGCTGGCAGCCCCCATAGAACAAAAATATGAAAGGTGAATTTGTCTCTACTGGAGCTGGGACACACTTTCTCCTCCTGTCTTTGGACATCAGAACTCCAGACTCTTCAGTCTTGGAACTCCAAAACTTTCATCATCATCCCACCCCCCACCACCCCAGGTTTTTGGACCTTTGACTCAGATTGAGAACTGAGCCATCAGCTTCTCTGGTTCCGAGGCTTTTGAAACTGAACTGAGCCATGCTACCAACATACCAGGGTCTCCAGCTTGCACACAGCCTGTTGTGGGACTTCTCAGCCTCCATAACTGTTTGAGCCAGTTCCCCTTATAAATACTCTCTCATTTTGCTCTATCTCTATCTCTGTCTATCTATATCCATATCTACATCTACATACTATTGGTCCTGTCTCTCTGGAGAACCCTAATACACTTCTATGTGTCCTATGCCTTTTTTGTTCTTCTTTTCATTGTTTACTAAATTCTACTGCATGAAGTGGATATTTTCTAATACAGCATTTTAATTTATTTAATAATTTTTTACTATTTTGTATGTTTTATTTTAATAGTTACTCTTGAGTTTAACATATACATCTTATCAAAATCACCTTCAAAATTAAACCAGCTTAATTAGTGATTACATGAAAACTTTACTGATACATAGCTCTACTTTTTCCCCTTTTGTATTATACATATTACATATCTAATATTATACATATACATATCTAATAGTGTTACAGACCAAAAAAATTTGGTGTTATGATTACTTTATCATCTATACTCATTTTCTTGGCCAGTACAGCTTTGATCCCACTCATCTCTTTGTGCTGTTATTAGCAAATATATTACACCTATATTACATTTCTATATGTTATAGGTTCAACAATACATTATTTACATATTACTTATGCAATTAAGATAAGAAAGGGACAAAATGTGCATTTGTACTGTTTTTTGTACCTCCATAATTACCTTTACTGCTACTCTTTGTTTTTCTATTCAAATTACCATCGGGGGTAGCTTGCTTTCTGCCTGAAGAACTTTCTTTAGCATTTTTTGTAAGGCAGGTATGCTGGCAACAAATTCAATTTTCATACCTTTGAAAGTCTGTATTTCTCCTTCACTTTTAAAAAATAGTTTTGAGGTATATGTTTATCGGTTAACAAGTGTTTTGTTTTCCCTTGAGCACTTTACATATACCATTCCACTGTCTTCTGATCACCATTGTTTTGACTGACAAATTGAGTGTTAATCTGATTGTTTACAAGGAATGCATTGTCCTTTTGCTGCTTTCAAGGTTTTTTCCTTGTCTTTGACTTTATCATCTTTGGTATATCTGTTTATGTATTTCTTTGTGTTTATCCTACTTGAAGTTCATTGAGCTTCCTGGCTATATAGGTTATTGTTTTTAGATAAAATTGGGAGGTTTCCAGCCATTATTTATTTGAATGTTTTTCCTCTCTTCTCCCTCGCCTCTCCAACATTCCCATTATGTATATATTGGTACATTTAATGGTGTCTCATATTTATCTAAGGCTCTGTTAATTTGTATCATTTTTTCCCTCCGTTCTTCAGCTTGCTTAATCTTTACTGCTCTATCTTCAAATTTGAAAATTCTTCTGCAAGTTCAAATCTACTGCTGAACCCCTAGATTGTTGAATTTTTTATTTTAATCACTGAACTATTAAATTCGATAATTTTCATTTAGTTCATTTTATTTTTAAGAGATGTAGTCTCACTTTGTTGCTTAGGCTTGAATGTAGTGGTGTGATCATAACTCACTGCAGCCTTTTGTAGAAATGGGATTTACTGTGCTGCCCAGGTTGATACTGAACTCCTAATTTCAAGCACTCCTTCTGCCTTGTCTTCCCAAAGTGCTGGGATTATAGGCATGAGCCACCACACTTACCCCTCGGATCTTTATTACAATTTTTAATAATCTCTACCTGATACAACAGTGTCATCACACCTTCCTTTACTTCTTAAATCATGCTTTGGTTAAGTTCTATGAACATGTTTTTGGTGGCTATTTTGAAATATTTTCCTGTTAAATATGATATCTGGTTACTCTAATAGGCAGTCTGTGTTACCTGCTTTTTTCCTGTGTATGGGTCATACTTTCCTGTTTCTTTGCATAATTTTTTTTTAAAATGGGACATTTTAGATAATATATTGTATTAGTCCATTTGTGTTACTATAAAGGAATACCTGGGGTGGGTAATTTATAAAGAAAAGAGGTTTATTTGGCTCACTGTTCTGCAGGCTGTATCAGAAGCATGGCACCAGCATATGCTTCCGGTGAGGGTCTCAGGAAGGGGAAGAAGGCATGTCACATGTGACAAAGGAGAAGGTAAGAGAGAAGGGTATGTCTTTTCAACTATCAGTTCTTAAATGAACTAATAGAATGAGAACTCACTCATTACAAAGAGAAAGGCACCGTGCCATTCATGAGGATTCTACCCCCATCACCCAAACACCTCCCACTAGGCCAAAACTCCAACCACATTGGGGATCAAGTTTTAACATAAGATTTAGAGGGGACAATCATCCAAATTATGTCATATACTGTAGTGATTCTGAACACTAGACTTCCCTCTCCTGGGCTATTATTTGTTTGCACTTTTTTTTAACCAGCTGGGTTATTTTAGTGACGTTTTATATGCACACGCAATTGTTAAGACTCTGATGTTGCTCCTCAGCGGGGCATGACTTTGGGGATGGCTACAGTAACCCTGGGATGACAATGGTATTGGTAGGATTCTTTTTCTTTCCTTCCCTGACACACCAAGTTATTGAACTCCACTAATTCAAGAACTAATTGCTGACTGCTTTGTTGTTTTAAAAAGTACCCTGGTGACGTAAATAGCTTTACAGACCAATACACCCAAATTGTGGCCCCTTTGAAGGAATGATTTCTGTGGTCAGTGCTTGATACTTGTTTTCACCCTGTGAGGGCTCCTTCTAGCTGTCTTATTCTGGCTCTTCCTGGTTCTCTCCTAGGCAACCCACAGTCTAGGCTCTATCTTCATTAATGCCACAAATTTGCCTCCCAAGTGCCTTTCACCAGAGTCTCCACTCTTAAAAGTGCCCTTTGGCTTGTGCTTCTCCACAGTGTTGCAAATGAAGTCAGTTCCCTTAGGAAGAGACTGAGAGCTACTCCTTTTGTAGCTTGCTTCTTTCCCCAGGCAAAATCTTTAAGCCAGGGTTCTGAAGCTGGGGCTGAAGACAAAGAGAAGTTGCCTTCTGAGTGACAGCTGTGCTCTAGGATCTGAGTACTTGGTGGAGTGCAAATGACATAGCCTGAGTTTGTTTTTACTGGCATGGAACCATCACCTCATGAACTGCAGCAAAGTGGGTCCCAATGCTTTTAATGTGCCTGTCCAAGGTACAGTCTCTACTCCATCAGTGGGTCATAGAAGGAAGGGAGCCCCCATTCTGACTGAGCTCACCCACTATTTAGCCTCAGCAACTGATAGCTGGGGACAAGATGAGAAATGCTGAAGCCCTGTTCTTCCTGAGAAGAAAGACCTACCGCCCTGGGAGGTAAAGGGAGAGGGATCTCCGTCTTCTTGGCTACAGCAACATGATGTGAAGTTTATGCCGCATTAAGCTGGGAAAGGGGAAGGAGAGAGTAGTCTTGGTTCAAATACCACAGACTCTCACATTTCTTATCAACTTTTTGTAGGTTTTCTTGGATAGGTATATCTTCATTTGCTATTTGCCTTTAGGACTATTTCCAGAGGCTTCTAGTTAGCTTTCTTTTAATAATTTTCAGCAGTTTCTCTGAGGAGCAGGCTGGCAAAGCTCCTCACGCGGTTATGCAGGAAATCCAGCAACCCTTAATTTTAATGAATTTATTCATTGCTAACTTACAGCAGAATGGCTATGGAGTATATGTCATTAATGCCAAATGGATTTGCAGCAACTAGTGGTATAGTATGGGATCTCCAACTAATAATAAGATGCTTGTGGTGAAATGCTGATTTGCTGTGGTGAGATCACAGGCACTAAGAGAAAACAGCTCATAGAAGGTTTGGGTTTGTCAGTAATAGGATAGACACTATACAGTAACGTAAGTGATTAAACCTCAGGAACTCAACCTGTGAGATACGAGCTTTGAAGAAGCTGTAAACCAATTCGTATTTTTATCTTTCAGAAACAGCCTGGAAAACTGGATTTTAATTCAAGCTCAGCTTGACTTCTGAGCTATGCAGAATAAGAGACTTTGGCGATATAAAATGGGAAAACAGTTGATTAAGTCTCATCTGAGTTTTAAAAGCTAAATGCTTGGAAAAGTTCTAGTCATTTGCACTAATCACGTTTACATCTATCTTGATGAAAATGAGGTAATTCTGAAGCTCAGAATGATTCTCAGCTCTGGAAGGTATTTCGTATTGTATAAAATCTTCAGAGAGGTGCTGAGCAGAGCAGCTTCTTAATCATGAATATTAAGAACATAGAATTCTTTTGTTGCAATTGCTCCTTTTCTTAACAAGAAGAGTCAAACTCTGTAAAATATTTGAAGAGATTTATTCTGAGCCAAATATGAGTGACGATGGCCTGTGACACAGCCCTCAAAAGGTCCTGAGAACGTATGCCCAAGATGGTTAGGATACAGCTTGGTTTTATGTATTTTAGAAAGTGATGAGACATCAATCAAATACATTTTTTTTTTTTTTTTTTTTTTTTTTTTGAGACGGAGTTTTGCTCTTGTTACCCAGGCTGGAGTGCAATGGCACGATCTTGGCTCACCGCAACCTCCGCCTCCTGGGTTCAGGCAATTCTCCTGCCTCAGCCTCCTGAGTAGCTGGGATTACAGGCACGTGCCACCATGCCCAGCTAATGTTTTGTATTTTTAGTAGAGACGGGGTTTCACCATGTTGACCAGGATGGTCTCGATCTCTTGACCTCGTGATCCACCCGCCTCAGCCTCCCAAAGTGCTGGGATTATAGGCGTGAGCCACCGCGCCCGGCCTAATCAAATACATTTAAGAACTACATATGTTTGGCTCAGAAAGGCGGGACAACTCAAAGTTGGGGGGTGGGGTGGGAGACTTCTAGGCTATAGGTAAATTTAAATATTTTCTGGTTGACAATTGGCGAGTTTATCTGAAGATCTGGGATTAATGGAAAGGAATGTTCAGGTTAAGGTAAAGGATTGTGGGCACCAAGTTTAATTGTGCAGAGGAATCTCTCAGTAGCAGGCTTCAGAGAGAGAGCAAGCTGTAAAATGTTTCTTATTGGACCTAAAAGGATGCCTGGTTCTTAGTTATTTTCTGGATCTGGAAAGAAGGGAGGAAAACAAAGGGGGAAGGGGATTCTCTAGAGAATGTGGATTTTTCCCACAAGAGATTTTGCAGGGAAATTTCAAGGTGTGGCAAGGAAATACGTTGCGGGGTTAAATACTTCCTCCTTGTCTCATAATGTTATGCCAGAGTCAGACTGAAAAGTAAGTCACAATATATAGGAGCAAATAAAACCCATCTGATGAGAATTTATGGTTTGTAGGGCATGACTGCCTAAACCCCTTAGGCAGGAATTTGGGCAAGATAAAAAATCAGAGCTTAGTCCTCAGTTTGATGCTAAAACCCAAGGATAACCAATGAATTTTAAATAAAAAAGGCTATGATTTCTAAATGTGTTTCAGGAGGAAGAGAAATGTAGTGTGCTCAAATATGTATTCTTTGACTTTCAACGCTAGGATTCTTTTTTCTCTCTTGATGTACTTAAAATCATTTCCATAATACTTTCATATCCTCTAAGCAGAGTATATGGGAACAGTAGGGGATCCCAGTATTTACTTCATTGGGTTAGAACTACGATTTCTCACCCTGGTGCCTGTGGTTGCTGAAGAGGTTCACTTTCCCCAGAGAAAAACTCTGCATACATCTGCATCCAGAGCCAGTATTAATCTAGTTGGCTCCCATTTTGTAAATTGCCTTTTGAGACCTTTCTTAAAATGTATAAACACCATATTAGTTTTCCTTGCATGTAAAAATCAATAATAATGCCAATGAAGTCATATACACGCTTATTATGTACTAGAATCTGTTCTAAATGCTTCATTAATTATCACAACTACCTATGAGGTATGTGAGGCACAAAGAAGTTAAAACTTTCTCAAGGTGACACTGCTGCAAACATCAGAGCTGGAGTTTGAGGCTCTGGAAATCACTACAATGTACTGTCTCCATATGAATAATATTGTTTCTTAGGGCAGCAGAATAAACATACAGTGGGTCAAACAATAAAGTCACAATGGCTTTAGTGTGTCTCTCTCTCTCTCCCCCATCCCCTTACTAGTTAATCCTTAGGTGAGGGTCTGTATTCACATACAGGTATATAAAGATTGTGTTACTACTGTGGAGAGATAAAAATAATGCACTGAATTGATTACAAAAGATTTGCTTGGGCATCTTAGCACTGCAAGATGGGCTTAAGGCTGGGGACAGCTGGGCCAACAAATAGAACCAGATACTCAGATGTGTTTTCTGGAAACAAATTGAATATATGAAGATTCTGACATTTCCATTCAAAAGCAACTTTAAATCACCAGGGATGATCCGAACTCATTTATAACATGTGGAATAAAAACAAAAATTTGAAACTCTACCCCAACACACGTATCACTCCCCAATTCCATTCAAAGTCACCAATTTCCAATTCAGAAAAACAATCCCACCCCAAAGCAGCTGTATCAGTGCCAAGACCTAATCAAGAAGATTCTGGCTGTGCAAAGAAATGATCAATCGTCTGTCAAGAATCAGTACTAATTAATGTGGGAAACATCATTTAAATAGCCATTTGGACTTGCAGACCTGGCAGCACTTGGACTTACCGTTCATCAATTTAACAATAAGCTCTTGGAGGAGCAAAGATCACATCTCACACATCTTTGTATGTCTCTTAGTGTCTGACACACAGTAGGCAATGTAGAAATATTTATTAACTTGAGTTGATGCTGTAAATGCTATAAAATGTTAGAGAAGTATATCATATGCAATTTTTGATTATATTCACATTGACGATCTCAGAATTGCAAGATTTTGGGAAATCACTTCTCTCTGCACCTATATTTTCTCATCAGGAAAATGAAGAATTGGATTGTAGGATCTCTAGGGATTTTTTCTAGCTCTGAAAGCCTAAGTTCAGATCAGCAGTGTATGTCCCAACATGGGGAAGACTGAATGTCAAGGTCATGTTTTTTGTCTTAAGGGCTGAGTTCAACCTTATCTCTGAAATAGAAGGTAGCAGGGGTGTGGTAGCTGACTTATCAACAGTGAGATTTACACATTTTTCCTTATTACAAACTGCAAGTCAATCAATGAGGCAATGTCTATACATGTAGTGAAAAATGGAAACTCTTGAGCTGTGAGCCCCTATCCTGTACATTGTATGCTTTTTGGACCTCCAGTTAAAAAGAAAGGAGAAAAACTCATATCTACCAGTAGAGGGAGCCAGATTTAAACATTAACCAGACCAGTTTATTCCATGGCACTGTTTGCTGGATCTAGAAAGATAAAACTTGTATTTTGATAAGGAACCCTCATTTCTGAGTCTTACATTAGTAAAAACTGTTTATGAGACCAACTCTAATTCTCCAAAGGATTTTTCTCAGTAATAAATTTTTTTTACCCTTCTCTATTTATTTCATCAGAAGTGGTAGAAGTATTATCAATTTTTTTAGACTGTAGGTAGGTATCCGAGTTCAAACTCAAATAAAAATACAGATCTCTGAAGGTGTTACTACAGCTTAGTTATTTCTTAAGGTAGGGATATTTTTATTAGTTCTTCATTGTGCACTTCTTACAAGTCAAGAGAAAAATCCATTAAGAATAGCATTTTGGTTTGAGAACATCCTGGGCAAGATGGTGGAATTCCATCTCTACAAAAAAATACAAAATTATGGCTGGGCATGGTGGCTCATGCTTGTAACCCCAGGACTTTGGGATGCCAAGGCAGATCACCTCAGGCCAGGAGTTCGAGACCAGCCTGGCCAGAAGTGTGAAGCCTCGTCTCTATTAAAAATACAAAAAGTAGCTGGGCATAGTGACACATGCCTGTGGTCCCAGCTACTAGGGAGGTTTAGGTGGGAGGATCGTTTGAGCCCAGGAGGTGGAGGTTACAGTTGCAGTGAGCTGATACCACACCACTGTAATCCAGCCTAGGCAATGAGCAAGACCCCTGTCTCAAAAAAACAAAAATAGAAAGCATTTGGGGTTGATTGTGAGAGAGAGAAGACAGCTTATGGACTGTAGGCCTTATTCCTTTGTATAGGGAAGTTTATACACTTTTAAATAATGAGGACTCATCTCTTGGGAATAGTTTATGAGCTGAATTGTGTCTCCTGTGTCCCCCCTAAAAGTCATATGTTGAAGTCATAACCCCCAATGCCTCAAAATGTGACGTTATTTGGAAATAAGGTCTTGGAGATGTAACTAGTTAAGACGAGTTCATATGGAAGTGGGATGGATCCCTAATCCAATGTGACTGGTGTCTTTATAACAAGGGGGAATTTGGGCACAGATACATGCATAGTAAGAACGCCATGTGAAGAGGAAGGCAGAGATCGGGGTGATGCCACACACCACCAAAAGCTTGGAGAGAGGCATGGAACAGAGTCTTCCCCACAGCCTCAGCAGAAAAAGCTGCTAACAGCTGGATCTCAAATTTCTGGCCTCCAGAACTGTGAGACAAATTTCTGTTATTTAAACCCTAACAAACTAAAACAGGGGGTTATTTCATTCTGTTGTAGTGTTTAGAATAAATGTATTCTTTCTAAATGTCATTTCCAGTTTCTTTCCAATTTTTTTAAACAAAAAAACTTTTAATATTTCAAAGAAACAAAGGCATTGTAAGAGCTAGAAAATACAGATAAACAACAAGAAAATAAAAATATCATATTCCCACAAACCAGACAGTAGCCCTTTAAAAGCTTATTATATACCCTTTCAGATCATTTTTATACATTTATAAGCATAAATGATTTTTGTCAAAATTCTATTGCACATGTTTTATATTCTGTTTTACTCACCGATGATTGACATCATTCCACATCAATAAATTTTCATTTTTCTCATGTCCAGTCCATAGTCTAATAACTTCAATAGTCACAGAATTCTTTTACAATTGCTTGGTCCAAACAACAATGCAACCCAGCTTCCTCTTCTAATCTACCAGAATTCTTTTTTGTCCTTCTAAACCTCACTGAGTTGTTAAATAAGTTGGCCAACTGTCCTACAAAATGTCCCATCTTCTCAATCTATCTGGTTGTTTCCTTGTGGTGCCATTTAGTTTACTCTTATATCCTTTGTGTTTCCTATAAACTGGAAGAACAGCTCAATGTATTCAAGTTAAACATTTAGCTAAACTACATCGTAGGTGATATTATACAATCTCATGTCAAACATTTTCAAGTGGTAGTCTGGTAAAATTCTCAAAATAGAATGTTAATTAGAATATAGATATTTACATATTATGTAAATGCATTTTCTCTAAGGGAGGAAACAGCAAAAGATGTTTTCTGAATATGATCATATGCCAGGCAATATAAATCTCCTGAATATACCTATTAATTTGCTTTCCACAAGGAAAGATACGAGATATGTATTCCTAAATACAAATCAAAGTCACCTACTGACGTTTTCTAAAAATTTCAAAAGACTTCCTTGACCTCATCCATTTTATTAACTTTCTATTCGGTGTACTTCAGCAATACATCATTCATTTATTCATTCACTTATCAAATATTTATTATCTACCATATGTCATACTCTATCCTACCTGTGAGGATACGAAAGCAGAATGCTGTCTTCATGGAATTTATATCTCATTCTATTTGTAAGTCAGAACTGGCCCAGCCTGAAAGCTTAAACTTTATTTACATGCTGGCTCACATCCTCCTGGTTTTCTCACTTCCTCACTTCTCTGAATCTCATTATCCCAACTCACTAGGACCTCTAGTCCTCTGGCCACTCTACATACCCAGAGTTGACTAGGCTTTCCTTCGTACAGAGTTGGACCCACGGATGGTAAAGCACTTGCGCCACTCTCTTACAGCTCCAACTCTTCAGCACTTGATTCAACACAGCCTTGTCCACAATGATCTTCTCACTACACTTACTCTTCGTTAGTAAAATCAGACCTCCCTACGTATCTATCAAGAGAACTCTCACAGCTCCAGATTATCCTACTGGGCTTCATTCCCGTTATATACAACTACCTGCTAGACGTCCCCACCTGGATGTTCCTGAGTTAACATATTCCAACAGAACTCTTCTTCCCAGTCTAGATTAGTTTTGCCTTTATATGCTTTGAACTTTTAGTAAATGAAATCACATAGTATTTTTTGCACATGTGAACTCCAATTACCACTTGACTTTTTCCTACCAGATTTTTTTGTTTATAACTGCTAATGTTGGCCAGGTGCAGTGGCTCACACCTGTAATCCCAGTACTTCTGGAGGCTGAGGCGGATGGATCACCTAAGGTCAAGAGATTGAAACCATCCTAGCCAACATGGTGAAACCCCATCTGTACTAAAAATACAAAAATTAGCTGAGTGTGGTGGCATGTGCCTGTAGTCCCAGCTACTCAGGAGGCTGAGACAGGAGAATCGCTTGAACCCGGGAGGCAAACATTGCAAGGAGGCGAAGGTTGCAGTGAGCCGAGATCATGCCACTGCACTCCAGCCTGGGAGACAGAGTAAGATTCCGTCTCCCAAAAAAAAAAAAAAAAAAAAAAAAAAAAAGAACTGCTAATATTGCTGAATTTATATAGAAGTATATCCACCATGTAAAAAAACAAGGTATTTCATGCAAGTGCATTAACTTATGGAAAAACAAGTTTCACGTCACAATGCTGGGCTATCAATATCAGATATCACATCTCTCTAACAATTTCTCAGCCAAAATCTTCAGGTGCCACCATTTACCACAAGCGTTTTTTAATGTCTAAATAATCTTTCAATTTTAGAATGGTTTGAGATTTCCTGAACAGTTGTGAACATAGTACGTTTCCATATACCTCTCACCCAGTTTTCTCTAGGTATTAGTAGGTTCCTGCATTGCTCTAAAGAAATGCCTGCAACTGGGTAATTTACAAAGAAAAGAAATTTAACTGGCTCACAGTTCTGCAGGCTGCACAGGAAGCATAGTGGCATCTGTCTGGCTTCTGGGAGGCCTCAGGAAATGTAAATTCATGGCAGAAGTCGAAAGAGAAGCCGGCACCTTACATGGTGGAGCAGGAGGCAGACGGGGTGGGGAGACGCCACACGCTCTTAAACAAGATCTCGTGAGAACTCAGTCACTCAGTATCACGGCAATAGCACCAATGGGATGGCGCCAAACCATTCACGAGAAACAGCCCCACCATCCAATCACCTCCCACCAGGCTCCACCTCCAACACTGGGGATGACAATGCGAGATTTGGTGGGGAGACAGACTCAAAACATATCACCCTATTATTAGCATTAGTTTGGCACATCTGTCACAATTAAAGAACTAATATTGACACATTACTATTAACTAAAGTCCATACTTTTTTCAAATGTCCTTAGTTTTTATGTAATTTCCTTATTCTGTCCCAGCACCCCATGCAAGATATCACATTACATTTGTTCATCACATGTCCTCAGGCTCCTCTAGGTTGTGGCAGTTTCTCAGACTGTCTTTGTTTTTAATGACCTTGAAAGTTTTAAGGAAGATTAGTTACATGTTTTGTAGAATGTCCTTCACCTGGAATTAATCCCAAGTTTTTCTCATGACTAGATAGGTAACTATGGGTTTTAGAGAAGACCACAGAGGTAAAGTGCCATTCTCATCACACCATGTCAAGGGTACAAACTAGCAATATGGCTGATTAGTGTTGATGTTGACCTTGATCACCTGCTAAGGTAGTGTTTGTCAGGAACCTCCAGGGTAATAATCTTATTCTCCCATTTTTATATGACATTCTCTGGAAGAAAGTCGCTACGTACAGCCCACACTTAATAAATTGAGAGTTAAGTGGAGCTCCACTTTTCCAAGGGTGGCGTATTTACGTAAATTGTTTAGAATTCTTATGCATAGAAGATGTGTCTATTCTCCCCATTTATCTATTTATTCAATTATTTATTTACATCAGTATAGGCCATTTGAAGCTCTTTCAACCGACTCTTGTGTCCCTTTGACATATCTTCATCATATTCTGTGTGTGTGTGTGTGTGTGTGTGTTTGTGTATGTGTGTTTACTCTGTGGGAGCACAAGATGCTCCAGGCTCATCGTGTATATTCCTGGCTGCACCAAAGAATCAATCATTTCTGCAAGCAGCTCTGGTGCCACAAACACTTTTATTGAGTCAGGCGTCACCTCAAGCTGAGTGCCAATGCACATTTTCTACTGTTTAGTTCTAAAACTCTAGAAATGTAAACAAATTTCATCATTGATATTTTTCCATGAGTAATCACCACCTCTACTTTCTCTTAGCAGCATTTGAGAAGGGGAGACAATCTGCTCATTCTCTACTCAGAAAAACTTCTAGCCCTACCCCAGAACTTCACTTAAGGTAAGCCGGTCTTCAGAGAAACCCATGATTCTTTAGTATGCCATCTGTTTGGCTATCTCACAAGATAATTTTCCCCACCTGATTTCTCTGAAGTGTGAGGCATTAAATCTGCCTCCACACTCACTTCATTTTCTTTGATTGTTTTGTCGTGTTTTTCACTTACCCATTTCCTTGAGTTTTTTCTCTTCCTTCATAGCCACTTTCTTGCAGTTATTCAATAAAAACCAGAATTGCCAACAAGCTTTTTTTTTCTACCTTCCTGCTTTATAAAAGAGCTTTTGGTACACTCTGCTGCACTTCAAATGATTTATAGAAGAGGCATCTTGAAAAGAAATGCTTTTTACTTTTTGGTTTCCCGATGTTATTTTCTTCAGTTGACTTCAACAGAACAATGTTTCAGATTTCAATATTGCTTGCGTTTTTAGAAATATTTCTTTTTTTGATGTACGTTAACTTTTAAAAAGCCACTATATATGCTGTGCAGTCTTTTTTAAAGCAATGACTAAGGGCTTTTCTGTGATCAGTTCTTGGGTTTCATGCAAACGGCCTAGTCACCTCGTTAATGATCAGTGTCATATCAACTATCTTGTCAATATACTGCCTGAGTTAAATCTATTTGAATAAATTTTTAATAAAAATGTTAATCAAATGCATCCAAAGAATATTGAAAAATACTCTCACTTTAATTCATTCTTTATCTCTCCTCATTTTCCAATTACAATGTAAATTTCTCCTCTTCCAAATCATTCTAACTTTGCTTCAGGTTATCCCATTCTATTTGTTTTCCTACTTAGTGAGTCTACCTATCTCATAGACTTAAATTAATTTTAATTACATTTACATTACATTAAAAACTCAAATTTTTCCTGATGGTTCTTGAGGTTAAGAACCTATTGCATAGAATCTTATTCTCAAAAAGGGACACTTTTTAGGCACCTATGTGAATTCAACACATTAATTGTTATGGTAAAAGGTCTCTTATTAAGTCTTTGGCCCGCTCCTACCCTACAGAATAAAATAATTATAACCTACAAATACTCAATTCTGCCTACATTAAAATGATAGGTGAAACTATAGACCATAAGTTCTATTGGAACTTAATGAAAACCCTTTCAGGGAAATGTAACATAAGTAGCTCTGAGAATTTAAAATAGAAGGAGTTAGCCATTCTTCTTTGTTTAGAAAGATAAGGAAGAGGGTATAGAATATGCCAATCATGATAACTGTTAAGGTAAATTTATACTTTATTTCATCATCATGAAGTTGGGTTTCTGTCTAAATCTGTTTACCAAATTAGGTATTTAGAATTTTTTTCCTTATTAGTAGAACTGGGATTTTGTAAAATCTACCTCACCTCCGCATGTGGTACTTAGTAGCCACTCAACAAATATTAATTTTGTCCTTCATCCTTACGTAGAAATTGCTTAGATCAATGTTTTCCCTCATGTTTTCCATGAAATACTAATATCTCAGGATATATTTATCTCCTGAAAAAAAATGATTCTATGATGAAACAAGCCTGGAAAATGCTGGATTAAATAGAGTTTAACTGCTTTCTGTTCTACAAAATTTCTCAGGATCTTTAGTATTTGAATATGCAGGGTTTGTTCTGATTGGTGCTCTGGTTGGCCAGCAATCATTACTTTAAGAATGATTTTAGTCAGTTCTACAGATCCTCTGACAAACTCAGGTTTTCCATATAGGGCATAAAATTTTCTTAGGCCAATTTTGCCAACTCCTCCAATTTCACAAGATTACCATTAAAGCCCTTAGTAGAATAAACATGTTAAATATCAGAATATTTTTAAACTAGGTCATTCCAATCATACAGATTACATTTTTATCAACTACCCAAGCATTCACTTGTATCAATATACGATTATGACAAACATAATTATTCCAACCCTTCAGCATTTCTGAGTGCTCATTGTATATTAGACACTGGGTAACCCCCAGATGAGCAGGTATAGTCTCCACTCTCCAAGAACTCATGTGAAATGGTCATTTGACAAGCTGGTTTCGATCAAAACAATGAAAAATAACAAATATTGGCAAGGATATGGAAAAATTGTAACCTTCATGCATTGCTGGTAGAAATGTAAAATGGTGCAGGTACTTTAGAAAATAGTTTGGTAGTTCTTCAAAAGTTTAAACATTGAGTTACCATATGACACAGCAATTCTACTCCTAGGTATATGTCTGTATTGGGGCTCTCTATAGGGACAGAACTAATAGGATAGACGTATGATAGATGTAAATATAAAGGGGAATTTATTAAGTAGGATTGACTCACACAATCACAAGATGAAGTCCCACAATAGGCTGTCCGCAAGCTGAGGAGCAAGGAAGCCAGTTTGAATCCCAAAACCTCAAAAGTAGGGAAGCCAACAGTGCAGCCTCAGTCTGTGGTCAAAGATCCGAGGATCCCAGAGCTGAAGGACTTGGAGTCTGATGTCCAAGGGCAGGAAACATCCAGCACTGGAGAAAGATGTAGGCCAGAAGACTAAGTCAGTCAAGCCTTTCCACGTTCCTCTGTCTTTTATTCTGGCTGTGCTAGCAGCTGACTAGATGGTGTCCACTTAGATTGAGGGCGAATCTGCCTCTCCCAGTCCACTGACTCATATGTTAATCTCCGTTGGCAACACCCTCACAGACACACCCAGGAAAAATACTTTGCATCCTTCAATCCAATCAAGTTGACACTCAATATTAAGCATAACAATGTCCAAGAGAGATGCATGTAAAAACTCATCCATGAATGTTCATAGGTGGAAACAACCCAAATGTCCACCAACTAATGAATGGCTAAATCATGGTATATCTATACAATAGAATATTATTCATCCAAAAAGTACTGAAGTGTTGACATATGCTACAACATAAACCTTGAAAACACTATGGAAACTGAAAGAAACCAGTCACAAAAGACCACATATTTTAAGATTCTACTTACAGAAAAAAATCCAAATAAGTAAATTTGCAGAGACTGAAAGTAGATTCTTGGTTGCTTAGGACTATAGGAATTGGGAGGGAATGGGGAATGACCACCAATGGATATAGGTTTCTTTCAGGAGTGATAAAAATGTTCTAAAATTGTGGTAATAACAGCAGAATTCTGTGACTATATTAAGAACCATTGAATTATATGCTTTAATGGGGTGAATTTTATAGTATGTGAATCATATCTCAATAAAGCTGTTAAACTTTTTTTTAAAGTTATGATCTTAATGTTTGGAAGAATAATTTACTGTAGATTTTGCTTGGATTTTCCACTTTGATTTGAAGTGGTTGCCTCATGCTTGTTTTCTGCTATTTGGAGTGAGCTTCCAGCTATCTGCAAACCTCCCTGCTGCTTTCTCTGAAATAAAGTTAGCTTCTGATCTGTACATCTTTAAGAAAGAATTTTCCTGCTGCTCTATTCTTGGCAGTGGCTGTACCAGGCACCTCCATGGCCTCTTCCAGCCCACCACCTACATTCTATGTCCCCCAGAAGGATGTTACCATTTCTTCGTAGCATTTTCACAAATCCGGAATTTTTCTGCACCTCTGGAGCACTGGCATCCACGGAGTGACTTTCTTTTATAAACAAACCACTGGGTTGGCTGGGCTCTGCCCCTTGACTTTATCTGCCAGTGTCACATCCTAGGGGTTGGAACTGGTATTCTCACTTCTTGCCTCATCTCAAATGCATTCCTAATATAAATCCATTGGGCTGAGGTTTCTCTATTCTATATTTATAAAGTAAGTCCTCGACCCACTTCCCATCTCTATGTTCTATCTAGGCTGGGATCTTGATTCTGACTTGAATTGAACCAGATGTGCTATATCCCCACTAGCAGGATTCAGCCTCTGCCCTCCTCATCCTACCCCCAGTCACCAGAGCTGCCAGTTTGCCGCTTTTCTACCACTCCTTCCTCCTACCATACAACCTACTATTTCATATAGTCCCATCTCTCCCTAGGGAGGGGGTCACATTGCCTCCACAGATGAGTGAAGTGTACCAGGTGGAAACTGCAGCAGAATGGTGAACTTAGTGTGCATCTAAAGAGAGCCTGCCCTCCCTCATACCCCTGCTGATTGTTACTGTATGAACATGTGGCCAAGTGGTGCCAGATGTGCCAGGTTTTTGAGGGAATAGAAATCCTGATTTTTTAAGTAAAATGTCCTAATTAATAAAGTTTGGCTCTATTTTTTAAAACAATTTTTAAACACACTGTGCAGACCATATAAAACTTATATGTAGGTCAAACTTAACTCAGAGAGCCCCACTTTGATATATCTGCTTAGGATCTGCCCAACATTCTCTCACTCTCCCAGCAGTCTGCACCCTGCCGCAGTGGGCTCACACCAATGGTTCTGACATAGCAATGCATAAAGGTCAAAAAGGGATGCTGTGTATGTTTGAATGAGATACTGATGTAGATATGGATCTCACTAACTTTATAAACATGAAAGATACAGTGTGATTTGGGGGTCTCAGGTGTAATTTTGAGGTTTCATTTGAATGAGATATTTATGTAGATACAAATCTTATTAACTTTATAAACACAAAAGATACAGTGTGATTTTAGGGTCTCAGATGAGGTTCTATGACACATACATGTGGACCAGTCAGGAGACAGCGTGGTCATTTCCCACAGAGAACATTATCCAGTGATGAAATCTGAATTCCAGCTTGTCTTGTTTGAAATGGTCTTTGACTCCGTGAGATGAACCATTGAAGTGCTTACCTCAATATAAAATACTTTTACCTAAAATTCAAGTTGTTAGAATAACAGAGTTCATTATTCATCAACATTCACTCATTGCTTTGCTGAAGGCAACTTAATGCTTGTCATGGGGAAAATCCCTGCTGTAACCTTTATTTCAGTGCATCATTTACCTTGACTAGTTTAAATATAATCTCTCTTACTTCATTCTCCTTCCAACCCAAACCCAAACTGATTTCTAAGGTGATTGCTGATAGCAGACCCTGTCATTTATACAAAATGTCATGTTAGTCATCATGACAGTAGAAAATTTCTGCTAAAGAAAGTGAATCTTATATTATTTTCTAGGCACCAGGCAGCGTTCAAAGGTAATGATGTGGCCATTAAAACTTTTTCTCCACAAAAAGAAATTATTAAATGATGAGTGGCTTGACATTCAGATTTGCATACTTCAAATAGCTCTTTATCCCAGATATGTTAGTGTTAGGAATGATTAAACCTGAATGCATAGTTTGTGGAAGGAAAGATAATCTTAGGTAGATACCTACCTAAGTACTATATAATGAAATAACATTCATATAATTATATCACAGTTAATGTATATCTAATACACATATTTGGGCATATATAATATACATATTTGTGTGCATATGGACACATATTTTAAAGCAGCAGGAAATTATAGTAAAATTCTTCTGGCACATGCTTACCTGGTATATCACATTTTTTACATTAATTATCATTTCTCCCATCAAAATATAGTCTTTCTCCTATCTTGAGAATCAAGCATTAGAGGCAGTGTTCAATTAGCATTTATCAAGAAATGCTAGTTCATAAATTTAGTTTTTAAAGAAAAATAAGTAAATGAAGCCCAAGTTGACCAAATAATTAAACCCATCCTCAGAAAAAGTAAAAGTTTTCAAATGCACCTCAAAGATCCATCCAAATCGGCTACTCCTATAACCCTGGGCAACAGCTGTGGACTGAATTCTGTTCTTCCTTCCCAGATTTACATGTCAAAGCCGTTATCCCCAATGTAGCTATCTGAAGACAGGATCTTTAGGAGGTGATTAAGGTTAAGTGAGAACATAAGAGTGGAGATCTAATTAAATAAAACTGTAGCCTCATAAGAAGAGGAAGAGAAAGAGATCTCCCGCCCCCATCACCCTCCCGCCAGGCAAGAACAGGGCAAGAAGGTAACAATCTTAGCAATTGTTTTGACTCACGTTCCTATTTTACAGAAATTTATTTTTGCATGATTTTGGAGGCTGAAAAGTCCAAGATCAAGGTTCTGGCAGGGTTTCATTTGTAGTGAGGGCTCTTTTCCTGGCTTGCAGACTACTATCTTTGTTGTTTAAGCCACTCAGTCTATGATATTTTGTTACGGTAACCCCAGTTGACTAACACAGCCACCTACTAAACCTCCATGGACCTCTGTTTACTCATTTGTAAAATGTGAGGGTAAGTCAAAACAACTGCTAAGATTTCTTCCAAATCAAACACTAGATGACTAGATTTTCCATCAGACCCCTAGCGTTTTGATCTGCACCTCTGCTATCCATATATTCAGAAGGTCTTAACTTGAATAAGGGAAAATATCATGCAAAATAAAATATCCACAATGAAACTAGTTACCACAGATAAATAAAAATTTATAGATACCGATTCCCCCCTCAAAAAAAAAATCACCTACATACTTAACATTATTATAAGGCCAGTGTTCCCTAAACTTTAGCCATTTAAGTTTTATTTCAACCTGAGTACCACTTATGTATTTATTCACTTAAAATCTGTCTTAAGTGGAATTTAAGTTGGCTTACATTTTTATAATTAGCGACATCCTAAGCAATCATAAGCTTAATTGTGCTAGTTTCGTGTTTTTTAAAATAATTATTAAAAGAAATATATAATCCATGAAATAAAATCTCACTAAATACCATCTAGATTTGTGTAGTATACTCTCAGCAGGACACACATTAAACTTTGGAAAATACCAGAGTAGCTCATCAAAATGAGGATATAAACACTGGTCCACAATATAAAACTCTGTGCTTAAAGGAATCTACTATAGTAACACTTCCATTACATTTATTAAGATAGAAAATCATCAGCTGCTACACCCTTTCTTTCATTAGTCAGAGATGCTGATTCCATACATTATTTTTTAAATGGGCAAGATAGGACCGCCAGTCAAGGAATAGAGTTTCCGTTTTACATCTGAATTAGCATAAATCCCACTCTCATCATGCCAAGTGTTGATGCCAAATCTTTTAGAACCATTTAGATCCGTGAACTGAGAACGGCATTTTCTGTGGACTATGGAGTAATCATCTTGACAGGTATAACTCTGTGGGGGGGGGGGAAGAGAAATAACATTAAATAACTGAAATATGTAAAAAGAAGTAATCTTCAAAAGTTGATCTTTTATATACTATTATGATGATCAAAGGTTAATTTTTAACAATTGATTAATTTGTTCTCTTAAATAGCAAATGCTTCAATTTAAAAAATGGCTATTGCATTCATAATTACTTTAAATCCCAAAAAAATAATATAGTTTATGGTTGTTGATGAAACTAAAAAGCTCCTACACATGTAAAATTTTTTTAAACCACAAATACATAGCATAAAGAACAATTTAAATTTTATGATCCGATATATGAAACCAAAACAATCATAATTTAACTACAATTCAACACCTTTAAAAAATATGTTGTAACCATTGCAAAGAATAATATCTTGGGCTATATCTTTAATAACTGTTACCAAGTTATACTTCCCATGACAATGGTAAATGCCAAGCTCTGATACATTCCTATAAGAATTAACCTCAACATAACCCAGTATAGTGTTTAAGAAAGAACACATAGGCCACTTCAGAAAAGCTTCATTGTAATAAAACAAGATATTATCATTGATTATTTCCCAAAGGAAACATTGATTCTTTCAGATTACACCAAGGGTAATGGCAGACATGGAACATAAAGCCTTTTAACTGATTATCTAATTTCTGCTTTAAATTGGCTCTAATTTTAAAGCACTAGGACAATATTGAAATTAAATCACCAAAGCTATAAAACAATGAAAGAACACCAAAACAGTTATAATCTTAGATTGGTTTTGTCAAAAATAATTGAAAACTTTAACCATATGTTCAATCTTAATAGTGCCCATGTATTTATTGAATGCCCATTATGGGTTGGGCACAGTATTTGAGTGTTTACATTTTTTAAACCATAACTGGGCTCTAAGATATAAATTATTACTCCCACTCTACGCATAGAAATGATGATTTTCTTAAAATCTCAGGAGACAATTTAAAGAAAGTCAGTAATAAGTGACTAAGCCAGGACTACAAATTAGATCTGTCTGACTGTAAAACTCATTATCCCTTCAGAAACCTCACAGAACCTTTAACAATTAAGAGATGAAAAGAAATGTAAACTATAAAATTATAGAGCTATATAATATTTGTGTCACTGTTTATGTAGTTCTGGCTTTTGCTTTTGTCATCAGGTCTATTTCTTCAGGTGTTATGGTTGGTTGTTTTGTGGGTGGGTCAAATAGAGGCCCTTTAAATGAGATTTGAGCATCACTGGCCCAAACTGTCCCCTCAGAGGGAGGCAAGATCTTCTCATTCACATCCCTGCTGCATTCAAACTGAAGAGAACTTCAAATTCAGTGTCTATGTGCTCCTGTAGCATTTCATAGGCAAAGAGAAGGATTTATTTTTATGAGGTAAGTAACATGATGAAATGCAGTGTTCTAGAAAAGTGATTCTGGTAGCAGAAGCACTAAAGACTAGAGGAGGAAAAAACTGGAGTCTGGAACTGTGATTAGAATTAGATTAGAATTGAATCATTCACATGTCATCAGTTACATGAATAAACAAACATGGTCTATACATATAATGAAATATCATTTGTCAACAAAAGGAATAAAATACTGATATATGCTACAGAATTGGAAGAGCCTGAAAACATTATGCTAACTGGAAGAAGCTAAACCACATATTGTACAATTTCTTGTATTAAGTGTGCAGAACAGGCAAATCCACAGAGGCAGAAAAGTAGACTGTTGATTGCCAAGGAATGGGACCATGGGAAGGAACGGCGAGTGACTGTTTATGGGTATTGTGTTTCTTGGGGTGACAAAAATGTTCTGAAATTTCTTGTGGTGATGATTGTACAATCCCATAAATATACCAAAAAAAAAAAAATCACTAATTATACACTTTAAAAGGGTGAGTGTTACAGTATTTGAAATTATATCTCAGTGAAGCTGTTATTAAAAAAAAGAATGGGTCAGGCACAGTGGCTCACTCCTGTAATCCAAACTCTTTGGAAGGACAAGGTGTGAGGATCGCTTGAGGCCAGAGATTCAAGACCAGCCCGAGCAACACAGTGAGACCACGTCTCTATAAAATATAAAATTAGCTGGGCACGCTGACATGTTCTGGTAGTCCCAGCTACTCAGGATGTTGAGGTGTGAGGATCACTTAAGCCTAGGAGGCTGAGACTTCAGTGAGCTGTGATCATGCCACTGCTCTCCAGCCTGGGCAATAGGGCAAGACCCTATGTCAAAAACAGAAACAAAAGAAGGATTCACTGGAAGAAGCAATTCTGATGTTAGAAAAACAAGTTAAGAGACTGTTGCCTGTTAACCCACGTCAGTTACATTGGGTTCCTCTCATTCTCAGTGCTATATTGGTAAACCAGCCAATTTCTTTTCTTTTCTTTTTCTTTTTTTTTTAATGGACTGTTGCTCGGTCACCCAGGCTGGAGTGCAGTGGCGCAATCTCGGCTCACTGCAACCTCTACTACCTCCCTGGTTTAAGCAATTCCCCTGCCTCAGCCTCCAGAGTAGCTGGGATTACAGGGCCATGCCACCACACTCGGCTAATTTTTTTTTATTTTTAGTAGAGACGGGGTTTCACCATGTTGGCCAGACTGGTCTTGAACTCCTGACCTCAGGCAATCTGCCCACCTCAACCTCCCAAAGAGTTGGGATGACAGGCATCAGCCACTGCAACCAGCCATATTTGCCAATTTCTGCAGCATAAATACTCCCACTATGGCTAACTTCAAGTTACCAGAGTGAAGCCAGCGAAACTGAAGAAGAGGTGAGCATAGTTAGCTCAGGCCAACTGTTAAAAGCTGGTTCCAGCTCACCCCTGAGTCCACTTCTCCCATTTCTCAGGGTGTGGCAGGGATGCAGTTTGAGTAGGATTGATCCCAGTCCCAAGTCTAGGAGCAGAATCTAACTGGCTGAAGACAATCAGAATAGAGGCATATCATTCTCAATGACAGTAATAGGTTCAGTGTTAGGCATGTGACTTAAATTTGTCCAAACAGATTAAAGCCCAGGACTTCTGTTCAATGGTTTATGTGAAAGAAGTTATTTTTTCTACAATTGAACATAAAGGAAGAAGCATCTAACCCAGGGTGCTGTTTGCAGCTCTCCTACACAAGAGCAAAGGAGTTTGCTCTTCTGTTGGTTTTCAGAAAAATGTCAACCAAAGAGCAAAGTCATACCACCTTCTAACATGCAAAATAGGAATTTTTGGCAAGAGAATAGCCTTGTAATCCAACTTACAGTTCTGAGGACTTTAGAATGTCAATGATCAAACCTGGGAGACTATAGAGTTCTCCAAATGGGTAGAGAAAATATCATTTGCTATGAAGGCTTAGAGAAGAGTTGAAATGAAGAGAAGGAAGATGGGGAAGAATCTGTCTAGGAAATTGTGAGAATTAAAAAATAAGGGGGAAAGGAAAGCAGAAAGAGCCAATGTTATGACCCAATTTTCCCAACCCTGGGCTTTAATCAGGCAAAGTCCCTTTGACCTGAATAGTGAATGGTACATTAGATGAATGAGAATCATGGCAAAAAGACATAGGAGCTTCCTGACTCCCATTTCTGTTGGAAACTCCTGAAATAGGTATTAACTCTCAGACAGCCCTTTCTTTCCAGTCCATAGTCAGGTAGAGGGAACCACTAAGATTCATCAGTCCTGAGCCACTTTTGTTTTCCTGTGGCATGGATGAAATCCTAAGGTAGCTGCAAGTCTGCAGAGGAGGATACTAACAGGGGCTGCAGAGCTGACCACTGGAGCTGTGGCTGCATAAGAGTCACGGAAGGTGCCTGTGGGGTGTATGGTGTCTATGGGAATGGAAACAAGGCTGAGTCATCCCAGACAGGCCTTCTGGGCTCCACCCAAGCCCAGAGATAAAAAGAAAACGCCTGCCAGTTACAATGTCCACAAAGTTTAGTCACTAATATCAGCAAAGAAAAGAGCAACCAGGTAGACTAGGGATATCACTCCAGAGAGCAGAACAGGCAGAAAACACATGTAAAACCCTACTCCTCCCTCTGGCATCAGGATGCTGAGTCACATCCTTCTCTCCATGTATCTGGATGCCATCATAGGAAAAGCTGACATTCTTATTGCTGCAAACAACCCACTCTGCTCATACTAGTGTAAAATAATAGCCATTTCCTTGTGCCTCCAGCTTCTTTGGGTCAGGTATTTGGACAGGATATGGCAAAGGCAGCTCTCTGCTTTACAATGTTCAGGGTCTCAGCTGATTCATAGAAAGAAGATAGATTCATAGAAGACACGAGAGTTGCAAGTGAGTTGAGGGTTAGGGGTTGGACACATCTCATTCCATTTGGTCACTGATGCTGGCTGGCTGCTAGAACCTTGGCTGGGCCTCTTGGCTAGAACAGCTGCCTGGGTCCTCTCCATGTGCTTGCTCTGCTTCCTCACAGCACAGTGACTGCCTTCTGAGAATAAGCATCCCGCAATGTGAAATAAGAGGAAGGTGTATTGCTTTTTATCACTAGCCTTGAAAATCACATATCATCAATGCCATCAGTTTACCACAATTCTCTCTAGGGAGGTAACGTAGACTCTGCTTCTCAGTTGGGGGAGTGTCAAAATCATATTGTAAGAGCATGTGGGATAGGAGCTCAAGTTGTGACCATTTTTGGAAAATACAACTTTTGTCCTCTTTTCAGGGAGAAGAGTATGGTGTATTGGGGTCCCCAAGACCACTTCAGGTTTGATGATCTTCTAGGAGGACTCACAGTTGTGTGTGTATACACACACACCCCTGTATACAGATGTTCCTCAACTTGCAAGGCAGTTACATCTGAATAAACCCATCTAGGTTAAAAAAAAATCATAAGGTGAAATGCATTTAATGCCCCAATAAACCCATCATAAAGTCAAAACATTGTAAGTTGAACCATCATAAGTCAGGGACCGTCTGCATAGTTGTACTCATGGTTATGATTTATTACATACAAAGCATACAAAGCAAAATCATCAAAGCCTATGGGCTGACATCCAGAGGAAACCAGGTACAAACTCCCAAGAGTCCTCTCCCAGTGGAGTCACACAGGATGAGTGTAATTCCCCCAATAGTGAGTTGCACTATGCTATCTACTGGGAAAGCTTATTGCAAACTCAGTGCCCAGAGTTTTTACTGGGAGCTGGGTCCTGTAGGCAGCCTCTGCCTAATACGTTCCACAATTTCAGGCTCCCAGAAGGAAACAGATATTCAGCATAAACCATATTGTTTGCACAAACAGCCACAATGGGTCATTCTAATTAGGGAATTCTTACCCTGAAAGACCAGTTTCTAGATGCCAATTAAGGGCCAACATTACAAGCAGGCTTTCAAAGGATAGTAGTCTCAGTTTTGCTGTGTTAGCTCCTCTCTGCACACAAGATGGGAGAGGATCTCTGAGAAGGTAAGCATTTTCTTCAAGAGGGATTAAACACTTTCTATAGAAAGCAGAACTATTTAACTTATGGAATCAGACTAAGCTTTAAATGGATGGAAGAGCTAATGTTTTCCCACTGGTGGTGGGCTCCAGAAGAAGGTCAATTATCAGTTCAATATGTTTCCTCTGCATATGTGAAATTGCAGACAGTATGTTTTCCACACCCTAACATGATGGGTAAATCTCTCTTCAACATTTATTCAGTGGGAATGGGAAAAAAGTGTGTATTGAAACAGATTTGTGAATGGCTATACATTGCTATTGGCTGGGTCACTGTTTGGTGCTACACACACAGAGTTGTGACAGAGTTTACTTAAGGAAGGACAAGCATTGCAAACTTTTTCTGAGACCTTCAGGTAGATAAGGGTAACGAGAATAATTTTTCTGATGTGTGGAATTGGTGGGCATTAGTGCACAAAGGCTTACGCAGAATGAAAATGAAAGAGTCATTTCGCAGAAGAATGTAAAGGACTTACACAGCTAACAGGGAATAAAGAACCAAAGATGATTCATAGCTTCAAGCCTGGAAGGCTGGGAGAGTTATAATAACACTAAAAAGAATTAGAAAGATATGGGGGTGGGGATGATTTGTTTTAGGGGGGAAACAATGAGTCACATTTTAGACATTTTTAATTTAAGATGACATCAGTAAAAAATGTTTATCTGGAAGGTAGCGCTGTGGGACAGATGGCCTAGAGAGAAGTCAGTGCCCTATGCACAGCATTGATCACTGGTAGGGAAAAAAATAGCTATAAAGAACATTATTGGGACCATGGATGATATTTAACATGGACTGTGGATTATATAACTACCTTGTATCAATTTTCCTGAGGTTGAAAACTATACCATAGCTACTCATCCTTGTTTTTAGGAGACAGACATTGAACTATTTAGGAGCAAAAGGGCATGATGTTTCCAGCTTACTTTCATACTGTAAACAACTATCAACTCTGAAAATAATATATGGAAGCTCCTTGTGCAATTTTGAAACTTTCCTGTAAGTTTGAAATTATGTAACAATTAAAAGTTACCCCACCCCCCAAATGATGATTGGTGCAGAGCCATGGCAATTGGATAAATTCTCTGAGATTGTGTAAAATGAGAGATGCAGGCATCTGGGGCCCAAATGTTGGGGATGGCCATGATTGGGTTTATAAAGAAGCCGTGAAGGACAGAGAAGGAGAGGTAAGGAGAGAGTGTTGCAGTGTCACAGGCTCTGAAGAGGGAGGGAGGCTGAAGATTTGCAGTGGTAACCAACAATTGCTAACTTCCAAAGAAGCCTAACCAGAGTAGCACCTGACAAAACACAAAAATATCAGTCAACCTCTAGCCACCCTTAAAGGTGCCTTTTCAGTGAAGGGCTGGGGGAGTCCCATAAAACATGCTGGTAGAAGGAGGAAAAGAAACTGCCTCAGAAAAAGGAGTGCTGAAGGCAAAACAGGCCCTGCCAAAACAGGAAGCACTAGAGTTGCAGCAAAAGAGTCACCATAGAGGAAAACTAGCCTTCAGAAAAGTGGTTAAGAAAGCATTCTTGTCTCCAGATTTTTTATTTATTTACTTATTTATTTTTAATTGCATTTTAAGTTTTGGGGTACATGTGAAGAACATCCAAGATTGTTGCATAGGTACACACACGGCAGTGTGATTTGCTGTCTTCCTCCCCTTCACCTATATCTGGCATTTCTCCCCATGCTATCTCTCCCCAACTCCCCACCCCCCGCTGTCCCTCCCCTATTTCCCCCCAACAGACCCCGGTGTGTGATGCTCTCCTCCCTGTGTCCTTGTGTTCTCATTGTTCAACATCCACCTATGAGTGAGAACATGCGGTGTTTGATTTTCTGTTCTTGTGCCAGTTCCATTGTCTCCGGATTTTTTAATGATCGCCATTCTAACTGGCGTGAGGTGGTATCTCAATGCGGTTTTGATTTGCATTTCTCAATTGGAGAGGATGTGGAGAAATAGGAACACTTTTACACTGTTGGTGGGAGTGTAAACTAGTTCAACTATTGTGGAAGACAGTGTGGCAATTCCTCAAGAACCTAGCAATAGAAATTCCATTTGACCCAGCAATCCCATTACTGGGTGTATACCCAAAGAATTAGAAATTGTTCTATTATAAAGACACATGCACACATATGTTCATAGCGGTACTGTTTACAATAGCAAAGACCTGGAACCAACCTAAATGCCCATCAACGATAGGGTGGACAAGGAAAATGTGGCACATATACACCATGGAATACTATGCAGCCATAAGAAACGATGAGTTTGTGTCCTTTGTAGGGACATGGATGAATCTAGAAACCATCATTCTCAGCAAACTGATACAAGAACAGAAAATCAAACATCGTATGTTCTCACTCATAGGCGGGTGTTGAACAATGAGAACACATGGATACAGGGAGGGGGGCATCAAACACTGGGGTCTGTTGAGGGGGTTAAGGCAGGGAAAGTCGGGGGGGATGGGGAGGTCGGGGAGGGATAACAGGGGGAGAAATGCCAGATGTGGGTGACAGGGTATGGAAGCAGCAAACCACATTGCCATGTGTGTACCTATGCAACAATCCTGCATAATCTGCACATGTACCCCAGAACCTAAAGTGCAATTAAAAAAAAAAAGAGAAAACATTCTTCTTTCTTTTCTTCTCATTCTCTTCCTTTTTCTTTAACAGATCATGGCAAGGCAGGTTAGGATGTTAAAGGAGAGTCCTCTTAGTGAGTGGTTCCCCCAATCCACCTTCCCTCATGATTTTACCGCTTACATTAGTAAAATGCATTAATGTATCTTTAAAGATGGGCTCTCCGATATCGACTCCACCTCCACCCCCATTGCCACTTGCGTGTTCTATCTTTACTCTAAGCACCATTAGATCCTGTAGCTTCTTCCAGAATAAAAACGACACTGCTATTCGTTTTTCTTTTCTTTTCTTTCTTTCTTTTTTTTTTTTTTTTTTGAGATGGAGTCTTGCTCTGTTGCTAGGCTGGAGTGTATGGTGTGATCTTGGCTCACTGCAACCTCTGTCTCCTGAGTTCAAGTGATTCTCCCGCCTCAGCCTCCCAAGTAGCTGGGACAACAGGCACACTCCACCACCCCCAGCAAATCTTTGTATTTTTAGTAGAGACAGGGTTTCACCATGTTGGCCAGGATAGTCTTGATCTCTTGTCCTCGTGATCTGCCCACCTCGGCCTCCCAAAGTGCTGGAATTACAGGCATGACCCACCATACCTGGCCAACACTGCTATTTCTTAGTCAACTTTAAAGCCAGTCCTCAGACGATTTTTTCCAATCTTCTGGTAGGCTGTTCCTTGGTTCCATTTATTCATATGGGATTTCATCCTTTTTCTTTAGGACCTTTCATTTCTGATAGTTTTATTTTTCAAGGTCATTTTCAGTTTTAGGACTGCCTTCTGGAACACAGTAACTCTGTCTAATTTAATATTACAATGGAAGCATACTCTCAATTCCTTCATCCAGATCATCCATAAAAATGCATAATGGGTTATGTTTCCTGGCCAAATTAGTCAGTGCAAACTAACCTTGCATCCACCATTCAAGATAGCTATTAGCCACCTGGCATTAGTACAGCAAAGACATTCTTCCCTAGTATGCCTATAAGAATGCTCATTTTGAGTATTCCATTTACTCTTAAAAAGATATTTGAGTTAGTAAGCTTATTTATTGGAATGTCACATCGGATGGAATGACAATAGATATAAAAGTAAATTGCTGTGATAGTTTGTTTCATTATTTTCAGCATACATCATGTATAAAAGTCTTTACCACTTACATGCACTTGACTGAAGACCTGCCTTCCTCTAATAAGGTTGTCTTCTAAGCACACATGCAGAACGGTGGGAGGAAAAGAAGAATTATGCTACAATCAAACCTGCCTTATCTGCCCTGGGGACCAATGGGGGCTGGGTATCTCAGGCAGATCCCCTCATTCATTTTCTTCACTAAATTGCAAGTATTTTATTTCTTTTATTTTTTCAAGTTTTCTTTTCAGAGACAGAGTCTCTCTGTGTCACCCAGCCTGGAGTGCAGTGGCATCATCATAGCTCACTGTGGGTTTGAACTCTTGGCCTCAAGCCATTTTCCCATCTCAAGCCTCCAAAAGCATTGGGATGACAGGTGTGAGCCACTGCACCTGGCCAGATTTTATTTCTATTGGATATTTTTTCCTCCAATGATTGTATCACAAACATAAAAATAATTGTCAAATATAGCTAAATAAATACATAACTAGAAGAATATATTCTTATATATTTAAGAACTGTTTACTACGCTTATTTACTTGACAATGTTTTAGGAGGGAAAAGCATTTGTAACAAATACAGGTATTAATATAGCATGAGACTCTTAGCTACAGGGAAATAGCCATGGAAAGTACAAATAAGTTAGGTTGTGGAATAGAAATATAAATATCTCCACCACTAATGAATCCAGTCAACACAGTAAGGTTTCACTACAAAGAAAAATATAAAGATCTATGTAAACTAACACTACACAAATAAATTGACTTTTAAAGATTAATATCACACAAATTTTAGTTATGGCCAGCATCAAAAACTAAGCAATATACAATTAAACATTTGTTCTAGATATATTTGTTTCTTTCTAATGCACAAAATTTGTTGGTTGTATCACTTTAATCATATTAAATACAAATATTATTTTTCTTATTCTTCAGTCTATATTATGTGAAGACATTTACCTCTGCCACTGTTTTATAATGGAATGACTTAATGGGCTGTATATCAGTGTGAGGCCTAGGCTTCTCAATTTTCAAGATTTTTTTCTCCTTGTAAAAGTCACAAACATTCACTATAGAAACTGAAGATAATCAAACAGAAGAAAATAAAATATCTCATAATTCCAAGTTCTCTGAAGCAGAACTTAGCTTTATGGCCTAACTCAGAAACAAATGTTAGAGCAGGCCAGGCATGGCAGCTCACATCTGCAATCCCAGCAATTTCAGAGGCTGAGGCAAGAGGATCACTTAGCCTGGGAGGTAGAGGTTGCAGTGAGCTGAGATTGTGCCACTGCACTCCAGCCTGGGTGACAAAGCAAGACTTTGTCTCAAAAAAGTTAATAAATAAATAAATAAATAGCTTCAGAAGGCAATGTAAGCCAAGAGTTAAGTTTCAGGAGAAACAGAGTATCTCTCTACTAAAAGAACATATCTCTAAAAAACACTTAATCTGTTTCCTGAGAATTAAGATCCCACAATTTCTCTACTATTGGTGATACATAAGATGAGCAGGAAGTTAAAATACTTAATTAATTACACAAAGGGTCAGATCCGGGGAAGATGGCCGACTAGGAACAGCTCAGGATTGCACCTCCCAGTGAAAGTGCAGAGAGTGAGTGGACACCGCATTTCCAGATGGATTCTCTTTTTTTATTTGCATTTTAGGTTTTGGGGTACATGTGAAGAACATGCAAGATTGTTGCATAGGTACACACATGGCAGTGTGATTTGCTGCCTTCCTCTCCTTCACCTATATCTGGCATTTCTCCCCATGCTATCTCTCCCCACCTCCCCACCCCCTGCTGTCCCTCCCCTATTTCCCCCCAATAGACACCAGTGTGTTGTGCTCCCCTCCCTGTGTCCATGTGTTCCATTGTTCAACACCTGCCTATGTGTGAGAACATGCAGTGCTTGATTTTCTGCTCTTGTGTCAGTTTGCTGAGAATGATGGTTTCCAGGTTCATCCATGTCCCTACAAAGGACACAAACTCATCATTTTTGATGGCTGCATAATATTCCATGGTGTATATGTACCACATTTTCCCTGTCCAGTCTATCATCGATGGGCATTTGGGTTGGTTCCAGGTCTTTGCTATTGTGAACAGTGCTGCAATGAACATTCGTGTGCATGTGTCCTTATAGTAGAACGATTTATAATCCTTTGTATATATACCCAGTAATGGGATTGCTGGGTCAAATGGAATTTCTATTTCTAGGTCCTTAAGGAATCGCCACACTGTCTTCCACAATGGTTGAACTAATTTACGCTCCCACCAACAGTGTAAAAGTGTTCCTATTTCTCCACATCCTCTCCAGCATCTGTTGTCTCCAGATTTTTTAATGATCGCCATTCTAACAGGCATGAGATGGTATCTCAATGTAGTTTTGATTTGCATTTCTCTAATGACCAGTGATGATGAGCATTTTTTCATATGTTTGTTGGCCTCATGTATGTCTTCTTTTGTAAAGTGTCTGTTCGTATCCTTCACCCACTTTTGAATGGGCTTGCTTGTTTTTTTCTTGTAGATCTGTTTTAGTTCTTTGTAAATTCTGGATATCAGCCCTTTGTCAGATAGGTAGACTGCAAAAATTTTTTCCCATTTTGTTGGTTGCCGATTCACTCTAATGACTGTTTCTTTTGCCGTGCAGAAGCTCTGGAGTTTGATTAGGTCCCATTTGTCTATTTTGGCTTTTGTTGCCAATGCTTTTGGAGTTTTGGTCATGAAGTCCTTGCCTACGCCTATGTCCTGAATGGTTTTGCCTAGATTTTCTTCTAGGGTTTTTATGGTGTTAGGTCTTATGTTTAAGTCTTTAATCCATCTGGAGTTAAATTCAACAGCCCTTTATGCTAAAAACACTTAATAAACTAGGTATTGACAGAACGTATCTCAAAATAATAAAAGCTATTCATGACAAACCAACAGCCAATATCATACTGAATGGGCAAAAACTGGAAGCATTCCCTTTGAAATCTGGCACTAGACAAGGATGCCCACTCTCACCACTCCTATTCAATATAGTACTGGAAGTTCTAGCCAGAGCAATCAGGCAAGAAAAAGAAATAAAGGGCATTCAAATAGGAAAGGAGGAAGTCAAATTGTCTCTATTTGCAGACGACATGATTGTATATCTAGAAAACGCAATCATCTCAGCCCAAAATCTCCTGAAACTGATAAGCAACTTCAGCAAAGTCTCAGGATACAAAATCAATGTGCAAAAATCACAAGGATTCGTATACACCAATAACAGACTTAAAGAGAGCCACATCAAGAATGAACTGCCATTCACAATTGCTACAAAGAGAATAAAATACCTAGGAATACAACTAACAAGGAACGTAAAGGACCTCTTCAAGGAGAACTACAAGCCACTGCTCAACGAAATAAGAGAGGACACACACAGATAGAGAAACATTACATGTTCCTGGCTAGAAAGAATCAATATCGTGAAAATGACCATACTTCCCAAAGTAATTTGCAGATTCAATGCTATTGCCATCAAGCTACTAATGACCTTCTTCACAGAACTGGAAAAAAACACCTTAAACTTCATATGGAGCCAAAAGAGAGCCTGCATAGCCAAGTCAATTCTAAGCAAAAAGAACAAAGCTGGAGGCATCACACTACCGGACTTCAAACTATAGTACAAGGCCACAGTAATCAAAACAGCATGGTACTGATACCAAAACAGAGATATAGACCAACGGAACAGAACAGAGGCCTCTGAGGCAACACAACGTATCTACAACCATCCGATCTTTGACAAATCTGAAAAAAATAAGCAATGGGGAAAGGATTCCCGTTTAATAAATGGTGTTGGGAAAACTGGCTAGCCATATGCAGAAAGCAGAAACTGGACCCCTTCCTGATGCCTTACACTAAAATTAACTCCAGATGGATTAAAGACTTAAACAGAAGACCTAACACCATAATAACCCTAGAAGAAAATCTAGGCAAAGCCATTCAGGACATAGGCGTAGGCAAGGACTTCATGACCAAAACACCAAAAGCATTGACAACAAAAGCCAAAATAGACAAATGGGACCTAATCAAACTCCAGAGCTTCTGCACGGCAAAAGAAACAGTCATTAGAGTGAATCGGCAACCAACAGAATGGGAAAAAATTTTTGCAGTCTATCCATCTGACAAAGGGCTGATATCCAGAATTTACAAAGAACTAAAACAGATCTACAAGAATAAAACAAACAAGCCCATTCAAAAGAGGGTGAAGGATATGAACAGACACTTTAGAAAAGAAGATATACACGAGGCCAACAAACGTATGAAAAAATGCTCATCATCACTGGTCATTAGAGAAATGCAAGTCAAAACTACATGGAGATACCATCTCACGCCAGTTAGAATGGCAGTCATTAAAAATTTTGGAGACAACAGATGCTAGAGAGGATGTGGAGAAATAGGAACACTTTTACACTGTTGGTGGGAGCGTAAATTAGTTCAACCATTGTGGAAGACAGTGTGGCGATTCCTTAAGGACCTAGAAATAGAAATTCCATTTGACCCAGCAATCCCATTACTGGGTATATATCCAAAGGATTATAAATCGTTCTACTATAAGGACACATGCACATGAATGTTCATTGCAGCACTGTTTACAATAGCAAAGACCTGGAACCAACCCAAATGCCCATCGATGATAGACTGGACAGGGAAAATGTGGCACATATACGCCATGGAATATTATGCAGCCATCAAAAATGATGAGTTCGTATCCTTTGTAGGGACATGGATGAACCTGGAAACCATCATTCTCAGCAAACTGACACAAGAGCAGAAAATCAAACACCACATGTTCCCACTCATAGGCGGGTGTTGAACAATGAGAACACATGGACACAGGGAGGGGAGCACTACACACTGGGGTCTGTTGGGGGGTAATGGGGGAGGGACGGGGGGTGGGGAGGTGGGGAGAGATAGCACGGGGAGAAATGCCAGATATAGGTGAAGGAGAGGAAGGCAGCAAATCACACTGCCATGTGTGTACCTATGCAACAATCTTGCATGTTCTTTACATGTACCTCAAAATCTAAAATGTAATAAAAAAATACTTAATTAATTTATAATTAAGTATAATTAACACTTAGTTTTTAAGTAAACTTGAATTAAATATCTACCAAGTCTTTAATCCAAAAGGATACTTGATCACAAATAAAAGACTATTTCAATGGGACAGGAACAATGAGATAGAATCAAATCCAATCAAATAGAATTTGACAGCCAGAGAGCTTGGAAAGATCATTCTGTCTGTACCAGTCAAGGATCTCCAGAGAACTGGAACCAGTAGAATACATACACACACAAACACACACACACACAGAGAGAGAGAGAGAGAGAGAGAGAGAGAGAGATTTTAAGGAATTGGCTCACATGATTGTGGAAGACAGCAAGTAACTCAGGGAGGATTTCTATGTTATAATCTTGAGACCGAATTCCTTTTTCTCCAGAAAACCTTAGTTTTTTGCACTTAAGGCTGTAAACTGATTCAATGAGGCCCACTCACATTATTTGGAATAATCTTTACTAAAAGTCAACTAATTGCAAATGTTAGTCACATTTACAAAAGACCTTCACAACAACAGCTAGACAAGTATTTGACTAAACAACAGGGCATGATAATCTAGTCAACACAGAAAATTAACCATCATACTGTCTAACCATAGTCTTTTTTTTTTTTTTTTTTTTTTTTTTTGAGACAGAGCCTCACTCTGTTACCCAGGCTGGAATGCCATGGAACAATCTAGGCTCAATGCCACCATGCCCGGCTAATCTTTTGTATGTTTAGTAGAAATGGGGTTTCACCATGTTGGCCACACTGGTCTCGAACTCCTGAGCTCAAATGATCCATCCACCTCAACCTCCCAAAGTACTGGGAATCCACCGTGCCTGGCCATCTAACCCTAGTCTTATAGCGAGGAGTATATAAGTTTTGAGTCATGTTTTGCAAAGTAGCTACAAAAATGGCACTTGGAATCAGACCTGGGTTCTTTCTGAACATTTATATGGTGTGTTATGACTAATACTTAACCTCTCTATGACACAGTTCCTCAGTATATAATTCTAATAGGTTGATATTCCAGGACAATTGTGAGCATTAAGTAAGCTAATACATGTAAGATAACTAAGACAGTGCCTGGAACATGGTAGACAATAAGTGTTACTTCATTCCTCTCTTCCTCCCTTTATTTCTTCTATCTTCCCTCCTTTCCTTGTCTCCCTGCTTCCTTGCTTCATTCCTTCCTTCCTTCTACTCATCTATCAGCAACTGTATATTTCATTCAATAAGGCAAATTCTATTGCATCCCAATTAACCAGGGAATCTATGGAAGTTCTATGGAGTTATATGAGCAACAACCAGCAGATCCCAAGGCTGAAGCTGGGGCCTAGGAAATGCAGTTCTTAATGCTGGCAGAATGACATGAGACTCAGAACCAGAACTGTTTGTTTATCGAACTATATAAAACCATGCCTTCAAGTACAAATACAAGATCAGCACACATATGTATGACATGTGTTGAGATCGTTCAGGCAAGATATTTAGGTTAGAAAGGGCACTGTATCCTTCTGAACCCAAGTCAAAGCGGCCTGTTTTGATGGTTAACTAGCAGCAGCATTATGGAACACTCTGGCATGGATTATAAGACCCTTCCATCTTCTCTAATTCTACCCCCTAACCACTACCTCATTTGCAGAGGATTCTAAAATTCTCACTTATTTCATTTCAGTCAATAGTACATGATAAGACAAACAAGCAAATGGCAATTATTCATTTGTTAGTGAATATTGAGTCAGAAAATTAACAGGACAAAGAAAATTAAACGTGGATATAGTCAGATGAAGTACAAATAAAATAGCACTAAAATGAAAGTAATAAAGACACATTATAAGCCTGGAACTTAATTAAATTTCAGCCTTAATTTTCCAGGTACAAGTTTGGAAAAACCACACTTTAGAATACAAGGCTTTTATACTTGATTATTCTCTATGGCCAGATTAACTTGAACAACTTTTCATGCTATTATTTTTTAAAACAACAGAAGAAAAAGAGGAGGAGAAAGAAAAAAAAGAGACTGTCTTTGCTGAAATGAAAATGGGGAAGACAATACGGACATGAAATGGAGCAAAGATACAAGGAGAGGGCCTTAAGGTAATGGAACTGAAAGCTAATGTAGTTCAGACAAGTGAGGCTTCCTATAGAATCCTCGCCTTCTTCTGGATTCTCTTTCTGTCCCAGCTTTCTGTTCTCAGCAAGCCATTCTTTCTCTCGTCTTCTTTTTAAGGCACCTAACAGACATCCCTTCTTAGTGAAATGGGATAGTTCCCTTGACCCCTTCATGGGACTTGTGAAGGGATGGCTCACTTACTCAGCCCGCAACTCTCAACTCCTTGCTGGACAGGGAGCACACAGGTAAAGTGAGTACAGAGGCTGGGATGAGTGATTCTGGGCAAAGAGCAGGATCAGAACTGTGTGGGCTAATGGAAGCATCTAGGGGTTGTCCACGACCCCTAGAGCCCCAGAGAGCATGCATTAAAGTTCACTGTCTCAGCTTTGCCATCCATGGATGGCTAAGTGTTTAACAGCTCTGTTTGACACCCCTCTGTATCCTGAGCTCTTGTTCAGCATCCGGGAAGATCAGATCACACAAACAAATTGAAGATGGTGAATGTAGAGGATTTTACTGAGCAGTGGAAGTGGTTCTCAGTGGGATGAGGAGCTGAAAAGAGGATGGAGTGTGAAGATAATCTTCCCCTGGAGTTTGGCTGTCCCTGGCTGAACTCTCTACATCAAGGTCCTCCCAACAAACCGTCCCTCTGAAGTCAAGCTGCTTCTCTTCAATGTCTGACTGCTTCTTTTTCTCTCCTTCTCTGCCACTGTGCTGGTAAGGACTAGGATTTTTATGGGTACAGGATGCTGGGGGCAGGGTGGACCAGCGTGGCTTTGGAAAAGACAGTGTTCAGGCAGGAAGACAGGAATGCGTGTTTTCACTTTGGGCCATAGGTCCAGGCTTGAGGATGTGACTCTCACTGGGGACCACCCTCTTCTACCCTGTATTTCCCTACCTCCTCTCTGTATCATTAGGAAATAGAAAACTAAAGGCAATTTCAGTCTTTGGGGAGTATCTTTGAGGTGAAAGAGCCTAATTAAATAGTAAAGGGCTCTTAATGGTGATTCCTCCATGCCCAACTCTGATTATTAACCAAGATGCATCTGCACCTGGGACGGTAAGTATTTCTCAGCCAAGCCAATTGAGTAAGTCCTAGAAGTCCCCAGCCAGCCAGGTACTGATCTGGCTTCTAGGAAGTCCGGGCTGAAACAACGTAGCCTTTGGACACAGAAAGCACAGTGCTTAGGGCTCACAATATTTTTAGGGCCGCATGAACATATTTTAATTTCTTTTAAAATCAGAATCTTTAAACATGAATGTAACAACATGAATGTACTTAATGCCATTGAATTATATGCTAACAAAGATTAAAACAGTAAATATTATGTCATATATATTTTATGTTATGTATATTTTACCACAATAAAAAAAACGCAGATTTCATTTTGAAAAACAAATTCTGTAGAAACTCATAGCTAAGCCCAGCCAGAAATGATGCTGATAATATAATATCCATAAACACCTCAGGGCAAAGAAACTGATGACAGCTATTATACAGAAAATGTATAATAGGGCATAAAAGTCTAAGAGTACTTCCCAGTGGGGAAGAAAAAAAAGAACACTGTGTGATAACAACACTCATTGATATGTTAGTAATAAATTCAGGAGGATTAAGAATAATATGGTCATATCACATGGCTGTAAAATGCATTAATGCAGGCAAAAATAGGCAAGAATTTAAACTGTGTAAAAGAAGGGAGAAAAGATGAAAATGAGAACTATAGCCTTAAAAGATATTTCTTTTTAAAAAACTTTTATTTTAGGTTCAGAGGTATATGCGCAGGTTTGTTTCTTTAGGTAAATTTCATGTCATGAGGGTTTGGTGTACAGATTATTTTGTCACCCAGGTAATAAGCATAGTACCCAATAGGTAGTTTAGATATATCTTTAATAAGCTTTAAAAAAAAAAAAAGAGAGAGAGAGAGAATATAGTCTAACTTGTGTTACTTTTGTCTTTATATGAGCTCAGTTGCAAAATATACTGTTTGTTTTAATGGAGAAGGGGCCCATGAAGGCAAAAGTACTTAGGGCCCAGGAAAGTCATAATGCAACCAGGAAGTCCAGAAGCTGAGACATCAGGGACCTGGGGGACTTGAGACCACAGCTCATTTCCAACCAGCACAGAAATCTCAATATTTTAGCAATGCCACATCCATACCAGTACATAGAGTCTCAGTGGTAGGGCAGGCAATCCTGCCATTTTGGGGAATAACTGTTGTTAAACAGATATAGTTTCCTTTTTACTATGAAACAGTACATGGATACTTTGTCTATGTGTTATGAAACAATTCACTGTTAAAAACTTTCTCAGTTTCTAACAGCCAGCTTTGGACCAGTTCTCTAATGTACCTTCTTTCCCACATTTCCTCTGTTCTGGTTCTTTGGAAGGTGATGGACGTGCTTTCAAGAGAAGGTATCTTTAATTGAAATTGAGATGAGCTGTAAGAAACATCCAGTTTAAGGGAAGTTCAGAAGAAACAGCTTGCAATTTTCTTCCATTTCCCTCCTTGGAAATGACCTCATGGTTTCCTAGTCCTCTGTATTTCCTTACCAATGCTTACAGCTATGGAATGATAACCTGCAGCATTCCCTTTACTTTCTATAATGCTGTCCCACTTTATACAAATGTGAATTAAGCAAATGTAAGAGGCCATAATATAAAAAGTAATCAATTCTCAATTTATACACAACATTTTCAGATTTCTTCAAAAATTGCATAATTGCAGAGGTAGTAGACTGAATGAATGGTGAGCTGTGTTTCTGGCAAGGCCGCATAGTGAAGCCTCTAGCAAGAAAATACTCTCTCCTTTTTCAGTATGTGAATTATACACTTGTTTATGTGCATGACAACATCTGTTAGAGTTCAATCACTATTTTTCTATTATTTAAGCATCCACTATAATTATAATTTAAAATTATTTGTATCCAATATCAATGTAACGCAAGCATTCATTAAATGTGGGTATCAGAAGCAATGCTAAAAATCATGCCTCAAAATCAATTACTTTGGAAAAGAAGTTAGAAGTAAATGAACAAAATTGCAAATAAAGGCAAAAAAACTGCCATGGTATGCTGTGCTGTTAATGTGGAAACAAATGACATGAGAAATATTAGAAATAATGTTGAAAAAATTAAAAGCATAAATATATAATGCAATGGTTAATGATTTATGAGCCCTGCGAATACATCCACATTATTTATATTTATAATATTTAGTTATTTGAAGTATATGAGTTTTTAATTAAATGTCTTTTATTTAAAGATACAGCCAAACCCCATGTAAATAAGAAAATAAACCTGAAATGCATTTTACAATAACATGTTTCTTTCCTTGTGGTTTTTCTGATGATAAATGATCACACTTGTTACATTGGAAAATTCTAAAAAGTGTAAAGATGAAAAAAGTCACCTAGAATCTCAACATTTAATGGCCAACTGTGCTAGCATTTTGGCAGTTTCCCCAGTTTAAAAAATTTTCTCTATATTTTTATACAGTTTATATAAAACATAATGCACCTTTGCATCTTGATTTTTTTACCCTTAAATGAAGATGTTTCAAGACACTAAGAACTAACTATGGACATTATAAAGACTGCACGATAACTCATCATATGATTATAACATATTTGATTAATACTACCCCTAATGTTAACAGCGCAATGCATTCTTCTTGCCTGCTGGCCCCCAAAACACAATACCTTGGGAACAGCAGGTGTTACAGCAAAGAAAGAGTTTGATTATCACAAGGCCAGCCAAGCCAAAGGACAGGTGAAATTTCTCAAATCTACCTTCCCAAGAATTCAGAGGCTAGGGTTTTAAGAATAATTTGGTGAGCTGGGGCCTGGGGAACCAAAAAGATTGGCTGAGAATGAAATCACAGGAGTATCTAAACTGTCTTTGCATAGCTGAGTCAGTTCCCAGGAGAGGGTCTCAGGACCAGGCAACGTCTCTCCATCTGCTGAAATGCTTAATCTGAAAAATATCTGATGGACCAGTTCTTTAGGTTCCACAATACTGAAGTTATCTGGGAGTAGTTGGGGAAGTTATAAATCTTGTGACCCCTGTTACATGGCTCTGGGGCAGTAAGCAAAGTATAGCAAAGCCAGTTAGGCAATGCCAGGTCATTGTTTAACCATGCCTATTCTTCAGCAAAGTTCAAGCCCTTACCATGTAAGTCTAACCTTGTGACCTTTAGTTAGTATTTACAAATACGGTTTCCATTTTTGAACCAGTGTAACAGTTCAGGAAAAAGACTATTATGCCCTCCACACAAGAAGGGGCAAAAGCAGTTCAGCCTGGTACAAGCAAGATGGACTCAGTTATGTCACATTTCTCTTCCTACTATAATTTTTGCAAAGACAGTTTCAGTAATACTAAATATTTAGGTACTTTCCAAGTTTTGCCATCATAAATAATTCAATGATGCGTACATTTGCATATGAATTTTATTGCTAGTTTGAATTACTTTTCTTTGGGGAGGTTTCCTAGAAAAATAATTAAGTCAAATAGTTTTGTTTTGTTTTTTAATTTTTGAGACCAATTCTCACTCCATCACCCAGCCTGGAATGCAGTGGTGCAATCTCAGCTCACTGCAACCTCTGCCTCCCAGGTTCGAGAGATTCTCCTGCCTCAGCCTCCCAAGTAGCTGGAATTACAGGCACGTGCCACCACACGTGGCTAATTTTGGCATTTTTAAAGTAGAGACAAGGTTTTGCCATATTGGCCAGGCTGGTTGCAAAAGCCTGACTTCAAGTGATCCACCTGCCTCTGCCTCCCAAAGTGCTGGGATTACAAGCCTGAGTTACCATACCTGGCTTCAAATAGTATTTTTAAAATATATTACCAATTTTATTCTCAAAAGAAAAATCTTTTAATTCATTCAATATCTCTTAATTCATATTATTTATTATTTGCAAATGGGATATGTTTCCTGTGTTTACTAATTAATTATATTTCCTACTTTGTAAACTGCCCATATATGTCCTTTGCTCATTTCTCCAGGGCCATTAACATTTTTCCTGCCAATATGCCTGAATTCTATATATATGTTAAGTCTATTAAACCATAGCTACCACATTTGCCATTTCCTTTTTCTTTCTTTCTTTTTTTTTAAAATATATGTATATATTTTATTGCACTTTAGGTTCTGGAGTACATGTGCAGAACATGCAGGATTGTTGCATAAGTACATACATGGCAATGTGGTTCGCTGCCTCCTTCCCCCTGCACATTTGCCATTTCTATGCCTTAAATTTAATTTTTTTTAATAAGAAAAAATCAATCATAATGTAGCATATAATGAAGGTGGTGTCCTAAATCTCTTACTTCCCTAAATTGGTTATGCTACCTTTTCAAAACATTTCTGATTGTTCTCACCTGTTTGTCCTTTCAAATAATTCCTAGAATCTTAAAATTCTAATAAAAAACAAAATCCATTGGGATTTTGATTGTAATTATATTAAACTTATAAATTTGGTTTCTAATTAGTTTAATTTTCCAGTTCCCTAAAATGGTAGCTATTCCTTTTTCATTTAAGATATCTGTCTCAGTTATGTTTTAGTCTGTATTTTAAAACAAACAGACAATGGCTCCAATTTCTTCTTGTGGATCCTCATGGGTTGCAGTCAGATGGCAGCTGAAGCTGGAATTCAGGCTCTGCTAAGCTGATTATCTATAATGGCCTCCTTACTGGTAAGTCAGGCTTGTCAGTATTCCTCCCATGGCCTCTCCCTCCAACAGAGTAGCCTGGATTTCTAATCTGGTGGCTCAGAGCTTAAAAGATGGAGGCAGTCTTAAAGCTAGGCTTAGAACTGGCACATGGTACTTTTGCCATGTTCTACTGATCACCTCAACTTGAGATGGAGGAATCCTCACCCTCAATGGGGAGTTCCTTGTGCCAACAGGAAGTTCTGCCATCTTTGGAGATAAACTGCCACATTTTCTTTTCTTGATCTTGGTGAAATTTTCCTCATTAAAGAATTTGAATTTGTGTCGCTAATAATAATTTGTATGCTTTTTTCTTTTGTAATTTATTAACTGGTTAGTGCTGATATGAAGGAAAGCTAACATCTTATTTATTCTAATTACTTCTCAGTTTAATATCTTGGTTCTCCTAAATAGATAATTATACTATTGGAAAGTAAGTTGTGTTTTTCTCTTCTTTATCAACAGTTAAATCTCTTATTTCTATCTCATGTCTACTGCCCTGATTAAGATTTCCAGAGCAACGCTAATAGGAAGCAGCCTTGTTTTGTTTCTGTTGCATAACTTGTAAAGTACAAATATATTCAAGTTATAAACTGGGCATCTTTAAATTAAGATACATATTTCCCAGGGCAATATTAAGCCACTTACTTTTATGTGTTGATGCCATACAAATAAATAGAAAGTGGGTTCTTACTCCAGATAAATTGGATTCAGGGAGGGGACAAGTAAACCAGATGAGGAAGAAAGTGTCTAATATATTTTAGATATTGCAATATTTTTTCCCTGAAATCTATCAACATCCAAAAATAAATCATAAGCATAAAACATTGTAATGACTCCAATAAACAGCTAATATCTCAAAAAATATAAAATATCATAAACTTCAGTAATTTCTTCTTTCTTCCCAAGTTTGACTATACCAGGTGCAAAGAATCACTTTAAGTACACAAATAGGTATAAGACTATGGCTCTTGTACTCACGTGCGGCTGATAATCATATGGTGGAACATAATCTTCTGAGTATGTTGTTGGTGCACATCTAAGAGGGATAAGTGAATGTTTGAGAAACGAACAACTTCAAAAAGAAAAATATTTTAAATTTTTATTGGTATACACTTTACATGAAATAAAAACATTTCAGAAAGGAATGGCCCTAATCAAAATTTAAAACGCCACAACAGTCCCAGCCTCTGTTTAAGTATTACCCACCACCAGCAGGGCATCCCTACTTCAATTTCAGCAGTCTCCCTTATCCTTAGAGAATACGTTACAAGACCCCCAGTGAATTTCTGAAGCCTCTGATAGCACTGAATCCAATCGCTATCAGTTAGAACATATTTCCGTTCATGTTTTCTATCAGCAAATGTAGTTCCTTTTTCATCTCAGCTAAGCACTTACTTATCAAGCACTATGGCAAAACTTGTATGAATTTCTCTTTCCTTCTTCATAATTGCAAGGATAGAGGATTTGTTCTTACCATAGGTCTTAGCAACCTCAGCATACAATTTTTTCTCTTTTTAAGTCGAGAACTTTCATCTTTAAGCATCTAAAGTGCTTAATGGAAGCACTTTACAGCTTCTCTTTAGCATATCTGAATGCCTGCACCACTACTCTTGCACTCTAGAGCCATTATCAAGTATAAACACTGCAATACCATGACAATCTAATAACAAAGAAGGCTACTAAGTGACTAACAGGCAGGAACACCAGACAGCGTGGAGCCACTGAACAAAGGGAGGATTCAGGTCCTGAACTGGATGAAGCCAGATGGAACAAGATTTTGTGGTGCTACTCAGAGCCACGTGCAATTTAAAATTTACACATTGTTCATTTCTGAAATTGTCCATTTAATATTTCCAGACTGCAGTTGACCTCATGTAACTGAAACTATGGAAAACAAAACTGTGAATAAGGGGAGACTACTATATTTCCAATTTAGCCCTACCTGCTACTCTCCTGTACTAACGATATTTGTGGCTACCCAGGCTCAAGTCCCTGAGCTCAGGAGCTCTGCATTCCAAGGATTCTCCTTATCACCAACTTCCCGTCTCTACGGGCTTTTGACCCACATTCTCTGCTAGGTGACAGCTGAAGAATAATGGAGGACAGCCAGATAGACTGAGATTACATAGCATCCCCAATCTCCACCCCATTAAACACACAGAAATGCTGGATGAAATACATCCACGCCCATCCCCCAAAGTCTACAAATATTGCCAAGCCCAAAAGTGAAATCCTGAGGTGCTAGAACTGAAGAGGATACTCATTACAATGGGGAACCATAAACTGATGTGAAGTTTGAACCACACATTTACATAGCCACAAATAAAATTAAATACCTAGGAATTAACTAAAGAAGTGAAAGATCTCCACAATGAAAACTATAAAACATGGATGAGAGAAACTGAAGAAGACACCATAAAATGGAAAAGTATTCCATGTTCATTGTTTGGAAAAATCAATATTGTTAAAATGTCCATACTACTCTGAGCAATCTACAAATTCGATGCAATCCCTATCAAACTACCAATGATATCTTTTATGGAAATAGAAGAAACAATTCTAAAATTTACGTGGAATAACAAAAGACACAGAATAGCCAAAGATATCCTGAGCAAAAAAAAAAAAACTGGAAGAATCATGTTATTTGACTTCAAATTATGCTAAAGAGCTATAGTAAAGAAAACAGCATGGGTCAGGCATAAAAACAGACACATAGATCAATGTAACAGAATAGAGAACCCACTAACAAATCCTACAGTGAATTATTTTTGAGAAAGCTGCCAAGAATGGACGCTGGGGAAAAGACAGTCTCTTCAACAAATGGTGCTAGGAAAACTGGATTTCTATATCCAGAAGAATAAAACTAGACCCCTATCTCTCACCATATACAGAAATAAAATCCAAATGGATTAAAGACTTAAATCTATTACCTCAAACTATGAATCTACGACAAGGAAACATTGGGAAAAATCTCCAGGACACTGGTTTGGGCAAAGATTTCTTGAGCAATACCCCACAAGCACAGGCAACCAAGGCAAAAATAGACAAATGGGATCACATCAAGTGAAAAAGCTTTTGCATGGAAAAGGATTCAATCGACAAAGCAAAGAGACAACCCACAGAACTGGAGAAAACATTTACAAAAGACCCATTTGACAAAGGATTAGTAACCAGAATATATAAAGAGTTCAAACAACTCTACAGGAAAAAATCTGATAATTCTGTCAAAAAATGGGCAAATGATTTGAATAGAATTTCTCAGAAGAAGACATACAAATGGCAAACAGGAATATGAAAAGGTGTTCAACATCACTGATCATTAGAGAAATGCAAATAAGAACTACAATGAGATATTATCTCATGCCAGTTAAAATGGCTTATATCCACAAGACAGGCAATAACAAATGAGGGTGAGGATGTGGAGAAAAGAGAATCCTTATACACTCTTGGTAAGAATGTAAATTAGTACAACCACTATGGACAACAGTTTGGAGGTTCCTCAAAAAGCTAACAGTTGACTACCATATGATCCAGCAATTCCACTGCTGGGCATATATGCAAAGGAAAGGAAATCAGTATATCAAAGAAATATCTGCACTCCCATGTTTGTTGCAGCACTGTTCACAATAGCCAAGGTTTGGAAGCAACCTAAGAATTCATCAACAGATGAATGGATAAAGAAAATGTGGTACTTATAGTCAATGAAGTGCTATTCAGCCATTAAAAAGAATGAGATGCTGTCTTTGGCAATAACATGGATAAAACTGGAGATCACTATGTTAAGTGAAATATGTCAGGCACAAAAAGACAAATATCACATGTTCTCATGTTTGGTTTTTATGGATCTAAAAACCAAAATAACTGAACTCATGGACATAGGGAATAGAAAGACGGCTACCAGAGGATAGGAAGGCTAGTCAGGGCAGGGAGGGGGTGGTGCAGTGGGGAGGTGGGGATGGTTAACGGGTACAAAAAGTAATAGAAAGAATGAGTAAGACCTAGCATTTGACAGCACAATGTGGGAACTATAGTCAATAATAATTTAATTGTACATTTTAAAATAACTAAAAGAGTATAACTGGATTGTTTGTAACACAAAGGATAAATGCTTGAAGGGATGGATGCCCAGTTTTCCATGATGTGATTATTATGCATTGCATGCCTGTACCAAAATATCTCATGTATTCTATAAATACATACAACTACTACGTATCCACAAAAATAAAAAATAATAAAAAATAAACCACAACGAACGAAAGTATATAAAATTATATACAGTGCAATCTGAGAGACCAAAATAGATGCCCCTTTATCAACTAAAACAGAACCTAAGGTTAAAAAAAAAGCAAAAAGTTGCCTATGGGCTGAGGGTTCAGGGATGGGTTTGAATGGCAAATTTCTAAATTCTCACCAAATATCCTAACAATAGGAGCTGTTAGGCCAATTGTCCTAATTCGGACTTACAATCCAAACCACTACAACTCTGACTGGACAGAGGACTGGCCTTACAAACATTCTTCTCTGATAAGCAATTGCAGACCTGATAGAGGCTGTGCGTAAACCGTCTTTGTCTCCTAAAGTTCACCTTTTGATAGAAAGAGCTAAATTCTACCTCATTTTAATGCTAAAACGTAGCCCTAAAGTGAACATAGAATGTATGCCATATATATGTTTATCCACTACATATGCCTACAGCTCCCTCATAAACACATCTAGCTTTTCCCCCAAACCTCCTGAATATGCATGATTCCAGCCCTGTGAGGCATAAAATCCAACCCGTGCTTCTTCTCGTCCATGCTGGAGACTTTCTTTCCTAACTTCCAAACCAATATCTCCAATAAAGGTCTCCTTTCTACTATTTAGCCATCATGGTGGTCTTTGGGTTAACAACAGCAAATATTAACCAAAGGAAATTGAATTCTTATTTTAACATCCTATCTAAGAGACTTTAAATAAAAAAATTACTAGTTATAAAGATCATTACCTACTGATTAAAAGAGCAAGTCACCAAGAAAGTATATAACAATATCATGTCAATAAACCTAGCAACATATAGAATATTGACACTGGATGTTTGTCCTTGCCAAAATCTCATGTTGAACTATAATTCTCAATGCTGGAGGTGGGGCCTGGTGGGACGTATTTGGGTCATGGAGGTGGATCCTTCATGGTCTGGTGTTATCTTCATAATAGTGAGTAAGTTCTCACACTATCTGCTCATATAAATGTGTGTAGCTCTTGCTGCCCAACTCTCTTGCTTGCTCCTGCTTCCACCATGTGATGTGCCTACTCTCCATTCACCTTCTGCCATGAGGAAAAGCTCCCTGAGGCCTCCCTAGAAGCTGAGCAGATGCCAGCACCATGTTTCCTGTAAAGCTTGTAGAACTATGAGGCAATTAAATCTCTTTTCTTTATAAATTACCCAGTCTCAGGCATTTCTTTACAGCAATTCAAGAACAGCATAATACAAATATGTAAGGCAAAAAAAGGCCAGAATCACAGAAATAAAATGACAAACCTACAGGTATGCAGGAAGGTTGTAACACACATTTCTCAACCCTTTGGTTCCTTAAATCCAAATCTCTACATACATCCTCCAAAACCATACAGGTCAACAGTAAAGAAAGTAAAACTATATAATTGCCCACAGGTAGAGCATAGTGGAGGATAGAGAATACAACAAACTTCAATTTACATGCAGGTAGAACAGTCCAGAATCAGTAGAGCCAAATCAGAGTCCATGCTGAAACAGAATTAGGCAGGGGTTACAGGGAAGACAGGAGAGGTGGCAAGTCCTTAGCAGAGGTGGAATGCAGAAGACAGCACCCACAGAAAGAGAATGTCCTTCCCTGATGAGGAAAGTGTGAGAACATGTGTGAGACCGGAATATCTGAAGCATTGTTTTTCATGGAAGTATTCGGGACCACAGTGGTAGTCTTGGAAAGACACTGGTTCTGGGGAGGAATGGGACAAATAGAAGGTAAAGAAAAATAAGAAATAAAACACAAGAAAATAAGTATCCTAGGGTGAAAAGATAGTATCATGGTATTAGTAAACATCACTCCCTCCTACCTTTTACCACCCTGGAAACGTGTCATTAATTAAATAAGCCTCACTTCACTGTTAGAACTGAAGAGGGCACTCTTGAACTAAGATATTGAGCAAACTGCCCAAAGTTTTCATTCCTCTTGGGTAGAATTACCTATGATTGCTCCTAGTCCAGAAAAATCCAACATACTTTACATGAACAGAAAAAGGCAACATTACTGTGAGAAGAACACAATAAATAAGAATCAAAACTAACCCCATGAAAATTCTCCCCTGAAATGTTCCTAGTCACAGAAGTCTTCCATTAGCATTTCTATTCAATAATGCACTAGAGAGCCTAGAAAATGCAGTAAAACAAGAAAAATTAGCAAAATCAACATTAGCAAACAGAATAATACTGGAATAAAGGAAACAAATTTGTCATCTTCCATGGATGATAAAATTGTTTACATTTTAAAAAATACAAGAGAATCTATAAATTAGAATAGGCAAGTTTCAGCAAGGTTATTGGATAAAAGATCAATATACAAAAACAGCATAACCATGTACTTGTAACAAGAAATTAGAAAGCATAATCTAAGTGGAAAAATCTTATTTATAATTGCAACAAAATATCTAAGTTTCCTATGAGAATACATATAACAAAAGATGTAAGACATCTGTAGAGAAAATACAAAATGTTGTTGAAAAATGTAAAATAACTTATGTATGTGTGGAATGGTGGATATAATTATAGCAATTATTACATCCAAAAAATGTAAAGTACTTCCAATCTAACCAATAAGGTGTTTTGTGGAACTTGACAAACAAATCAGAATAGTCATATGACTCCATGAAATGCCAAAGAGAGTCAATATAAAAATAGACCAGCTGAGAAAATGTAAACCCTGGAAATAGACCTGCTAAAATATAGGAATTTGGTATATGATGGAAATGGCTTTACAAATCAATGAGAAAAGGGTAAATCAAATGATGCTGGGCTAAACCTCTAGTCTTATAAAAAATATTACATATATGCATATATATTATATGTATGTTACATATACATATTCTCATGTATATATATATGTATATACACATATATAATTTCTAAAATGTTTAGAGTTTGACATTTCATATATAGGTCTTGACTAAATTGTAATTTAAAGCTTTTGTTGATCAAAAAATACTATAAACAAAGTTTTCAGAAAAGTCACAGACTGGCAGAGGATATTTATTATAAATCTAAACAAAAGGCCAGGCATGGTGGCTCACACCTGTAATTCCAGCACTTTGGGAGGCTGAGGCAGATGGATCACTTGAGGTCAGGAGTTCGAGACCAGCCTGGCCAACATGGTAAAACCCCATCTCTACTAAAAATACAAAAATTAGCCAGGCTTGGTGGTGAGTGCCTGTAGTCCCAGCTACTTGGGAGGCTGAAGGAGGAGAATCACTTGAACCCAGGAGGCAGAGGTTGCAGTGACCTAAGACCATGCCATTACACTCCAGCCTGGTAGACAGAGCAAGACTCCATCTAAAGAAAATAATAAACTAAATCTAACCAAAAGAGGATTAATAAAATAAATCTAACTGGCGTGAGATGGTATCTCAATGTAGTTTTCATTTGCATTTCTCTGATGACCAGTGATGATGAGCATTTTTTCATATGTTTGTTGGCCTCATGTATGTCTTCCTTTGTAAAGCATCTGTTCATATCCTTTGCCCACTTTTGAATGGGCTTGTTTGTTTTTTTCTTGTAAATCTGTTTTAGTTCTTTGTAAATTCTGGATATCAGCCCTTTGTCAGATGGGTAGACTGCAAAAATTTTTTCCCATTCTGTTGGTTGCCGATTCACTCTAATGACTGTTTCTTTTGCCGTCCAGAAGCTGTGAAGTTTGATTAGGTCCCATTTGTCTATTTTGGCTTTTGTTGCCAATGCTTTTGGAGTTTTGGTCATGAAGTCCTTGCCTACGCCTATGTCCTGAATGGTTTTGCCTAGATTGTCTTCTAGAGTTTTTATGGTGTTAGGTCTTATGTTTAAGTCTTTAATCCATCTGGAGTTAATTTTAGTGTAAGGTGTCAGGAAGGGGTCCAGTTTCTGCTTTCTGCAAATGGCTTGCCAATTTTCCCAACACCATTTATTAAACAGGGAATCCTTTCCCCATTGCTTGTTTTTGTCAGATTTGTCAAAGATCGGATGGTTGTAGATATGTTGTGTTGCCTCCGAGGCCTCTGTTCTGTTCCATTGGTCTATATCTCTGTTTTGGTACCAGTACCATGCTGTTTTGATTACTGTAGCCTTGTAGTATAGTTTGAAGTCCGGTAGTGTGATGCCAGTTAGAATGGTGATCATTAAAAAATCTAGAGACAACAGATGCTGGAGAGGATGTGGAGAAATAGGATCACTTTTACACTGTTGGTGGGAGTGTAAATTAGTTCAACCATTGTGGAAGACAGTGTGGCGATTCCTTAAGGACCTAGACACAGAAATTCCATTTAACCCAGCAATCCCATTACTGGGTATATATACAAAGGATTATAAATCGTTCTACTATAAGGACACATGCACACGAATGTTCATTGCAGCACTGTTTACAATAGCAAAGACCTGGAACCAACCCAAAGGCCCATCGATGATAGACTGGACAGGGAAAATGTGGCACATATACACCATGGAATATTATGCAGCCATCAAAAACGATGAGTTTGTGTCCTTTGTAGGGACATGGATGAACCTGGGAGCATCATTCTCAGCAAACTGACACAAGAGCAGAAAATCAAACACCGCATGTTCTCACTCATAGGCGGGTGTTGAACAATGAGAACACATGGACACAGGGAGGGGAGCACTACACACTTGGGTCTGTTGGAGGGAAATAGGGGAGGGTCAGTGGGGGGTGGAGAGTTGGGGAGAGATAGCATGGGGAGAAATGCCAGATATAGGTGATGGGGAGGAAGGCAGCAAATCACACTGTCACGTGTGTACCTATGCAACAATCTTGCACGTTCTTCACATGTACCCTAAAACCTAAAATGCAATAAAATAAATTAAAAATAAAATAAATCTAACCAAGTGAGGATTAATAACAGAATTAACTTTTTATATATTTTTTTCATTTTTATTCAAAATGTCACTCTGTCAATCTCCAGGCTGGAGTACAGCGGCACAATCATGGCTCACTGCAACCTCCGCCTCTCCTGCCTCAGCCTCCTAAGCAGCTGGAACTACAGGCACTCACCACCAGGCCTGGCTAATGTTTGTATTTTTAGTAGAGATGGGTTTTGTCATGTTGTCCAGGCTGGTCTCAAACTATCGGCCTCAAGAGATTCGCCTGCCTTGGTCTCCCAAAGGGCTGGGTTTACAGGTGTGAGCCACCGTGCCCAGCCATGAAAGCTCTTGCAAATCAAATTTAGTAATTAGTGAAATGCAAAGTAAAACAACAATGAAATGCCATTTAATATCTATTAGATTGACAAAATTAAAAATCCTTATTTATGAGGATATGAAACAGTAAATATGTTCAAAGAAAACTAGTGGCAATATCTTGTAAAATTGAAGGTACATATGTCTTATTACCCAGCAATTCTGAGTAAAAAGAAAATTGCTTTTTAAAAAATTTATTGTGAATTGATGATTTATCATTGTAATATTTATGGGATATAAAGAAACTCTTATATATATATTCAAGGAGATGTGTATAATGATAGTTACTGCGGCCTTATTTGTAATAGTGAAATTTTGGAAGCTGATGTCCTGCAATAAAGTGGATATATTGGGTGGCCATATAAATCATGATAGACCATTTCTTTAAAAACATTGGTGCATGTATAGTAAAAATATTAACTTACATTATAACTGGGTAATGAGTAGATGGGTGTTTGAGAGTATTTTAGATAATTAAAATATTCCATAATCTTAAAATATGTTTATGTTAATAGATAACAGTGAACTTGTTTGCCTACCCTCTTCTCACTCAAGGTTAGGACTCAAATGATATGCTTATCAGGAACCCTGGTAGAACACTGGAGCGTTGCTTTGGGCAGAATTACCATGCAGATCAGTATTTGGGTATCTCTGTACTCATGTTAAGCAGGTAGAAACGTATCCCTCCTATATGTGAGCCCTTCTCCCTCTCCTTATTATCACCTCCCAGCACAGTCTTATACAAAGGAGGCATCGAAAAACATACATTGAATAATTAAATCAATAAAAATAAAATTAGAATCTAAAGAGATACAGATTAACTACACCGAGTGTGAAAGTAAATACAGGTGAACAATTAAAACATTCAGTTATCTTTCTAAAAAGGCATTGTGGAACAAAATGGAAACTTATATTGAATGATGACTTTCAGCCAATTACTCATCAAATCTTTGTGATTGCCCCCTCCCTCCCTCACTCCCTTTAAAAAAAATCCAAAGAGAGCAACAATTAATCTTTAAGTCATAGAAAGTACATTATGTACTCCCCAAATTTGAAATAAGATGGTCTTTTGAGAATAAAAATATGGGAAATCAACATGGATCTTCCTCTAGATATCAGCTGTAGCAGAAAGAACAAGTCCATTAGAGGAGAAATGACCTTCAGAGAAACCTTAGAAAGCAAGAGATCAGAAAGACAAGGGAGTCATTATTTCTAGGCATTGTCCTGGGGAAGCAGTATCCTGGTTCACAAACAGATCCCCCTGGTTCTGGGAGCAGAGCTAGACTACGTCAATGTCAATGCACCAACCCGGACTTACTGACAGCCAACAGTGACTTAAAGTCATGTATTGGAATCAGCAGGAGCAAGCCTGTGCCAAGTGGCTCTGCTCCACCGCTCCCAGTCCTACCCCTGGCTGCTAGGCCCAAATACCAGTCTGGTCAGGGCCCGCTTTGGGATGGGATTTCCTTTTCTTAATAGAAACCAGTGGAAAAGGGCCACTCACTCTCCCATGGAAGTAACTGAGGGATGTAACATCCTCCAGTGGGTGGAAGAAGTTGGTTCTCAGAAGGAGGGAATGAAGCCAACAGGAAGAGAAGTATTTTCTAGTCTTGATTCCAGTCACCTCTGAAGACAGGCTCTTCCCCGGACTTTCCCAAAGTTCCATGAAGCACTCCAGTACTCTTTTAATAAATTGCCCTTTTTACCCAAGACAGTTTTAATTGTGTTTTTGTTCTTTACAACTGAAAGAATCCTATTACAATCAGGCCATCAGAATCTAAGGCCATTAATCATTGTAATCATGTAACCAACTCCCCTTGCTCTGATTCCAAACAGTGAACAACATTCTGATTATTGTTTGGCTTCTCATATGGTTTTTCATAGAGAGAGAATGCCATTTATTAGGCTAATATGACCATCTGGTGTGCTTGAAATTTTTATTTCTCATTATAAATTAACTAATTAGAATTCTGGTGTTTCTCGTGAAATTAATGAGCATGAGTCCATCTCCATGTGTCAGATAAATTCTGAAGTACTGATAAAACAGGCTTTCTGGAAATGTAAAACTGAAGACCAGAAGCCAGTAAATTCACCAGGACATGCCACACTGTAAGGATGCTGGGAAGTTAGGCGGCTGGCTTTCACCCTGCACCACCCACAATTTGCCACATGTGCCCTCTTGCATCTTTAAAGGTTGTAGTTATTATACACTTTATAAGGTAGAGTACAACAAAAGATGTTTTGTAGGATAAGAAAGGAAAAGGTGTCTGATATTGGAGTTATCATAAAAGTCCTGGTATGAGTTAAAACGTCTACACACCTGCTCTAACACCAGTGGTAACATGATGACAAGATGATGTACACAAGCCCACAGAATCACAGTTTCTTAGGCTTCAAAGAACCTTAAAGATCAACTGTTTCTTTTCTGTTTTGTCTAGATGGGGGCAAATATTTCATCACACCGTTTCTGGCAGCCAAAACAAGGGCATGTGATATGTATTCACTAAATCAGTCAGGTCCCATCTAGGAGTCTGAACGTGAGCACGTGACTTAAAGAAGCAAGGAATTAATTTGGAGTTAATCTTGTCACTGGCAGCAGTAGAAGCAGTATTCATTATTTAAGAAAAGCTTAGCCACAGTGGGCCATGGAGTCTACCTGTGTGTTGAGGTGAGGATGGGGGTGCGTTGTGCAGGTGAGGGCGCAATTTATGACCACTCATTCTTAACAGCAACCATCATTACAAAAAAAAAAAAAATCTTATGTTGAGCTGATACACACATCCCTGACATTTCCTCCTATTTCCACTTACTGAATTAGCCACAGAACAAATCCAAAGCTGCTGAATGCCAGGCCTTTTTATTTTTTTTGAAACAGGGTCTCATTCCGTCACCCAGGTTGGAGTACAGTGGCAATATGGAGAGAAGAGTGCCTTTATTTTAAATGCTAATCTGCCATGTAACTTCTAAGTAACCCCAAGTTCAAGAATGCCTCCCAAATGTCTGATTGATGTATTACTCCTTATGTAGGAAGATCTACTCATTGTAAGTTTCCTCTGTAACAACCCTTGTTCTGGAAATTATAGGCTTTGACACCCATAGCCACCTACACATTCCTTCTAGAGCAGGGATACTTTCCCCAAGATATAAGCCCGGGGTCTGGGGATTTGCAATGTGGTGATCTACCTGTACTGTGGCTTCCCAAGACTATTCTGTAAGTACTCCTGCTTGTAAGTTCCCCTAATAAACTACCCGAAACCTATGACCTGGATTTGTCTGCCTCCTCTTTATTTAGTTTCTTATTCCTTCAGCATTTGGGGGTTGCTTTGTATATACAGTCCATTCACAGAACAAGTGATTCAAGCTCACTTCAGACTTGAACTTCTAGGCTCAATCTCTCAACATTCTGGGACCACAGGTATGAGCCACTGTGCCCAGCCTCCAGGCCTATTTTTTAGAGATCAACCTCTAAGAAGCTAGTGGGTAAAAAGTGGAGAAGAAAGATGCAATGGAGGAAAATTTGAATCTGATTTTAATCCTGATCCAAGCCCAGTGCTTGCTAAGATCCCTAGCAGCTTTGCAAGATGTTCTCGCCTCCCATCAAGAACACGGAACTGTGACCCAAATCTTCCAGTTTCTGCTTTGCTACTAAGCAGTCATGGAGCCTTGAGAAGGTCTCTTAACCACTCTGCATTTAAACTCCTCCCATTAGTAACGGCTTCATAAATATTTATAGAATACATGGCTTAATTACTTAATGAGGAATTGAATTCTTTGGTTATTTTTGTGCTTTGATTTTCTCCTTTATACAATTTAAAATACTCACCCAAATGACCTTGCATGATTGTTAGGCAGAATGGAATAATGGATAATGCATGTGAAAGTACTCTGGAAGATAGGGAGCACTATATACATTTAAGCATCAATGATGATGCAATGTAGTATTTAGGTTGGTACAAAAGTAATTCCAGTTTTTGCCATTAAAAGTTAATGACACAGGCTCTGCAATCAGACAGACCAGATAGGAGTTTAAAACACAGCTCTGATGCTTACTAGATAAAAAAACTTTTGGAAAGTTACTTTACCCCTTTGGGCCCTTAATAATGGGGTTGTTGCAGTATCTATCTTAAAGAATGAGCATTAAATAAAATATGGCGTGTAAAGCCCTTAGCTCAGTGCCAGACACATAGTAAATGCTCATTAAACGTAGAAGAGAAAATGATACTGTAATGATATTAATTAAACAGTGGGAGGGCTTGGTTATTTGCATTTTAAACGGATTATTCAAGCTGTAGGTTGGAGAATGGATTGAAAGGGAAAGATGAGTCAGAGGAACCAGCTAGGATACCTATATTAGCAGTTGGGACTGGATCAGTAATTTCTCTTGTGCTCCAGTCTCAAATATCCACATACTATCTGATATTTGCTCTTTCTTCTAACTCCATTGGCTCAGTGAATGGCCCCACCACCCTCTAGTTGCCTAAGCCAGAAGCCTAGGAATCAATCTCAAGTCTTCTTTACCCCCATAATTAATCAAACTTTAAGTAGATGTCAATGCCTCTTTTTTTTTCTTTACTAGGTCTAAAATCTGCACCCTTCCCCCACTCCACACCACCATCGCTTAATGTCAGGCCCTTATTACGTCTTGCCTTGATATGTTCAAGACTGCAATCTCAGTTGCCTACCAATCTGTTATCTGCTTTCTAAACACAAATCTGATTATTCCTACCCTATGCTGAAAAATCTTTAATACCACCTACATGAATAAGTCCAAACTCAGCATGGCTTTCAGGCCCTGCTTTCTTAGCCCCAACATTTCTCTTTAACTTCAGCTGTCATCACTGCAAATTCTTGCTCTATGAACCATACATGCGTCCCATAGGTCCCACTCCTCCCTGCCCCTGCCCTTTTTTTCTTTCTTTCTTTCTTTTTTTTTAGACAGAGTCTTGCTGAAGTGCAGGGGGCGATCTTGGCTCACTGCAGCCTCCACCTCCCAGGTTCAAGCAATTCTAATGCCTCAGCCTCCCAAGTAGCTGGTATTACAGGTGTATGCTACCATGCTGCCTAATTTTTGTATTTTTAGTAGAGATGGTGGTGTCAAACTCCTGGCCTCAGGTGATCCTCCCACCTCAGCCTCCCAAAATGCTGGGATTACAGGTGTGAGCCACCACGCCTGGCCTCCCTGCCTTTTTTGTACCTCCTTCCTCCTCTACCTAGGGTGCCCTTCTCTCCTGTTGATCTGGCTGACTCCAACTTAGACTTCGTGACTCAGCTCAGGTGTCACTTCTACCTGGAAGTCTTTCCTGACCTTCCAAATCTGAGTGCAGTGCTCCCTCGCATCGTGCTCACCCCTAGTATGTTGTAGGATGTAGTTTGGCCCAATCACCAGTTATTCCAAATTCTGTTCTCTCTTGTCTTTCTCTGCTTAGAAGCTGAAAACAATCATGTAGCCATGGGTGACCATGCCACAGTCCATAAAACAGATATAGGATGAAGATCCTGGGGAGAGTTTCCTTTTACCTCTTTACTTTCTCACTTCTTTCTTTCTGGAACAGATTGGGGATTGGAGCCATAGTAGCCATCTTGAGATAGCAAGGATGAAAGCTACTTAATAAGACTTGTAAAGAAGAAAGACAAAAAGATCCAAATTCTCGATGACATTGTTTAGGTGCCATACCAGTTTTGGACTCCCTGCCTTTATTTTTTATGTCAGGTGACCAAGCAAATGTCTTAATTATTCAAGGTGCTATTAGTTAGGTTTCCTATTACCTTCAGCCAAGCATATTCTTTGGCTGATACACAAGTATAAATTGGTGGTTTTTCTGTTTCATACATTAGACAAATGAGCTGATGTCTTTTGTTTCTACATTCCCAATGCCTAACTCTTCTTAGTAAATAGCATGCACTCATTAAATGGTTATGTTGAAATAATTAACTCAGATATGTGGAACAAATGTAATTTCCTCAGGCTTAATAATTTTTAAAAGCCATGTGAAAGAACAATATAAGATTTATATTTTGGTGCAATAATTTAACTATGTAACTGTCAAATACGGAATCAAATAAAATGCAGATAGCTGCAAAGATTTCTGAAAGACTGGAAAGGCCACATTCCTGTCAAACCACCTCTGTGGCTCAAAGATGCATAGTAGAGCACTATTCACTGGATCAACTGAAGACTTTGAGTTATTATAACTAATTATTTTCTGTGACAACTACATAAACTTTAAATATTATGAAAAGCAATACTAGTTATATTGGCTCATTATTAATATACATGAGATAAAAGAAAATGTCAGGCTTAAATATAAATTCCACAGCCCTGATATTTAAAAAATCTTTGTCACTCACTTTGGGTTTTTTTGTTATTTTAAATAAAAACAGCACATGTTTAAAGTGCATGACATGATGTTTTGATCTATATTTACATATTAAATTGATTTTACTACAGTCAAGCTAATTAACATATCCATCTCCTCACACAGTTGCCTTTTTTCGTGATGAGAACACTTCAGATACATTTTCTTAGCAAATTTCAAGTATGTAATACATTATTGTCAACTATAATCCTCATGCTATACATTAGATCTCTAGAATGTATTCACCCTACATGACTGAAACTTTGTACCTTTTGACCAACATCTCTCCATTTCTCCCACCCCTCAGGTCCTGGCAACCACCAGTCTACTCTCAGTTTCTATAAATTCAACTTTTTAGATAAATGAATCATGCAGTATTTTCCTTTCTGTGTCTGTATTTTACTTAGCATCATGTCCTCTAGGTTCATCCATGTTGTCACAAATTGCAGGGTTTCTTCCTTTTTTTAAGGTAAAATAATACCCATCAACAGATACTTAGGTTGAGCATATATCTTGGCTATTGTGAATAATGCTGCAATGAAGATGGGGGTACAGATATCTCTACAAGATACTGGTTTGATTTCCTTTGGATATGTACCTGGAAGTATGATTGATAAATCATATTGCTGTTCTATTTTTTGTTTTTAAAAAATTTCTACACTTTTTTCCATAATGGCTGTACCATTTTACATATCCACCAACAGTGTTCATGGGTTGCAATTGCTCCATATGCTTGCCATCACTTATCTTTCGTCTTTTTGATAATAGTCATCCCAATAGGCATGAGGTGATACCTCACTGTGGTTAAGATTTATATTAGCCTGGTAATTAGTGATGTTGAGCACCTTTTTAAATACCTATTGGCCATTTGTATGTCTTGATTGGGAAAATGCCTATTTAAGTCCTTTGCTCATTTTATCAGGCTATTTTATTTTTACTATTAAGTTGTATTAGTTCTCTGTATATTTTGGATATTAAGCTCTTATCAGATATATGCTTACAAATATTTTCTCCTCATCCACAGCTCTCCTTTTCATTTTTATTTTGTTGTTGTTGTCCTCATCATCTTTGTGGTGTTTTTGGAGTTTCACTCACTCTGTAACCCAGGCTGGAGTGCAGTGGCATGATCTCAGCTCACTGCAACCTCCACCTCCCAGGTTCAAGCGATTCTCCTGCCTCAGTCTCCTGAATAGCTGGGATTACAGGCATGTGCCACCATGCTCAGCTAATTTTTTAATTTTTAGTAGTGACGGGGTTTCACTATGTTGGAGGGGCTGGTCTCAGACTCTTAGCCTCAAGTGATCCATCACCCTTGGCCTCCCGAAGTGCTGGGGCCACCATGCCTGGCCTCATTGTTGTTTCCTTTGCAGTGAAGAAGCTTTTTTTTTGTTGTTTGATGTAGTCTCATTTATTGTTTTGTTTTGTTGTTTGTTGTTTGTTTGCTTTTTGCTTTTGTGGCCTGCACCTTTGATGTCTGTCCAAAAAAATCATTTTTAAGACCAATGTCAAGATTTTTCTCAATGTTTTATTATAGGAGTTTTATGGTTTCAGGTCTTACGTTTAAATCTTTAATCCATTTTGAATTGACTGTTGTGCACATTGTTTTATTAGCTCATCAGTCCTCACAATTTAAACTGCTTGCATCTCTGATAGATTAGAAGTGGCAAAAACTATACCCATAGGCTTAATATTAGAAGAAATAACCAAATAAGCATGATATTAAGAGATATGAATGTTGTTTAAATTATCTATTGTTATGGCCTAAAAGTAACTTAAAAATAACAACCATTTTATTATTTCTGATTATTCTGTGGAATGATTAGCTCAGCTGGGTGGTTTTTCTGTTCTACATGATGTTAGTTAGAGCTACAGTTGTTCAGAGGTTTGACTGGGCTGGACAATCCAACACAGCTCATTCACAAGGCTGGAAGCTTGTTTTGTCTATTGTCTGGGGGCTTCACTGGAGCTGTCAAACACAATGCCTTGATTCTCCTCCATGTGGCTTCACCATGGATCTTGGGCTTCTCACGGCTAGGGTCCGAGAATCAGAAAGTAGAAACTACTATTTTTCTTAACGTCTGTATTCAGAAGTTCCAGGATATCATTTCTGCCACATTTTATTAATCAAAACCAGTCACAAGGGCAGCCCAGGTGCAGAGGGTAAGCAAATAACCTCAACCTCTTTCTGGGAGCAGCAGCATGCATGTTCAGGGAGGGGACGAAGTGCTGGGGCCATCTCTGCAAACTAGTAACCACAAGATAAATCATATAAGCCTATCTTCATAATGTTAGTTTTAGGGCCTCAAGTGATCCATCACCCTTGGCCTCCCGAAGTGCTGGGGCCACCATGCCTGGCCTCATTTTTGTTTCCTTTGCAGTGAAGAAGCTTTTTTTTGTTGTTTGATGTAGTCTTATTTGTTGTTTTGTTTTGTTGTTTGTTGTTTGTTTGTTTTTTGCTTTTGTGGCCTGCACCCTTGATGTCTGTCCAAAAAAATTATTTTTAAGACAAATGTCAAGATTTTTCTCTATGTTTTATTCTAGGAGCACACCCAAAACCACAAAGAAACCTGACTTTCCACTTGGTGGGTGTAACTTGAATGGCTACCATAATAAAGACTTACAGGAAACAAAGCATGGTCTGAGTCAGCCATCAGGCCATCAGGATGCCAAAACTTCAGCTCTAACTGGCACTATATCATGTGCTTTCACATATATTTTCTTATCAAATTATTTGAATTACCATGCAAGTATAATGGTAGACTAGGTTATTGTTACCTTCCATTAAAATATCATTTGCCAAGGCACACAATCCAAACTCCAAACCAAACTCATCAGGACCTGAGTCACAACCTCAAATATGAACACCAAATATCCCACCTACTCGGCCATTTGGCTGTAACATACCTCAGCTAAGGAGGGATATCCTATACGCAAGGATAACGCAAAGAAAAATTGCATTTAGGTTGACTCTGAAATTATTTCAGTAAACTTGCCAACTAGAAGGCCATCATCACTCAGTACCAGCCAAGCCATCGATTCCAGGAAACCCAAGTTGGTGATAAGCATTCAGGTAGGATTCCTCCCTCACAGGGCAAAAATATCAAGCCAGGACCTAGCCATGTCTAAGGAAACAGGAGCCCAGGTAGTTTAAAAAATGGAACATTTGATTCAAGAAATTTCAAAATGGATGAATAACTTTTCACCAGTATTTCCTTTATAAGCTGAGTGCTTGTCATGGCTAATTTTATATGTCAACATGACTAGGACAAAGGATGCCCAGGCAGCAGGTAAAACATTATTTCTGTCTGTATCTGTCTGTCTATTTTGCTAATCCAAAGTAGAATAGCATTTGAATCAGTGGACTGAGTAAAGAAGATTCGCCCTCACCAATATAGATAGGCATCATCAAATTTGTGAATGGCCTGAACAGAACCAAAAGAGGAAGGGTACATTTTCTCTCTTCTTGAGCTAGGACATCCATTTTCTCTTTCACTTGGACATCTGAGCTCCTAGTTATCTGGCATTTGGACCCTGGGATTTACACCAGCAGCCCCACTAGTTCTTGGGCTTTCAGAATTGAACCAAGAGTTACACCATCATCTCCCCTGGCGCTCAAGCTTTCAGACTCTAAGAGAATTGCACCACTGGCTTTCTCAGCCCTGCAGCTCACAAAAGGCAGATGGTAGGACTTCTCAGCTTCCATAACCATGTGAGCCCATAATAAATCCCTTCATATATATTATATTGGTTTTGTTTCTCTGAAGAATGCTGACTAATACAATGCTCAATGCCTAGGCTGCCTAAATAAAGCAATTATTCTCTCCATGTTTACAGAGGTAAGTGATGCTCAGAAAACTTAAGTATATGCTAGAGGTCTCCTAGTTTGCCTGTTATTCAGAGAAGCAGCATAGAAGACTGGCTATGAGCTTTGGCATTAAGCTATCTCAGCTCAAATCCTGACTGTTATCCCTGGCCACCTATGAGAGTTTGGACATGTTATTTACTTCTCTGTGCTTCTGTCTTTCCCATCACAGAATGTAGATAATGATGAAACCAATTCATAGAGTTTTTGTAGGGAGTAATGAGTTGGCATATATAAAACACTTAGAATAGTGCCTGGTACATAAGTGTTATAGTTAACTGTACTTAACCATGTAAGTGTTTGCTTTTATTAGTATTAGTATAAGCTACAGAAACCCAACTCAGACTTGATAAATAAAAATTAAAGGAAAACATCAGCTCACATAAGAAGAATATCATCAGAACTATCTTTTTCCATACCACTGCTTAACTTTATTTATAGATAGATGTTCCCACAGAAGCAGGGTGTCCTCTGTAATCTGCAAACTGGAGCAGGAGAGGGGATCTTCCCCAGAACTCCAATTACGATCCTCTGAATGGCCTGGCCTGGATCTTGTGCCCAACACCTGGGCTTTTGGGGAGGTAGAAATGGGGAACAGGGTCAGACATCCATAATATGGCCTAGTCAGATTACACTGAATAGGTAAGAAGATGTTGTCCAAAAGAAAGAAGCTGGACAGACAAAAATGAAAGGTCCTACAATGAATAAGATGGAGAATCAAGAACTGAATTACAGTCTGTCTCACTCTCGTGGCCTTTTACCACCCCACTCTCCTCTTTGAATTTTTTTGTTGTTATTCTCCCCCTCGTCTGTATTAGTTCTTTCTCACACTGCTATAAAGAACTATCCAAGACTGGCTAATTTATAAAGAAAAGAGGTTTAATTGACTCACAGTTCATCATGGCTGGGGAGGCCTCAGGAAACTTACAATGATGGCAGAAAGCACCTCTTCACAGGGTAGCAGGAGAGAGAAGAGTAAGCAAAGTGGGAAAAGGACCTTATAAAACCATCAGATCTCATGAGAACTCACTCACTATCAAGAGAACTGCATGGAAAAAAACCACCCTTATGATCCAATTATCTCTACCCAGTCTCTGCCTTGACATGCAGGGGTTATGGGGATTATAATTCAAAAGAGATTTGGGTAGGGGTATAAAGCCTAACCATATCATCAACACCATAAGACAACTTTTTAAACTTTTTTTCTTCTCAAAAAATGTTCAACAACTGGGTAGTATTTGAGCAGGAGACAAGCCATCATACAAATGCATAAGTAGAAAAGAAAGTAAATGTCTTGTACTGTACTTTGAGAAAAGAAAAATCCGTCTTACTATTTACATCTAGTTCCTTTCCTCTGAAGAGTGCCAAAGGTTTTATAGATGCTAATGTCTCAGGGGGAGGAATAAAAGAGAAGAATTTAAACTGCAGCCCAGGCTTGCTACTGCTACTGTGAAGTGACCACTCCACACACTTATGGATAAGTGCTCTATCCCAACAATGAACATTTAACTGCCTGAGCTACTTCTGGGCCTCATTTAACTTGCCCATTTATGCAACTATAGATGCATTTCTCCTAGAGCCATAAAATTTTAGAGCAGGAAAGGACTTTACAGATCATTTGGTTCAATCCGTTCATTTTCCAAATGGAAATAACTGGAGTCCAGAGAGAGCTATTAGGCAGCACAAGGTCACGTAGCAGATTTATTGGAGGCCCAGAAATAGAACCCAGGTTTCCTATCCTATTTTTCTATACCATGTTCTTTCTGAAAAAGGAAACACACATACACGCATGCACACACACATGCACACACACACACAATTTCCAAAAAGTGATCCCAAACACTATTAATTTCTTTCTTCTCCCATTATGTGGATCACATAATGGGATTTGGGATTGAAACGTGGAAACGAGTCATTTATTATGAAATTTCAACAATATACACTAATCACTACCACCAGGAGGCAATGAAATTTGATAAAAACTACAAGGTGCAGTAGTTAGGGCTGACCTCGTGTGAGGTCTACCTTGGGTGCTTCTCCATCCTCCAGTAGGAACTCAGTACTCCTGGGCTGTCCTCAAACTTACCCAGGGCCCCACAGACCTGCTTCTCACACAGCAAATACCCTGTGCCTGAAGTTGTTTTTCCCTATAAAAAAAAAAAAAAACTGACTTCTGCGGACCATTATCCCGACCACATATGTTTATATATGTATATTTTTTTCCTTTCTTTTTTTTTTAAAGAGAAAGAAAAAGGGAAATCAAGTGAAACAGTGAAAATAGAGAAAGAACTCTATGTGTAGAGTTTAAATGAGCACTTCTGAGAAATAAGATCTTAACATAAAATTATATATATTACTACATCTCCCTTTCAAAATTGGATCTGCTTGATACAGCTCTGGTTGTAGTTTGCTTTGTTGTTTCGGTTTCTGATTGCTTGTTTAATGGTCATAGACACAGCCCAGATATTTGTACTTGGAAAAACTTACTTTCTAGAATGAATTAGCTACAATCATCTGGTTCTATAGATAAATCATCAAATGATTTTGTATTAAATAATCAGATATACAAGGCCTTTTGATAATTAGTGAATTTATTGTCCATGCCTCATAAAGAGTACTTCCAAATTAAGTAAAGGTCACTTAAGAATGCTCAAGAATCAGGTAGGAAGGCAAATAAAAACTCTTAAATTGACTTACTAACTATATTCACTTTTCCTATATGCCATAAAGGAAATGTGCCTCTCATTACTTTTCTATTCCTCTACTGTCTCTATCCACGCAGCATAAGTTATCCATATTAAAGACTCCCTACACATGCATCTGTATTATTAATAGTTTGACACAACATGGGCATTAAAGTTGTCTGAGAGGTCTTTGAGCCTCCTGGACTGTCACTCTGCCCATCACTGGCCAATGTCAATTCCTTGGAGACTCATTGATGGGAGATCAGCTCTCAAGGAAAATAATTGCTTTAACTCTAGACAAGCTCAATCCAGACTCAAAGTCTATAAATTTGGTATTTAAAGTTTAAGTCTTTGATATCACTTTAGTGTCATCCTAACTGTTCCCTATATTGCAATTTGTTTTTCATCTATCTCTTCCATCTGTGATGCACATGGAAGGAATTATTCACAGAGTCCTTTTCTTTAGTTAAGGTCAGGAGACAAGTCCTGGTGGGGCCAAACATTCTAGCTGTTCTGATTTTCAGTGAGTTTCACTGAGTTGTTTGCTATCAACTTATGGAGGAAAAGTGTTATGTCTCCTTTACATTGGTCCAAAATAAAGTAGGTGGGACATAGGTTGAGTTATGAGAAAAAGAGTCAGTCAAATGCCATTACAGCATAATGGACATTATCTAAAAAGTAAGATAAGTGCATCAACCTAATGTCTCCTTAATAACAAAACTATACCTTATTCTGATTTTTTTCTCCCTTAGAAGGTAACCTAAAGCTTAAATTTACCTTATGATTATAGCCTTTCTTTTAAAAGTTGAAGCACATTTTGGTCCATTGAGCAAACTCATTCTTATTCATTGCCTTTTAAAGTTGACATTTAACTTTCACAGCTGTAGAGCTGGCAAGAAGTAAAAGATTATTTAATATTCAAGAGAGCAGATTCTAAAACACCACAGCATTCTACTGTATGAAACATTCTATAATTAGTATATATTAACTGAAAGAATTACATATGGAATTAGTGGAGGCTGGTTGAAGGTGTTTATGTATTTATTTCATTGCTAATATTCATGAATCAAATAAACAAATGAGTAATTCTAGCAATTCAAACTAATTAGGGCTGATTTTCTAAAATACTATGTCTTCAAATGCATTGACCAAAAAGAATTGAGAACAACTTTTGGTTCTAAAGGCCTTGAACCCCTAAATCAAATAAGACAGGAATTAGCCAAATCCCCTTCTATTATCATTTGCTGTTCAACATCAGAAATAATGAATCTATTAACTCAGGAGATAACTGTGGTGTATTTGCTACAGGTTAGGCTCTCTGGTAGGCACTGGGGACTGGTTGTGATAGTCTTTCCCTTCAGAGCATTGAATTTAGCAACAACAAGAAGAATGCAAATAATTGCAAGAAATATTAATAGTGTTTGCATAAAAGAAGCACACAGTGCTATGGGCACCCACAATGAGAGACCTAACCAAGTTATGGGGAGTGGGGTGGCAGTAGGTATGGGAAGGTCATCTGGGGGAGGTGGCAGATCAGATGAGACTTGATAACATCAGAGTTAAGATGAACATAGAATTTTGCTTCCCCCAAAAGCGCCACTAAAACCATAGTAAAGAGGCTTAAGAAAAGGCTTTTTTAACCCATAAGAATATGGAGAGCAGGAGAAGGGACAAGAGAGACAAATTTGGGAAACTCAAGAGAAGATGTATAAGTGGTTCCTGACTCAGCAGAAAGCTGAATGAATCCTAAATCAGCAAAGGCCTGTGGGGAGAGCTATCTGAAAAGTAGGTGATGATCTAAAGCTCCTTTCCCTACTGCGGGGTAACTGCCCCTCTCCTCCCTTAGCAGAAAGCTAGAAATTTATTCATCTGTGGGGTAAGAAAGTCCTTAATCAAAAACACAATTCAATTCAGTGACCATGCATAATGCAGTATTCATATTGATGTCCCAGTCCAATCGCCTTGCTCACTCTAAGAACACAGGCACCAGCCCACTCTTTACTCTTCAGAAGGGAGATTGAAGAGGCTTATCTGGGAATATGACCAGTCCTAGAGGAAAGGCTAACATAGAGTCATGCCAAATAATGAGATTTCAGTCAACAATAGGCTGGACAGTATGTACTGTGAAGATTACATAAGGTTATAATGAAACTGAAAAATTTCTATTGACGTTGTTTCCTATGTAATATCATAGCACAATGCATTACTCACATATTTGTGGTGATGATAGTATAAACAAGCCTACTGTGCTGCCAGCTATATAAAAGTGGAGCACATACAATTATGTACAGTATATAATAATACTTAATAACAATAATAAACTACTGTTACTGGTTTATGTACTCACTAAACTATACTTTTTATTTCTATTTTAGAGTATATTTCTTCTACTTTTTTTAAAAAAAATATTAACTTTAAAACAGTCTCAGGCAGGTCTTTCAGGAGATATTCCAGAAGAAGGCATTGTTTCACAGGAGATGACAGCTCCATGCCTGTTATTGTCCCTGAAGGCCTATCAGTAGCACAAGATGTGGAGGTGGAAGGCAGTGATATTGATGACCCTGACCCCGTGTAGGTCTACGCTAAGGTGTGTGACTGTGTCTTCATTTTTAAGAAAAAAACAAAGTTAAAAAAATTTGAAAGTTAAAAAAATTGTTTAATAATAAATTAATAATGAATAATAAAAAGCAGATGGGGATATAAAGAAAGACAAATTTTATACAGTTATATAATGTGTTTGTATTTTAAGCTAAGTGTTGCTAATAGTCCAAAAGTTAAAATAAAATAAAATAACTTATAAAGTAAAAAAGATGCAATAAACTAAGGTAAATTTCTTTTTGAAGAAAGAAAAATATTGTTGATGTATTTTGGATGTTTGACCTCTCCAGATCTCATACTGAAATGTGATCCGCATTGTTGGAGGTGGGGGCTGATGAGAGCTGTTTGGGTCATGGGGGTGGAACCTCATGAGTGGCTTGGTGCCCTTCTTGCAGTAATGAGTTCACATGAGATCTGGTAGTTAAAAAGACCCTGGCATCTCCTCTCTTGCTCCCTCTGTCACCATATGACATTCCTGCTCCCTTCACCTTCTGCCATGAGAAAAACTTCCTAAGGGCTCACCAGAAGCCAAGCAGATGCTGGTGCCATGTTTTTACAGCCTGCAGAACTGTGAGCCAAATAAACCTCTTTTCTTTATAAATTACCCAGTCTCAGGTATTCCTTTGTAGCAGTGCAAAATGGACTAACACAATCGTTTTATAAATTTAGTGTAGCCTAAGCATATGGTGTTTAAAAAGTCTACAGTAGTGTTTAGTAATGTTCTAGACCTTCACATCTATAGACTCACCACTCACTTGCAGATTCACCAAGAACAACTTCCAGTCTTGCAGGGTACGTGCATGACATGTTCCCTATACAGGTGTACTATTTTTTATCTTTCATTCTGTATTTCTACTGTACCTTTTTATGTTTGGATAAATAAATACTTACCACTGTATTATAATTGCCTATACTGTTCAGTACAGTAACATGCTGTACAGGTTTATAGCCTAGGAGCAATAGATTTTACCATGTAACCTCAGTGTGTAGTAGGCTAGACCATCTAGTTTTCTGTAAGTACACGTTATGATGTTCACACAATGATGAAATCACCTAACAACACATTTCTCGGGACACATCTCTGACATTACGCAATGCATGACTGTACTGGTACTATGGCTTCTTTGAAATAATGACCCACCTAGATCCCTCCAGGGAAGCTCCAAGGCAACAAGCCTCAGTCACAGGCTCAGAGCCCCATCTTTTAATCATGAGCAGAGGATTCATTAGCAGGTACCTGAGGAAAATGTCTCTAGTATGGAAGATGGATACCATACAGACAAATAAAAAAACAGAAACGAAACATTTTGGAGAAAATACAGAGTATGCATGGGGAAGAAAAGAATTTTTAAAGCTATTATTAAAACTTTCATTAACATCTTCAGATAGAAAAGAGAAGATACTGCAGTCATGAAACAAACAAAAAAATCCTATTAAAACAGAGAGATTCAGAAAACAAAAAGATAACTCAATGGTAGGGCTGAAGAAACAGAGAAGAAAGTAGATAGTAAAGAACAAAAAGAAAAGTGGAGAAAAGACAAGCAAGTTTTAGGATCAGGACAAGAAACCCAACATTCAAATAAAGGATTTCCAAAAGAGAGAACAGAGACAACACAATAAGTGAAGAATAAAACAATTCAAGACAATTTCCCTGAACTGATATGAGTTTATAAACTGAAAGGTTCACTGTGTCCAGCATGGAATTTAGTACGTATGCATCAGTTACTGCTCTACTTGTTTGATGGATATTAACTTGCTTAATCTTCACAACAACCCTATAATGCACAATGCAATCCTTAGAGTTTTGTCATGCTTGTGAGGGTATTTCCACATCATTTATCTATACATAGTGAAAGTTTGTCTTTAGAAAGATGAGTAGATAAGAATTTGTTGTTTTGTAGTAAAAATTCATGTTTTCCCACCAAAATAAACTTATTTCTTATATCAGTTAAAATAGTCTCTTGCTGTACAGTCAATTCTCTGTTCATAGTAATGTTCTATGAAGTTGTTGCAAACACTGAATTAGCAAATATTGAACCATTGATCTTAGGGGAAATACAGGGTTAGGTTCCTGCAAGACTCTGGTCACATTTTCACCAATTGAGCAATAATAAACTTTGTTTTATGTCTGTTTCTGCTTAAAAACATCTTATTTAGTATATGTTTTTGATTACCTTTGAACTTATGACCAACAACACTACAACTCATAACTGAATCAAGCTTGTCTAACACATGTGTTTTCTTTGAAAGTACATCACAGCCTTCTTGCTCTAAGGAACATGGCAGCACTTCAGCACCGTGCTTGAGGGATGTTTTAAACAAGATGACCAACAAAAAGCAAAAGAGTTTGAAAAACGTGTCACTGAATAGACTGTAAAAAGAACACGTTTATAGAATGAGAGCTGAAACAAGAAGGCAGGGCATTACCCTGTTCAACCTCAGGGTATGGTGCACATCTGGTGCCTTAACATTTTTACCACTCTGCATATGTCCACAAATGACCATGATAGAGCCATGAGTATTGACTTGTGAGATACAAATAGGTAAATTTTACAGAGGGGAAAAATTTACAAATACAAGATCTGTAAATAATGAGGATTAACTGTTTCATTATTATTGTTATTAATATTATGCATATTAATGGAGAAAATATTTGGTTAAAGGAAACTCTTAGATGTCATGTAAAGGGCATTTTGTTGACCTTGGCACACCCTCTCATACCTTGCCCCTGCAAACAAACCTTCTGAATCAATGAACATTTTTTATACAGTTGTGGCAGTTTAGGGACTACTAACATTTTGCTCCGATCTGGTGGATGTCTAGGTAAGACAGCTCCAAAACCTATGGGAGGCAATCCGGTGACCCTAAAACAAGATAACACTTTTTAGAAAACTTGTTAGACTGTAATGTATAAACTTTCAAAGCCATGTAAAACTAATTTAGGGTTGGATTTTTATGATAATTACTTTTTAAAGAGTTTTCATGTTTGCAACTTTTATGAAATTTGTAAAACAAAACATCCTGGCAAGTTAATGGAAATTTTAGCATTTTTGTCATCATTTTGACTGCATTTTTCAATAACTACAGTATAAGACAAAGGCTATGTCCCATTCACTTCCATGGGGAGGCACTGTGCCAGGTTGCAGGATGACAGCTATGACTAAGAAAGAGTTTCTATCCTCAAAGAACTCTCTATTCCTGAGGAAATGCCTTCATATAAATAACTAGAATGCAGCCCAACTGTCATGTAGGACATAAAATACTCAGAGGACAAAAATAGAAAAGCAATTAATTCTGATTAATGGCAGCTTACCTAACTCCTGCATGTCAGGCAATAGTTCTAATGCACACTTCGTACTTCATTTCATCTACATTTCAGAACAACCCTACGAAGTAGACGCTTTTGTAATTCCCATTTTACAAGTGAACAAACTGGGTTATAAACAAATAACTTTTACAGTAAATTGTAGAGCTGGGGTTCAAAGCTGTATAGTCAGAACCCTGGGCCAGAAAAAAAAACATATAAAGATAAAATGACATTTCAGCTGGGCCCAGAATAAGTAGAGAGTTGACTGGTAAACAGCTGAGGAAAAGAAATTCCCAAACAGAGAGAACAGCATGAGCAGAAAGCATAGAAGCCTACGACAAATGAGCTTGCTGTGTTCCTTTAGTGTGGACCTGGGGTCACTATACCTTTTGCTACTTATACAAGTTCTTTCCTGCATGTCCATGTTCTATAAGTAAAGGAAAGTATTAAGAATACCTTTCAATAATCCCAGAGCTCACTGTTTCCTCATTCAATAGGGCCTTACTCTTCATTTCAGCCAATTCTGTGTTTAAACATACTTGTGACAACTTTTCATGTGTCTCTGATATCCAAACCTGGAAACATAGAAGTCACATATAAGAAAAGTAAATTATCACTAAAAATGGTCAGTTACTAAAATATGTTTTTATTGAAGCACATTCTGATTTTAATTGTTGACTCTAGTTGACATTAAAAATAAATAATATCTCACAGCTGTCAAGTATTTCATCATAAATATGTAAAAATAGCAATTACTGTATGCTGTTGGGAAATAAAAACCAAATTGGCTATTTCTATGAAATAGAAAGAACTGCATTCAATTAAATATACTAACTCTACCTACTTTCTACTTCTTTCTTTGTCCTTCTCAGGGTTGGTAAATTTTAAATACCCTAAGTAAGAAAATGTTTGCAGCAATTACTTCATAAATCACAAAACTTCAGATACCATCATCATCACTGTCATCATTATTATTCATTCTCTATCATAGAGCATAATTCAATTAATTATTAAGCAATTATTTCTTCGCAAAAAAACCTGTAAACTGTACAATGTATTCAAACCAATTGCAGAAGCATCAAGGTTAGCATCACAGGGATCGTAGGAACAAAAATGGATGTAAGGGATTTAATATTTTCTCCATACAAAACTCTAGAAGATCATGAAGCTGGAGGTTCTGAGCCAAGAACCAGAACTCACCACCAAGAAAATCCATTACTTTCTCTGAAAGACTAGATTCCCCAAGACATTTATGAAGCCTCAGAACACATTAATACTAGATTTTCTGTTTTTAAAAAGAGAGACCACTCTTAAGGAAACCAGAGCCTTCAACTGCAAGAGTATCATGGCTATAGTCAGACGTTTTGGGTCCACTTTGCTTTAGTAATAAGGCTCTGCTGTAACTGGGAGTCTTAATTAAAACCATTTTGATTAAGTCTCTGGTGCTGGTTCCATGGCTTTCCAGATCCTTGACTTCTCAGAGCACTGCTCTCTAAGACCTCAAACTCTTGAATTACTATCCTCCCCGCCAAATTTTTCAACTCTGATAATATATCCTTAGCTCAACCACTGTTCTTAGATGTTCAGGTTCAATGGTAGGGGACACTACATTGGGTCTTATTTAACAGAAAAAAAATATCTTTTGGGAAAAAATTAGTAGCTACCATTTGAAGGTATAAGGTTGACCAAAAAAATTAAGCTTAGATTGTTTTTCAGCCTTTTGGCTAAGATCAAGTGTAAAAATTAAGCGTAGACATGCTTTGATGATTTGTAACAGTAAAATATTTCAGCAAATCAACCAACCCTTTGAAAATCATATGAAACAAAGATGTTGCCAAACATAAAACAGAGGAGTAAAAAGAAACAGATAATCATAGAATTAGTAGAGTAAAATGAGTGCTTATTCCGTGCCAGACAATGTACTAAGCACTTTAAATGCATTATTTCAATACATTCTCAAAGCAACCTTCTGAGTGTTATGTATTAATATCAATCATGGTCTCAGAAGGGATAAACAATCAAATGGGAATTGAGAAGAGCTTAATAAAGTATCTCTTTATAAATGTGTGGGAAGCATTAAGAAAAAATCAACACTATTGAAGCACCCTGAGGTTAGCAATTGTGAGGAGCTTTGGGGTAGAACAGTTATTGTAACTCAAACAACCTACAGCTATAAACTGAGGGCCACCTGATAGTTGTATCTTTCAGAACAGAAACTCGGCCACTGACAAAGCATGGTCCTGCAGGGAGGAAATCACAAGAATAAGTGTCCAAGCTCCCTCTCCTCCCACCTCTGGTCACCTACCAGTGCCTCCCATGAGCCCACCCCAATGAGAAGCCAGAGGGCAAGGAGCTCATTGCAACTAACCATATAGGTCAGCCTCTTTGGCACAAAGCAGGGTGAGAAGGGTGGAGAGTGGATCTGGAAATGCAAATGAAGAATACTTGATATAATTTATTCTGTTTTAAAAAAGGGAAAACTAAGGCTGGAAGGGATTAAGTAATGCCCAGGCAACTCAGCCAGAAAGTAGAAGCTCCACAATTTAAGACTCATGCAGTCTGCCTCATTCATTCATCCATCTATCTACATCTACTAAGTTCCAGGACTACACTTGTAAACAAACTCCAGAGTCTCTACTAGCTATGGCATAGTGGGTTGTAGTAAATCATGAGGATAATGGTAATAACAATAGCACATGGCCAGAAACCATTCTAAATTCTTCACATTAAATGCCTGTGACAACTCTACAATTCTCACTTTACAAATAAAGAAATAAAGATATGAAAAGTTTTAGACTCTTAAGTTACAACCTTGTAAGTGGTAGAGCTAAGAATCAAAGAGAAGCCATCTGACTCCAAAGACAATTCTTAAATGCTGTTTTCTGTATCAGTGGCAAATGTTATCTTCCAATATTAGACATTCCTTCTTCATCTTCAATAGAATCCCCAAACTTTAGCTGGGTGTATGGCATTGCAGATCACATTTTTCAGGTTATTTTACACTTAGATGTGATCAGTGACTAGTTCTGGACAATTGAGCATAAGTGAAAATAGTTGTTTGCTGGAAAGAACTTCCAGGAAAAGTCATTCTTTTCTTTTCCTTCTTGCTGCCTGGAATGTGGACATAATGACTGGTTTCCAGCAGCCATCTTGGGTCCTACCCAATGATGGCAGGGCAGAAAACTGGAAGGAATTGGTCTCTGACAATAAATAGAACTTTCATACCAGTCCTGCTATCCTCCAGACCCTTTAGCTGAAATAACACAACCATATATGAACAGTCTCTGTTGATTTCCAGTGTCTGTTGCATGTAGGCAAACCTAATCCTACACCATCTTAATGTGAAAAATCACTTTGGTGTAGAAATGTTCATAACCTGACATAAGGATGTTACTTCATAAAAGCACTTCCATATGTTTAAAAGTCTTTTGGGCTTTGTATATCTGTATATCACAGACTGGAGATTGGCAATTTGGTATGTGAGCTAGCTAAATTAACACAGCACAAACTCGCAGGATAATCACTAAAATTTCCATTTAATTTACATAATAAAATCTAGTTTGAGACAAATGATAATATAGAAAATATCTAATGGATATAGGAAGCTCATTTCATAATATCATTCATATTCCCTGTTTTCCTGAGTATGAATTATTTTTAAATCCCAATTTCCATTCTTCTAGAATGAACTCTTCCCATATGTGCTGCACTTATGGGAAGACAATCCAGTAGACACATAACCTGGGTGACTAGTACAAGAAATGAAAAGACCACTTATGACTTCTCCTCAGGTTATATATTTCACATTGGCCAGACTATTCTGCTGAGGATGACTTACCCTTGGCAGAATCTCTCATGGCAAGATTCATTTTAGATGATCCCCAATTGACAATTCTTTCCTGGATTCTTTACAGGCACCCAGAAAGTACACTCCCCTTACCCACAGTAAAGGAAGCTATATTAGTCCATTTTCATGCTGCTGATAAAGACATACTCAAGACCAGGGAATTTACAAAAGAAAGAGGTTTAATGAATTTACAGTTCCATGTGGCTGGAGAGGCCTCACAATCATGGTGGAAGGCGATGAGGAGCAAGTCATGTCTTACATGGATGGCAGCAGGCAAAGGACAGAGAGAGAGAGCTTGTGCAGGGAAACTTCAGTTATTAAAACCATCAGGTCTCATGAGACTTATTCACTATTACCAGAATAGCATGGAAAAGACCCATCCCAATGATTCAATTATCTTTCACCAGGTCCCTCCCATAACACGTGGGAATTATAGAATCTACAAGATGAAATCTGGGTGAGGACACAGCGACAAACCATATCAGAAGCTCAGGTACTTCTTATATCAACCTTTTCTCTCTGATGCTACAAGCTACTTCCAGAAACCTCCAGTTTGGAGCCTTTTGTCAAACATGAGTGAGACCCCAACACATCAAGTTCCCTGGGTGGTATCGTTGAGGCCCCACTCTCAGGGTGGAAATGAAGGGGACACATTTCCTACCCTTGCCCCTTTGCGGGTTAGAGGGGTGGGATTCACAGAATGCATGCTCTCTCCAGACAACCCCTCCAACTTCTAAATTCTTTTGGCCAGATCTTTTCTAATTGTCTGGGGGAAAGGAAAAGCAGAGCAGGTGGAGAAATAAAAAATTATCCAACCTGGCCTACCCCTCACCCCCACTTCCCTTTGCAGACTTCCCAGCCTAGAGCAGGATGTGGCTAGAGGAAGAGAAAAGCTTTAACTCTAAATGAAATTTATCATTTTGATGAGATATTTTAATTACTGAAATGTGACCAATAGGCCTTTTATTATCTGAGATTGACCATAAAAACTAAGGAAGCTGCACAGGATTTTGTCCAAGCATAAATTAAGAACCTACTCCATAAAGCGGGGTAAACAGGCACTGGATGCAAAAAATATGGATGTCTGTATCTCTGCATGTTTGTGTGTGCAGATGTCTGTGTGTATGTGTATACGCACATGATTGCCTAATATAAGTCTCATTTTTTTCAACATAACAGTTACACCTGCTTAAGCAAACTAATATACATAAAAAAGTAAAGTCTAGTTTCTGTAAGACTTAAATTAGGGCATATAGAAATGGAGCAGCAAATGAGAGTGATGGGATCAAAATGCTGGGTGGCCTGCTTTCATTCCCATCCCAAATCTCTCGAAATGACAGAGGATATTTGCTAGAATAGACTCAGAGATACAGCAGAAAACAAGGGATGTACACTCAGGGGGCCAAAATTGATACAGAATTCCTAAAACAGGAACGCCAGATGTGATTGTGGTGATATTGGAAAAGCTGATCCAAAGTCGTTCCAGGAGAGAATGCTGAAACCTGGGACATCAACCCCAACCTCTGAGGCTATGGAGACAGGAAGCAAGAGGCAGCCCTAGCCCAACAGCTTACTAACGCCAAACATTTTCCTTTCCCCTGCAATGGCATTTAAAATTATTCTATTTACAAACATTTTATCCATAAACCCCTTTCAGGTGCTTAGATATAAATGGAAGAAACATCCATAAGATTATACTGGTCAAAATACTATCCTACAATGTCAAAGAAAAAAAAAATACTTTAACCAATTAAGTAAATAATTAAATTTCCCATATCTGGTATAATTATATCCTTTGTATCCCTTTTAGGAACACTAGTTTTCAAATGTAATATTTTTATTCACTAAAACAGTTCATATTTAAGCTTATTTGGTGATTCTTTATTCCTAAAATGAATGTTAACATACTTTTGTCCTATTCATTTATTTGCCATTTTAAATCCAAAATATCTGTGATGCTGTTAATATTAGCCTAATTTGTTCAACAATGTTGTCCTGTTAGTTCCAAAAATGCCTTGGCATTGAGCCACTAGCTGTATAAAAAAATCTGCTTAATAAATTGCTCATGTATTTCTTGCTTATTTATGTCTGACAAGTTCTCAGCTCCTATGACATAGCATCATATGTATTCTGTAATTAATTCTTCTAAATATATGGTATTCAACATATTTCCCTTTCTCAGGAGTGGTCTTTCTTTGGCCTCCCAGTGGCTCTCACTTAAGTATCAGCCTCACATGCTAGAAAGAAACATAAGTTATTGTGATAGGGCCTTTGGCAGTATTGCAAGGATCCTTGAGCGAGAGACTTTACAAGTTGAAGCAACGATGATAGACATACTCTTGATGATTTTAGTTTGAATGGAATTCACCCTGCTATAGATATGTAGCACCTGAATAAATCCCAGGTAAAAGACCATAGTTTAGGATGCTATTACCCATTAAGCTTAGAATAAGACCATCATGGCAAAACAGTAGCTTTGATTACTGTTCTCCTGTGAATCTGTATCCCCAATGGCCTCACTTGGCCTCCTGAAACCTGAGGGGCCACTGAAGTAGGAAATCAATTATCCCACCATTGAAACCTGATTCTGCCAAGAGATGGTTCCTTTAGGATTCAGCTCCAGAACCTCAAAGGAAATCATACCCAAACCTCACTCCAACCCATTTCAGTTCAGGTGTACCTCACAGCATCCTGATGCTCTTCCTATCATAGCATCCATCTTGCCCTTTGCCACCGTGGTTATGTGCTCCCATTTTTCCTAGGAACCCATGAGTTCCTGATAGACAAGGACCTTGTTTTGAATTATGTTTCTTACCCTAGTACTTAGCATTATGCCTGGCAAAGTCATGGGGCCTCAAAAAATGTTGAATGTGGAACTTCTTCACTTTATCCTCTTCCCTCTCTACCTCCTCCTTTTCCTCCCTCCCTGCCTTTTTTTGTTTCCTTCCTTCATTCCTCCATCCCTTACTTCCTTTCTTCCTTCTTCCCTTTCTTCCACAAATATTTATTGAACACTCACTATGTTCCAGGCATTGTTCTAGGAACTGGGGATAAAACAGAGAACAAAACAGACCAAGGTCCCCACTTCCACAGAGTTTGTATTCTAGTAGAAGGTGACAAATGATTAACAACTAAGTAAGTCTAAAATATGTCCAACAAGGTGTCATGAAGAAGACTAAAGTAGGGAAAGGGGATAGAGAGATATGATAAGAATGGACTGCTCTTTTACATAAAAATGGGTAACTGGCTCATTGAACAAGTGGGACTTGTAAGTAGCTACAATCAGAAAGAAAACCAATCTACTTTCCCTCCATCACTGCCCATCCACAGTCATTTGGAGGGACTAGTCCTTTCTTACGCTCCTTGATGAAACTATAAGACAGGTCCCAGGGCATTTCTGGTGACTCTCAGATAACATAAAAATTCTCTGGCTACTTTTTTCCAAGAGTATTTTCACTGAGGTAAGTAAAATGCCAGTCCCATATAACAGTCAAAACTTCAAATTTCATGGAAAGATTCTCATTCCTCCTCCTTGGGGCCACTTTGGCCTGGCCCACTATGTTGAGAACAGGAAGCACAGTTGGTTTCTTCTCAATTATCCCACTTGGGCTTCTTCCCTACTCCTCACCTCCCTCTATCTCCTTGGGGACTGATGCTGAGGATATGTGGATACAAGGAAGAGAGAGAGGTAAATGCAGGAATGGCAGAATGTAATCTTGCTTTGGTTTCCCCCAGGCATGTTTATCTTTGACCCTCTCTAGCACTGGTGGATATTCAAAGGTGACTTTCTTGGGATGTCCTGGTAGACTCTGGGATCACCTCTGGGAACATTGGATGGCATGTCCCATGATACAAGATGCTTCTGGCTAGACTTAAATGTCTTGCCCGAGCTCCTGGAAACCCAGCTAGACACCCTCCCATCTCTCCATTTTTCCTTCTGTAAATATTTATTGAGTACTCACTATGAGGTACTCTTCGAAAGGCTCTGAAATGACTCCATGTCATTTTCTTCTTCCCCGTTGTCCACACTGGATCCACAAAAGGCACATCTGGGCTCGAGGATTCATACATCCTTGCTCCACCTTTAGGGGAGCTGGCTCCCTCTTTCTGCTCCGCTTCCTCTGACCAGTCACTGGAGCCTATGACTAATTTTGCAAGGCACACAAGGGTTCTGGCAGATGAGACTTGGAGCACACTCTTTCCAAAACCCTCTCTGTGCTATCAAAGTCCTTTTTAGGCTTCTTGCATTTTAATTCTCGTATATCCCTCATGTGACTGGGAGCCTATTCGCACCATCTTCCTAGAGGATCTTGCATAAGTGACCTAATTTTTACTTTGGCACACGAAGCTATTGTTCTGTTCTTAGATTTTCAGAGCCTTAGCCAAAACGTAGACAAAAGTAGTCCCATTTTAAACTCTGCTACAAATAAATGATGCTCACATTAGCTCTTGCAGCAGCATTTAAGGACAAGGACACCTTCAATCAGCTAAATGAAAATGCTGGTAGACGCACAAAGCAACCACTCAGCAGCAATCTTGCAAAAAAAACCACCCAAACCCAAAAATGTTAAGAAGGCATTCGGGAGGGGAAACAGATGGGAATAGGGCTAGCCAGCATGTGTGTGGACATAATTCAGGAAATAGGACAGAAGTTATGGCTAAGATGTAAGAAATCAAAGCCTCAACACATATGCAGTGAGATATACAATATCCAAGCCAGAGCAAAAAATAATCAGGTCTATTTTCTACAAGCAAGATGAAGTGTAGGGGGGTAAAAAGGCCAGCAAACTAGAGAACAGTTTGGTATTGGTACTCGATGAGGCAATTTGGAAAAGTCTTTAAGATCTTAGCATTTAGAGCCAGAGGAGAACAATGAATTTTAATTTTTAATATACTTTCTAGCTGTTTGACTTTTCACCAGTAATTAAGCTTCACTTGTTCTCAGTTTCCTCATCTATCTAACATCGATCATATATGATACCTGCCTGAAGAGCTGTCCAGAGGATGAAATAAAGCACTTTTAATGGAAACGTCTTGAATTGATTTGATTCCATCAATAGGATGCAATCACAAAGCAACTTCGTTTTAATCAAACTGCACCTTCCCTCTTACAGCAAGTTATTTCCTTTTGTTTAATAACAGTCTTAAGCAAGTCTCTTCTTGGCCACTGCTGTCCCTGCCCCAAGGGCAGTACACTCCCTCCTTCTGCTCTGCCATATCAGGCATGGCCTCTCACCTTCAGGTTTTTAGGCATGTGCCTGGACCCCGTGTCCTCTACATTCCAGGACATACATATTAATCTCTCTGAGTGGCTCCCTTGAAACCCCTCTCAACTGGAGAAAGAGGGGCACAGAACCCACAACTATATGAATCCTCTTTTAACTCTTCAGACTTTTGTCTTCAAGGACACACCAACTCACGCTGGTTTATCCTAATTTAGTCTCTTAGCAGGTCCTGCCTTGGTGGCCTGGATTCTTGCTTTAAGGCATGTGGTTCCTGCCAATTATCAAGAGTGTCTTTAGGCCCTCATCAAAACTCTGTGACAACAACAAGAAGAATTTGTCCATCCTCTTGCTACATCCAGCCTCGCACCTGGCACGTGAAGGTGTGGGTGCTGGGCTAGTATCCCTTCCTTCTCTTTACACTTGGGACCTTGGGCGAGTCATTTAAGATCTGTAAGTCTAGGTTTAGAACTAGAATAACAATATATTTCTTGACAGCTTTACAGCTTTGTTGTGAAGAATGAAAAACAAGATGGATGGGCCAGTGCTTTATACACAGAAAGTCTATAGAGAAAAATGTAAATAACTCTTAAGATAGAGAATAGCAGTTTCATCAGAAATAGTGATTCCTCAGTCTATTTTCTTTTCTATCTCATACACATTCCAAATCTGGCCGGTGGAGGACAGGGTTTCAATGGCAATCAACAAAAAGACATAGAAACAGCAAATAGTACTATTTATTTACACATTCTCATTAAACCTGAGGTTTGACCACTGTAATGCATATAATATACGGGAAGGAATGTTTGTGGTTCCTATACCTCATAGTTCACTTCATCTCACTTCCTCTCACAACCCAGAGACAAAGATCATTTTTATACAGGAATCAAAACTAAATGTTTTTTAAGGACCAAAGTCTCTAAGTTCACGCCAAACAACGCCTATCTTGCCCAACTTACTCTTATCCTGACCACAGCCCCATGCTGAAGACAGCAAGGTGAAGCTGGGTTTGTGAGGGAATGGAGCAAGGTGGATGTTGACTGAGTTGGGCATCACACTGCAGAGCCCCATCCACACGCTGGCTGATGACCCATGAGGCAGCCTGGTACAAAAGGAGGAGGGTTGGGTGGAAACTGAGGAAATATCAGATTCCCCCGAGATCTGGGCTGTGGAGCAAGAGGTAAACCTGAGCAGAGAGAAATAGAGTGTCAGAGACACTCTGTGTGCGTGTAACACAGAGACATTGGGGTGGCTATGGAAATGTTTTACTTTAGAGCTATGTTAGTTCCTGCAAGTTTGCTCATTCCATATCCAGGCAGCTGTCACCTTACAATAAATCCCCATTCTCCAGGAGATTCTTATTACTCTCTGTCCACCACAACTATAAGAGGAAGGAAGGAAATAGTACTGCCATGATAAGCTAATTTGTCCTCATCACCTTGCAGAATGGAGAATCTTTTAGAACAATTTCCAATATGGAATTATGCCTCTTTTTACACCTGATCTAAAACTAGCCCAGCCTTTGGGGGCAGAATGTGACACAAACCCAATATTTTCATCACCTGTACAACCATCCTCATCAAATCACCAGCTCTTCATGCCCTGAGGCCATCCTCTAAGGCTAAATTGTCTTTAGCTAGCCCCAAAGCTCCTAATGTTATAGGGCTCAATTTGGGGGTCTTCTAGGAGTTGAGCTCCTGCCTTATGCTGACTGGACAGACACCTAGGTAGCCAAGCAGTAGCCCACTCACAGCAATTCAAACAGGAATCACTTATGCCACAAATATTTTGCTTGCAACTGGATTGTACAAATGTTATGAGGCTGTTAATAGCATGTTTTAGTTACTCACAACTCCACCAGCTTAAGATAAGTACAAAAGACTTGAAACCAAAGACCTGGGTACAAACTCTCTGTCTTCCACTCCCTAGCTGTGTGACTTTGAGTAAGTCGCTTAGCCTCTAGGAGTATCTTTTCCCTTCTCTGTGAATTAGAGATAGTAATAACACCTATATCACAGGGTTATTGTGGAGGTGAAAGGAGACATCTAGCAGAATATAGCTGCTTCAGTTGCAACAGCATCATAGCAACAGGAACAATTTCCTAGGCACTTGTATGTGCCAGGCACCATGCCATGTACTCAACTTGCTTCATCTCATTTAATTGACCCAATCATCGTATGAGTTAGGCACATTTTACAAGTAATGTTGCTTCAGCACACACTAAGTCATCTAAGTAACTAATACAGTTAATGAGGAACAGTCCTGCACAAAACACTCCTCCCTTTACTTTTTCATGTTTCACTACAACAAAGATTTCAGACTTAAAGTCATAGCTACTACTTACTGGGGATTCATCGGTTCCAAGTTGCCGATATGTTGAATTACACAGTTTTTTAACTTTCTCAGGACCCTCTATATCATAATCTTTGGGAAAAGCTTCTCTGTCACGGTGCCTTAAGAAAAAATTAGGAGTCCATTAAGAGACGAAGTTTATTTATTCTGTATTGCATTCAGATTTTTTAAATTATCCAATGAAAATGTTCATATTTGCAGCATTATTTTAAGTATAAATTTACTAGATTTGTGATATATAAAGTATTTTCCATCTCTTTTCAAATAATGCTGAGACTACTTCCTAAAAGCAACCTAGCATAAGTGATAAAACTAATATCACCAAAACAATACTTACCGAACACAGTAATAGTAATTACTCAGTGATTCCAATGAGCTGAATCTTATTTAATAATGTAGATTGTTTACCAACAGTAAATTCTAAAGTAAGACATGGTAATATCTTGGAAAAACAACTTGCCACTTTAGAAATTCTTTCTACCATGAGTTTTAATTACAATTTTTTTCAAAACAAGACAGCAAACTATTTGCCCATATTGATTTATAACCTGTGTTTCCTGCTTCTAAAGAGGCAATAAAGGAAGCTGATAAACATGAGGTAGAAGAAAACATTTCTTAAAAATGTAGATGGAAGAAGGAAAAAATATACCAAACATCTTGATTAAAAGGCTGATTAAGAATAACAAGAGGCAGGGCACAGTAGCACACGCCTGTAATCCCAGCACTTTGGGAGGCAGGTAGATTCCCTGAGCCTAGAAGTTCAAGGCCAGCCTGGGCAACACAGCAAGACGCCATCTCTACAAAAAATACAAAAATCAGCCGGGCATGCTGTCATGTGCCTATAGTCCCAGCTACCTGGGAGGGTGGGCTAGGAGGATCACCTCAGGGAGGTCACTGCTGCAGTAAGCCATGATTGTGCCACTGCACTCCAGCCTGGGCAATAGAATAAGATCTTGTCTAAAAAAAAAAAAAAAAAAAAAGAAGAAGAAGAAAAAGAAAGAAGAAGAAAAAGAAGAAGGAGAGAGAGAGGGAGAGGGAGGACGGAGGAAGAAGGAGGGAAGAGGGAAGAAGGAAATAGCGGATTTGGGGATAGAAAAGGAAAAAGCAGGATAAGTGGCTGGGGACTGAAGTAGCTATTTTTAATAGAGATTTCTTGAGTGAAATACAGAAAGCTAAGACTAAGCACCTCTCAGAAGTTACCTTGCTTTAAGGATACAGGGCTAGAATTCTTTAGGGGACACTCAAGTACCCAAGAATTCAATCATCCAGCCATTTGTTTATTCCACAAATGTTTTAAAATTAATACTACATGCCAGGCACTTTGGCAGGTGTAGAGGATGCAGTGGGAAGCGAGTTTGATGGAGTCCCTGCCTTTAAGTTGCTTGCGGTCTAGATAGAGAGACACAAAAAGAAGAAAAATCTACAACATGGTAAGTGTAGGTACAAAGCTGGAGAAGCAGAATTGCTCCCCTTAACCGAGATTGGGCACCCAATCCAAAGGGCATCCAAGTCATGAGGCCCTTTAGGACCTGATCCTCTTCCCCACCCCCACTGGACTGGGGCTTAGCCCCTCCACTACATTCCCATTAACATCCTCCCCTCCCTGCCTCTGAGTATGACAACAGAGCTCTATAGTAGAACCAAACATCTTGATTAAAAGGGTGAGTAAGCAGCCAGGGAGCCCAGGGTTGGACAGCAGGCAGAATACCGCACCTGAGCCCTCTTCTCTCCTCACATCTGAGCATCAAAGTGCAGAACACTAAATGCTTTTTGGTAACCTACCAGCATTTTAGGAGAGCCTAATTAGGAAGTTTTCATTTAGGTCCTCAGTGGGCATATTGGACAACACAAGCACCAGGAGTGGTAGAGTGAACAGGGCCATGGCCTGAGTCATTGCTCAACGAGGTCTTAGCTGTGTGACCTTGGGCAAGTTACTTAACCTTTCTGTACTTCCATTTTCACATGCATAAAATGAGGACAGAAATAATAACAATACCTTTTAAGATCTTAATATGAATTAAAATTTTAAAAAATCAGAAAGTCCTTCATATGCTATAAAGCATCATAAACATCTATGTATAATGAATTCTAATTGGGCTCCAAAATCTGGGATACATTGGAATTTTATTTGCCATAATTGAACTTAATTTTTCTTCCAAACTCTCATTTTGCCAAGTGAAAAATCTTGAATATTGGTCAATCCTGGATTTCTTCCGGTTCTGAGGGGTTTGTGTGGTGCCACAATGCCAAGAATCCATCTTTGTTGCCATCACTTCTCCTTACTTACATCTGCAGAAACACTCTCCTTCCCCTGTGGTCCTCCCTTAGGGATCCATGCAGGTCTCTATCCTCCTGGCCTTGCCACAGAGACTCCTAGGTAGACTGGTGCTCTGCCACAAGGTTGCCACTCTCTAGCCCACCAGATACCTTCTAGTGTCTCTCTCCACCTGGGTTCCTGGAAACTCAGGCACATCCCTGGGTTATGTCAGACCCAAAAAACAGATAGTTTTTCATCTCTCCAGCACTCTGGGGTTGGAGGACACTGGGAGCCCCAACCTTCAACAGTTCTGAAAACATTACCCTGGGAATAGGGTGTGATGGGGAGAAGTGATGATAGGTCCTGATATGGTTTGTCTATACCCCCACACAAATCTCATCTTGAATTGTAGCACCCATAATTCCCATGTGTCATGGGAGGGATCCTTTGGGAAGTAATTGAATCATGGGGGTGGGTCTTTCCCATGCTGTTCTCGTGATAGTAAGTCTCATGAGATCTGATGGTTTTATAAAGTGGAGTTCCCCTACACAAGCTCTTTCTTGCCTGGGGCCATGTAAGACATGATTTTGCTCATCATTTGCCTTCTACCATGATTGTAAATTTTATAAATTACCCATACTGAGGCATGTCTTTATTAGCAGTGTGAGAACAGACTAATACAGGTCCCATCTAGCTCCAGGATTTCCAAAATCTTAACTCAAATTCAGAATCCCAGACAAACTTAAACATTCTCAGCTTCTTCTCTGGCCTTCTCCTTTTTTTGTGCATGAATTCTTCATTTGCTGAGGAACAAGGTGGCCTGGCTCTTCAAGCTCCCAGATCTATCGGGCTTATGCTAAGACTCAAGTTTCTGAACTCCAAATCCAATAATTTGCTCTTTTGTTACTTGCTGGGTCATTCTTTCCTGAGGCAATAAAACCAGAGTATGTCCCTACAGCAGCACACAAATGAAGAGGAAACATACCGGTAATATTTCAGCGTATTTGCCCCAGGGCCCACCTCTTTATTAGACACTGAAGAAGGCACAGAGCTCATAATGCTTCTAGAGGCCTACAAAAATAATTACTATTAAATTAGACTATATATATATATAATATAATATAATCCAGCTTGGATTACACCTGTCTTTATAGCATCAATAAAACTACTATTTTTAACTTTTTTTTTTTTAATGGAAAAAGGAGCCCAAGAAAGCAAAGCTATTTATGCCATGAAAGTCAGTATGTGGCCTTAATCGTTTCACCATATACTTTAAGTTTCATGATAACTAGATTCTTACAAAAGATGCAGATATGTTCTTTGTTCATATAGCAACCTTAGATAGCAGCCAAAAGCCTAGCAGTAAAACCACAAATCCATAATTAAGGAATTTCTTTGGGGGACTGAGCTACTGTAACTGGCATTTGCTCATGTCTGCTGGCTGCCCATGATGCTGTGCCCACAGCCTGCAGGGCTCTGAGAGATTCACAGCCTAGAATCTGCCCCTACTCCTAAGAGATTGCCAGCCTAGCAGAGAGAAATATACATGTTTAAAAATTACAAAATGTATAAAATATACTGTATGAAATATAGTAAAATACATAGACCCAAATAACATATAAAATATATCTTTACTATATCCTCTCTCCATTATATACATTTACCATATATAAAATAATTAAGGCTTTCTAAAGGAAATAGGAGACTGAATTAATTCTCTGACTTTATTATGTTAGGGGAACAGTGGCCTGTGCCTTAGATTTCCTGAGATGAACTGAGAATCATAAACTGAGGAAATAAATCAATAGATTGAGAGTCTCAAATGAAAGGTGACATATAAATGCAAAATATTATTAAGTATAACGGTAATATCCACAATAGGATTTAGTTGGGTATTTTTAAACGCTTTGTCAAAACTCTTATAGCTTTTCTGTGATTAAAATATATATAAATAATCAAGGTATAATCATACATATTTCACATAGCCTTATTCTCCTTGCTACCTTGTTTAGTCATCAAATGACTTGCCATGATTTTTCATTTGTTGCAATGAAAAATTCTTCATGAGAAAAATAAATAAATGTACTAAAATAGAATTTAGAATGCCTCTATAGCAGTAACTTTCAAACTCTTTGACTATAGTCCCCAATAAGAAAAATGATACACCTTTTTTTTTTTTTTAAGATGGAGTTTTGCTCTTGTTGCCCATGCTGGAGTGCAATGGAGCAATGTCAGCTCACTGCAACTACCGCCTTTCTGGGATCAAGCGAGTCTCCTGCCTCAGCCCTCTGAGTAGCTGGGATTACAGGCATGCGCTACTGCTCCTGGCTAATTTTCTGTATTTTTAGTACAGTTGGGGGTTTCACCATGTTGGCCAGGCTGGTCTCAAACTCCTGACCTCAGGTGATCCACCCACCTAGGCCTCCCAAAGTGCTGGGATTACAGGCATGAGCCACTGCACCCAGCCAAAATATGATACATCTTAATCCACATGTACACGTATTTCCATGCATAAAATTGAAACCAAAATTTGGCCAGACACGGTGGCTTATGCCTGTAATCCCAGGACTTCAGGAGGCTGAGGTAGGTGGATCACTTGAGGTCAGGAGTTCAGACCAGCCTGGCAAACATGGTGAAACCCCGTGTCTACTAAAAATACAAAAGTCAGCTGGTTGTGGTGGTGGGTGCCTGTAATCCCAGCTACTCAGGTAGCTGAGGCAGGAGAATCATTTGAACCAGGGGAGCAGAGGTTGCAGTAAGCTGAGATCATGCTACTGCACTGTAGCCTGGGTGACAAAGTGAGACTCTGTCTCAAAGAAAAATAATAACTGAAGCCAAAATTTGACAAAACAGTCTCTACCCTCATAGGAATTTGGATACTTTTTATTCTCTTATTTTTTTATGCTATTATCAATCTACTAAATTGAGTTAACAATACATTAATGGGTTGTAAAATATATTGCTCTAGACCAGTGGTTTTCAATCTGGTTAGAGAAGGGGATCAATTTGTGGCCCCCCCGCTCCCACTCCAGAGACAATGCAGACTTTTGGCAATCCCTGGAGACATTTTTCGGTATTATTTCTAAGGAGGAGAGTGCTATCAGTGTCTAGCGGGTAGAGGACAGCGATACTGCTAAACATCCTAAAACACACAAGACAGTCCCCAACCAGAGAGAAGTATCCTGACTAAAATGTCAACAGCAACAAGGTTGAGAAAGCACTAGAGAACAGCTGCATCTCAGACTCTCAGTGGTTCCCAAACCTAAGTACTTCATGGCGCAGCCAAACTTTCCCCCAGAATGGATGGGGCCAACACAAAGCTGCCAATCTTTTGTTTCGACAAGAACATTCAAAATAAAATAATAATCTATCACCTTTCATCAGAAGGCCTCTAACATCAACAATCAGTAAAAACCACCTCACAGTCCTTCAAACGGAATAGACTTAGCTATCTGAAAAACGAGCTACAGTGAGTTGCAGGACTGAACAAACTGGAGTCCAGAGGTGCAGGTCAGGAAGATCCCTGCAGCTCCCTCACGCTGCCCCAGGCCAGACAGCCCAGCTTCATGTCAGTGGAGGAGAGGCTGGTCCTAGGATCATAGGATTCTTAGGTCATAGGATTCTTCTCACAGGAAAGGAACCAGGTTAGACTCTAGGGTTTCTGTGGTTGTGTGTTTATGTGGGACAGGGGAAGTGGGAGATTGCAAAGGAACCAGCATCTTTGTCACTGCCCCACCTTTCACATAGTTTAATAATTATTCATTCACGTATCAGCTTTCTCATTTGACTGAAAGCTTCTTAGACACAGGAATTATTTTTTATTCATCTTTGTGATCTCGGTATGACATATTGTAAATGCTCATTAAATCTTAAGTGATTGACTGATTGATTGATTAAATGAATGTTCTTACATTTTGTTACTGTCACCTTAATACAAATGCTGAAAGCAAAGGCTTTGAAACGTGTCCATAAATATGAAGAGTGCCCCAGTTCAGTCTGCAAAAGCACACGTAAAGAGGGAGTAATTATGCATATAGAGATGCTAGTGCTTTGCAACGCTAACTTGTCTCCAGAGGAATTATAAATCTACTTGCTGAATGAGAAAACTCTCAACATACATATGCATAACACTAATTGCAAAGGGGTTTGAATCTGAGCAATGTCTCACATGAGAACAATGAAAATCTGAGCTGAATTCTAGCTTCTGGTTACTTGACAAGAAACACACATTTCTTTGCGGATTTCAAAGATGTTTAAAATGTTTAGTTAAGACTCCAGATGGTAGAATATATTAATTTTAAATTTTATAATTATTAATGTAGTTCACAATCATGCTATTGTATTTTCTGTTGTAAATCTAATCCAAACGAGAAGCGAAAGATACTTTTTCTGTTAGGTTTTTATAATCATCTGCTGTCTAGAACTTTAACGGAAAATTATCCTTGAGAGTCAGCTATATTCCCTAACACATTAGAAGCATAAAACTGATAGAATCAAAGACTGCAAAGAGACATTTGACAATCCTCTTTGAAGATTTCATGGGCAAATGATTTACATGCCAAGGTAGTGTTATTCGGTGGCATAGCCCTCCAAATGACAAATGAAGACTTTTAGGTGTCTTTGCAGAATCATGAAGAAAATTTTATGTTCTTGGGAAAAATTGTGACATTTCAGACTTATGAAGATAGACTTTGTTTTTCAATGTGTCTCATGCTGTATGTGATTTGTGCATCCATAGCCATGAAACCACAAAATTTGAAACTTAACTGCACTCAAAAGGAAACCATTTGACAGAGACAGATAAATGAAGTCATCTTTCACTCAGCTTATATTGAGTGGCATGTAAATGAGATCTATCATTATTATGAATTTTCTTCATAGAAAATCTTCAAAAACAGGAAGCCCTATGGAGAATATTGAAAGGAAACAAAAGGAACACAACAGTTGGAAGCTTTGTCTATCGTAACAGTGTAAATGTTAAATAAATGTTGTCAGTCTGATTAACTGCCAAACACATGACTTTGAAAACAGCTGAAGGGACATGTATAAAACAGGGCAACATTACAATTGATAATCCCACCTGGGATACTTTTAGAGGGAAATAAAATGCTAAGTACACCAAGAGTGGTAAAAAATGGGACTGTCATGATCAAACCAGGATGAGAACATTCTGTCACCCGATGTTTAGACAACTGGATCTCTATTATGTTCAAACACTAGGACACTTCTGAGTTTTCTTGATCCTCTCCTTCAAAACAAGTTGCAATAGCTGGCTGAAGACACTGGGTGGTGGAAAAGCAGGACTAAATAGGGAGTTTTTAAGGGGCACTGTACATTATAAGTACTGTAGTCCCAAAACACCTTGGCGGTATATCTGGCATGGAGTGACATGGAGATCAGCCCACCTCCTCCAAAACAAAAAGCAAAGAAACACTCGAATACTTGTGTAAGCTACTATTCCAATAGTCTTAATATTACTGGCTTTAATCACTTGAATTAATTATTCCAGAATAACATCAAAAGATTGCATTATGTCACCTTAAGAAATATTTTAAATCACACTTAGAGCTTTGCATATTGAGTAAATAATACAAGGTCTTTTGGTTTCAGATCAATTTGTTTCATTTACATTAGAAAATAAATAAGTTTTTCTTCAGGAATAGAATCTGAAATTAAAACGGACTTGCATAATGAACATAACTACACAAATGCACATTGTCCCCTTTCCTTCCAGAAATCATTCAAAAACAGTGAAGGAACTGAAACAATTAAAAGCAAATAAAGTTTTGGCAAAATCACAGGTTATCATTCCCAGATTGTAACATGTACAAGGGCTACTAGAAGCAGCCAAAATCCAGCTGAGGCCAAGTAGGAGTGCTGAGAAGAGATCAACAAGATTGCCCCAATGTGGGACCTCTCAGAGTGCAAACCAAGTTACATTTCCTGCAGCTGCACAGACAAACTCTTTCACCAGAAACAACCAAAAACGTTAAATATTTTACATATATATATAGGCCAGGCATGGTAGCTTACGCCTGTAATCCCGGCACTTTGGGAGACCAAGGCAGGTGGATTGCTTGAGGTCAAGAGTTCGAGACCAGCCTGGACAACATGGCGAAACCCCATCTCTACTAAAATACAAAAAGTTGCAGGCCTGTAAATCCCAGCTACTAGGGAGGCTTGAACTCGGAAGCAGAGGTTGCAGTGAACCGAGATCATGCCACTGAACTCTAACCTGGGAGATGAAGTGAGACTCCATCTCAAAAAAATATGTGTGTGTGTGTGTGTGTGTGTGTGTGCGTGTGCGTGGAGAGAGAGAGAGAATGGCATGTAAATAAGAATATTACATACTTCTAATGTATTGGACATTAATGGAGAATTTTTGGGGTGAAAGCTAGAACCAGCAAAGTAATTAGAACTTCAGAACACCAAACCTACTCCCTTAGGATGTTTACCAATGTTATACATTGGTAATGGCTTTAGGTCCAGAGGCTCAATAACTTTAGGGCTACAGGGAGCTCCAGAGCCCATCCTAGGAAGGGGGTTTCACAAAAAAGTCTTCTAGCTGTAACAGACATTGTGTTCAGCAATATACTTTATCCTTCTTTCCTGGGAATACAGGAGGTGAAAATTCCCAGCACTTGCAGTTAGTAAGGCCATTTGACTAGTTCTGGCCAATAAAACGAATATACACAGAAATGATATGTGTCATTTCTGGGCTAAGGCAGTGAAAGCTTTTATACAATGTTCAACTCTTTCTTTTCCTCAGTCAAGCTGATTCTCTAAATGTCTGTGTGGAAGAGTACCCACCTTCCACCAAAAACCTACAACAGACATTGTAGGAATAGAGAATCAACCTTCATGTAATACTCACTAGAATTTTTGCGGGGGGGGGGGGGGTCTGTTTTTTATCACAGATTATTACATAGAAATTAGTATTAAAAGTAGGCTATGGGTGGTGCTGATATCACAAAAATTTATATATATATACATGTGTGTGTATATATATATGCATATATATATGTGTGTGTGTGTATATATATATATATATATATATATATATATATATATGGCATTGGCTAAAAGCCAGACAGAAGAAAATAGGAAACTGGAAAGGCCAAACACTTTATAGCTAGAGTAAGTGAGAAGTCAAATCATGTACCTGCTGAGATTGAAAAAGAAATTGGAAAACTGTTAGTTTTGTGTGTGAATTGCTATTGGCTGTGTTTTCCAAGGTATTTAAAAAAGAGAATGAGATGAATTCAGGAAATAATTGACTGAATTTCAAGAAGAAATTCAACAGAAATGAGTGATTCCAAAATGTGGGGCCTTGAAATGTTTAAAGAGCCAACAACTTTTAGATCCCAAACAGTAAGAGAGAAAACTGACAAAGACTCTTTTGAGACAAAGGTCCCTTAAAGCTCTGCTTTGCAGCCAAGTTCATCCTATTGCTACACCCTCCTAGCAAATTAAGATACGTTAGAGCTGTCAAACGATAAAATTTCAACAAATTTAAAGATTGACTTGGCTTTTATTCATGATTCTAGTATCTGGCAACAACTTACTCTGGAAAACAGAATGAGCTAAGCAGAGGAGGTTGGCTCTATGGGCAGAAAAAGAGAACAAAAAGTGGATTGGCTATTTCAAAAGTTTCTTTCCTTATAGGTTTAAAACAAAGGGGACTTCCTTATTAGGATGACTAAGACAGACTGTAATCTCCTGGTTTTTTTGAAAACTGGCCTGTTTCAAAATTCACTTTGATTACGTGGCACTTAGCACAAGTGATTCCATTCTGGCTTGGTCTGGTCTGCTGGGGCCAAACACAGAAAGCTGGTTCAAAACAATGGCCTCCCATAAACTTGGTTTAACAGAGCAAATATCGAATTAAGGAAATGGCCAAACAGAAAATCCGAAGGTTTCTGATTTCTGTGACAACAACAGTTTCAAAGTGAAATTCAAGATGTTCTAAAGAGGACAAGTAAGAAATACGGTAAGTCTAAGAAGTTTATCTGGTTTATCTAGAAAGAATTGAGGGTGAGATCACCAGCATTGGGAATGAACTGAACTCAAATAAATAAAAAAGTACTATTTTTAAGAATTGTACTTCCAAATAAGCCAGGAGTCTACATTTGTAAATCCTTTGACTGTTTAATATTTAAAATATCCTTTGGCTCCCAAACATCTGAGAACAGAAAATGAACCAATTGAGCCGAACACTGGAGATGCATGTAGTCCAATACCCACTGCAGGCATAGAATAATGGAAAAGCAAAGATCACACCAGGGCAGAGCCAAGACCACAGAGAACAACAGCAAAGAGAACCGCTACCTGAGAGCAGAATCAGGGTTTCATCAAAGAGCATTCTTGACACCAGTGTAGAGTTTCCTGAAAATGTCTGCTTACTGCAGACAAATGACAGCTCTGTCACTGCCATTCTTCTTCTTTCTGAGTAGGTGTGCCTATTATACTTATCCTGTTCCTGTCCCAGCACTGTGTAGTTGACTCTTGAACATGGTTTGAACTGCGCAGGTCCACTTACACCGGGATTTTTTTCAATGAAAGTTACACTAGGTATGACTGCTTCTCCTGCCTCCCCCTCCACTTCTTCCATCTCTTTCTTGCTGCCTTATCTGCCACCTGAGACAAGAGACCAGCTTCTCCTCTTTCTCCTCCTCTTCAGCTACACAACCTACTCAATGTGAAGACCTTTATAATGATCCATTTCCACTTAAGGCATGAATATATTTTCTCTTCCTTATGATTTTTTAGCAATGTTTTATTTTCTCTAGCCTACTTTACTGTGAGAATACAGTATATAATACACATAACACAAAAAATGTGTGTTAATTGACTGTTGATGCTGTTGACAAGGCTTCTAGTTGACAGTGGGCTATTAGCAGTAAAGTTTTGTGGGAGTCAAAAGTTATATGCAGATTTTCAACTGCACATTGGGCCAGCAATCCAACTCCCATGCTGTTCAAGACTGAACTGTATATTGGGTATATCAAATAGGGAGGATAAATAATCCAGATTTTTTCCACAGGTTTTTGAACCAAGAAGTACCAGAGCTAGTCTTAGTAGAAAAACTATGGCATAACATGAGCAGATTCTGGATTTTCACCTATGACTGGATGAAATTTGGGTTATTTTGGTGAACATTTGGTTGGGTGAACATTTGGGTAGATGGGTGAACATAGACTGCAGGTGGAAAGAAGAGTAAAAACAATATTTATGACCTGCCTAAAGAATACAACTTCTGGTGTACATGGGACTTTTATAAGAATTAAGATAAAATATTTCAATATATTTGAAAAATATAAATGATAGTTTCTGACCACCATGCAATAAAACTAGAAATTAACAACATTTTTTAAAGATCCTTCTTTGATCTGGATATATTTAAATACTTAATCAAACAACACCTGAGTCAAAAGATCAATGCAAATTAAATTGCCGAATTTCTTAAAAGTACAGACAAATTAAAACACTACTTATAAGAATCCATAGGATATAGCTAAAGCAGTACCCAGGGAAAAATCCAAAGCTTTAAGTATTTATATCACTAAACATGAAAGAAGAAAAGCAAATAAATGAAACATCTAATGCAAAAGCATAATAAAAGAACAAGCAAACCAAAAGAAATAAGAAAAGCAGAATAGTTCAAGATAAAAGCACAATTAAGTGAATTAGAAAACAGAAAAGAGAGCCAAGAAACAAATGAGGAAGGAAACAAAATAGATAAACTCCTAACAAACCAAGAAAACAAAATTGAGGGATATAATATCCATACAATGAAATATTATTAAGAAATAAAAAGAAATGAAGTATTGATAAAAGCTACAACACAGGTGAACGTTGAAAACATTATGTAAGTCACCAAGGACCATATGTTGTATAATTCTATTTATGTGAAATCCCCAAAATAGGCAAATCCATACAGACAGAAAATCAATTAGCGGCTGTCTGTGGCTCAAGGGCTGAGGGCTGGGAGAGGTCTGGGGTAAGGGATAAAGGGAGTAGGATTTATTTTGCGGGGGTAATACAAATGTTCTAAAATTGACTGTGGTGATTGGATGTACAACTTGATAAATACTAAAAGCCATTGAATTAAATACACTTTTAAAGGGTAACTTATACGGCATGTGAATTATATCTTAAAAGTTGTTAAAAATAGAATATAACCGTCAAAATAGAACAAAAGCACCGTAATCATTAAAGACTACTTTCTATAACCTATGCAAATATATACAGAAATTTAGATGACTTACATGACTTTCTAAGAAAAACTATTTTCTGACACTGCCCCCAGCAGAAACAAAAAGTCTAAATAGACTATTTCTAAAGAGAAAATGGAGTAAATTATCACAGAGCTATGAGTTATGCCCCAAAACATTACTAGTGGGGGAAAAATTCTTATTTGTGCCTGAAAATCCAGCAGGATATTTGGTGTGCCTTGACCTGCTCGTTTGTCAGAACTACGTGGGCAAGAGCTGAGACAAGGAGCAAGGCTTAGCACATTACATTAGCCACACTGACTTTGACATATGTGGAAACCAACCAATAGTACTTTCAAATTACTTATGTTTATTATAGGATTGTTTTACACACAAAGAAAAATTCAAATTTAAAAACCATGCAATCATTCCAGACTAAATTTTTCTATGACATAACAACTAATTACTTGTTAGAGGTCTGGGTGGGAGATCACAATATCTTAACCTCTGAGAGACGGCCTGCCGTGGCCCAGTAGCCTTATGGGTATGCATCCCTACAAGGAAAGCAGGTGCTACTGATTTTTGAAGGCTCAGAGTTCTTATACAATACTGAGTGGGGAATTCCCTTTCTGTCACTGGATCTATTACTGGATCTATTAGGAGTGTGGCTGTTCACACTCTTGCTAAAATGGCCATATGCAAACTAGCTAACCTTAATGTGTTGATGCTAGACACATGCCAGCTCTGCTGTTCTCACCCATCTAGCTGTTATTATAGTTTATGGATATGTAAATTAGGCTTCATATAGATAGATGGATAAATGCTGTTAAGATACTATGGCCACCTCCATGATTAAGAGTCACAATTCTTACAATCACACATTCTGCATCACGAGATATCAGTCATTATGTAACAAAATATGCCCACATGTACTTCCAAAGACTCTTTGGGAAAGGGTAGTATTGCCTTCGTTTGGAAACTAATGCACCATGCTTCAGCTTTCCTTGGGGATCCTAGGGACTAGGTGAACCTCCTCTGGAAAGCTTCCCTGGTCCAACAGGCCTAAGTTAAATGCTCCTCTTAGATGCTGCCTGAGCACCCTGCTTACCGCTAATCATAGCACATATCACAGTACATTGTAATTGCTGATGTAACCCTCCCCACCTCCAGACCCACAGTAACCTCTAACATTCTAAACACAGGGAGAATGTCTTAGTCATTGTCAAATTTCCGACCCAGCAAAGTGCCTGCAATAGAGCAATGGATTCATAAATACACTTTTAATAAATGTCATTTTTAAAAAAAAGTGCTCTTCTAGGAAGAAGATAGTGAATAAAAGCCTAGTGCTTTTTTTAAAAAGCTTATTTAATGCTTCTGGATCCTTGCTGAGCAATTCAGAGTTTTTCCACATGTTTAAAAAATTGTGACAAGTTATTTATTCCCATATTTTAATTTCAAAATAGTTTTTTCTATTACTTTCTAAATTATTTGCAATGAAATTCACTTTGCAATAAATAAATGGTATTATATTAATTCTTCCATTTAATTGAAACTGGAACAATCTGATTGGTGAAATAGTAACAAAGAAACATATAATATTTCTGCCAATTAATTCTCTTTGTTAATGTGTCACAACTTAAATAAAAATAAAGAAAATATATGGTGTGACTAATGACAATTAAAACATAATTGTATTTCAAATGAAATCAAGGAAACAGCAATAAAGGTTAGTGTTGCAGTAAGAAGGTTGGGTGCAATGGCACACATCTGCAATCCCAGCACTTTGGGAAGCCAAGGTGGGAGGATTACTTGAGGCCAGGAGTTCAAGACCAGCCTGGGTTAATTATAGTAAGATCCTCATCTCTACCAAAGGAAAAAAAAACTTTTTAAAAATTAGTCAGGCATGGTGGTGCATACCTATATTCCCAGCTGCTTGAGAGACAGAGGCAGGAGAATCACTTGAGTCCAGATATTTGAAGTTACCAAGAGCTATGATTGAGCCACTGCACTCCAGCCTGGGTGACAAAGCGAGACCCTGCCTCTAACAAAATAAAATCAAATAAGAGTATTCAAATTTATTCATAACTTTTGCAAAGAACTGCAAAGATATGTTTCATCTAATCTCTACACAATATTTCTATTTTCTGCCCATTACATCTAAGATCAATTTTTGAAAATTGCATTGGGTAGGTACAAGTGGGCTGAGAAGGGAGTTTAAAGTCAAAATAGCATCAATTGTAGGAAGTCCCCAATATATTAGTGGGTTATGTTCTAGACTTTTGCTGTGAAACTGGATGTTTGGAATTTGGTATTCCTTCTCCACCACAGTAGCTCTCTCTAAGACCACCAGCCCAACACTCCTTCCTTCTGGGTGCATTCTCCGTTTTTGTGGCTCTTGAAGAGCTCCCACGTTTCCATTTGCCGTCGCCCAGTCAGATGACTCCAAACAGGTACTTGGCCCAGGGAAAGAAATATGGCCTGTAATTTGTGGAGCCAGAACTGAAAATACCTTAAAGCCAACCTTTCTTTGTGGGATGAAGATGTAAGTTATATATTCCAGAAGTGCAGCAGCCATGTTTCCCACACTTTTCCACAATAAGATGAAGCAAACCCACAAAGAGGAGAGAAGGGAAACACAGTGAGACCTGGTAGCATTTTCATCCCTCGTTCCAGCTGTTCTTAAGGCCCAGCTTACCCCTGCCCTTCTCACCTGGTAATCAACCATCCAGGATTATTCTGAGTTAATTCATTCTGCTTTTTTTAGGCTAGGGAAAGCTGACCATCAGGCACTTGCAACCAAAAGAGTTCTGACCAGTACATACAGAAAATGGTGCCAATGGGGATAGGTTCCCAGGGAAACTCAGAGAAGTTTATCTAACAATACTAGTTCGAGTGCCACAAAACCCCTTGATGCCCAAATCTGGGCTTCTCAATGTGAATCTCTCCTTATCAAAATGTCACTAAGCCCCACATTCTTCTAACTTCCTCCCCCAACCACAACACTCTTACCTAGAAAGAGATCATCAGTGAGGTAAAAGAAAGCAAGGTTGGTGAAAAAATACCTTATCCATGAGGGGAAAGACTACAATAGCATTACAACAAAGAGGGGACTCTAATGGCTCCCACAGTCCAGTTAGGAGATGGTCATAAGGGTAGGGGGTTGGCTTGAGGCAGAGGTACTTCTGTACAGCAAGGATCTTTTCTAATCCAAGCTTGCCCACATGGTGAAATGCCTCTTCTATATACTTTGCCTTACCAGGGCTCATCTTGCATGTAGAATTATCTTATTTTTGTAAATGCCAGTTAAATTGAGCAAACTTTCACACAAAGGTCATGGCACAATCATTCTATAACTATTAGTTTTCAGAAAAAGAATTTGATTAGAATTTCATAAAAGAAAATAGCATTGAAAGAAAAATACAGTCAGGGCAAAAGAAGGCAGTCTCCTGGATTTTGTCTTGAAAAATAGAAAACATAGTACTTTCTCCAAAAAACTACTATATCCAAAAGCATTTGTAGGTAATGTGCATATGTTGAGGAATGAGAATGTAGGACTAGATTAAAAATAACCGTGGTGTAGGATCCACCATTGTAGAACACAGACGAGAATGAAAGTGTGGTTAAACCAAATGAATGTGAATAACATCATCCTTTCTACCCAACGCAAACTAGCAATTAAAAAGATATTTTTAAAAGACTCGTAATAAACCATGGAGAGTGACTCAGACACTGAAAGAAATGAAGTATTGTGTCTAAATTCTGATCCTTTAGAGAATGTTTACTTCCAGGGAAAAGCTGTAGAAAGTGATATCAAAAATTTTAAGTAATTTTACTTATTCTTATTGTGAAAAAGAATTCTTATTGTGAAAATATATTTTTGTTATGGAAAATGTAGAAGTAGCAAAGACAAAAAAGAAGATGACAAATAATCCATAAATCCACCATCCAGTAATAAATATCTTGTTATATGGTAAATATCTTTTCAGTGCATATAGAATCATTTATTTTATTTTATTGAAACAGGGCTTGTCACCCAGCTCTGTCACCCAGGCAAAGTGTAGTGGCTCAATCTCAGCGCACTGCAACCTCTGCCTCCCAGACTCCAGTGATCCTCCCACCTCAGCCTCCCAAGTAGCTTAGACCACAGGGGTGTGACACTACACCCGGCTAATTTTTTTTTTTTTTTTTCAGTACAGATTGAGTTTCACCATGTTGTCCAGGCTGGTTTTGAGCACCTGGGCTCAAGCAATCCTCTTACCTTAGCTTCCCAAAGTGTTGGGATTACAGGCATGAGCCACTGTGACTGGCCTAGACACATATTTAACCAAAGAGAATTCCAGTACATGCTGCTTTTTTATGCTTAATGAGATTAAATTTTCAAATATTAATCTTTGTACTTCTCTTTACTGAGCCCCCCTTTAAAATAATTTTTACTCTAATAAATCAGAGATACCCACAGTTGCTTTGGGACAAATTAGGACTGTTTCACCAGAAATGTGAAGAAAAATGGAGTATTGTTGATTAACTTCTGACTGACAAAATGAAATGTTTCAGTTCTGAGTAAGATATTTTCTTGAAAGTCAGGCATTGTTGAGAAACAAAAGGCCTTTTAAATTCTTTAAGCTTTTATTAACAACAAGACCTAGAAGCTCCCAAATATACCACAAGGAGGATGACTTTGTAAGTAATCTTCTCAAGTACACTTTAGAAACTAAAAGAAGGGCTTTTGATAAGTCTCAGGCTAATGGGAGTAAACCATCTTGGGCAAACCACAGCATCCATTTGTCCTCTCTCCAGAGCACTGAGAGGGAAGATGAGTTGAGTATCACTGGGCTAGCTGCAAGTCACCACGTTGCAGGTTGAGGTGCCCCACCACTGTGGCTGCAGGGTGAGCAGCCTAAGTTGGAGGTTATGGGAGGACAAACCTGACAGGTATCTGCAGTCCCCTGCAAGAGTCCAAGTGGGACCAAAGCTGGAGGCAGAGATACCAAGTCCTCAACAAACCAACAGGATCAGCCACAAATATAGCAGCAGCAGGGACAGCAGTCAGACCAGAATGAGGCAAGCAAGGACAAGGACCTACAGTAGATTTGGAGGCCTCACTCCTCCACCCCCACCAAAACGTCACATAACCTCAGCCCTTCTTACACACACAGATGGTAGTGGGGGAAGGAGAAGGTGGAGGAGGAAGGACTCAAAGAATGGGCACTGTTCTGAATGAGACTATTTTAACCTAAAACAAGCTGTTTAACTCAATAAGACAGAGATAAGCTTTAATAGGCATATTTGAATTTTTCTCTAGTAACCAACAGTTGAAAAGTTTGAGGATTGGTTTTGGAAAGTAAATTTTATATATGCATCTCAGTTATGTGCATATTTCTAATTCTGCTACCCACTAGAGAGTGAATATATTCCCATGTTCTGACTATTACATCATCTTAAATGCCTGCATGATATTATAATTTGGATTTTTTTAAGTATGAGTTGAGAAATAAAAATATCTCTTTAAAGTGTAAATATCATTTGTCTCTACATTAAGTCAAAACCTCATTAGTACCTGTCAGTTCTTGATGGTATGACACACACTGCAAATAGGAACAGCACAAACTTAGCTTCCATTTAAAAATTCCTTACTATTTTAACAGAAGTATATGTTATGCCCTTCTAAGGTCATTTCTACAGAGGCGTCCAAACATACTTCCATGTTATGCTATTACATCAAGAGCTTGGCTGTGAAAATCAGCCCTGGTTTTAGTGGGGATTTTGTACTACAGTCTTTTACCTCAAGGCCTCATTAAAATATCAGGCCCCAGCCTGCAGTGCCTTTTCGGTTTGTCTTTATTCTTTCTGCCTGCTCATTTGCTCATTTATTTGAGAAAAATTAATTGAGCACCAACTGCATTCTTATCCCTTGTCCTGAGGCTCACCCTTCTTTTCCCCTTCTGACTATATATCCAAAAAGCCCCTTTGAAGCCTCTTCTCTCCTTTGTCAAATTTTATGCTATTTGCATGGAAACCACAGAATCAAACTTTTAAAAATGTGTACAGGTTAAGAGTTAATAAGCTAACAACTAAAGACCTGAATCTATGTTAAAGGCAGAAAGATGAAGTCTTGATAGAAAAGAAGCCCTTGTGGATTTCAGCAAAAGGACAGGCTGAAGCATGTAGTTACCAAAGGGCCTCATTACTTTTTTCTTTGCTTTTTATCCTAGTTCTCGAATGTGTGTTAGAGATGTAGAAAGATGGGATTGCTGGCTAGCAAAGATCTGTGTAACTCAAGCTTGGTCTCCAGTGACAGGAGGGACTCTAAATGCATCCAAGTTAGTACTGGAGAAAATCACTGATTAAATAGAGGAAGAATGACACAGCAAATTAGAAAATCCAGATAGTCTCTTTTCTATTTAAGTGCACTCATGATACCCTGGTGCCTTGGAACTGGGTGCTGCTGTGAATGTGAAGTGCCTTAAATACATATAAACTTCCTGTTCATACAGTGCAGTAGGGTGAAGTGTGAAGAGCTTAATGGAAAGATTCCCCCCTTTAATTCGAATTCTAATTTATTGCCCCAGCCCAAATGATTTTGTGTGAAGTCTTTAAAACTACAAAATTCCCTACCTCACAATTATCACCATATTTCTTCCCTTTTTTCTGTTTCTCCTTCTGGTTTCTTCCTATAGGGGACAGGAAGAGAAACTCCCAGGCTCTTTAATTTGGGGCTGAGTCAGGAAAGAAAAGTAATTAAAGTCACAAATACATAAAATTAACCTGAGTCCTTAAAACTAAATGTCACCATGGAGACCAGAGCAGGAACTGTCTCCATGGAGATTTCAATGAATTTGTTTTGCTTTAAATTATTATCACTTGTTACCAGATGTCAATTTGGTCAAGGAAAAGATGAATGTGAATGAATGAATATAAGAATTAGCCTCACATGAGAGAATTTGTTAAGGGTAAGTCTGAATTATTGTTGTTCTCAGTATTTCATCATTCCAATGAGTGGGAAGATACCCTAACAGAAAATATTTCCCCTTAGTTTAATTCTAATGAAATCACCTGATGATATGGCTCCATAAATGCTACAGGAATGAGTTGGGTAAGATAAATCCTAGAAAAGACATCTCTCACTCAGAAGCATCAAGGTGTGATGAGGGTGATATGGCTCTATCTATCAACCACTTCAGTTGCAAGGAAGAGGTGGCTCTTTGGCAATGTTTTATCCCAGCAATGGACCAAAGATATCCCCTAACAAGGATTTTGGATATAGTACCTTATAATCTCTATTATACACAACTGTTTTTAATATGAGTAATGAGGTCAAACAGATCTGTCTGTATCACATGCCAGATAAAGAGAAACACAGGGAAAAAATCTAAATGTTTGAACTGTTTAATCAGAGGAAAGTCAAAATTCCTCCCAGTTACAGATTTTATTTCGAACCTATATGTACAGTCACTTAACTGACTGAAAACTCAGTTGAGAAGTCATACAAATGGTATTTATAGATATTAGGTCTTCATCAATTAAATAAGAAATCACTAATAAAAGATATTAAAATTTAATAAACATTTAATCTGTCATAAATCAATAGAAAGCTAACAATTATAACCAAAATGTATAAAAATAAGTCAATGACACTGTTCATTTAGAATTTTACACAACCTGAATTTTATTCAGCTTTGTAGGACAGATCTTGGTGACTGCTTGGATACGGAAGACCAAGTATGGCAACGATACAGTCAGCATAGAAAATGCTAGTGCTTCTCACATTTGACAGTCAATTCTTGCTATCTTTATGTTCTATACCTTGAATGCTCAATTAGCAAATACAGACATACAAGGTTAGGTTCCTGTGAGCCTCTGGTCACAATATTTTTGTCAATCAATCAAAACATAACCTTGTATTATGTGTGCTTCAGTTTAAAAACACTTTATATAATGTATATTGTTGATTCATTAACATTGAACTCACTGCCAACCACACTATAATTTAAATTTGAATGAAGCTTTCTAACACATACATTTCCTTTGTAAGGCATGTCACAGTCTTCTTGTGCTTAGCATGATGCTTAGGGACCATTTTACCATATCACTAACAAAAAGCACAAAATGCAAAAAAAAAAAAAAAGGTAGCATTAAGTACACCATGAAAAGGATACTTGTTTACAATATGAGAGCTGAAACAAAAAGGCAGAGCATCACTTTGTTTGACCTCAGTTGGGAACGTGCACATTGGGCAACTCTTTTTTTTTTCTTTGCCTTTTTTGCTGCTCTGAGAATGTCTACAGATGACCACAAAAGTGCATTAAGTATTAATGTTGACTTAAAAATAAATTGTATCAAGTAGGTGAATTTATAAACAGAATCCAGAAATAATAAGGATTAACTGTATTTGTCAACTATTGAAAAAGAGTTCTATTTCCTGTGAGGCTGTTCTTTACTATTCCACTGCATTTGCCTATTCTTTTTTGTCCACCTGTGGAGTATCTATCCTTTGTTCAAAACCCTGCTCAGGAACTGCCCTCCCCACTACACCATTACCTTTACTTTTTATAATCATTTCTTTTTTGCATAAATCAGATCATACTGAATTTACTGATATTATTCTCCTTTACTGCCCTATGGAGTTCCTTGAGGTCAATGGCCATGTCCTAATACGTATAACTTCTACTGTGCTTAATATGTGACAGGCCATGTGTTAAAGGGTGTTTCACATGTCATACCTCATTTAATTTTACAATAATCCTATCATCCCCCTTTTATAGTTGCAGAAACAAGCCCAGAGCAGTCAAGTCACTTGCCACAACACGGAGCAACAGAGTTAGCATTCAAACCTAGAGCCCAAGTTTTAACCATTATGCTATGCTAAATCAATAGTGTTAGCCACTGATACGGTTTGGCTATGTGTCCCCACCCAAATCTCATCTTGATTTGTATTCCCCACATGGGGAGGGACTTGTAGTCCCCATGTGTCAAGGGAGGAAGGTGATTGAATCATTGAGCAGATTTACCCATGCTGTTCTCATGATAGTGAGTTCTCATGAGTTTGGACAGTTTTATCAGTGTTTGGAAGTTCTTCCTTCACCCTTCTCTCTCCTGCTGCCCTGTGAATAAGGTGCTTGCTTTCCCTTTGCCTTCCACCATGGTTGTAAGTTTCCTGAGGCCTCCCCAGCCCTACTGAATTGTAAGTCAATTAAACCTCTTTCCTTTATAAATTACCCAGTCTCAGGTATTTCTTTATAGCAGTGTGAAAACAGACTCATACGGCTACCCTATATTATTAACAGCTTACAATTTTCCAGGAATGATGCTAAATGCTTTGCACAAATTATCTCATTGGATCTGTTTTTCTATTTCTATGTTCCCAACATGTAGCAAAGTGCACGACACACAAATGTATGTTGGGTTGAATTTAAGTCTTCCTATTCCCCAGTCATCCTTCTAAAACCAATGTATGAGATTCATCTATATTTTCAGCAGTGGCTGGAATGTCTTACAGTGTTCCATTACCCTTCTCTCTTCACCAGTTTCCTCCCCTCCTTCTCATTTATATTCTTCTGTAGTTTCACCATTGAGGTCTGTAACTCTCACAATGCACTTTTCAAAGCAATAGTGGTGCAACAGAGAGCAGAAGCACTGTCCCTTTGCAAAAGGTCTTTCTCTTTAACAATAACTTCTAGTGGTGATTTATATTATGGCCCAAATCCCTGTGGGGTAACAGAATCATAGAAGAGCTAAGTGTTTTGCTTGAGAGCTGAGGTAAGCCCTACATAAAGCTAAAAGAGGATTTTCTGTTTTCCAGAAACAGAAAATGAACTTTGGATTCCAAAGCTTTGGATTCCAAATCTGTATTACCTTTCATACTGAGTTCAAAGGAGGAAGAGAGACAGTTTCAGAGTTGAGAAGTAAAAGCAGAAAAGTAAACTTGTTGGAAAGCAGGAAATAGGCTTTAGAAAGTTTGCAAGGCAGAAACTGCAGGTGTTCCAAATACTACATGAATGAATGGGATGAAGTAGGGCTTAGCCTTAGAGCTTGAGTAAAAATCATTCATTTTCTTTCAAAAGCAAAAATATAATGTAGACGAGATTTGTGACTTCTTTTAATTTTGCTTTTTTCTTCCCAATTCTCCCAAATATTCCAACTACTCCAAATGTAATTATTGTCAATAGTAGAGCCAGGAAAGTTAATTCAAAGGAAAGAATTTGAAAAGTTCTAAAAGTTCCCACTTTTCTTCCAATTATACATCACAGTGTTGCTATTGGTCAGTGTGATATTTAATTCCAAAAAATCTCTTTTCTTAAAGAGAAAGTGAATTCCCAGGCCAAGGTCTAAAGCACAAGAAGTAAACCAAATGCTTCCGGTGGCCAAGCAAGAACTTACATGAGGGAAGTTCCTAAAGACAGAACAACACCCATCTTACAGTATAGCTAGTGCTCAGCTCTGATGCATTCACAGTTCCCAGAAGAAATAAAATCCTCTCTGGCCAGGACTTTCAAATTTTTGAAGATGTAACCCTGGATTTATATGTGAATCTCCTAGTTTTAAATGTGGTCAGCTAATTAAAATGGGAAAAAAAAAATCAAACAGAGCTCATGCCAAACAATGTCTGTTGGCCTTAACCAGTGGGAGATGCAGTTTGCAGTCTCTGACTAGAAGGGCCCTTGAATGTAGCCTAGGAAATATGAGGAGCCTCGTTCAAATGATTCCATGTACCCGCTACCTCCAGGAAATGGCAGCCCTGGAGGCTGGTCCTCTAAACAGGCATCTCCCTCCTGCTGTGCTCCTGGCCTCCAATCCCTTTTATGAGTAAGTGGCTGTCTCCGAAATGTGATTTCCTGGCCTCTGAGAGCATCCCCTTTGCAATCCCTATTTATACACACCTGCTCTGTGTGAATTAGCTAAAACCTCAAGCGGCAGGTGATTTGGCTGGTGCACGGCCCAGTGTATGCTAGGGAGCTGCCCCTGGAAGGCTCTTCTATTTCCTCCTGCCTGCTCCAACCCTCCCTCCCACTCTCTCCATCTCTCCTTCAAAAATATTTATTTTCCTTTTTTTTCCTTTCTCTCTTTTCCTCCTTCCAACTCCTCTCTCGTCTTATCTTTTTATTTCTCACCTTTCTTCTCTTTTCCTTCTTTCTCTACCTTTCTTCACAATTTTTTTCATTCTTTTTTCAGTTTCCTCTCTCGTCTCCACTCCTGTCCCCTCTCTATGACTCTTCTTTCCTTTCTTCTTCCATACTCTCCCCTGTTTTTCCTCCCCCCAGTACCTGGGAACTTGGGGGGACCTCGCTCACCAGGAATACACCAACACCGGTCTCGAGTATTTCTTGTGATGAGAGCGGAGGGTCAGGGAGCCTTTGCGCTCCACCAAGTCCAGGGGTCCGATCTCTAACCCGTGTTGCCTGCTGTCGCACCAGTCCTGGAAGGATCTGTCAAGGCTCTCCATGGCAGCCCTCGAGGTACAGACCTCTGAGGAGTTCTCTGTGTACCTGTCCTGCCCGACACAACTGCAAGTACCAAAATTCGGCGTCTCTTATCTCCTAAGCAACCTGGGGCGGGGCCAATGGAGGGGCGGATCCCTTCAACGTGACGGCCCAGCGTTTCCTAAATGTAGTCGTTACTGATAAGAAACTACGTTTCCCAGAATGCAAAGAGGGTAGTGACCGGGCTACACAGACGATGAAAGGGGGAACTGCATCCTGGGATCTGCAGTTTCGCCTGTCCACCAGCCAAATCCTGAGTAGCTCGGCGCAGTTATGGGGGAGCAGTGGGTCAGTTAAGGACCAAGAGAATAGCAAATTCCCTGAGTCCCGAGGGGCTCTGGGATGTCTTTACAGAAGTTTTTTTTGTTTTGTTTTGTTTTGTTTTTATTTTTGTTTTGTTTTTGAGACGGAGTCTTGCTCCGTCTCCAGGCTGCAGTGCAGTAGCATGATCTCGGCTCACTGCGACCTCCGCCTCCCAGTTTTAAACGATTCTCCTGCCTCAGCCTCCCAAGTAGCTGAGGCACCCACCACCACTCCTGGCTAAGTTTTGTATTTTTAGTAGAAAGGGCCCCAAAGTGCTAGGATGACAGGCAATGCCACAGCGCCCAGCTTTTGCAGAAGTCCTTTTTACCGCTCATCATCCACCACGCCTTCTGCTTACAAGTTATTCATAGTAAGTTTGACTAAAAGGGAACAAGGGAAAAGCCCCTGAAACCCAAAATATGTCATTCTATATAGCTTTCCTACCTGAGAAAGAGGAGGAGCAGACCCATCTAGCAAATCAGCTAAAAAGTTTGAGGATCAAAAAGCCTAGCTCCAGTTACAGATCCTCCGTCAATTTTTCTGAATACTAGTTTCTTCCTCTGAAAAACAGAAGAGTGGGACCGCGAAGTGGAGTAGGCACAAGAATCGCCAGTCCCTTCAGGCTATGACGTTGCAAGACTCTAGGTACAGTTTAGGACTCTGGGCATTCAGATCCCCAGGACTTGTCAAGTTCTCCTTATTGGAATTTTTTATATTTTGTGACAAGACAAATTCATCACATTATTGTGCCGTCTGTTATATGTGGGAAGGAGATTTCAAAAAGATTACAGCATTGCCTTCAAGGAGTTACTGGATAGCTGTGTTATAGAAGAAAAGATGCTTATTTCATTTTTGACTTTCCAAGAAAAGAATATGCAACACATCAGAATCATCCTCCCCTCCCTGGCCTTCGTCATGTACTTGAAGGGCATTAATGGACATTGTCCTTGCAATCACTTACCCAGCATAGTTCTTAATACAGATATCTTTAGTGTTGAATGAACGAATGTTCATTATGTTTGATTACCTTAGATTTACTTGCCAAAATATCTTACTCGAAAAAGACAACATGTACATAAAAATTCAAACTTAAAAACAGAGTAAGAGACTATTCACATTACAAATAGATTCTTTGGTTTTAGAAGATAAGTTATAGTGCTTCCATAAATAGTCAGGCACTCTTCTGTATCAGATGGCACAAATTTGATCACCTATAACTACTAAGTGCTTTTCCACAGTCTGTGGTGCATAGTGTGGCTGCCTGTGGTATGCTAAGGTCTCTATTTTACTGACAGCCACAGTTAAAAACAAATAAGCAGTCCACCATCACCAGCCAAGTGCTAGGATAGTGCTGACTGCTATTTTAGCCCTTTTCTTCTAGGAGGAATGAAAAGAAAAATATAAGTTAACTTTAAAAGGGAAAATATGATCCATGTCAAGTTCAATTTTGTCCAAAGCACAGCATATTGCTGTTGCTCCAAAAATATTATTATCATTGCTATCATCTGTTCTTGTGTTCATTTTACTTACGTTTAGAGTGGCAGCAACATAATATATGTGCAACCAATATGCCAGATCTCTGCAGACAATTTGACTCAAAGGTGGAAGTCACCCAAAGCCAAGCTCTTTCCACAGTGCATGAGTGCTGCAGAGATTTAAAAGCTTTTCAGCACACCAAGGAGCAATAAGTTAAGAAAACATGCAAAACAAACATAGCTTGTTATTTTAGAGTTCCTTAAGTCAAGCTGATTTTGTGAATATGCTTTTTGTTATACTCACTTTCTTATTTGTATCAAATTTATAAACTTCACTGTCTTCTGTGTCCACTACTACTTCAACATCCTTGTGCTAGAATTTATGATATTAATTCTGTGATATCCTCAAGCTTATATGCATTCCATTCTCCTTGTATACATCAATACATACCGTAGAATTTTTGGTTTCTTGATTCTTTATCATAAAATATGAATAGAACAGCACTTATTGCAGAGGGTTCTTATTAGAATTACATAAGATAATAAATACATCTAAAGCAAATAGAAGAGTGCCTAATAGATGCTCAGTCCTCACTTAAATTTAAACTTCTGCTGCTAGTATTATTACATCCTGATTTTGTCTTTATCATTTGTAAAAATATCCTAAAATGTGGTGTGTGTGTATGTGTGTGTGTGTGTAGTTTAAATATACTCACTGTCTTTCAAGCTTTGTCTGTTTACAAGCTCTTTTTAATGAATGTCTTTTTTATTTCTATTTTAATATGAAATTTAATAGCCTGGATCAGAAAAATGTAGGCAAGATATTTGGATATGGTACCAGTGATAATGATAATTTTGCATTCCTATAGAATTCTTTCTCTTCAAGACTAGTAATAAGCTTTATGTTTTATAAATGTAAAATCACTGATCCTCAACATACTGAGTTATCCCTGTTTTCCTCAAACTTTATCAAACCACTGCTGAAGTATAGCACTTAATGCAATGTCTTCTATTTATATTAATCCCTTCGCACCATAATATCCTTTTGGCAAGAAAATTAGAGCTCAGGTGGGGGAGGAATTGGGGCTTTTCTGAAGATAAGTGCAGACAGGCCAACTCAGGAAGTGAGTTTACGCTAATAAATTTCCTTATTAGCTTTATCAGATTCCTGACGAGATTGCCAAGAACTGAACAGGACAGCAGACCTAAAACAGATGTAAACCAACCAGATGGAAATGTCTATCGGGGCAAAATTCTTTGCCATCTTCTTTCCCTTCCTGTCTTGATCTGTGCTCAATTTCTGGAAAAGCCCCTAAAGTCACCAGTAACATGTTTTCCCCCACTATTAAAATTACTTCTCTCTATCAGATGTCTTTAAATTATTCTGAGAGACAAGAATTTAACATTGCTTAAGAAAACTAATTTATGCTATCTCTATGTCAAATCTAGTTTAAATATATTAAAAACTCCTATTTAAATTGTATAGCACTCAGAAATGAAAAACTAAGCAGTGGTGTCCTAATCAAGGATTGTATAGTTATTTTTTTTCTTCTACAGAAATAGGGACTTCCTGTTACCCACCACATATACATCTATGGTTTCCCTTTTGAGTATTCTTTACAAAAAGTTGGAGTCCACCTGCTATGTCAAAATGAATAAGAGGTTCTTACTCAGATAAAGGGGGTTGTGGGAGCTGGGGGTGGGGAGAAAACAGACCTCCCATCCTCAGCTCCTCTTGTCCCTCTTTCCTTTACCCTTTCCTTCTCCCTTCTTCTTTGGCTTTTTCCAAATTTCCCCCTTATCCCTTCCTTTTCCATGTCCTACTCCTTTTCTTCTTTCTTCCCCTATTTCTCTCTCTCCTCCTCTGTCTCTCTGTTTCCTTCCTCTCTTCTTCCAACTTTGAGAAGTAGTATGGATTTTAGTCAGAATCTATTGCTGAGAACCCAGGTATAAACCAAATGAAAGCAAAATAATCAGACCTAGAAACCAAGGCCAAAATTTATATGAGTAAGTTTATGTCTAACAACCCAGGAACTCTCAAAGGAGTCAACTTCAGCAAAACTTCAAACTTCTTTCCTTTCCTGTAACTGTAACTACCAACATCCTTTTTTAGAATGATTTTAACCTTGAGTATGATTCCTCTGTGCATGTAATTTGGACTGTGAGTCAGTTAGGCATCTACTTGTCCTTAAGCCATTATCACTAGCTAGCATTGATTAAGTGCTAACATGCAACAGTAATTATTTCTGGAACTCTTACTGTCAGCATGGGGGATTAATTTATTAAATATTCAATGTATACTATAATTTATTATAATTCAGCATTTCCTTTATTTTAATATTGAATCCTGCCAACAAGTGAAATACCTTGACAGAGTTATTCATAATTATTATGATAAATTTTAATGCCCAAGATTAGTAATCACGTACTCTAGCATAAAGGTAGCTTAGGGACTTTTTAAATATCCTATAAGTTGGATATCCTTAATTATTCAAAGACTGAATATCCATTTTCATAAAATATTCTCTTCTTTTCTCCCCAGTGTTGCTTTGCTTTTTGGAACTTTCATTGTTTATTAGCAGCAAAAAGAATGAGACAATTTAGCTACAAGTTAAGAGTTCTTAATGAAGGAGTGGTACTTGAAATTAAATTCAGTATTGTTGTGGCTTTCTTTGTTCTTCATGGTCTTTAATCTGGATGAAGAAACCTCATCTCTCAGGGAAGATGCTCAGAGAAAATCAGGGGGCATAGGAGGGGGGTCCTTTCTACTCTGAGGGTGATGGATATTTGCCCAAATCCCTAGTAAGCCCAGCCACCAGTCATGTGGTGAGCAGGCTGGTAAGGAACTGACTGAGAGGCTTCCCCCAGAAGGTCAGGTGTCAGCAGGCAGTTCCCGGTTGTTGCATAGAACAGAGGCTATTCTAGAATGAAGACACCTAGTCACCAATCTGGGGGTAGCAATGGAAAGTTCAGGGAAGAAGCTGAAAAGCTTCTTGATCTTGTCTGAAAAAGAAAAAAAGTACAAAAGGAAATGAAGTTTTCCCTGCTTTTAGGGCTGAATCTGAAGTAGTCATCTAATTGCTTTAACAAAAATGAGGTCCAGGAAGTTTCCAAGTAAAATGATAATTTCTAGTTAAAGTTTCTATAATAGTAGTGACCCGGCTTTGTTTATTTAAGAGATGAAGTCTTACTATGTTGCCCAGGCTGCACTTGAACTCCTGGGCTCAAGTGATCCCCCTGCCTCAGCCTTTCCAGTAGCCGGGACTACAGGCTCAAACTACTAAGCCCAACATTGAGCTAGTATATTCTCGATGACAAATGATGGAAAGCAGAGTTAAACTAATTAGGTCAAAAGGAGAAATTTTTGGACTTACATAACTGAGAATTCCAGGGATACATCTGCCTTAAGCATATCTGAATTCCAGGGTTTAATAATGTCTTTAAGATGCTGACATTATTAGAAACAGAAAACAGAAATGCCTGTCCTCACCTAGGTCCGTGGCCCTCACCAAACATCTCTATTTCTTGCTTTACTTTTTGGGTTAGCTTATTCTCAACCAAGGCCTCCCCAAGATGGCCATTGACTTACATTATTTCCTACCTCCCCACAACATAAAGCATTCCTCTTCCTTCAAGCTTCAGCAAAAGTCTTGGTCACTCATTGACCTGACTTGACTCACATGATCTACTCTGAAAATGTCATTAGGGTAGGCCCAGATGTAATATGGTACTCTCCCCAGCTGGGTCTGTGTCATGGGGTTTCCCTCAAAGGATAATGCCCACCCCTTCTAAACAATCTGGGCTGAAGGTATAGAATTGGACTAAAGGGAAAAATAGGTTGCTATTTCAAAATAAGGGGAAAGTATGCCTGATAGGCAAAAAGATACCCACTTATAGATAGTAACAATAAGACATCCCATCCACATAGCACCTGATGGAATACTTTCACATACGCAGCAGATTGTTAAGTAACATCATTTCATTTCATTGAATGTCATCTCCTCATAATGGCACCCCTAACCCCACATTGTTCAAGGGTTCACTGTATATTGTCATTTCCATTTGTAAGGTGAGTAAACTGAATCACATCTAATAAGCCAGTCCTGCATTCTTATCTTTGGACTTCAAGAATTTTCTCATTCTACAGAAACCACGCTTAAATACACACACACACACACACACACACACACACACACACACACACAGATGTAATATATATATAATCTGTGTGTAGAAGTCTGCACCTAGTATTATTTTCTCATAGCCATTACCTCCATAACATTTGTCTGCTGTGGTTATGTGATGACTTACCACCTAAGGCATTGGTAGTCGGTCAATTAGCAGTATGTTTCTAAAGTTCCTCCCTTGTTAATTGCCTCTAGAAAGATAGAATTCACTTCCCCAAGGCTTTCAAAAAATATGGTCAAATAGCTTGAGTCTTGTCCTTTGGCTTTGTTACTTGGTATCAGATTTCCTTTTTGTCCTGAAGAAGATCTGGCCTACAATCTGCCATTCTTTGCTCTAATCCTGTCTGTGTCTGGACTGATTTTTCTTCTCTGGGTAATTTCATCCCCCTGTGGTGTCTCCATTGCCCCTGGCAGGATAAAGAAATCAATATTTTCTTCCGTAGAGTTCTATTGTCATTCAGAATTCAAAGATGGTAAAGAGTAGCTGAATTTCTAAAACATTTCGACCCAACATTTTTATGCCACAGTTGAAGATTATATGCTTTGTTTTCTCCAAAGCTACGATTTTAAAACAAGTATGATTTTATTTTAGTACAAAATTATAAGGAAAACAATTACCAAGATCTCGATGTCCTCAGCAAAAATATCCGAGTGCCTGTATCCAATTCTATCATGAATTTGTTTTAATATTAAAGGAAAACAACCCTGAAATATATTTTTAAGCTCTATTATATAGCTAATGCCATGCCATCTCACCTCATTTACCAGTGTCTGTTCTATTTAGCTTAAAATGAACTAAATTCTTACTTCTGACTGAAACTTATTATTTTTTTTTCAGGTAAGTATTTTCAGAATAGTTTTTTTTTATTGCATTTTAGGTTTTGGGGTACATGTGAAGAACATGCAAGATTGTTGCATAGGTACACACGTGGCAGTTTGATTTGCTGCCTTCCTCCCCTTCACCTATATCTGGCATTTCTCCCCATGCTATCTCTCCCCAACTTCCCACCCCCCGCTGTCCCTCCCCTATTTCCCCCAACAGACCCCAGTGTGTAGTGCTCCCCTCCCTGTGTCCATGTGTTCTCATTGTTCAACACACACCTATGAGAGAGGACATGCGGTGTTTGATTTTCTGCTCTTGTGTCAGTTTGCTGAGAATGATGGTTTCCAGATTCATCCATGTCCCTACAAAGGACACAAACTCATCGTTTTTGATAGCTGCATAATATTCCATGGTGTATATGTGCCACATTTTCCCTGTCCAGTCTATCATCGATGGGCATTTGGGTTGGTTCCAGGTCTTTGCTATTGTAAACAGTGCTGCAATGAACATTCGTGTGCATGTGTCCTTAGAGTAGAATGATTTATAATCCTTTGGATATATACCCAGTAATGGGATTGCTGGGTCAAATGGAATTTCTATTTCTAGGTCCTTGAGGAATCGCCACACTGTCTTCCACAATGGTTGAACTAATTTACACTCCCACCAACAGTACAAAAGTGTTCCTATTTCTCCACATCCTCTCCAGCATCTCTTATCTCCAGATTTTTTAATGATTGCCATTCTAATGGCGTGAGATGGTATCTCAATGAAGTTTTGATTTGCATTTCTCTAATGACCAGTGATGATGAGCATTTTTTCATACATTTGTTGGCCTCATGTATGTCTTCTTTTGTAAAGTGTCTGTTCATATCCTTCGCCCTCTTTTGAATGGGCTTGTTTGTTTTATTCTTGTAGATCTGCTTTAGTTCTTTGTAAATTCTGGATACAGCCCTTTGTCAGGTGGGTAAACTGCAAAATTTTTTCCCATTCTGTTGGTTGCCGATTCACTCTAATGATTGTTTCTTTTGCCGTGCAGAAGCTGTGAAGTTTGATTAGGTCCCGTTTTTCTATTTTGGCTTTTGTTGTCAATGCTTTTGGTGTTTGGGTCATGAAGTCCTTGCCTATGCCTATGTCCTGAATGGTTTTGCCTAGATTTTCTTCTAGAGTTTTTATGGTGTTAGGTCTTATGTTTAAGTCTTTAATCCATCTGGAGTTAATGTTAGTGTAAGGCGTCAGGAAGGGGTCCAGTTTCTGCTTTCTGCACATGGCTAGCCAGTTTTCCCAACACCATTTATTAAACAGGGAATCCTTTCCCCATTGCTTGTTTTTGTCAGGTTTGTCAAAGATCAGATGGTTGTAGATATGTTGTGTTGCCTCCGAGGCCTCTGTTCTGTTCCATTGGTCTATATCTCTGTTTTGGTATCAGTATCATGCTGTTTTGATTACTGTAGCCTTGTAGTATAGTTTGAAGTCCAGTAGTGTGATGCCTCCAGCTTTGTTCTTTTTGCTTAGAATTGACTTGGCTATGCAGGCTCTCTTTTGGTTCCATATGAAGTTTAAGGTGTTTTTTTCCAGTTCTGTGAAGAAGGTCATTGGCAGCTCGATGGGGATAGCGTTGAATCTGCAAATTACTTTGGGAAGTATGGCCATTTTCACAATATTTATTCTTCCTAACCATGAACATGGAATGTTTCTCCACCTGTTTGTGTCCTCTCTTATTTTGTTGAGCAGTGGTTTGTAGTTCTCCTTGAAAAGGTTCTTACCGTTCCTTGTTAGTTGTATTCCTAGGTATTTTATTCTCTTTGTAGCAATTGTGAATGGCAGTTCGTTCTTGATGTGGCTCTCTTTAAGTCTGTTATTGGTGTAGGAATGCTTGTGATTTTTGCACATTGATTTTGTATCCTGAGACTTTGCTGAAGTTGCTTATCAGTTTCAGGAGATTTGGGGCTGAGACGATGGGGTTTTCTAAATATACAATCATGTCGTCTGCAAACAGCGACAATTTGACTTCCTCCTTTCCTATTTGAATACCCTTTATTTCTTTTTCTTTCCTGATTGCTCTGGCTAGAACTTCCAGTACCATATTGAATAGGAGTGGTGAGAGAGAGCATCCTTGTCTACTGCCAGATTTCAAAGGGAATGCTTCCAGTTTTTGCCCATTCAGTATGATATTGGCTGTTGGTTTGTCATGAATAGCTTTTATAATTTTGAGATACGTTCTGTCAATACCTAGTTTATTGAGGGTTTTTAGCATAAAGGGCTGTTGAATTTTGTCAAAGTCCTTCTCTGCATCAACTGAGATAATCATGTGGTTTTTGTCTTTGGTTCTGTTTATTTGGTGAATTACGTTTATAGACTTGTGTATGTTGAACCAGCCTTGCATCCCCTGGGATGAATCCTACTTGATTGTGGTGGAAAGCTTTTTGATGTGCTGTTGCAATTGGCTTGCCAGTATTTTATTGAAGATATTTGCATCTATGTTCATCATGGATATTGGCCTGAAGTTTTCTTTTCTTGTTGAGTCTCTGCCGGGTTTTGGTATAAGGATGATGTTGGTCTCATAAAATGATGTGGGAAGGATTTCCTCTTTTTGGATTATTTAAAATCGTTTCAGAAGGAATGGTACCAGCTCCCCTTTGTATGTCTGGTAGAATTCGGCTGTTAACCCATCTGGACCTGGGCTTTTTTTGGGTGGTAGGCTCTTAATTGCTGCCTCGACTTCAGACCTTGTTATGGGTCTGTTCAGGGTTTCAACTTCTTCCTGGTTTAGGCTTGGGAGGAAGCAAGTGTCCAGGAATTTATCCATTTATTCCAGGTTTACTAGTTTATGTGCGTAGAGTTGTTTGTAATAATCTCTGATGATGGTTTGAATTTCTGTGGAATCTGTGGTGATATCCCCTTTATTGTTTTTTATTGCATCAATTTGGTTATTCTCTCTTTTCTTTTTTATTAATCTGGGTAGTGGTCTATTTTCTTGATCTTTTCGAAAAACGAACTCCTGGATTTATTGATTTTTTGAAGGGTTTTTTGTGTCTCTATCTCCTTCAGTTCTGCTCTGAACTTAGTTATTTCTTGTCTTCTGCTACGTTTTGAGTTTTTTTGATCTTGCTCCTCTAGCTCTTTCAATTTTGACAATAGGGTGTCAATTTTAGATCTCTCCTTTCTTCTCGTGTGGGCACTTACTGCTATATATTTTCCTCTAGAGACTGCTTTAAATATGTCCCAGAGATTCTGGTATGTTGTGTCTTCATTCTTGTTGGTTTCAAAGAACATCTTTATTTCTGCCTTCATTTCATTGTTTATCCAGTCAACATTCAAGAGCAAGTTGTTCAGTTTCCATGAAGTTGTGTGGTTCTGAGTTAGTTTCTGAATTCTGAGTTCCAACTTGATTGCACTGTGGTCTGAGAGACTGTTGGTTATGATTTCCATTCTTTTGCATTTGCTGAGGAGTGATTTTCTTCCAATTATGTGGTCAATTTTAGAGTAGGTGTGAGGTGGTGCTGAGAAGAATATATATTCTGTGGATTTGGGGTGGAGAGTTCTGTAAGTGTCTAATAGGTTTGCTTCTTCCAGGTCTGAGTTCAAGTCCTGGATATCCTTGTTAATTTTCTGTCTGGTTGTTCTGTCTAATATTGACACTGGGGTGTTAAAGTCTCCCACTATTATTGTGTGGGAGTCTAAGTCTCTTTGTAAGTCATTAAGAACTTGCCTTATGTATCTGGGTGCTCCTGTATTGGATGCGTATATATTTAGGATCATTAGCTCTTCTTGTTGCATTGATCATTTTACCATTATGTAATGTCCTTCTTTGTCTCTTTTGATCTTTGTTGCTTTAAAGTCTATTTTATCAGAGATGAGAATTGCAATTCCTGCCTTTTTTTTTTTTTTTTTTCTCTCCATTTGCTTGGTAAATCTTCCTCCATGCCTTTATTTTAAGCCTTTGTGTATCCTTGCATGTGAGATGGGTTTCCTGGATACAGCACACAGATGGGTTTTGGCTTTTTATCCAACTTGCCAGTCTCTGTCTTTTGATTGGGGCATTAAGTCCATTTACATTTAGGGTTAATATTGTTATGTGTGAATTTGATACTGCCATTTTGATGCTAGCTGGCTGTTTTGCCCATTAGTTGATGCAAATTCTTCATTGTGTTGATGCTCTTTACCAATTGGTATGTTTTTGGAGTGGCTGGTAGTGGTTGTTCCTTTCTATGTGTAGAGCCTCTTTCAGGAGCTCTTGTAAAGCAGGCCTGGTGGTGATGAAGTCTCTGAGTACTTGCTTGTTCGCAAAGGATTTTATTTTTCCTTCACTTATGAAGCTTAGTTTGGCTGGATAGGAAATTCTGGGTTGAAAGTTCTTTTCTTTAAGGATGTTGAATATTGGCCCCCACTCTCTTCTGGCTTGTAGGGTTTCTGCTGAGAGATCTGCTGTGAGTCTGATGGGCTTCCCTTTGTGGGTAACCCAACCTTTCTCTCTGGCTGCTCTTAGCATTTTCTCCTTCATTTCAACCCTGGCGAATGTGACGATTATGTGCCTTGGGGTTGCTCTTCTTGAGGAATATCTTTGTGGTGTTCTCTGTATTTACTGGACTTGAATGTTTTCCTGCCTTGCTAGGTTGGGTAAGTTTTCCTGGACAATATCCTGAAGAGTATTTTCCAGCTTGGATTCATTCTCTTCATCACATTCAGGTACACCTATCAAACGTTGATTAGGTCTTTTCACATAGTCCCACATTTCTTGGAGACTTTGTTCATTCATTTTTACCCTTTTTTCTCTAATGTTGCCTTCTCATTTTATTTCATTGAGTTGATCTTCGGCCTCTGATATCGTTTCTTCTGCTTGGTCAATTCAGCTGTTGAAACTTGTGCATGCTTTGCAAAGTTCTTGTGTTGTGTTTTTCAGCTCCACCAATTCACTTATATTCCTCTCTAAGTTGTCCATTCTCATTAGCATTTTGTCAAATCTTTTTTCAAGGTTCTTAGTTTCTTTGCATTGGGTTAGAGCATGTTCTTTTAGCTCACAGAATTTCTTATTACCCACCTTCTGATGCCTGATTCTGTCATTTCATCACACTGATTCTCTATCCAGCCTTGTTCCCTTGCTGGTGAGGAGTTGTGATCCCTTGTAGGAGGAGAGGTGTTCTGGTTTCCAACGTTTTCATCCTTTTTGCACTGGTTTCTTCCAATCTTTGTGGATTTATCCACCTGTCCTCTTTGTAGTTGTTGACTTTCAGATTGGGTCTCTGAGTGGACGTCCAGTTTGTTGATGATGAAGTTATTTCTTTTGCTTAGTTTTCCCTCTAACAGTCTGGCCCCTCTGCTGTAGGACTTCTGAGGTCCACTCCAGGCCCTGCTTGCCTGGGGATTACTTGCAGCAGCTGCAGAACAGTAAGGGTTGCTACCAGTTTCTTTGTCTGCTATCTTTGTCCCAAAAGAATACCTGACAAATGTCAGTCTGATCTCTCCTTTATGAGGTGACTCTTTGGATATATGGGGGTCAGGGAGCTGCTTGAGAAGACAGTCTGTCCTTTATAGGAGCTCAAGTGCTGAGCTGTGAGCTCCGTTGTTCATTCGGAGCTGCTGGGCAGGTACGTTTAGTTCTGCTGCAGCAGAACTCATAAACCCCTTTTTTTTCCCAGGTGCTCTGCCCAGGGAGTTAGGGCTTTATTATGAGTTTCTGTTGTGCTGTTGCCTTTTTTTTCAGGGCTTCCTTGCCCAGCAAGGAGGCAGCCTAGTCACTGTCTGCCTGCATAGGATTTGCTGAGCTGCTGTGGGCTCCGCCCAGCTGACGTGTGAACTTCCTTTCAGTCCTGTTTATATGGGTGTAGTTAGAACTGCCTCGGCAATGGTGGCCCACCTCTGTAATGGCGGACTCTCTCTGTGATGGCAAGTTGCCTTGGCAAAGGCAGGCTGCCTCAGCAATGGCGGACTACGTCCATAGTGGTGGAGTGCCTTGGTAATGGCAGACACCCCTCCCCTACAGAGCTGGATCATCCCAGGTTTAGCTGTGTTTGCTGTGAAACTCTCAACCCAGATCATTTCCAAATGCTGCTTTTTTTTGGTGGGGGTGGGACCAGCCAAGCCTGATCACCTGGCTCCCTGCCTCAGAGCCTTTTTTTTTTCAGTTGAACAGTGGACTCTCTCCCAGGTGTTCCAGTTACCTGTTGAAAAGACACCGGGATCTGTGTGATTTCCCCTGCGGTGACTCACCGCACCGGCTGAAACAGCGGCACTGAGATTTGTGGCACTTTTTTTGCCCGGGAATCTCCTGGCCTGGCTCCCTGTTTCAGTCCTCTTTTAAATCAGATGAATGAGTGACTCTGCCTTCCCAGGGCTCCAATTACCAGCTAAAAGGGCACCCAGACCAGTGTATTTTGTACTGAGAACCGCCGCACTGGGGCACTGGCAAAGCAGCCGCGCCGGCCAAAACAGCTCACCTGCCAAAACAGCCGCGCTGGCGACCCATGGGTCTCCTCCGCCTGGGAATCTCCTGGTCTGTGGGCAATAAAAATCCATCTGGAAATGTGGTGTCCACTCACCCTCTGCGCTTTCACTGGGAGCTGCAATCCTGAGCTGTTCCTACTTGGCCATCTTGGATCTTCCCCCTCCTTATTATTTTTTAAAAATGCATTATATTCTCTCCCAGTGTGGATATGCATAAGGATAGTATTTTGTATAAAATTAATTGTCTTTTCTCTTGACATATTACAAGGATGACTATTTTGGAAGTAAAATATATCAACGATTACTGTGATTCACCAATTTGAAACGTTTCTTCAATACTGACACAAAGTTTTCTTTCATTTTAGTCAGAATGCGGGGTAAATACTTTTCCTAGATGGCTACGATGTCTTTTTTTTTTTTTAATCTAAATATAGAGAGAGTCATGGAATAAATTAGCCTAGAATCTGAGCACTGGGAGAGTAAAGGTTATTTGATACAGCATCTTAACCAAAGTAGAATGGCTGAGGATATGCATTCTGCATCCACATGAGCATAGAGAGGACAATGACACTCACAAAGGTAGCCTATGCCAATTTATAAAATTTCCATCTTCTATTGAGCTAAAATGAAACTCCTGGCTAGATCCACCTGTTTATTCTACTTTTGGAAGACTAAAGATAAGTCTTATTTCTCTCATGAAGTCCTTTCAGATATCTGAAGAAGAGTTCACATGCTTTCTCTTTTTCCAGATAAAGTAAACAAACCTACATGCTCTTCATTTTTACGATGACTGACACTTCTGAATGTGCATTACTTTGGCTAAGATCCCCTTCAAAAGTGTTTATCAGAAAAGAGCAGAATGTTTTACTCTGACTAGCACCAAGTACCATGGGGCTACTGCCTTCCATACAATTGATTCTGTTTTTTTACTAGCATTGGCTAAGCAAGGAGGAAGTAAGAAAGGATGGAGGAAAGGAATAAAGAGAGGAATGGAGCAAAGGAAGGTAGGATAAAGGGAAGACAAACAGAAATCAGAGCAGAGAAAAATAAACAAATTTAAAATAAATAAGACTTATTTAAAATGAATGTATTCTCCAAGGCTAATACTAGGATCACACTTACCACCCAGAGACTAAGTCTAGAAAGGCTTGAGTGGCTTCTCCACTTAGGGTCTCACAAGGCCGAAATCCAAGGCAAGCTTGGAAAGCTTATATGAAGTCCTCCAATATGAATCCAGAGGCATTTTGATATGGGACGGGGCAAGGAAGTGGTGGGAGGGGAAGGACAGGGTCCTTGGTGAGGGCTCCACCCCAGGGCCTATGCCCATGGACCTACGTGAGGACAGGCATTTCTATTTTCATGCCCAAAAGTTGCATTTTCCAAGACTGCCCTGACCCTCCACGCCCCATCCTGTACCTACAAAAACTTCAAGACCCTAGTGGGAAGAGACACAAGTGGCTGGACATTGAGAGAAACACACTGGCAGAAGAACACAGAAGTGGCTAGATGTCAAGAGGAGCAGAGGAGCACATTACAGGCACTGTCAGATGGCTGGTCATTGATTGCAGAGCAGCCCAACTCCAGGGGAAAACCACCTTCCGACTTCATCCTCCTGGCTCCCCATCCATCTCCTGAAAACGTCCACTCAATAAAACCTTGCACTCATTCTCCAAGCTCACATGCCATCTGATTCTTCCCATACACCAAGGCAAGAACCCTGAGTACAGAAAGTCCTCTGTCCTTGCAATAAGGCAGAAGATCTAATTAAGCTGATAAACATAAGCTGCCTGTGGACAGCTAAACTGAAAGAGCACCCTGTAATACACGCCCACTGGGGCTTCAGAAACTGTAAACATTCACCCCTAGACACTGCCGAGGGGTCGGAGCCCCACAGCCTGCCCATCTGCATGCTCCCCCTAGAGGTTTGAGCAGTAGGGAACCAAAGAGGTGAAGCCACACCCCCATCATAAGCCCTGTGAGGGAGACAAGGAAAATTTTCCTGTTTCATTTAGAAGGGGCCTATGAAAATATAAATCCTCTCTGAAGCCATATACCCCCAATCTGACCCTCAGGATTTCCCCAGATTAAATTCAACAAATGTGAGCTCACAAGAAAATATTGCTAAACCTAGAAGGAAATAAGCTAGGATGAACAAAACAGTAACAGCAGAGGTACTTTCCACCTCTTCCCCCAGTTCAGATGTATGAATTATTAGATGCAGAATGTGAGATAAATCTGAATGGAAATTCTAAAGAAACAAATCCTGGAATAATAAAACAATTTTATCAAGCAATAAGACACTATTGAAAATGATCAGAGACATTTTCAGTATTTCAATAGTTGCTTTCTCTCATCACGGAAATCCTCTTGAAGCCACAAAAAATTTAGAAAACAAAACTTCAGATTTTGGTAAAATTAAAAGAGACTCCGAAACATTTGTAAAGGCTACTAAGTAGTTGTGTTCCTTTGGGAGTCATGTAGCAGTAAACAGAGAGAAGCCTAAGAATGATGTAAAATCCACACCATTCTCTCTGAGATTTTCTGCCATAATCCAAGGGATAGGCCTATGATGCTACATCTCCCCTGTGATTATGTCACAATACATAACAAAGAGGATTTTGCAAATGTAGTTAAGAGTACTAACCAGATAATTTTGAGTTAACTAAAAGAGAAATTATCCTAGTCGCTCATATGAGCTCTTTGAAAGCAGAGTTTTCTCTGGCTGGTGGCAGAAAGTCAGAGAGACTTGAAACACAAAAGGATTCAAGGTGCCATTTCTAGCTTTGAAGATGGACGGGTCATGTGAAAGACAGGTGAGTGGCCTCTAGGACCTAAAAGTGAATTCAGTTAAAGGCTAGCAGGACAATTGAGACCTCAGGCCCACAGCTGTAAGAAACTACATTCTGTCAGCAACTGGAAAGAGCTTGGAATTGGATTCCTCCCCAGAGCCTCCAGATAAAAGCCCAGTCCAATTAAAAGCTGGATTTCGGCCTTGTGAGACTCTAAGCAGAGAAACCAATCAAGCCTTTCCAGACTTCTGTCCGATAGAATCGTGAGCTAATAAATGGGTGTTTTTTTAAGGCATTTCATTTGTTGTAATGTTTAATTCAGCAACAGAAAACCAAAGTGATACTTCAGAAAGTACAGTTTAAAAATTGTTTTTGAAGATGATGAGTAACATCTTGAGGTACAGAAACTACCCCTAATGAGCAGAAAGTGGAGTAGGAAGACAGGAAAATGTTATCAGATGGCCCCCTTATGATCGACATAGCAGAAGAGGAGGGCTGACAAGAATTGACTAGTGTATATATCTCAACAGCAAGAATGAGCCTATGTCTTGTACTCTTTGCGAAAAGATAATATTTTTATTATTTTCATCATAAAATTATATCCTTTGTATTATTTTAATTCTGACCTTGAATTATCCTCATTTGATAGTTATATTGCAACACCTATGTTTTGATTATCAGTGATTTTTCCTGGTACATCTTGGCTTATCTTTTTATACTAAGCCATCTGGAATGATTAGCATCAGTTTCATTTATAGAGATAATATAATTAATCTCTCCTTTAAAAAAAAAGTTCAAACCATTTCTTTTGGTTGCAATAACTTATTTTTTGTGTATTGACACCTTTTTTTCTTGTTTTTCAATGTTTTCTTACTTTCCTTTTATTTCTCTGTACTTTATACACAAGGCTTTAATTGCTATTATATTTTCCATTACTCTTAAAATAACACATTCTATTTTTATTTTTCTAGTAGTTCCTATGAAGCTTTTCAAACATTTTCTTTAATCTGTACTTCCTTATTTATATTAAGATCAGAAATGAAATGTTACATTTTGACATTAAGATGGCAGTGCTGAGAACAAGGCATGACATCAACAAATGCTAATTCTATTGCACTGAGTTGAAATTAGTTTTTCTCAATCTCATTTGAAATTATTTGAGACATGGGATTTATACATCTTAGATAGCTCAGAGAGAAAAAAATATAAGCAATATGGTCTCTGGTAATGCAAACAGAAATGTTTCTAAATGAATAGTAAGAAAGCACTGTCAAAGTTCCATCATTTTTACTTTCTACTCTTTGTTGAGAGCCTTCAAAGTACTACATTTTTTAATGTATGTAAAAATAAATTTGGTAGTTGACGATCAATCTGTCTTCCTGTTCAAACAAAACCCAAAGCAGAACTATTAGTTCATTTACCTTCAAATGCCTTTTGCTTTTTTCTAATCTAAACTCCCACACATGGAATGTAGCAGTACCTCCACAATTTCCAGAAAGAGTCTTTAAGTACCTGCATGTGGCATCCTGTCCAAGGGCAATTTGACTATATTATCATCAAACCTTTCAGCAAGTTGTGCAGCTTATCACTACAGCTCCACAGTTAGTTTTATTTGGATGATACAGTCTTAAATCACCTAAATCTGAGAAATAAAAAACAGTTTCAAAGACTCGCACAGTGATTTCATTACGGTTTCTAGATAAAACATGATAGCCATGAAGGTAGTTTGGGAGAAAAATTGTTGTCACTTCTGTTTGCCTTTCATTTCCTGCCCATGTTTCTTTGTGAACTGCAGGATAAGCTGTATAGCTGACCCATGGGCTTCTTACTATGAGTCTAGGAGGCTACTGGGAAACTGACATTATTCTGGCTCTGCAGTGTTAAGTTTAAGAGTATGTATACTTGGACCAGAATGCAGTAGTCTGGAGAGACCAAAGGTGATAAATGGGGACTGTTCATGGCTAGGTTTACTGTACTATATTGGACTGCCTCTTGTAACCGTTTTGTGTGTTGTACTGAGAGATTGAATATACAAATGAAAAACAACCAGACCACACATAAAAACAGAACTCTGACCCACAACATGTAACAACCTTCCCAGGAACTCAACCAGCCCAGGAAGCCAGCCTGCTGTAAGGTAGACTTGTAGAAAATCATAATACTATTTCCATTGACAGTCATGAAAGCCGAACAACGGCTCCTAGAACAATCAACCCCAAATGGCCAGGACTTTGAGGTAGGAGATCAGCAGGACTTATTCTCTAAGCACCAGTCATGACCCTGCTGATTAAACAAGATGAAGCAAAGAAACTAACCCAAACCAGCCAGGACTAGGAACTATAACACATTTGCATAATGTGTCAAGGCACTCCTACCAGTGCCTTGACAGTTTACAAATGACACCATAGTAATGACCCAGAAGTTACCTTATATGGTTGTTAGAACTTGTCACCCCTTTTCCAGGAAGTTTGTAAATAATCCACCCTTTATTTAATATACAATTAAGAGTGAGTATAATTACAGTTAGCCAGCAGTCTGCAAGTGCTAGTCTGGTCCACTTTACCTATAGGGTAGCTCTGCTCTGTCTATGGTGCAGCCGTTTGGGTGTACACTGTTTCTGTAATAAACTTGCTTTCTTTCCCTGTTGGCTCACTCTTGAATTCTTTCCTGAGCAAAGCCAAGAACCTCCCCACGTTAAGCCTCAATTTTGGGGGTACACCTGCATCAGCCTAGTGATGATGAAAGGATGAAGGAACAAACAGCACAAACAAGACAAACAAGACAAAGGGACTTGGAAGAGGTGGGAGCTGTCAGTCTATAGGGCTTTAATACTATATAGCTGTGTGGCAGTAGTCAAAGCCTCTTTTCAGAGCCATTATCTTTCCTGGTGACTAACAGGCTGAGGGAACCTGAGTGAAATCTTCACCCATAACCCAAATTAAAACCGATAGGCACTAATTGGCTTTCACAGATAGCTGAGTCCCTCTGATGTCTCCTCTTGATATTAACCTTTTTGGGTGAACGAGGAAGTGGAAACAGGACCTCTGGCTTGATAATTTGTTGTTCTCTGTCATTTGGGTGCCCCAGATGGGAGCATGACTGGCATGTTCTTGTTGCTCTTTCTCTCAGACCTTTTTATTTTGAATCTCTAACGACCAGCCATTTTACTTTTACACTGATTTCATTGTCACATTTGTGGTCTTTGATTTGGCTATGGGGTCAATTGTTTATTTTGAGAGGTTCTCCCATTGTACTGATTCTGGGACACCAGAGTCACATTACTATGTGGCCACAATTATGTTAGGTCTTGGGCTTTCGTGGTTTATTTTTGGCCAACGCTTGCATGTCCCTGGGTTTTTGTCATTTGAGGAAGGGAACTTCGTTGGCCAATGCCTGGATGCTCCAGTTTTTTTGGCATTAGGCAACCTTTAAGCATTGTTTGCCTTTGTCATACTGCCCATTTCAGTTAATACTTTCTTTGCTTTTTGTGGAATTCAGACTATGATAAACCCATTACCCTCTCCTATATTTTCCTTGTTAAAACTCCTCTTTTATCATATTCCATTTGCTGGTAGAAGCAGTCATCACTCCACTGCCCACTCATATCTCATATTTCACTTTTGTCATGCCCTGCTAACTGTACTTATAACCCCTTTGCAAGAATTGCTGGCAATTCCCCTACTGACCTTTCTTGAGGAAAAGGGAGGTGGAAATCTGAAAGTGAAAATAAGTGGGCTCTCGTTTGACTTAGAAAAACTTCTGCATCTAGTAGAGACCCTTGCTAGATATGGGGACGACAGCAAGATCCCAAGGGACTCACTGCTAGGATGCCTTTTAGGCAATTGGAGCAAATTCCAATTAGACAGCACAAAGTGAAAGAAACTCATTTTCTATTGCAACACCATCTTTGTCCAATACACATTGGGAGACCAAGAAATTTGTCTTAAAATGATACTATTTTATAATTGGACTTATTTTGTTAAAAAAAAAAAAAGGAAAGTGGGGAGAGGTTCCTTATGCACAGGCTTTTATGGACCCTCACTAGGATCCTGACTTAAGGGACAACTGTAGGATGTGTCTGGTTCATCTCACTTCCAGGCACAAAGAAGTTACACCATATATCCCAGATGATTCCCTCCCAGTGACTCCTCTTAGAAGGTCCTTGCCTCATCCCCAATGCCAAACCCCTGTTCCCCAATTCTGAGGTGGCTCCCATCCAAGGTTACCAGACATCCCTCTCCCTTATCCAACCTGCCCCAGCCTATACCCACTGCTGCCTGAGGAAGTAGGTCTAACCAATACCACCAAGATTAGATCCCCATATCAATCACTAAAACTGAGACTGAGTCCATTTTGAGAAGTAGCTGATGGAGACTGGGGACAACCGGTGTATGTGCCCTTTTCTGTGACTGATTTGGCTTTTGCAAAGAGAAATTTGGCGGGTTTTCTGGGGATCCAGGGAAGTTTGTAGAAGAGTTTATTAAGTTGGCTATGTCCTTTGACTTGACATGACTTGCAAATATTATTGTCCACCTGCTGTACTGTAGAGGAGAAACAAAGGGTTCTGGGTACTGCCTGTGAACATGCAGATGGAGTGGCTGCTCATAACTAAGGCCATACCATTTATCATGTGATGAAGTTCCAGATCTGAACCCTCAGTGGTATTATCAGAGGGGTTCCCAAGCCCTCAAATGCTAAATCACAGAGTAACTCGTTTAACAGAAGGTATGAAAAAGTATGTGGTTAAGCCAATCGATTGTGACAAGGTTAGAGAAGTAACTCAGGGGAAGAATAAAAATCCCACTCTGTTATAGGACTGTTTGGTTGAGGCCCTCTGGAAATACACAAATGCAGACCCAGGCTCCCCAGAAGACTGCAATCTCCTGGGTATGCATTTTATTACTCAATCTGCTTCTTGACATTAGGAGGAAGCTGCAAAAGCCAAAAAATGGGACATCAAACTCCTATAAGCCCACTCTTAAAGATGGCATTTGGAGCTTACAATAGAGACAGGGCAGAAGAGGCAGAGACATCCAAAAGAAATAGCCAAAAAAGCAAAATTGTTCATGGCTGCCTCAAGCCCATTTCCACCTGAAGGTTACCCATCCTGAGTAAGTGTAATGAGATCAGTATCTGGGATGCCCAGATGACAGCCCTTAACTTGCCAGTCCTTGGGCCAGAATCAGCAAGCCTTCTGTAATCAAGAGGACCACTGGCAAAGAGAATACCCTAGGCTCCAAACGGAGCCTGGGCCACCCAAACCCATAGTAGCCAAGAGAACAGAGGCTGACAGGGCCTGAGGTTCCCCTCAGCTCCCACAGGATACCTTAACATCTCCACAGAGGAACCCTGGGTAACCCTTGATGTGGCAGGTAAGAATACTGAGTTCTTATTGGATACAGAAGCAGCCTTCTCTGCTGTAACCCACTTCTCAGTGACACTGTCTTTCCACTCATGTACCATAGTGAAAATTGATGGCCAGTCAAAAGTTAAGAGATTCACATACCTCTTTGGTTGCACCCTGGGGACCATGCATTTCCCCACAGGAAACAGGACCCTAGTTCAGGAATAGAAAGACATCCTGGCACTCTAGCCCCCTCAGTTCTTGCTTATGCCTGAGTGCTCTATTTCTTTACTGCGAAGAGATTCACTTTCCCAATTACAGGCCATGTTCAGTTTGGAAAGCCTCATAAAAATGTAATAGGTCAGAAATGGGCACTAGTCCTAGCTCTGAGTGCTTGCCTTAATACAGATAAAAGCCCTCCCTTCCTTCACATACTACTTCTCAAGTGGACCCCTCAGTTTGGGACAGAAATTCCTGGTAGAGCTATTAATATGCCCTTAATCAAGGTTACTTTAAAACCAAATGTTGCTTATCCACAAAAAATAAATAAATAAAAATATATATATATATATATGTATACATACATATATATGTACGTATGTGTATGTATATACATATATATATATATATATATATATACACACACACACACATACATACATATATATATATATCCTTTGAGACCTGAAGAACAGGGTATACTGTCCTTGATAGCAAAGTTTCTGAAGTATGGACAATTACGATGCTGTTATTTCCCATGTAACACCCCATTTTATCTGTAAATAAACCAAATGAGGAATACAGATTTGTTTAGGAACTGAGGGCAGTTAATGAGGCCATAGTCCCACTCCATGCACTAGTTCCTTATACTTACACAATATTGACCCAAATCCCTGAAGGTGCTAATTGATTCACAGTATTAGACTTAAAGGATGCTTTCTTTTGTATGCCTTTACGCTCAGACTCCCAATATATTTCTGCTTTTGAATAGACTGACCCAGATGCTCATGCTACATCTCAGTTTAACTGGACTGTCTTTCTCTAAGATTTTAGAGACAGTCCCCATCTCCCGGGCAATGCATTGGCAAAAGAATTAATGGAACTACAGTAAATTAATGGATCCATCCTACATTATGTGGATGACCTATTAATTTCCAGCCCTACTAGAGATAACTCTGATTAAAATACATTTCATGTCCTTAATTTCTTGGGAAAATAAGAGTATCAGGTACCCCTCAAACAAGGCCCAAATTTCTTTCCAAAGGGTCAAATAAGGTATGGGTTTACTCCTAGGACAAGGCCCTAGCTCAGGAATAAAAAGATACCGTGGCACTCCAGCCCCCTCAGACTAAGAAATAGTTAAAAAAACCTTTTTGGGAATGGCTGGATTCTGCCAGGTTTGAATTCCTGGTTTTGAGCTAATCGTTAAAACCGCTCTATGAAGCTCTAAAGGAAATGATCATGAATTTTGAAATTGGGATGGAACCTGCCAACAGACATTTCTGAACTTAAAGAAAAAAAAAAACCTAAGAATAGCCCCTGCTTTGGGACTCCCAAACTTAGAAAAAAACCTTTCACTGTCTATGTGGCTGAAAAACAAGGGATAGCTTTTGGTGTTCTAACTGAAAGGCTCGGGAGTGAGCTTTTCTTTACATATATATATATATGTGTGTGTGTGTGTAGATATGTAAAAATATATATATTTGTTGGCTGCATAAATATCTCCTTTTGAGAAGTGTCTGTTGATAACCTTTGCCCACTTTTTGATGGGGTTGTTTTTTCTTGTAAATTTGTTTAAGTTTTTTGCAGATTCTGGATATTAATCCTTTGTCAGATGGATAGATTGCAAAATTTTTCTCCCATTCTGTAGGTTGCCTGTTTACTCTGATAATAGTTTCCTTTGCTGTGCAGAAGCTCTTTAGATTAATTAGATCCCATTGGTCTATTTTGGCTTTTGTTGCCATTGCTTTGGTGTTTTAGTCATGAAGTCTTTGCCCATGTCTATGTCCTGAATGGTATTACCTACCATGGTATTTCTTCTAGGGTTTTTGTGGTCTTAGGTCTTTGTTTAAGTCTTTAATCCATCTTGAGTTAATTTTTGTATAAGGTGTGAGGATGGGATCCAGCTTCGGCTTTCTGCATATGGCTAGCTGGTTTTCTCAACACCATTTATTGAATAGGGAATCCTTTCCCCATTGTGTGTTTTTGTCAGGTTTGTCAAAGATCAGATGGTTGTAGATGTGTGGTGTTATTTCTGAGGACTCTGTTCTGTTCCTTTGGTCTATATATCTGTTTTGGTACCAGTACCATGCTGTTTTTGTTACTGTAGCCTTGAAGTCAGGTAGCATGATGCCTCTGGCTTTGTTCTTTTTGCTTAAGATTATCTTGGCTATGCAGGCTCTTTTTTGCTTCCTTATGAAATTTAAAGTAGTTTTTTCCAATTCTGTGAAGAAAATCAATGGGAGCTTGATGGGGATTGCATTGAATCTATAAATTACTTTGAGCAGTATGGCTATTTTCACAATGTTGATTCTTCCTATCCATGAGCATGGAATGTTTTTCCATTTGTTTGTGTCCTCTCTTATTTCCTTGAGCAGTGGTTTGTAGTTCTCCTTGAAGAGGTCCTTCACATCCCTTGTAAGTTGTATTCCTAGGTATTTAATTCTCTTTGTAGCAGTTGTGAATGGGAGTTCACTCATGATTTGGCTCTCTGTCTGTTATTGGTGTATAGGAATGCTTGTGACTTTTGCACATTGATTTTGTATCCTGAGACTTTGCTGAAGTTGCTTATCAGCTTAAGGAGATTTTGAGCTGAGATGATGGGGTTTTCTAAATATACAATCATGTAATCTCCAAATAGAGACAACCTGACTTCCTCCTTTCCTAAATGAACACACTTTATTTCTTTTTCTTGCCTGATTGCCTTGGCCAGAACTTCCAATACTATGTTGAATAGGAGTGGTGAGAGAGGGCATCCTTGTCTTGTACTGGTTTTCAAAGGGAATGCTTTCAGTTTTTGTCCATTCATTGTGATACTGGCTGTGGGTTTATCATAAATAGCTCTTATTTTGAGATATGTTCCATCAATATCTAGTTTATTGAGAGTTTTTAGCATGATGTGCTGTTGAATTTTGTTGAAGGCCTTTTCTGCATCTATTGAGATAATCATGTCGGTTTTGTCATTGGTTCTGTTTATGTGATGGATTACATCTATTAATTTGCATACGTTGAACCAGCCTTGCATCCCAGGGACGAAGCCGACTTGATCATGGTGGATAAGCTTTTTGATGTGCTTCTGGATTCTGTTTGCTAGTATTTTATCGAGGATTTTTGCATAGATATTCATCAGGGATATTGGCCTGAAATTTTCTTTTTTTGTTGTGTCTCTGCCAGGTTTTGGTAACAGGATGATGCTGGCATCATCAAATGAGTTAGTATCTTTTTGTACTGTTTGGAATAGTTTCAGAAGGAATGGTACCAGCACCTCTTTGTGCCTTTGGTAGAATTCAGCTGTGAATCCATCTGGTTCTGGACTTTTTTGGTTAGTAGGCCGTTAATTGCTGCCTCAATTTCAGAACTTGTTATTGGTCTATTCAGGGATCAACTTCATATTGGTTTAGTCTTGGGAGGCTGTATGTGTCCAGGAATTTATCCATTTCTTCTAGATTTTCTAGTTTATTTGCATAGAAGTGTTTATAGTATTCTCTGATGGTAGTTTGTAGTTTTGTGGGATCAGTGGTGATATCCCCTTTATCATTTTTTATTGTGTGATTTTATTCTTCTCTCTTTTCTTCTCTATTAGTCTGGCTAGCAGTCTGTCTATTTTGTTAATCTTTTTAAAAACCAGCTCTGTTGGCCAGGCTGGAGTGCAGTGGCACAATCTTGGCTCACTGCAACTTCCATTTCTTGGGTTCAAGCCATTCTCCTGCCTCAGTCTCCCAAGCAGCTGAAATTACAGGCATGGTCACCATGCCTGGGTAATTTTTCTATTTTTGGTAGAGACGGGGTTTCACTGTATTGGCCAGGCTGGTCTTGAATTCCTGGCCTTGTGATCTGCTCACCTTGACCTCCTGAAGTGCTGGGATTACAGGCATGAGCCACTGTGTGCAGCCTTTTTTTTTGCACTTCTTTGACTAATAGTTTGCATTAACATTTCTCATTATGTTCTGCTTTTTATCCTTTTTTGTTTTGTTTTGAGATAGAGTCTTGCTCTGTTGCCCAGACTGGAGTGCAGCAGCATGATCTTGGCTCACTGCAAACTCCACCTCCTGGGTTCAATCGATTCTCCTGCTTCAGCCTCCTGAGTAGCTGGGATTACAGAGGTGCACAACTATGCCTGGCTAATTTTTGTATTTTAATAGAGATGGGGTTTTCACCGTGTTGGCCAGGCTGGTCTCAAACTCCTGATCATTAGCAATTCACCCACCTTGGCCTCCAAAGTGCTGGGATTACAGGCGTGAGCCACTAGACCTGGCCACTTTCTATTTTTTCTTTTAATTCCTTTTGGCGGAGCTCAACTCTTCTTGGGGCAGCAAAAAAGCAAAGAAAAATAATAGAAAAAGACTCCAAATAGCAGGCTGACATCATTACTGAAAACTCTAGCTAGTTTATAAGACCCACTATTTTGAGCAAATTCCCTCTATGTTTCCAAGCCCACAACTTTTCTCTGAGCACACTGACCACTAGAACATGTGTAGCAATATGAATTCACAAAACATTTATTATTTGCATTAACCACATCTTTATTAGCAGGAAAATCAAGAGGAATGCAGCTCTGAAGAAATTTCTCAAGTTTTATAACAAGCCAAGAGCAGTGCCTTGTGATTTCAAATTATAATCTATGTCTCAGACCTCTTACGATCTCCTCCCTATGCCTTCCCTTAATGTGGAAAAAGTTATATGACACATGGCTCTGGCTCCAATTACTCTTGTTTGCGTAGGAATGTTCTATTCTAAAATCATTAACTTGATAAATAATTAATGTCACTGAGAATGGATATAGTTTAATCTAATTGTACCATCAGCTTCATTAATGTGAACTCCACTAAACACTGCAATCTCTTCTTATCTTTATGTTTTCCTCCAATATTTTGATTTCAGTTACTAACTATACTTTTATTATAACTAAATAATAATATATTTCCCTCTTCCAAAAATATTTCCTTTTTGAACAATAATACTTGACTATTATTTAGTGTATTCTTTACCATTTGCTTATTGGTAGGTGGGCTATTTATATATTAAATTTTTTTATTACATGTTATGTGGGTTACCAGATCTTTTTCATATTTTGCTTCTTTCAGACTTGATTAGAGATATCGATCCATCCATCTATGAATAGACATAATTATTTTTTCTACGTATACATCTTCTATTAATCAACACTTTTATTAATCTAAGTTTTTTTATTAATTAGAAAATGTATATCTTCCAAATATTCTCTCTATGTCTCTATTAACAGAAGATACATAGATTAATGGAAGATATGTATCTTCTATTAATAGGTATAGAAACATAAATGATATACCTTCTATTAATCTTTTTTCTTAAGAATTTTTGCCTTGGGTGACACGTTTAGAAAGGTATCTCATCCAGAGATCAGGTATGTATATTCACTCATTCTTTTAAAGGATCTTATGCCTTTTTGTTTTATGGTAAATGTCAGCTATATTTATGTGTGTATTTATATGTTTAGCTAATGAAAACTTTTAAATTCAAACAAAAAAAATTATTGGGGCAATACATTAAAGCTGACATGAGAAATGAGGGCTTTCAGACAGTCCTTTGTCCTACTGATGGCATTCTTCTCTTTCACATTTACTTACTTTCCCTGGATGACATCGTCATCACTTACAGCTACTACATTCACACTGATGGCGACCAAATCCAAATTTCCAGTCCAACATGTAAAGTAATTCTCCCAGGCATGAGAAATAGAAGAGAGAGTCAGGGGAAATGAAATGAGACACAGGGGCAAAAGAACTGAAGGGAAAAGATGAATGTTGTGAATGTTGGGCTGGCACTGTCATTCAGCTTCATTTCATTAATCTTCTGTTTGGTCTGGCCAAGGTCAATGTGATTCCAGCTTTAAACTCCTGCTGCAAGAATCATGAAAGCTATCTGGAACCACAAAATAAAAAACTGCAGGAAGGACTGAGGAAAGAAAATATTCATGGTTTCTTCTCAAAATATGCATTGGATGGGAAACCGGCAATCAGGATTTCCATCACAATTAAAGAATATACACCTACTTACCTGTCATAATTCATGAACTGAACAAGAGGGAAAATGTGTTCAAGAGTCATTTCCATCTGAGTATGTCTTACATATCTACTTTTTTCATAAAGAGATTGCTATATTTGCCACTATTTAAAGAAAAATTATCTTCTATTTGAAAATAAAAGCCAGCAAATTAAAAAACAAAGAGAGAGAAGTGAGTTGGGCTCAATTTCCAGAGATAAATCAATGAAATTTTAAAAAGATTTTCATATTCTTAGAAGTTAATTTAAAAGTGAGAGAATTCAGGATACCGGTGTTTGGGGTTGTTTTGTTTTTAATAAATTACTAATCAGTTTAGGATCTTCTATGTGTTCTGTGAGGGGAGGCACAGTGGAAATTGACAATTTAAAATGAAGAAAATAGATACCTCAAAAAAGTTAAAAAGGGGCAGAACTAGGATTGGAAATTATGTTTTCAAATTATAATTCTGGTATTCCTTCTACTCCTTTTGCCATAAAATTCTAATTTTCTTGGATTTTTGTAATAAGGCCAAATGATAAGCTGGTTATAAACAATTACAATGGCTTGGTAATATTAGATAGAGCATTAAGAAGATAAGGTTGAGGAGACAGGAAAATCATAGCAGGAACAAGTTGTCATCATATCCATCCATCTGTTTAATCAGGGTGGCTTTGAGCCAAAGAGAGAAGACGAACTGTAAAAAACTAATGTGTGACACCCAAAATTCCAGAAACAGCTTTCCTGGATTTTAACAAGAAAAAAGATTACTACTAACCACTCTCTTAAAGGAAGGCATACAGCAGGTTGTGGAGCTCAAGGGAAGAACATAGACTCTATTATGGTGCAAGTTCCAGCTCTGCCACTTATTGTGTGACTTTGAGCTGAGCCACTTATCTAAGCCTTGCTTTCCTCATCTAGACAATGGAGAAAAAGAAAGCAGCTACCTTACAGAGTTTCTCAGAATTAAATTCAAAAATATATTCAATAATCTACGTAAAGCATTTAGTAAAGTGCCGGGCACAAGGTAAGCAGAATAATGATGTCTTACTGTGGTTCTTGTCACTATAAGGGGCACAGATAGTTCTAAGACATTTCTTCATGGTGGCTTTCAGTCCCAGAAACTAATATCCCACTTCTTTCCACTCCTTTGCTCTTAAATCAAAGATTAAATCTTGATGTTTTCTCCATGATAATAACAAAATTTGAAGACAGAAGAAAGTCTGATTTTATTTGCTGTGTAATCTCAAGTCAGCAATTGGATCTTTTTGAATTTCATTCCTTATCTATGAATTGAGACACCAATAACATCTCATGAAGTTGTTTGGAGGGCTAAATAAAATAGATGGGTAAGAGATGGTTATTTTTGCATTAAAGCCTCTGTAGATTCAAAAAGTCATACAATATGGGTTGTAATTACTCATCACTCCACATGCATATGTAAAAGTGGCATTACTATCAGCAGAGCCTCACTGTCTTCCCACTATTTTTCAAGGTTTATTTTCCTCATAGGCATTTCCTCTTTCCAAGGAAATTCTGGACTCCTTTATTTTGACCAAAACAGGTGATAGGTGAAGAGACTTTGTTTATTGGACAAAATGGCCCAGGATTCTGAAATGCCATGGTGATTCCTGCTCTATGTGCTAACCAGACCGTTTCAGCTACTGAGAAGCAGCACCAGTTCACAATCTGTGAACTCCCCAAGGGTATAATATCAATTTCCCATTTTTCTTTGCAACCCTAGCACAGCGTCTAACACCAAGAATTAACTCTAAAAAAAAAAGTAGGTTAGGTTGGGCTATGAAGGCCTTTTGTGTCAAGACAAGAATCCAGATATGTCTTCAGGAGGTGATAATGAGCAAGTTAAGGTTTTTCAGCATAGGATTAACAGAACCATTTTTGTGTATTAGAAAAATCACTCTGGAAGTTGTGCAGAAGTTTGGAGGAAGTTTGGCCTGGAGGCATGACCTGCATAATCAACATAATCAAGGAAAAGGAAACTAGTCTAAGAATTACACCTAATTAGGAAGGCAAATATTTAAAATAATTTTTAAAATATTTTCATCAATATCCTCAACATCTTATTTAGTTATGTTCAATAATATAATTAACACTTAATAGTTACTGAAAATTAGAAAATATAGAGAGATAAAAGGGGAAAAATTAGCCACATCCTACCTCTCAGAGAGAAACTACATTTTGGAGTGCAACTACCTGCAGATTTTTTTCTTGAATGTAATATGCATGTGTGTGTGTGTGTGTGTGTGTGTGTGTGTGTGTGTGTGTGTGTGTTTGTAGAGAGAAGAGGTGAGAGAGGGAAGAGAAACTCAGATATGAAAATAAATAAAAACATTTCAAAAATCAGGACACAGTGAATCCACAGATGGTGGTAGACATATGAGGAAGAATTTTTATAAGATTGAATGTCAACACATACAACCTAAAGTTGGTAAATTGAGAACACCCAGAAGAACTAAAAGTGGACACTATGGGCAGTGGGCCTAGGAGTGGGAATATAGAGGGGCAGAGTTTACTTTAAAAAATATAGCTTGAGATATAATTCACATGCCAGACAATTTACCCTTTTAAAGTGTATAAATGAATGACTTTTAGTATAGTCACAAAGTTGTGCATCCATCACCACAATCAAGTTTTAAGCCTTGCTTCAGCCCAGAAAGAAACTCCACCCAATATAACTAACACCCTCCAACGCTCACATCTCCCACTCAATGCTAGGCAACTTCTAATCTACTTTCTGTCCAAACAGCGTTATATATTCAGGATGTTTCATAGAAATGGAATAACATAATATATGGTCTTTTGTAACTGGCCTCTTTCACTTAGCAAAATGTTTTCAATATTCATACATGTAGTAGCATAAGACTAAATTTTTCTGTACCAGTTTACTTGATTTTATATATACCATTGCAATTTCTTGCTTTTATAAATCTAAAAAAATGGAAAAAATATATTTTGTGCATATTATTAAATACCAATGAAATAATTGCTTTCTACAATCTGTATTTTTCACTTCAAACCATGTGACAAATGAGACCAATTAAGATCTAGTAAGCCAGGTATTTTGCTAAGTACTTCCATGTATTGTCTTGATTAATATGCACAATAAATCTTTGCAGTATTATACTTATTTTATAGAAAACCGAGACATTTTATGGATCACAGAGTTAGTAGGTTGTAGGTCCTAGATTTTGAAACCAAGGAGTCCACCTCTAGAACCTGCATTTTTCAGAACAGTAAATATAGATGCCTTGACATTTTTAAATGTATTAGAACTTAGAAATGTAGACCCCAATCATACAAAATAACTGTAGTTACATGAAGCAGCTTGTCTTTGAATAAAACATGATGTTTTTCACATAGTATCAAAAATTTTAACAATCAAAGCCAAAAAGAGAGAGAAACTATCAGTGATTCTACAGACTGAAAGGACTTTACAGGCTGTTTTTTAGCTTTCCCACGGTACACTTAAGATATCGTTTGAATGTAATGGCTGAGTTACATGTAAACTGGCTTTTCAGAGATATTGTATTACATAAAGCAAGATACCCCTGAATATGTACAGTTGCTCTTTTGCAAAGGGCAACACTAGAAAATTATGCATGGCTACAGAGAGAGTGTCATCCTTAGCCATAATATTTCTTATCTCCTTAGAATGAAGGGATATACTTTGATATTAAAAGCACTCCCAAGGTAGCAATTTTGAAGCCAAAAACATAACTCAAAATATTTAGCAATTCTGTGTTTGTGTTTGTTATTAATACACATTGTTCTGTTAAGGCTTCCCTTTTGGTAGGACTATTGCAGACTGAGGAATGAGCTGCTGTTCATGCATGACTCCATATGGCAAAAAGAACCATGTTCAAGGGGGTAAAATTAAGCCATTTGTGGCTGTGTTCATTTTATTCTATTAAACTGATATTTTAATGGTAAGTCATTAAGATACATAAACATATTTCCCCTTTGTTAGATGTCTTCTTCATTAAAAAATGTATTTAACTTGCAAAGTTTGCAAAGCATTTGCATTTTTTATTTTTTGATGGATTTTCATGATCATACAGCTGCTTCACCTTCAAAAGCAAAATGCAGTAATAATACGCGCTACCAATTCTATATCTATCTCTTTCCATAGAAAAGGTGAAAATGTCATTACAGGCTTTTACATGGTTTTTCTTCCAACTTGTTTCTGTTACATTCTAGAAATAAACAATAAAAGATAAAATTATTAATTCCTGGTTCATTATCAAAGTGATGAAGTTGTCACTGCTGAGAAATGTTCAAGGGACATAATGCATGCAAAGCTATGTTTTTAAATAAAGTTTATTAGAACCAACACAAAGTAGGCATTCAATAAAAAACAAGTTGAATGAATAAATGGAGGAGCAAATGAATTAGAACAATGGTTCCTAAATTCAACTCTCAGTTTTCCCTTATTCTTGAGAAAATATATTTCTTGGACATTTCAAGATGGAATGGTATGTTTATCTGTGGGACAATTATAAAAGGTATAACATACACTGAGAAAGAAACAGAAGAAAGGTTTGATATGATAATGGCTGAGAATTTTTCAAAATTGATGTTAGGACAAAGCCATAGATCCAGGAAGCTCAGAGGACATCAAGAAGTATAAATTTCAAAAAATCTGTACTTAGGTATTTCTTATTCAAACTGTAGAAAACTAAAGACAGAGATAAAATCTTGAAAGAAGCCAGAGGGAGAAAAACATGTTACCTATAGTGGAGCAAGAATAAGAATCACATCACATTTCTCTTCAGAAAGCAAGCAAGCAAGAATAGAATGGAGTAAAATATTTAGTGTTTACCAAAAAAGAAAAAAAAAAAAAAAAAACAACCCCATCAACCTAGATTTTTTATCCAGTGAAATTATCCTTCAAAACTGAAGGAGAAATAGAGACTCTCTCAGACAAATAGAATTTGAAGGAATTTGTCATGTTAATAGAAGCTCTTCAGAGAGCAGTAAAATAATGTAGGTCAGAAACTTGGACCTACACAAAGAAGAAGCCTTAGAGAAGGATTAAAACAAAAATAAATAAAATATTTTATTTTTCTTATTCTTAACCTAAAAGCTAACTTTGTTCAAAATAATAACAATAGCAACATTGTATTCAGTGATTACCACTTATGAGTAATTTTAAAAAACAGCATTGCTGTAAGTGACAGGAGAAAAATTGGGAATATACTGTTATTAGGTACTTGCACCTTTTTTTTTTTTTTTTTGAGATGGAGTTTTGCTTTTGTCACCCAGGCTGGAGTACAATGGCACAATCTCACCTCTCTGCAATCTCTGCCTCCCAGGTTCAAGTGATTCTCCTGCCTCAGCCTCCCAAGTAGCTGGGATTACAGGCATGTGTCATCATGCCCAGCTAATTTTGTATTTTTAGTAGAGATGGGATTTCACCATGTTGGTCAGGCTTACCTCGAACTCCTGACCTCAAATGATCCACCCTCCTTGGTCTCCCAAAGTGCCGGATTACAGGCATGAGCTACAGTGAGCCACTTGCACCATTCCTCAAGCAGCAGAGTAGACTTTGAATAGTTGTAAATAGATATTTTACACTCTAGGACAACCATTAAAAAGTTTTAAAAGAAGTATAATTGATATGTGTTATATTCTGAATGGAATCCCCCAAAAATTCATAAGCTGAGTTTTTTACCTAACCCTTAGTACCTCAGAATTTGACTATATTAGCAGATAGAGCATTTAAAAAGGCAATTATGTTAAATTGAGAGCATTAGGGTAAGTGCCAATTTCATATGACTGGTGTCCTTAGAAGAAGACATTTGGACACATGAACAGACACAAGGGATGTGTGCATACAGAGGAGAGACCATGTGGGGACATAGCAAGATGGCAGCCATCTGCAAACAAGGAGAAAGACCTCAGAAGAAACCAACCCTGCCAACACCTTGATTTTGGACTTCTAGCCTCCAGGAATGTGAGAAAATAAATTTCATTTGTTTAAACCACCCAGTCTATGGTGTTTTGTTATGATAGCCTTAGCAATCTAATACTAAAGAGGGGAGAGAAAAAGGAATCATTTAAAATGTTCCATTAAAATCAGAGAAAGCAGCAAAAGAGAGAAAGACCAAAAAAAAAAAAAAAAAAACAAAAGAAAGAAAAGAAAAGAACAAGGGTAATAAATAGAAAACAGTAACAAATATGGTAGATAAGAATCCACCTATATCAATAATCACGTTAAACATCAGTGCTCTAAGCATCAGTGGTCTAAATACAGCAATTAAAAAGATAAGAGACTGTCAGAGTAGATTTTTTTTTTTTAAAAAGACTCAACTATGTGTTTACAAAATTATGTAGGATTCTAACATGAGAAAATGCATACAAATGAACTGAAACAATGGAAAAAGGTGCATGATTGCTAATAGAATAATTAAAAAACTCTTAGATGAGAAAAAACTAACAGGATTATATTTTATAAGAACTGTCCCCAGTGCCTGGTCTGGTGGCTAGAACGCAGTGCTCAACAAATATTTGTTGAATAAATACATGAATTTAAAAATTCAAAATAGTCAGCAACCTAATACGATTATCTAACCATAATTGATTATCCAACCATTGATTGATTTCAGCTCATTAAATGTTTCTGTGCCTTCACCTTGTGTGTTCTTCAGAGCTTAGTGTTTGCATAGCCTGCTATGCAAGGAATGTTTAGAAACAAACAAACAAAAAATTTAAAACTAGGACACAGAAAGAAATACTTTCAACTCTAATCTCCCTTCCCATCCTTTCTATATGTTGAGGTGTGAAAGAGGGAAGGCCAATGGCATGAGACAGACTTTTCTCCTATATGAGCGATCTTAAAATATGTCCGTACACACACACACACACACACACACACACACACACACACACACACACAAATGATGGCTCAAAGTACTACAAGAAGCTTGTTAGTTCCCTTATTTTTCTTGCAGCACAGTCCGTCTAAATGCTGGTAAGAAAGGGAAGAAACTAGGAATTCAAGAAAACCAGTTTTTCTTATCTAGGTAATTCATGGGTTTCCAATGTTATATCTACCAGCAAATAGCTTCTAGAATAATGTACATTGTTTTTAAAACCTTCTCCTCTTATTAGTTTTTTAAAGTTTGAAATATCGTAGGCTAGAAAATTGCTTATTCTAAAGACTTAAGTTCTTGTCATAAAGACAGTACAGTAGTCTCCCTTTAGCCAGGGAGAATACATTCCAAGACCCCCAGTGAATGCCCAAAACTATGAATAGGACCAAACCCTATATGTCCATGTTTATTCCTATATATACACATCTATGATCAAGTTTAATTTATAAATTAGGCACAGTAAGAGATTAATATAACTAGTAATAAAATAGAACAATTAAAACAATATACTGTAATAAAAGTTATATGACTGTTGTCTCTCTCTCTTTCTCTCTCTCTCTCTCAAAATATTGCAGTATCTTTGGACTACAGTTGACCACAGGTAACCGAAACATCAGAAAGTGGAATAACAGATATGGGGGGCTACTATAGGAATGAATTGAGAGCTTGCTTATAGAACTCTGTGCTTGAATTTAGGAGGACAAATTTAGATTTTTGAAAAGGCATCTTAGTCCTAAAATCTACATTTGGCTGCTTATACAATTAACTACTTTCAACTACATTTTTCTTTTATTTCTTTTTTTTTTTTTTTTTGACGGAGTGTCACTCTGTCACTCAGGCTGAAGTACAGCGGAGCGATCTTGGCTCTTCACAACCTCCTCCTCCTGGGTTCAAGGGATTCTCCTGCCTCAGTCTCCCAAGTAGCTGGCATTACAGGTGCCCGCCACTATGCCTGGCTAATTTTTGTATTTTTAGTACAGACAAAGTTTTACCATGTAGGCCAGGCTGGTCTCGAACCCCTGATCTCAGTGATCCACCTACCTCAGCCTCCCAAAGTACTGGGATTACTGGCATGAGCCACTGCGCCCAGCCAATTAATTACTCTTATAATAAAAGCAAAGGAATTAAATTGCATGGCACTGAGTTCCTATTCTAGTTTATAATATAAAATAAAAGAGTCTTAGTTTACATAGTCAAAAATGTGTCAGAGAGCAGTTTGTATTTTTCCAAATATGATTTCTGAAATAAGTCTGAAATATATTTTGTTTAAACAAGTTACATCTCCTTATTAGTACTGATTTAGAGCTTTTAATCTTTCAATCAGTGAATAAGCAATTCCATTTGCTCTATTTCAAAAGAAATTATTTATATGCAAATTAGATTTACATCTAAATAGGACTGCAGATGGATAAAGTTAGTCTGCTTTAATAACAAGATTTTGGGATCAGGGTCTAGGTTTTGGTCACCACCAGGGACTGCCATGCCTACAGCAGATACCCGACAAATATTGCTCAATTGAAATACTTCATCAAATATATTACTTATGTGAAGACAGATGGTGTTAACCATAATGAACCTCAACTTTTTATTGCATCAAGCTAAAAATACTTATTTAATAGTTCCAGCTACCAAATATAGAGTACTTGAAAGACATAATACCATATCAAAATTACTTCTACAATTCAGGTTTATCTCTAGTCAGACTGATTCTCCTTAATAAAATAATTTTTCTTTAAGTTTTAAAGAAGGGTGTCAAATTCATATTTAAAATATTTAAAAACTGTTCATGAAATAATATTTTTCTTGTTGAAAGAGAAGAGAGCTGTCAGCTCTAGTAGAGCCAGTAAGAAGGAACAATCCTTTCTTGGTATTGGTATTTATATTGGTATTGAGTGGTCACTGCCTTATAGACTTACCTAAGGATTGGAATAACAAAAAAAGATTATAGGAAAACTTATATTACTTGGTTATAATATTGGTATATGGTCTGGTGGCTCAAATGTGCCAGTCATTAATGACAACCAAAATCCTAACTCACTCTGTCACAGATATAAATGGATATGGACTTTGGGGGGACTCTTGAGTACAATGTGGTCAAAACTACTCTTGGTCAAAATTCAACCTTGTTAAAAATGAGAGAGACAGCTTGGCGCAGTGGTTCACGTCTGCAATATCAGCACTTTGGGAGGTTGCTGACCAGCCTGGGGTTGGGATCACCTGAGATTGGGAGTTCAAGACCAGCCTGGTCAACATGGAGAAACCCTGTCTCTACTAAAAATACAAAATTAGCCGGGTGTTGTGGCACATGCCTGTAATCCCAGCTACTCAGGAGTCTGAGGCAGGAGAATGACTTGAACCCAGAAGGCGGAGGCTGCAGTGAGCCGAAATCATGCCATTGCACTCCAGCCTGGGCAACAAGAGTAAAACTCCATCTCAAAAAAAAAAAAAAAGGGCCATGTATGGTGGCTCATGCCAGTAATCCCAGTACTTTGGGAGGCCAAGGCAGATGAATATGAAGTCAGGAGTTCGAGACCAGCCTGGCCAATATGGTGAAATCTTGTCTCTACTAAAAATACAAAAATTACCGGGCATGGTGGTCTGCGCCTGTAAGTCCCAGCTACTCGGGAGGCTGAGGCAGGAGAATCGCTTGAACCGGGGATGTGGAGGTTGCTGTGAGCTGAGATTGAGCCACTGCACTCCAGCTTGGGCAACAGAGCAAGACCCTGTCAAAAAAAAGAGAGAGAGAGAGAGAGAAATTATGAAACCAAAAAACATATTCATTAGCAGAAGATTACATTTGCTCTAGTAACACATGGAGTCATTTTAACCAGAGTTTATGAAATACAGGAAGGTTTTAAAGCAAATAATTATCATGAGACTGTACAATTTTGTAGCATTCATTAAGATTATTTTTTGTGCATTAAAAAGTGCTATAAGCTATCTTCCCACCTTACATTAAAAAATAAGCCACATAACAGACTAGTTTATATGTGTACTTCAATATACTTTTTTTCTAATCAGCAGTAAAAAAAGGAAGCAAAAAATTTTTTGAGGCATATTATACTCAATATTCATGATTTCTATTCATTATAACTAAACTGTAGAAACTGAATGTTTTTTCAGAATATTTTCCCTAAAAGTATTCTATACTCCCATGAAGTTTCCCATCTGCTATTTTCTCTTTCATTAGAGAACAATGTTGACACCATTTCCAAGATGCCGTTTTCACCAGTTCACCATGTGACAAGCTAAGCTTCACTATATACATTCTTTGTAGCATGGAGAAACCACAATTGCAGAATTCTATTTAGCATGGTAAAAATATAGCCTGTTATAAAATTTTAAAATAAATATTAAGTATGTCTTTGTAAGTCTATCATTCAGGAAATTTTATATGCATTAGCTTCCTATAAAATAAGAAAAGTTGAATAAATTAACAAGACAAAATGTGATTTAAAAATCTGAGCAACATTGCATGTATTAATGGTAACTTTGTCACTCAGTCTAAAATGGAATAAGGAAATAAGAATTTAAGAATTCTATATTGCAGTTTTCTATTAATATAGTAATTTACTATATAATTATTCAAGTATTTCACTGTATTTTCAGAATATAAATAAATCAACATTCCTTTTTATATTACCCCACCAATAACTAATAAGTGATTACTTAAGCTAGAAACTCTACAGTTGCTAAATCATTGCTTATTTTATTAAATTATACAGCAAAGAAATATCTCTATTAATTTATTGCTCAAGATTTTTTCAGAATCTCATATGTTGCTGAGAATGAAATATCTTTTCTGCAAATAAAATACACTGTTATAATGCACACAAAAAAACTGGCTAGTGTTTAATTAGGAATTAGTGAATAACACGAAACAAAAAGCACCTCAGTAAGGTCATTGTATAGAAATCTGGATAGAAATCTCTGCTGTCTTAATGTGGTGTATGGTAAGCTTTCTTAAATGCCTCACTGTTTTTTAAGCTAAAAATCCATCAACTAGTGATTTGCAGCTTTGTGACAGAATTTCTTTTCATGTGTACTTCAAATGAACCATTGTACCCAATGACAATATGACTTCACAAACTTGGCAAACATATAAGACAATAAGGACCAAAACAAAACAAAACAAAAAATTCTGTCTATAAAATATAGGACCCCTTAAAAACATGTAAACTGTTAATATTTTCTTTACATATAACACAAAATTACATTTCCCATCCCTACTTCTAGCATGGGAGGCTAAACTGACAAAGGAAAAATACCCCAGAGAACTTATGGCCATGGCCTGATCCTAACACAAATTTTTTAAAAAAATGTATATCCAGTGTTATGGTTTGAATGTGTTTTTCGAAAAGTATGTTTTGGAAATTTAATCCCCAATGCAACAGTATTGAAAGGTGGGGCCTAAGGGAGGGGGTTTAGGTCATGAGGCTTCCATCCTCATGAATGGATTAATGTCAATTATAAAAGGGCTTGAGGTTGCAAGTTCAATCTCTCGATCTCTCTCACCTCCTCTTTGCCCTTCTACCATAACACAGCAAGAAGTCCATGGTCAGATGCTGGCCCCTTGATCTCAGACTTCGCAGCCTTCAGAACCATAAGCCAGTAAATTTATTTTCATTTAAAATTACCCAGTTTGTAGTATTCTGTCTTAGCAGCCCAAATGGACTAAGACATCCAGGGCATCCAAAATGTGAACTTGGTTAAAGGTGGTTTCAGACTGTGGTGCACCAGGTACCTGGAAAAAACAAAAGTAAATCCTTTCATTAAAAAGGCATTTTCAGGAATTTAGGCTTTCAGCAATCTCCCAAAATATTTATTCATGGATAATAAGCACACAAAGCAGCAATATGAGCAAGAAATAACCAAAACAATAATTTAGGGAAATAGATAAGCAAATAATTCAGATGTTGGAGTTATTATATATAGCTTATAAAATAATCATGCTTAGTCTACTTAAACAAATAAAAAGATAACCCTGAAAGTATTTTCAAGGAATAGGGAGTTCTAAAACAAAACCTAGTGTATTTGTAGAAAAACAAAAAAGAACTTGTATAATTAAAAAATAATAAAATGTAAAACTCTAAGTACATTAAACATTGCTAAGGAGTAATTTAGTAAAATAAAAGACAGGACATATAAAATGATCCAAAATGCAGCAAAAAGAAACAAAAATATGAAATATATGGAAGGAATGCTAAGAGACATGGAAAAAAAGATGACAAGCCCTAACATTCTTTTAATGTGAAGGGAAGGAAAAAGAGGAGGGTGCAGAGACAATATTTTAAAACATATAGGCTGAGAGTTTTGTATAATTGATTAAACGCACAAGTTCTTTAGTTTAAAAAGCCCAGTGATTTCCAAGCAGGACTAATCAAAATAAAACCATAATTAAAAATATCGTACGGATATTATATATTACCAAAGACAAAGGGAAAATAGTTAAAATCTGCCGGAAAAAAATTAGCAGATAACTTTCAAAGGAGTTACTTGCTGATAGCTGACTTCTCAGCAGAGAAAATATGAGTCAAAAATTCAGTGGAATATTTTCAATATGCAGGGGGATAAAGACTGCCAAATGAGAATTTTAAATTCAGTGAAAATATCTTTCAAAAATAAGGATGAAGCTAGGTGACATCAATAAAAATGGCAGAGTAAAGACCTCTAAAAATTATTTCTCTACATGAAAGCAATGAGCAACAGTGCAATACTTGACAGAAATTTCTCAATTTTTCAGAATTCTAGAAACTAACCGAATGCAAAAATATAGGAAATATTTTTCAATAAAAACAACTGAAACTTGATAAGAACAGTGAGCTTTGTGTTGTAATTTACCCTATTCCCATTCTCCCTTCTCACCTTGAAAATGAGCAGTTCACAATCATGGTGAAAACCAGCAGTCTGTCAGGCACTGGAGAGGGAAGAATGGGACTAAGCTTCCTTCAAAGCCCCATTCCCAGAAGATTGTTGTTTTATCTGTTGGTGGTTCCCTGGAAAACCCCATCCACAAATTTGTCTTTATTTAGCCTGACTCAGAGCTCATTCAGTGTAAACAGCCATATCCTTAGGGACTGTATTAGTCTGTCTTGCATTACTATAAATAAATACCTGATACTTTATAATTTATAAAGAAATTTATAAAGAAAAGAGGTTTTGCAGGCTGTACAAATATGGCACCAGCATGTCCTCAGCTTGTGGTGAGGCCTCAGGGACCTTACAGTCATGGCAGAAGGCAAAGGGAGAGCTGGTATGTCACATGGCAAGTGAGGTAACAAGAGAGGGAGGACGAGGTGCCAGACTCCTTCAAACAACCAGCTCTAATGTGAACTACCAGAGTGAGAATTCACTCATTATCAGGGAAAGGTCACGGTTCTGCAAGCTGTATAAGCATGGTACCAGCATGTGTTCAGCTCTTGGTGAGGCCTCAAGGAGTTTACAATCATGGCAGAAGGCAAAGGGGAAGGCAGTATGTCTCATGGCAAGTGAGGGAACAAGCGAGGGAGGAGGAGGTGCTGGAATCCTTTAAACAACCAGTTCTTACATGAACTTCCAGAGTGAGAACTCATCATTACCATGGGAAGGTCGCCAAATCATTCAGGAGGGATCTATTCCCACGACCCAAACACATGCCACTAGGCCATACCTCCAAGATCAGAAATTATATTTCAACATGAGATTGGAAGAAGACACACTTTCATACCGTATAAGGCCTATTTGTCAAATACATTTAAGGGCAATTACCTAAAATTGTAAACAATTGTTAGGGCAACAACAGGCTAGCCAAAAAGGCTAAAAGGAAAGTCTAGGGATTAGATGTCCACAGAAGAGTCTGAAAAACTGCAATATATTTTTGCAATATAGAAGGCAGAGCATATATATAGGACTGTGTGAATACTCAGGAAAATCCTAAGAAGGCTGAACCCCTCTTATTTCTGGCTAAACTGGAGGCTCTATGCAAGGAGAAAGTAAAGTTTAACTTTTTGTTAACTGCCTGGATGAATGTTAAAAGCATGCTACAACAAATATATCAAATCTCTCAGAAAAGATTTGGAGTCTTATTGGTTGCAGGCATTTAAGAAAATCATTATCTAATCATTATTGATTACTAACCTAGCTAAGCAGAGCTTTCACTGGCAACACATAACAAAGAATACAGACTTGAGCATATTAATTTGGGAAAGTTGCTAAATAAACAACTACTCCAATTAGCAGAAACCAACAACAGATCCTGAGGAGAAGGAAGAATTTGATTTCCAGAGTTTTTGTATTACATTATTTTAAATCTCCAAGTTTTGACAAAAAAATAATTATAATATGTGTAAAGAAATAAAGTATGGCTCATACACGGGGGAGAAACATAGTAAAAATAAACTATTCTTGAGAAAGACCAAATGTTGACCTTACTAGACAAATTATTTATTTATTTATTTATTTATGACAGAGTCACACTCTGTCCCCCATGCTGAAGTGCAGTGGTGCACTCTTGGCTCACTACAACCTCTGCCTCCCAGGTTCAAGAGATTCTCATACCTCAGCCTCTTGAGAAGCTGGGATTACAGGTGCGAGCCACCACATCAGGCTAATTTTTATATTTTTTTAGTACAGATTGGTTTCATCACATTGGTCAGGCTGGTCTTGAACTCCTGACCTCAGGTGATCTGCCTACCTTGACCTCCCAAAATGCCAGAATTATAGGCATGAGCCACCGTGCTCAGCCTGACAAAGAATTCAAATTAGCTATTTTAAATATGTTAAAGTAAGTAAAGGAAGTCATGGTTAAAGAACTTAAGAGGCCAGGTACTGTGGCTTGAGCCTATAATTCCAGCACTTTGGGAGACTGAGATGAAAAAATGAGTTGAGGCCAGGAGTTTGAGACCAGCTTGGTTAATATAGTGAAAGCCTTTCTCCACAAAATTTAAAAAATTAGGCAGGCATAGTGGCACATGGGTATAGTCCTAGCTACTCAGGAGGTTGAAGCAGGAAGATCATTTTTGCACAGAGCCTCGAGGCTGTAGTGAGCTATGATTGAGCTACCACACTCCAGCCTGAGCAACAGAGCAAGACCTTGCCAAATAAATAAATAAATAACTTAAGAAAAGTATGAGAACAATATCTCACCAAAGAGAATTTTTTTTTTAAAAAGAAAGACATTATAGAAAAGGAACAAACTTGAAAAGTACAATAACAGAAATGAAAATTTCACTTGGGGGGTCAAGTAAAGACTTACGCAGGTAGAAGAAAGCATCATGAACCATGATAAATCGAGACGATCAAATCCAATGGACAAAAAATAAAATGAAGAAAAATAAATGAAGCTTCAGAGACCTATGAGACACTACTAAACATAAGAACGTAAGCAAAATGACAGTCTTTGAAGGAGAGAGGATAAAGCTTTAGAAAGAATAGTTGAAGAAATAATGACTGGAAACTTCCAAATCCCTTTGATGCAAATATTAATCAGTACATATAATAAACTTTGCAAAATTCAAGTAGGATAAACTCAAAGAGAGCCACAATTAGAAACATTATAATCTAATTGGTGAAAGTCAATAACAAAGAGTAAATCTGAGGGCAGCAAAAAAGAAACATCTCATCAGGAATCCTTAATAAAATTTACAGCCAATTTCTCATCAAAAACATGGAAGTCAGAAGGCAGTGGGCAGACATATCCAAAGGGCTGAAAGAAAGACTATCAACCAATAATCACATCATCCAGTAAAACAATCCTTCAAAAATGAAAAATAAAATGAAGACCTTTCCAGATAAATGAAACCGAATTTGTCAGAAGCACGCCTGCCATACGAAAAACACTAAAGGGAATCCTGTAGGAAAAAATGAAAGAATACTAGACAGCAGCTCAAGCCACATGAAAAAAATAAAGAGTACCACTCAAGGTAACTAAATAATTATAAAAGGCTGTCTACACGTATTTTTTGGTTTGGAATTCTTTTTTTTTAATAAAATCTACCTAATTTTTAAAACAGCTCTGTACACGAATGATTATAATTAGTGTTGTTGGACAGATAAGGCATAAAGATGTAATTTGTATAACAATAACAGCACAAAGGAAGGGGGAGGGGACGAGGATCTATAGGAGCAAAGTTTTTTCATATGATTGTAATTATGTTGTTATTATTTTGAAATAGATTGTTATAAAATTAAATTTCAATTATAATCCCTAAGACAACCACCAAGAATATAACTCAAAAAATAAATACAGTAAAAGAAATGTCAAGGTATTTTAAATGGTACAGTATAAATTATCTTGTAGACAGTATACAGTTGGATCATTTTTTAAGTCTATTCTATCAGTCCCTGTTCTTTAGTTGGAGAATTTATTCTATGTACATTAATATAATTACTGACAAGGAATGATTTATGTTTGCTGCATTTTGCTATTTATTTTCTATGTCTTAAGCCTTTTTTTCCTCTATTCCCCTATTACTGACTTTGTGTTAAACAGATATTTAATAGTGTACCATTTAAATTACCTTGCCATTTCTTTTACTGTATTTATTTATTAAGATAGAGTCTCACTCTGTTGCCCAGGCTAGAGTACAGTGGCATGATCTCGGCTCACTGCAACCTCCATCTCCCAGGTTCACGTGATTCTCCTGCCTCAGCCTCCTGAATAGCTGGGATTACAGGCACATGCCACCACACCTGGCTATTTTTTTATTTTTATGTTTCTATTTTTAGTAGAGACAGGGTTTCACCATGTTGACCAGGCTGGTCTTGAACTCCTGACATCATGTGATCCACCTGCCTCAGCCTCCGAAAGTGCTGGGATTACAGGTATGAGCCCCCATACCTGGCCCTACTGTATTTATTTTTTGAGTTATATTCTTGGTGGTTGTCCTAGGGATTAGTCACAGTGCAGTTTGGCTCCCAGGAAGCCCCATCCTTAGGAGAAGGGGGAATGCTCCATATCAAGGGACGACCCCATGGAACAAAAGAACCTGTACAGCAGCCCATGAATTCCAGATTTTTCCACTGAAATAGTCTACCCAAATGAGAAGAAATCAGAAAAGTAATTCTGATAATAGGTCAAAACAAGGTTCTATAACATCCTCAAAAGACTACCCTAGCTCCCCAGCAATGAGTCCAATCCAAGAAGAAATCTCTGAATTACCAGATAAAGAATTCAGAGGGTTGATTATTAAGCTACTCAAGGAGATACCCAAGAAAGATAAAAAAAATAACTTATAGAAGTTTTTTAAAAATACAAGATATCAATGAAAAATGCTCCAGAGAAACAGATATCATAAAAAAAAAATAAAAACTTCAGAAAATGAAGGACACACCTAGAGAAATACAATAAAACAAGTAGAAGAAAGAACTTTGGAGCTCAAACACAGGAATTTTGAATTAAGCCAATTAGATGAAGAAAAGAAATGAATTTTTTAAAATGAACAAAGCCTCCAAGAAATCTGGGATTATGTTAAACAACCACACCTAGGAATAATTGGTGTTTGTGAGAAAGAAGAGAAAGCAAAAAGTTTGGAAAACATACTTGAGGGAATAATCAAGGAAAACTTCCCCAGTCTTGCTAGAGAGCTAGACACCCAAATATAAGAAGCTCAAAGAACACCTGAGAAAGTCATCGTAAAAAGATCATCACCCAGGCACATAGTCATCAGGTTATCTAAAGTCAAGACAAAAAACAGAATTTTTAGAGTTGTGAGGCAAAAGCATCAGGTAACCTGTGAAAGAAAACCTATCAGATTAACAGCAGATTTCTCAGCAGAAACCCTACAAGCCAGAAGGGACTGGGGTCCTTCTTTAGCCTCCTCAAACAAAATAATTGCCAGCTAAGAACTAAGCTTCATAAATGAAGGAAAGATAAATTATTTTTCAGACAAACAAATATTTAGAGAGAATTCACCACTACCAAGCCAACACTACAAGAAATGCTTAAAGGAGTTCTAAATCTTGAAAGAAAACCTCAAAATACACCAAAATAGAACCTCCATAAAGCATAAATCTCAAGGGACCTATAAAGCAATAACACACATGCGCGCGCACACACACACACACACACACACACACACACACACACACACACCCGTATTCAGGCAACAACTAGCACAGTGAATATAACAGTACCTCACATCTCAATATTAACATTGAATGTAAATGGCATAAATGGTCCACTTAAAAGATACAGAATGGCAGAATGTATAAAAATAAACCAACCAAGTATGTGATATCTTCAAGAGACTCACCTAACACATAAGGACTCACATAAACTTAAGGTAAACAGGTGATAAAAGATAGTCTATGCAAATGGAAACCCAAAGCATGCAGGAGTAGCTATTCTTTTATTAGACAGAACAGACTTTAAAGCAACAACAGTTAAAAAACACAAAGAGGGATATTATATAATGATAAAAGGATCAGTCTAATAGAAAATATCACAATCCTAAATATATATGCACCTAACACAGGGGCTCCTAAATTTATAAAACAATTATTACTAGACATAAGAAATGAGATATATGGCAACACAATAACAGTGAGGGACTTCAATATTCCACTGACAGCACTAGACAGGTCATCAAGACAGAAAATCAATAAAGAAACAATGAACTTAAACTATACCCCAGAACAAATGGACTTAACAGATATTTGCAGAACATTCTATCCAACAACTGCAGAATGTACATTCTTTTCAGCAGCACAAGGAACATTCTCCAATATAGATCATATGATAGGCCACAAACAAGTCTCAATAAATTTAAGAAATTGAAATTATATCAAGTACCCTCTCAGACCACAGTAAAATAATATTCTATGCAAATGGAATAACACATCTGGGCACAGAAGTGTTAGTTGTATATATATTTAGGATTGTAATATTTTCTGTTGTACTGATCATTTTATCATTATATAATGTCCCTCTTTGTACTTTTTAATTGTTGTTGCTTTAAAATCTGTTCTGTCTAATATAACAATAGCTACTCCTGCTTGCTTTGGGTTTGCATTTGCATGGAATATCCTTTGGAGTTCCAAACTCCAAGAAGAACCCTGAAAACTATACAAATACATGGAAATTAAATAATCTGCTCCCAAATAATATTTGGATCAACAATAAAATGAAGAAGGAAATTTAGAAATTATTTGAACTGAATGATAATAGTAACACAACTTATCGAAACTTCTGGGACAAAAGCTGTGCTAAGAGAAACTTCATATCATTAAATGTCTACAGCAAAAACTCTAAAAGATCACAAATGGACAATCTAACACCTCCAGGAACTAGAGAAACAAGAACAAATCAAACCAAAACCCAGCAGAATAAAAGAAATAACAAAGACCAGGACAGAACTGAAGAAAATTGAAACAAAAAAGTACAAAGGATAAATGTAACAGAAACTGGTTCTTTGAAAGGATAAACAAAATTGATAGGCCATTCACAAGATTAACCAAGAAAATAAGACCAAATAAGCTCAATTAGAAATGAAACAGAAGATGTTACAATGGATATCACAGAAATACAAAAAATCGTTCAAGTGTACTATGAACACCTTTATATGCACAAACTAGAAAATCTAGAGGAAATGAAAAATGCTTGAAAATATAAAACTGACTGGGTGTGGTGGCTCGCGCCTGTAATCCCAGCACTTTGGGAGGTCAAGGCAGGCAGATCACCTGAGGTTGAGAGCTCGAGACCAGCCTGATCAACATGGAGAAACCCTGTCTCTACTAAAAATATAAAATTAGCTGGTGGTGCATGCCTGCAATCCCAGCTACTCGGGAGACTGAGACAGGAGAATTGCTTGAACCCGGGAGGCAGAGGTTGCAGTGAGCCAAGATCATGTCATTGCACTCTAGCCTGGGCAACAAGAGTGAAACTCCGTCTCAAAAAAACTTAAAAAGAAAACATAAAACCCTCCTAGAATAAATTAGGAAGAAGTAGAAACTCTGAACAGACCAATAATAAATAGTGAGATTAGAATAGTAATTTTAAAATTGCCAATAAAAAAAGTCCAGGACCAGATGAACTCACAGTTGAATTCTATCAGTCAGCCAAAGAAGAATTGGTACCAATCTTATTGCAACTATTCCAAAAGATAGAGAAAGAGGGAATCTTCCCTAAATCATTCTTTGAAGCCAGTTATCACCTTAATACAAAACCAGGAAAGGCATTTAAAAAAAGAAAATTACAGACCAATATACCTGATGAACATAGATGCAAAAATTCTCAACATAATACTACCTAACCAGATCCAACAGCATGTCAGAAAATAAAACACCATTTTCAAGTGGGTTTCATACCAGGGACACAGGGATGGTTTAACACATGAAAGTCAATAAATGTGATACATCACATAAATAGAATTAAAAACAAAAATCACACGATAATTTCAATAGATCCAAAAAAAGCATCTGATAAAATCTAGCATCACTTTATGATTAAAACCCTCAGGAAATTCAGCATAAAAGAGACATATAAAAGCCATCTATGAAAAACCCACAGGCAACACTAAACTGAACAGGGAATATTTGAAAGCATTCCCCCTGAGAAATGGAAAAAGACAATGATGTCCACTTTCACCGCTTCTATTCAACACAGTACTGGAAGTCCTAGCCAGAGCAATCAGACAAGAGAAAGAAACAAAGGGCATCCAAATTGGTAAAGAGGAAGTCACACTGTCAGTTCATTGATGATATGATTGTATACTTAGAAAACCATAAAGACTCATCTAAAAAGCTCCTAGATCTAATAAATGAATTCAGTAAAAGTTCAGGGTACAAAATTGATGTTTGTAAATCAGTAGCTATATGCCAACAATGATCAAGCTGAGAATAAAATTAAGAATTCAACCTCTTTTACAATAGCTGAAAAAAAATACTTAGGAATATATCTAACCAAGGAGGTGAAAGACCTCCACAAGGAAAACTACAAAACACTGCTAAAAGAAATCACAGATGACACAAACAATTGTAAACACATTCCATGCTCATGGATGGGATCAATATTGTGAGAATCAATATTGTGAAAATGACTATACTGCCAAAAGCAATCTATAAATTCAATGTAATTCCCATCAAAATACCATCATTCTTCACAGAACTAGAAAACACAAGCCTAAAATTTATATAGAACCAAATAAGAATCTACATAGCCAAAGCAAGACTAAGCAAAAAGAACAAATCTGGAGGCAACACATTACCCAACTTCAAACTATGCTATAAACCTATAGTTACCAAAACAGCATGGTACTGGCATAAAAATAGGCATGTAGGCCAGGTGCGGTGGCTCACACCTGTAATCCCAGCACTTTGAGAGGCCGAGGCAGGCAGATCACAAGGTCAAGAGATGGAGACCATCCTGGCCAACATGGTGAAACCACATCTCTACTAATGTGGTAGTTCAGTTCAGTCAGAATGGTAGCAAAAATAAGGGAAAAATTAATATTTATAGGAAATAGGCACAAAACCCCTTGGAAGGCCGGGAAGTTTGCATAGCTTCAGAAAAGAATGGGCCAAATTCTAGTTCTTTTATCTTGAGGCTGGAAGCATAAGGCAGTTAACAGGGGAATGCAAAGGAGTTATCTAAATGGCTTGTCCCTAAGACCAATCTTTGTCCATTCTCACTTGACTGCCTCTTTTGTGGGGAGGGGAGGTAGCAGAAGTAAATTATTCACAAATGGTGTTTGCTTTAGGCCTAGGAACCTGGCCTTTCATCTTTACTCTCCAGAGGTATTGACGCAAAGCCTTTGTCATTTAATATGTGCTGAATAAAGGCCTGCAAGGCCAGGAGTTGGGGCCATGGCTGCTATCTCTCTCAGGAGTTGAGTGACCACAGACACCCCTAGCCTATCTTTCACTGGAGATTTGTATTTGAGTGAATTTGTTCAACTGTCAAGTTCTAAACTGGGTCAGGGTCTGGAGGTCAGACCCCAACAGCTGGTGCCCAATGTGGGGCAACCCTGGCATACTAAAAATACAAAAATAGCTAGGCGTAGTGGCGCATGCCTGCAGTCTCAGCTACTCGGGAGGCTGAGGCAGGAGAATCACTTGAACCTGAGGCAGAGGTTGCAGTGAGCTGCGATCATGCCACTGCACTCCACCCTGGTGGCAGAGTGAGACTCCATCTCAAAAAAAAAAAAAAAAAAGAAAAAGAAAAATAGGCATGTAGACCAATGAAACAGAATAGAGAACTCATAAACAAAGCCAAATACTTACAGCCACAGCAACTAAAAACATAAAGTGAGGAACGAATGCCCTATTCAACGAATAGTGCTGGAATAACTGGCAAGCCAATTATGCAGATGAATGAAGCTGGGTCCTCATCTCTTACCTTATACAACAATCAACTTAAGATGTATCAAAAAGTTAAATCAAATATCTGAAACCATAAAAATTCTGGACGATAATATCAGAAAAATTCTTCCAGACATTGGGTTAGGGAAATAATTCATTACCAAGAATCCAAAAGCAAATGCAACAAAAACAAAGATAAATAGATGGGACTTAATGATTAACCTAAAAAGCTTCTGCACAGCATAATAACAATAATAATAATCAGCACAGTAAACAGACAACCCACAGAGTAGGAGAAAATCTTTGCAAACTATGCATTTAATAAAGGACTAATTCCAGAATCTATACAGAATTCAAATCAGCAAGAAAAAAAAGCCCATCAAAAAAATAGGCAAAGAACATGAATAGACAATCCTCAAAAGAAGTTAGACAAGTGGCTAACAAATATATGGAAAAAATGCTCAACACACTAATTATCAGGGAAATGCAAATCAAAAACACAGAGAGATACCACCTTACTCCTGCAAGAATAGCTATAATTAAAAAATTTTTAAAAACCAAACAAACAGATGTTGCATGAATGTAGTAAAAAGGGAACACCGCTACACTGGTGGGAATGTAAATGAGTAAACCACTATGGAAAACAATATGGAGATTCCTTAAACAACTAAAAGTAGAACTACCATTTGGCCCAGCAATCCCACTAGTGGGTATCTACCCAGAGGAAAAGAAGTCATTATATGAAAAAGAAGCTTGCACATGCATGTTTACAGCAGCACAATTCACAATTGCAAAAATATGGAACCAGTCTAAATGCCCATCAACTGATAAGTAAAGAAAATGTCTTATATATATACCATGGAATACTACTCACCCATAAAAAGGAATGAAATGATAGCATTCACAGCAAACTGGATGGATTTGGAGGCCACTAATCTAAGTGAAGTAACTCAGGAATGGAAAATCAAACATTGTGTGCTCTCAGTTATAAGTGGGAGCTAGCTATGAGGATGCAAAGGCATAAGAATGATACGATGGGCCAGGCACGGTGGCTTACACTTGTAATCTCAGCACTTTGGGAGGCCGAGGCAGGTGGATCATGAGGTCAAGAGATGGAGACCATCATGGTCAACATGGTGAAACCCCATCTCTACTAAAACTACAAAAAATTAGCTGGGCATGGTGGCTCATGCCTGTAGTCCCAGCTACTCAGGAGGCTGAGGCAGGAGAATTGCCTGAACCCAGGAGGCGGAGGTTGCAGTGAGCCGAGATCGTGCTATTGCACTCCAGCCTGGGTAACAAGAGCGAAACTCCGTCTCCAAAAAAAAAAAAAATAAGAATTATTACGATGGACTTTGGGGACTTTGGACAAAGGGTTGAAGTGGGGTGAGGGATAAAAGACAACACATTGAGTACAGTGTACACTGCTCAGGTGATGGGTGCAACAAAATCTCAGAAATCACCACTAAAGAACTTTTTCATGCAAACACCTGTCCCCCCAAAACTATTGAAATAAAAATTTTATTTAAATGAAAGGCAGCCAAAAAGAAGAAACTAGAAAAAGTAGTGGAAACTAAACCTAAAGTAGGTAAAAGGAGGGAACAGTAAAGATTGAACAGAAATAAATGAAACAGTAGCAAAATAGAGAACCGCTTATTCATTCTGCATTGCTAGGACTGTATTCATTCTATAACAGTAGATTTGAGTAATTGGAACAGAGTATATGACTCACAAAGTCTAAAATATGCCCTATCTAGCCCTTTAACAAAAGGTTTAGAAGAATTCTGGTTTCTGCTCCAACATGTAAAAGCTTCAAAGTCTTCACTCCCATTCTTACAATAAGACAAAATGAGAGACTGAAAATCAATGACTTTTCTTAGACCTGTTAAAAAATTAAGGTCACAGAACAAACTGCCACCCAGAAATCTAGAGAGAAGAGAATACAGAGAGCCACAGCTGATATGAGCTTACCTGGAGCAGAAGACATTGGATCCATAAACTGATATGAACACTTAAGTGGTAATCTTGACCAACTGCTAGAGTCTGAGTGTAGACTTGCTCTAAACTGAGAAAATCCTTAGGGGTCCAGTCTTAGGGGTCTCTCACACTTTGACGTGTTTTACTTCCAGGAACCACCCGAGGCTTTCATGGAGATGACCCAGAATGACATCATCACATTTTAGTCAAGGGAGAGGTACGCTGAAATACCCAAAGCAATTTTTATAATAAGAACCAGTCCTACGAGTGAAATGATGCTACCACATCTTTTGATAGTAAAAGAAAGGGCAATTACCCAATCCCAGCGCCCTCTAGCTTCTCTATCTCACCAAGAGGAGAAATGTAAAAGGCTAGCTAAGAAGCACTTTTGGAGGTCAAAGTCCAAGGACTCAGGCCCACAAAATGACTTAGAGTTAATCATAAAATTATAGAGTGAGTTTTCTCCAACTGGACCTTAACACAACAGCTGCAAGTCTCCAGTATAATATCAATAGATTTCAACCAAAAAAGCAACAGGACACGGATTCTATCTAAGAAGTTCTTAGGAAAACCTAAAGATAACAAGGAAGAAAAATGCAAGTACACCTGAGGAAACTGAATTCACTAGCACTTACAGTTTCAGCAAACATTAAACACAGCCCAGCTCTGGCCAGATTACCATTATAACTTTTCTATTATCCAATACAATATACTCAGCTTTTAGCAAAAGATTACCGGGCAAGCTAAAGTGCAAGAAAAAGCAGTCTGAAGAGTCAAAGCAATAACCTCCATCAAAACCACATTTGGGGGATGGGGAGTGGAAGAAAAGAATAACGAAAATATTCTGGCTGGGCATGGGCGCTCAAGCCTGTAATCCTAGCACTTTGGGAGACTGAGACGGGTGGATCTCCTGAGCTCAGGAGTTTGAGATCAGCTTGGCCAACATGGCAAAACCCCGACTCTACTAAAAATACAAAAATTAGCCAGGTGTGATGGCGGGTGCCTGTAATCCCAGCTAATCGGGAGGCTGAGGCAGGGATAATTGCTTGAGTGCAGAAGGCAGAGGTTACAGTGAGCTGAGATCATGCCACTGCACTACAACCTGGGTGACAGCGCGAGACTCCATCTCAAAAAAAAAGAAAGAAAGAAAGAAAGAAAGAAAATATCCTGCTGGAATTAGTGGTAATGGTTGCATAACCTTGTTAATATACTAAAAACTACCAAATTATATGCTTCAAAAGGGTGAATTTTATGTTTGTGAATATCTCAATTTAAAAAATGATTTCAAAAAGACTTAACATAATTATTTATAACTATTTCCAAAATGAAGGTTTTCCTATATTCTTCACACTCACACAATTGGTGAAAAATAACATCAAATTATAGCATAAAATACATCTATGGTAATTGTGAAAACTAATGATAAATTTTAAGAATTATTCTTATTGCATTATTTGCTACTCATAAAACAAACAGTAAAAAGTAAATACATTGACTCATTTTTCTCATTCAATACATATATACTAAATTCTGCCTCATATAAGGAACTGTACCATGTTGCTGGGTTATAAAAATGAATTTAACGAGCCCTTCCAACTTAGAAAAAGCTATTGGAGATTTACATAAGTAACTGTAAAACAAGGTCATGTATAAAAAGTGCCAAACAAAGGCTATACAAAGTACAGTGGAGTCCAAGATTATAGGAGAGGTTTTTTTTTTTTTTTTTTTAGTTATTATACTTTAAGTTCTGGGATATATGTGCAGAACATGCAGGTTTGTTACATAGGTATGCATGTGCCATGGTGGTTTGCTACTTATCAACCCATCATCCACATTAGGTATTTCTCCTAATGCTATCCCTCCCCTAGCACTCCACTCCCCAACAGGCCCCAGTGTGTGAACTTCCCCTCCCTGTGCCCATATGTTCTCATTGTTCAACTCCCACTTATGAGTGAGAACATGTGGTGTTTGGTTTCTGTTCCTGTGTTAGTTTGCTGAGAATGATGGTTTCCAGCTTCATCCATGTCCCTGCAAAGGAGATGAACTCATTCTTTTTATGGCTGGATATCATCCCATGGTGTATATGTGCCATATTTTCTTTATCCAGTCTATCAGTGATGGGAATTTTGGTTGGTTTCAAGTCTTTGCTATTGTGAATAATACTGCAATAAACATACATGTACATATGTCTTTATAGTAGAATGATTCATAAACCTTTGGGTATATACCCAGTAACAGGATTACTGGGTCAAATGGTATTTCTGGTTCTAGATCCCTGAGGAATCACCACACTGTCTTCCACAATGGTTGAACTAATTTACACTCCCATCAACAGTGTAAAAGTGCTCCTATTTTTAGGAGAGCATTTCTAACTGAGGTATCTAATGAAGGCTTCATGGGAAAGGTGGCAGTGGAATTGGGCGTTTGTTTGTTCAGCTAACTCATTTCTACATTTGCAGTGCTTACTATGTTCAGGAACTATACCAGGTGCCAGGGAAATAACAATAAAGATGAAGTGAATTATCTCACTTTATTATGTGATAATACCCAGAAGTATAAAAGCGTGTGTGTGTGTGTGTGTGTACACGTGTGCATTTATATGTTTCCATATAACTAAAACAATGTGTAAGTTAATAAGAACACTCTTGAAGAATGAGTGGATTTTAACAAAGAAGGATAAACGCTTTCAATGGCTCCCTGTAACCCTTCAGAAAAATTTTAACTACCAAAATATGACCTCAAGGTTCCTCATGATTAGTCTTCTGAATAAATTCCAAGTGACTTCCCCTACTATTTCCTTATTACATTTACACATGTAGGTTATTCTACCCTTCCCTATTGTTTCCAATTCTTTCCTTTCATTCATTCATCCATTTAAGTACTGAGAGCCTACTATATTGCAAGATAATGTACACAGTGGCACATAAGATAAACAGAACAAATACAGTTCCAGCCCTTGTGAAGTTTATATTCTGTTGATGATTAAAGACATGGAACTAATTAGACAGCTGTTTAATTGTATTTGATATATGCAGGAGTCTATGAGAGTATAATGAAGGCTTTACTCCTTTATTACTTTGAGGGATTCAACTTTATGTGCAGGAATTAGCCAGAAGTACCCTAGATACCTTGCTAAGGCACATGCATGTCAGAGGATGGAAGATAAACCCTTAAAACATGCAAGGGCCTGCCACCTTTGTGAAGTTTCTAGGAGTCCATTAGTTGGGGCATGCATGGCACAGCAATTCTACCAAGGTGAAGGGCAAGTTGCTTTATCCTGCATACTCTACCACTGAGAAAGAGATGCACAGGCCACTTTGGATTCAGATTGTGACATATACCATAGTTGAATGTTCTACTTTGAGTCACTTACTGCATAACCCATAGTTTTGAATGGAGTCCAGAACAACAGAAGCTTCTGTTGCAGCTCTAAACTTCTATGCAAGCTGATATTGGGCCATATGACTCAGCAGACTGAATGGTGCTGAAAGAGCACATTGACATGTTCTCACAGTAGCAAATAAAAAATGCCATGACAATACTCTTAGGTTTTTTGGGGAAAAGCCAACCATTTTCTGTTGATAAAGATTATGCTTTTGAGAAACAGTTCAGGGGTTGCTATTGGGCCCCCAGGACTGAACACCTGACTAAGAAACATGAAGTAGTCATGTGACATGAGCTGTCCATAGAGAGTTACAGTATTATCTGACTCAGGACCACAATGCTGTAAATCAGCTATACAAGATCAGGCTCAAGCAGTTCCCAAGACACAAGTTGCATGGGTAAGTGACTCAGACACCCTCAGTATCAGCAGGTTCTGCATTCCAGAATTCAACTAAATGATGATCAAAAATATTCAGAAAAAAACAATACAAATTAAAAGAATCAATATAGTATCACAACCATTTACATAGCATTTACATTTTACTAGATATTTTAAGTAATCTAGAGATGATTTAAAGTATAGGCCAGGCATGGTGGCTCACACCTGTAATCCCAGCACTTTGAGAGGCCAAGCGGGTGTATCACCTGAGGTCAGGAGTTTGAGACCAACCTGGCCAACATGCTGAAACCCCATCTCTACTAAAGTTAAAAAAAAATTAGCCAGGCGTGGTGGCACATGCCTGTAATCCCAGGTATTCAGAAGGTTGAGGCAGGAGAATCACTTGGACCGGGAGGTGGAAGTTGCAGTGAGCTGAGATCACGCCATTGCACTCCAACCGGGGCAACAAGAGAAAAACTTCATCTCAAAAAAAAAAAAAAGTATATAGGAAGATGTGCATAGTATATACACAAATATTATGCAATTTTATATAAGGGATATGAGCACGTATAGATTTTGGTATCCACAGAGATCCTAAAAACAATCCCCCACAGATACTGAGGAATGACTACATTTACTCCTACTATTGCATTGATATCTCTACCTCAGTCTGCACATATGGCCTTATCCCTATGACATGTGACTAAGACAAAATTTGGACCTCATTTGGTTTCCAGACAGCTCTCCACAATATGTTGGTATTACCAAAAGTAGTACCCCATTTAACACATGATAGGTTTTATTTTCAAGACAGGCAAAACACCATCTTCTTTCCCTTTCTCTCTCTCTATTATATCCATATATATCCATATATTCATACATACACACACATACACACACACATATATGAGAGGAAGATGTACATAGGATATATACAAATATTATCCCATTTTGTATAAGGGATATGAGCATGTACAGATTTTGGTATCCACGGGGATCCTGGAAACAATCCCCCACAGATACTGAGGAATGACTGTACTTACTTATATATACACATATATATCTATATATATATACATACAAATATGAGAGAGAAAGGGAAAGAAGATGGTATTTTGCCTGTTTGAAAATAAAACCGCTTATGTTAAAGGGGGTACTATTTTTAGATGCTATACATATATATATGAGAGAGAAAGATGATAAATTTTAAGAATTAAAAAATATATATGTATATCCTATTAGTTTTGTCCCTCTAGGTATAAACAAATTATATAGGAATTAGCAAAATTTAGTAATTGATGATAAAGAAGTCTGGGGAAGAGGGATGAGGAGAGATCTCTCTGAATAGGCATAGATTCTGGTGTTATTTGTGTTCCATATGAATGCTCCAAAAAAAGGCATCCATTGCAGAAAATGTTCTCAATAATCAGGACAAAATGTTCCATTCTATGGCTAATACTCAGCCTCTTTCTCTAGCCATGGCAATGTTTGCTTTATGGGCTCACGACGATAGTAGCCATAGAGATTATACCTATGCTCAATAAAGCAGATTTTCTTCCTCCTCCAACCCCTATGCAAAGCTGATCTTGTTAGAGTCACTGCTAGGTGCACAAGATTTCAACACCAGGGACCAAAAGGAATCAACAAGCTACCTGCTAGTAGGTTGTTTACAATGGATTCTTCTATCACAGGGAATGTATATATCAATGTACTCACAAAATATAGACAATGTATATATTAATGTACTCACAAAAATAAAAATAAAAACAAAAACAGCTTTTTAAAAAAAGAAATGTGGTCTCCAGTGTTGGTGGTGGGGACTGGTGGGAGTTGTTTAGATCATGGCGTGTAGATCCCTCATGAATAGCTTGGTGCTATTCCTTTCATAAGTGAACTCTACCTCTGAGTTCACATGAGATCTGGTTGTTTCAAAAGTGCGTGGATCCTCCCCCTTCTCTCTTGCTCCCGCTCTCACCATGTGAGACACCTGCTCCCTTTCCACCTTCATCACGATTGTAAGCTCCCTGGGACCTCCCCAGACACCAAGCAGATGCCAGCATCATGCTTCCTGTAAAGCCTGTGGAACCATGAGTGAATGAAATCTCTTTTCTTTATAAATTACCCAGCCTCAGGTATTCCTTTTCAGCAATGCAAAAACAGCCTAATATAGTAGCCCATTTAACACATGATAAGTTTTATTTTCAAGACAGGCAAAATACCATCTTCTTTCTCATATTCTCTTCTGCAATGTGACCTTCACACTATCCCATGGGACTTCCTCCATCCACTTGAATCTGGGGAAGTACTGTGACAACTTTGACCATTTTAATATTGCAAAATTGATGCTATGCCCTTAATCAACCTAAGCTCTCATTTCCTGCCTCTTAGAAGCTAGCTGCCATGTATAATTTCCTGAGCCCACTATGCTCTGAAAAGCCTGGAGCATGAGATGTCAGTTGAAAAGAGAGAACAAGAAGCACCATGGCACCAGACATGTCAGTCAAGGCTTTTGATGACTTCACCCCTAGCCATTATCTTTCTGTAACTGCATGACACTAAATAACAACTGTTCAGTTGGTCCCACTCAATCCACAGAACTACCAGCAATAATAATGTTATTTTAAGCCAGTAAGCTTGAGGTTCATTTGTTACACAGCAGTACATAACTAGCATACCTAATTTTTGACCAATGAACTCATTTTAAAACAAAAGGAGCATAGGAATGGCTTCATTTACTGACCATAACATATACCCCACCATTCTAAAGCAGTTTACTTAATTAGGCAGTAGAATAACCTTCTGAAGTCTCAAATATAGTGCTAGATTGGGCAGCACAATGTGTGTTGTGGCACTGTCTTACAAGATCAATATGCAATCTGAAGCACCAGCCAGTGCATGATGCCATATTTTACATAACCAGAATACATGTATCCAGGAACCAAAGACAAGTGGCTTCTCTTATCATTACCCCAATGAGTCTCACAATTTTTTGTTGTTGTTGTTGTTCATCAAAGCAAGATAAGCGAACTGTACTGAATTGTCTGTTGCCAACTTGGGATTATCACTCAGGCATTATCATTACCCCTTTCTAAATTATTCTTCATAACATAGCAGAGTTTGCTAGTAAAAACACAAGATTTGGAAAGCAGAAAGAAGAGACCATTATCCTCCAAGAGACAGTTGCAAGGAGAAGCATATACAGAGATCCAGCATGAGGTTTGACATACCTTCTCGGTGAGTTTCTTGAGAAACTCTTGAGTAGGTGCTATAAAAAGAGTGGATAAGAGCTTCCCAGAGGTTCTTGAGATTTACAGTAGCTTCTGGACAAGGTACAGTCACCTGTTTTATTGCTGAAGACTGTGATATTTGGTGAAAGTTCCCCTGACTTGCTACCTCACTCTTGCAACAGGTATGTAAACCTCAAATGACCTACATGAAACCCTTTTTATTTAGAATACAGAATGTGACTTGTTTCCTGACAGGACCTTAACTGATATACTTTACAACATTTAAGTTTTTATTCTGCAAATATATTTAACATTCAGCCCAGAAAACTGTTCAGTGTAGTACAATAAATAACACAGAGTATACAGAATGGGGAAAAATTGGAGCTAGGCAATCATGTTCTTTGTTGTCATTTGGGTAACCACCATCCTGAATCTGAAATCATTTTACCAACACTGTTAGGTTGGCAAGTTATTAATTTGGCCATCTTTCAATTCTTCAGAATGCTAAGTTAGCTCTTTTGTTCTTAGGCCTTCACATTAATGTTTCACCACTGATAAGGCTTTTCCCCTGCCTTTCACAGGGCTGGTTTCTTCTTGTCTTTCAGGTTTCAGCTTAAATATCACCACCCGGAGCAAGCTTCCTCTGACTATAGCATCCAACACTATGTCCTTACACTGACACTTCTCTCTTGGTATCCTGCTTTCTCCTTTTGTGCCATTTATTATAATTTTTCCTTATATATTTATCTGTTTACTTGAAAATTGTCTATCTCTTCTATCAGACTGTAAGTTCCACAGAAAGCATGAACCATGTCTGTTTCTCTCACTATTGAATACCCAGCAGCTAGCGCAATGTCTAATATACAGTATCATTCATTAAAATTTATGGAATAAATAAATTGGTTGGCATCCTGTCCTCTCAAAGACAGTATTTAGCCTCTTCCTTCTACAAACCCAAGAGATTATCTTTTGTACTGTTCTTTTTGTGCACTGATGACTCAGAGGACTTACCATAGAAATTAAAGTGCCTAAAGTCAAAAGACATCATTTGGAGTGTTATTCTTTGAGGTTCTTTCCTAAAGCTCACACTATCAGTCTCTATAAATATTATATTGCAAGTTAACAGCATAAGTCAAATTTTAAAAAAAGCTATGGGTAATTTTGATGGGTCTCAGAGGTAGCTTAAAGCATAGAAACAGAAAGAAACTGAGATGTAAGGTATATTACAAAATTTCTGAATTGAAAAATTAACTTTAGAAGGGAGACAAAAGGAGGTATAGCCTTGTCTTACTTTTAGATAGTTACTGAAGAGATTTCAGACTGAACCTCTACTGTGGCCAAAATGAAGCTCCTACTCCCTTTCTAAATTTCCAGTTATGTTTGAACCTGTCTATGGCTTTCACTTCTGTCACAGTTACACTGAAAAATAAGCAGGAAAAAAACCTTAAGGACGTACTTATATTTGGATACTTTAAAAAATTTAGTCATCCATTGAAAGGCATTATTACTAAGAAAATTCGTATGACAGCCTGACATCTTCAGTACTGTACATAAGACACTAATTGCATCGACAGATACCCACCTCTTTAGCTGTTTCCATATGTAGGTCCTGGAATGGCTCTTTCTTTCTAGACATTTTCTCCTGTTCTTTTCTAAAGATTACATAATGAGTCTCCTGGGCCTCTGTGGGAGGAAGGAAGAACAGGGTAAAACAAAAATATATATATATATAAAAAAAACCAGATGATACATTAGAACTGTTGAATAAAATAAAATATCACTTACTCAGCAACAAAAACCATTTATATGACTAGTTCCTCACCCCTGTATCTTCATGGGTTCTATCATCAGCATAAACTGGTCATTTAAAGTCATCTTCATTATTATCATCTTGATAACATTTACGTACTTTGTCAGGATAGAAAAAGTTCATGCTTTAATTAGATTAATTGTAATAGCGGTATAAAAATTCTCTTTAGGTCCAGGTGTGGTGGCTCATGCCTGTAATCCCAGCATTTTGGAAGGCTGAAGTGGGTGGATTACAAGGTCAGGAGTTCAAGACCAGCCTGGCCAATATGGTGAAACCCTGTCTCTACTAAAAATACAAAAATTAGCCAGGCATGGTGGCGGGTGCCTGTAGTCTCAGCTACTCAGGAGGCTGAGGCAGGAAAATTGCTTGAACCTGGCGGCAGAGGTTGCAGTGAGGAGAGATCACACCCCTGCACTCCAGCCTGGGTGACAGAGCAAGACTCCATCTTTAAAAAAAAAAATTTTTTTTTTTCTTTAAAAGTGTTAAACAAGTTTCACATTGAAACTATTTAGCTTAGCCTTAGTTCACCATTGTGTTTTTATATGGATTTACTAGTAATGATACTTTCTTTATTCATAGAAATAAACAATAACTTGAACAGTGCTTCTCAGTTTAAAGATGCTATCACATGTATTCTCTCATTTCTATCCCAAAAATTTGAATAATGAAGAGCTAGAAATATCAACTAATTCTAACAATAGATGTACTACTATGCATGGGTGGTTTTGTGATATTTTCAAATGGTTCTTGGATATAGTGAGTCATATTTGGGGAAATAAACTAACATACCAAGACAAAGAGCACACAAATGTCGTAAGTTTAATGTACATATCTTTTAAAATATATCTATTGAATTCTGTTCCTTTTCTTGAAATAATCTTTAACAAAAATTTTAAAGATGAACACCATTCCTGTTGTTTTTTCTTAAGAATTCATAAAATACATCAATATTGTGGCTTCCTGGTTAATACTATGTTACCTTTCTCCTATTTCTTTGCTAGTAAGTTCTTAAGTTTTAGATTTTAAGATAGTGGATAGGGCTGAGCTCTGGCAAAACTCAAGATACAGGTAACCACAATGGCAATATAATAAACTATTTAAAATTGGGCATTAATTTTTTTGAGATGAAGTCTTGCTATGTTGCTCTGGCTGATCTTCACACTCCTGGGTTCAAGCAATCCTCTCAGCCTGCAGAGTAGCTGAGACTAAAGAAGTGTGTCACTGCACTCAGCTATTTAATTTTTGTAATGGAGAAAATAAGATTGTTCTTTCTGTAATAAAAGCTAGCATATGGTAGAACGTATTTAGTACTATTTGAATTCTATTTTGTAAAATGTCAGAAAATGGGCTTCAAATAAAAATAAATGGAGTAATAAACAACATGTCAGTAATGTAAGCAGAATAATACAAAGCAAAGATGGAAACAGATGACAAGACACCTTCGTTCCTTCACAAAAGTTGTTAAAATTACCTCGCTGTCCTCCTTCCCTCCAGAGTCCTCAAGACACACCTTTTTTCATTGTAAAAGTTTGGGACATCCAGAAAAGTATAAAGAATATATATATTTCGTGGTCTTAATTATGTCAATTCTATCATATAGAAATAATCATTGCTAACATTTTACTTTATATCCCCTATTTTATATATATATATATATATATATATATATATACAATTTTATCTGTATTATGAACAATTTGTACTGTATATATGCAATTAGAATTGAATTGCATTGTATTTGCATTTGGTATGTGTTTTGGTCATTACATATCCACATTTTCTTCTATCATCAATTAGTCTTTTAAAATAAGAAACGTGGTTTTTGGGAGTAGGTAGGAAGACTGTCAAAATATATCCACAACCATGTAAATGATAATAATAGGCACAGTCACTTAAAAAAATCAATGTATCTGTAAGAAAATTAGTATGCACATGAGATAGTTGGCTAATTAACAAATAAATATATCAGCTCTTTATTAATATATGCTTTAAAAAACTTTTCTTAGGCCAGGTGCAGTGGCTCAAGTATGTAATCCCAGCACTTTAGGAGGCTGAGGTGGATGGTCAGGAGTTGAGGTCAGGAATTCAAGACCAGCCTGGCCAACATGGTGAAACCTAGTCTCTACTAAAAATAGAAGAATCAGCCAGGCGTGGTGGCGTGTGTCTCTAATCCCAGCTTCTCAGGAGGCTGACACAGGAGAATCACTTGGACATGTACCACCGCATTCCAGCCTGCGCAACAGAGACTCCATCCCCCCCCCAAAAAAATCTTAAATTAAAAATGTTACTTTGCTCTTTGCATTGCATAGTCAAATTGTCCCATGAATATACCTCTAATACTTTGGCATATATTCTTCTAATTATAATATGATTTGCAAGTGTCTAAATAGCATCTTACCACATAAATTTATAATTTCATCAATACTCTCTCATTGGGTATTTTAACTATATACTATATTTTATTATCAATAAATGTGTTTTGCAGATCACTGAACATAAATCTTTTAGTCCTTCAACAAAAGCATGCTAAATTTATCATACCCTATTCTTGTATATATCATTATTAAGGATTCATGAATTTCAAATCTTAACTTCTTTGGACTTCAATTTTCTTATCCATAAAATTAGAGAGTTGGCTCAGAGTTCTAGTATGTTCCAATTCTAAGAACAACAGCAGCAGCAACAACAAAAATCGAGTTTTAAACATGGTAGATTCTTAATGATTGGGGTGAAACAATTTGTGAATTCTTAGAAGAAACAAGATATAATGCATGCCTTTCAAATGACTATAAAGAGGTTGTATGTGGAGAGGGCATAAAAAGAATTATACAGAGAAATTCTGTTTCTGAAATATCAGTTTTACATCAAGATTTGGGGACAAAGTTTGCTTTCTTCCCTGTTAAATAAAGCTTTTGGGGGAAAATCATTATTTTTGAGTGTGCTGCTTTGATCTCTGCCTCCAGAAGCTGGGATTTATTTCCCACTGCCATTAGAATGCAAGATACTGACTGAGAAAACTTACTAAATTTAAGAATTTTAATTTAAGAACTGGTATAACATTCTTAATCGGGATATTTAAAGTTGTCTTTTTCCTTGGAATCTAAACACATATTCCACTCTTTTCTCTGTTTTCCCAGGCTGGAGTGCAGTGGCACCATTCTGGCTCACTGCAACCTCCGCCTCTTGGGTTCAAGCGATTATCCTGCCTCAGCCTCCCAAGTAGCTGGGACTACAGGCATGCAGCACCATGTCCGGCTAAGTTTGTATTTTTAGTAGAGATGGGGTTTCACCATGTTGGCCAAGCTGGTCTCGAATTCCTGACCTCAAGTGATCCACCCGCCTCAGTCTCCCAGTCCTGGGATTACGGGTGTGAGCCACTGCACCCGGCCGATTTTTAATTTTACCAATTCTTAAACCTGTCCCACCATGCTTGCTACAATTTTGTAAAACTTCTATCTCACTTCTTTTACAACCAGAAGGTCTAGTCCAGCCTTTATAAACATACCCAAAGGAAATACTGACCACTGAGTATAATAAATTTATATTTTTCGTTTATATTTCTCATTCACGTCCAATACATAGCCTTTTTTTTTTCAACTATTATAAACACTACTTCAAATGCTCCACGTATGTTCACATTAAAACCACCATGAGTTTGTTTTGAAAAAAAAAAAAAAAAAGTTTTTAAAGAAACATTTCAGTGGCGGGAGAAACTGAACCAAAGGCAGCCAGATTTAGGATTCAGGCCGGGAGCGGTGGCTCATGCCAGTAATGCCAGCACTTTGGGAGGCCGAGGTGGGCGGATGATGAGGTCGAGACCATCCTGGACAACATGGTGAAATCCTGTCTCTACTAAAAATACAAAAATTAGCTGGGCGTGGTGGCGCGCCCCTGTAGTCCCAGCCACTCGGGAGGCTGAGGCAGTAGAATTACTTGAACCTGGGAGGCAGAGGTTGCAGTGAGCTGAGATCACGCCACTGCACTCCAGCCTGGCGACAGAGTGAGACTCCGTCTGAAAAAAAAAAAAAAAAAAAAAAGCCTGATATATAAACATTTTAATTATGGCACTTCAAAATCCCAAATAAACTAGAAAGCTCGTTTTTCCTACAAAAATCAATTTTTGCTATTATGACCAAACCCTATCAGGGTCTTGATCCTTTAGTAATTCCAAAACTGACGCAAAGGCTACCAAATGCAGTACAAAATGAGATCGAAAAATCTAAAAGCTATTACTTCTGCTTCCTACATCCAGATGGCAAACAACTTTTCCTTCACTTTCCTTTGTCTTCCTTTAATAAATTTAAGAATTTTAATGTTCTTAAAAAGGACTGCTTTCAAGTTGAGACCGAAATTGGCACAGTTAGAAAGGGGGTCACCAACACGGTCAAATAGGGACTCGCTCCGCCCCAACACCTCTGGACCTTCTCATCCCTCCGGCTGGTAAAATAAAGCGGACAAGCTCTGAAAAACTCCTAGGACTAACTGTTAAGAGGCCCTGCACCCTCAGTTGAACATTCCTTCAGGAATGCCCGGACCTGGCTGAGGGTTCAGCCAGGTCTCTGACTCTCAGGGAGTGTGTCTGGAGGTCTCCTTACTCCTCGGTTCCTAGTGAACTAAAAAAGAAAATAACAAAATCGGCAGCCTGAGAGAACTTTGCAAACAAATGTGCAGCGTCTTTTCTGACGCTTAGAAACTCGTTACCCGCGCCGAGGCAAACTCCTCCACTCCCTGAGATGTCTTCTAGCCAGCGCCACGCCCAGGCCGCCGGCTGGCTGACCCGGAAGTGCTCGGCGGCGGCCGCGGCGGCGGGGGCGCGGTCAAGCCGGCGCACCCGCGCGCGCGCTCCCCGCGGAACTCCCGCCGGCGGCCCGGCTCTTGCGGAGGCGCGCCCGAACCGCCGCGGCCGCCGCCAACATGGCCGAGACCAACGAGGAAGTGGCAGTGCTGGTGCAGCGGGTGGTGAAGGACATCACTAACGCCTTCAGGAGGAACCCGCACATGTGAGTCGCACGCCTCCGCTGCCTCCGAGGGTCGTCGGGAGCGGGCGGGGGCGGGGCCAAGCGTCCAGCCGACCTCGGGCAGCTGGCGGACTGCGGGTCCTGGCCCACGCGCCCTTCTAGGGAGGAGGCAGAGCCGTGTCGGGCGGGATCATTGTCGGCCGCCGCGGGCCCGGCTTTCCGCTACCGGAACGCGCTCGCGGACGAGTCCCTAGAAGTGACCTCGCAAAATCAAAACGGAACGACTTTCTCCCTCCCCACCTTTTCCTAGGAGTTCACGAAACTCCAAAGACTTCACCCATAGGTCCACATCCTACCTCTGTTTAAGGTACACGGGCGCACACACAACAGTGTGGGTCCGTGTCTGCCTTGTAAACACAACTCTTGAGATTCATCCCGGACGTTGGCAAGAGGGGTTAACCGATCCTCTTAATGAGCCCCACACCCCTCAGTTTACTAACTAAAGGTGGTTTGAGGATGCTTTTGACTTTCGCCTTACTTGCCACCAAATTGTAAAGTGACTCCGATAAAACACTCTGTTTTGAAGGTGAACAGAGCATTCTCTAGCGAAGCTTCTATGGGCGCAGTGTGGAGTCTGGGATAAAGCAAATGAAACCGCGACACTTTTTAGCATAAGCGGATTTATAGTTAAAATGAGCATGTTAACTCGTTCTTATCCCAGCACTGCTGCCCTCTTTAACGGGACACTGCAGGACTGACACATGTATCTCTTCCCTTTTACTTGAAGTACTCTAGGAAGATACCACAAGAGTCTACTCTTTGTAACACTTCGCTTTTAACGTAAGGAGTGGAAAAGCTATTGAGAGAGATCTACATTACACGAAGTTGTAGGGAAGAAGCAACAATGTAGCTCCTTTCCCATGCCTCTTCCGCCTCAAAGGGAAGAAACGTAGTATCCAGTTTTGCATAACTTTCACTTTATCCAGTTGTTTTTGGAGTTTATTTTTACTTTTATTTTTCAGACTGGAACGCATGCTTTTTTTTTTTTTTTTTTTTTTTGTTAAGTATTCTAACCGGTTCAGCTTTTCTGCCTAAAAAGCTTGCCAGACTTGTATCTTACCAAAGTGTTCTTTTCCTCCAAGGTGATGATTGTAAAAGAGTTAAGAAGCCCTCGGATGCCTTGCTCCCTTGTGGCACACAATTGGAAACGCGCAACTGTGCCTCATTAAAAACAAAACACTGCTGGCCTCAAAACACCTGCCACCTCTGACAGCATCCACTTCCCTTCCCCTTATGACTGCTGCCTTTTTCAAAATGAGAGTGTTTGGAATGATTTCCTGGCAGTATCCATAGTGGTTGCTGAGCCTTCTAAAGAATGCTTTGATGCCTTGCTGTATATCAGCCCTTCGATTTCTTTTTGAGAATGGGAGCCTTAGTGCAAGTAAGAGACAACCTCAAATAAATAAAGTTGGACAAAGGAAGAGTGTATTTTCTCATCACTGGTATTATTTTTCTAGAAGAAATTACTGCAGAGATTAGAACTCTAATAAAAAATGGAGTAATCATCTTAGTTTCCCTTCTCTTTTAGACTACTAAAAGAGCATCATTATATTTGAAGACACCAAGATTGAATGTTCATTGGCTTGGCAGGTTAACACAGTGCAGTTTGGAACATGTCCCAATTCTTGTGGATCACATTTATGGAAACTCTTGAAGGACTTTAATGCCCTTCCTTAATTCTTTTTCTACTGTAAAACCTCATTAATATATTCTAAATGTATAATTATTTATAAGAATTTGGGTCATTTGAGATATAAAACTTTGAGATAAGTTGGATATTTGGAATAATGTAAGATTTGTAATATAGGTCTTCAACATTTAAATAGCTTATCTCAATGTTTAATACTAGTCATCAGCTATGTTTTAGTATATATTCCCCACAATAAAACTATCTTCAATAATATTACTATGCATCTTTTTAAGTGCCTTATAATTTGGGCTTTTCAAAATTGCCTGCACTTTCTTCCCTTAATTTAGCCCTTTTACTCCCAAAATAAAGAGGCTGTGGGGTTTTTTTGTGTGTTTTTTTGTTTTTTGTTTTTGTTTTTTTGTTAAAGGCATTGTTTATCTGTAACGTTTGTATCTAACTTTACTGTATCTAATTGCACTTTCAGTATTGTGAGAGTTTTTCATTCTTTTTGTTTTCCTTCTCCAAACTCAAGATAGATTGTAATTTTATTAGTCAACATCTTCATTAAATACTATGACTTTGTTTACGTAGAAATATTTAGCCAGAAGGTGTTGAGGATGCAGTGGTGAGATGTGGATTTTGTTACTGTATGATGTGAATAGGTACCTTCTCTCAGCCTCAGTTTCCTCTTGATCTTGTGAGGCTGATAAGAAAACAGGAGAATCACCTCAGGCAGTGGTACTTAATTGCCACTAAGTAAATATTAGGCTTACCCTGAATCTCTGTGTTCCTAACCAGAAATATATTGGCCAAATGATTGGTGAATATGAAGCACTTTGTAAACTGGATAATACTATACAAATGTTTGTATGGTTGACTATTAGATAATCATATTGGATTCTTTGAAACTGAAAACTTGACTTAGGGGTAGTCTTTAACTTAGTATATAGACCCTGTGCTAATGTAGAAGACATCAGTTTGCAATGTAAATAGTCATGTTAAAATTATCTTGTCTAGCAAGTTATTGTTTTTTCTATTAAATATTTATTGAACTCTCACTATTTGTAAGGTGTTGTAGGTACCATCTTTACTGTGTGAAATATTAGTTTAAAATACAGTTCTTGTACTCAAGGCACTAAGGGAGATGTCTGTAATGGTGGAAATTTTCTATGTCTGTGCTGTTCAGTATGGTAGCCAGTAGCCATTGTAGCTATTGAGCACTTGAAATGTGCCTCATGTGAAGAGGAACTGAATTTTAAATTTTATTTAATTTTAATTGATTTGTGCATAGAGTCTCCATGTGCCCAGTGACTGCTGTGTTTCACAGTGCAGGTGTAGATGAGACCTAAGACCTATTGCATGAACAGTAAATTCCCCCCACAAAGTAGTTTATGGTAAAGATTAGATGGCAGCATGGTGAGCAAGTGCTATGGGAGTCTAATAGAAGTGGAGGGGAGGCTGATTATGTCTGGGATAGGGTTCTCGGCAGAGGTGGGTTATAAGCTGAATATTGAAGTCTGGATGGGATTTGTAGTCTCAGAGGGAGCCAGAGACCTTCACAGGGAGCAGTGAATTGACCTAAAGAAGCAAAATGTGACTGAGAAGGTACAGTAGGGCCAGATTATGGAAGTCCTTGACTCTCATTTAATTTCTTTCATTCCATTCATACATTCCACAAAAGAGTACCTCTGTTTGTTAGGCACAATGCTGGTCTCTGGGTATACAGGGTTAAAAGCTAGGTGGTTTAATGAACAAACCATACATGGCCCCTGTCCTAATGGAACTTTAGATAGTCAACATACGGATTATGAAAAGAGTCAGAAAAAGTAAGAAGCGTGCTTAGAATAATAACAAGGAGGCCTGATTTAGATGAGAAGGTCAAGATAATTCTTTTTGAGGCCATAGCATTTAAACTCAGTGAGACATGAGAAGTGAAGAAGAGTTGCTCAGGGATGTATACTTCTAAGGCAATGGGTAGACCCCAGTGAAAATTTTTTGGTAAAGAATAATGAAAGATAGTTTTAGACTGCCTGCAAGGTAAACTGAAGAATAAAAAACCAGAGTCTTCTGGGCTTCTTATACTTGATTTTTATTTATTTATTTAAATAGTGCAGTATCATTGTAAAAATTTGGATTTAGATTTTTACAGTCTAAGCTGTCTAACTGAATTTCAATCTTGCCATTTATTAACTGACTAGACTTAGACAAGACTATTCATTTGTAAAATGGTATCAAAATTTCTACTTTATGAGATTATTGTGCAGAATAAAATAATATATGTAAAACCTAACCATCCATGGCAAATAACAAAACAATAAACAGTAGTGATTTGTGTAGCTTTTTCTAAATAAGGTCGGAAATATAATTTCAGTGAAACATGAAGTTGATGGTCTTTGGAATTAATGAGAAAGCCTATGAGGTTTCTGATATATCTAAATCATCAGTAGAATTTTAATTATCAATATGCAAGGGTCAGTTCCTTTAGATATTTTACTAGCTTTCCTTTTTGGTCATGCTGGAAAAAATTCCAGTCCTTTTGCGGGGGTGGGGGAAGAATAAAACTGAAGTAACTACTATTTAGATTTAAAATGTTTTCACCATTTCCTGAATCCTTGGACTGTTTCCTGTTTGGTTGCTCTACATTACAGGATTCAGTTTTAGTATTTGGGTACCATCCATCTCTCCCAGAAGGTAAGCTGGTTGATACAACTTTTGTGGATAATAAGTGGCTCTATTCTAGTTGATGGTGTTTCTGAAAAGAACAGACAGGAGAAGCTGTCTAAACATGAGAAACAAAGTCAATATCAGTGTTACATGAACTTTGAACATCATCTGGAAGCCTATGAATGGATCCCCATTGTGAAGTGAGGTGCTCAAAGCGATGTATCATACTGTGTGTGATCTTAAGTAAATGTGCTGGTTCATTCCATGTTGCTCTGCCTTTGGAGCAGCCTGTGATGAAGGTAACCTAAATAATGAGCATGATTAGAACTTGATTGCTGTCCCAAACCGTCATGTCTTTAAAAATCTTATGATCTTCTTAGTAATGCAGGTACTTGAACACCTTGTTAAATACCAGGAATGTAAATGGCCAGAAACCTAACAAAGTAAAAGAGTGTAATTTATTGGTAGTGAAAGAATGTAAACATTTCTCTCATAAGACTATTTTGTTAAGAAATAACTAGAAATATGTTTGATATTTATAGCATATTCATTGCAACCATTAAAAAATATCAAAATTGATTATGTGGGAAAATGTTTAATGTGAATTGCTCAGTTTTTTTCCCAAAGGATTATAGAATATGTTCAATATGATCTCACTTTTTGAAAATAGGGAAAAAAAAGGATGTATACCCAGCTGGGCACAGTGTCACCTGTAATCCAAACACTTCAGGAGGCTGAGGTAGGAGGATCACTTGAGGCCAGGAGTTTGAGACCAGCCCAATCAACATAGTAGGACTCCATCTCTACCACAAAAAAAAAAAAAAAAAAAAAGACTTTTAGTTTGTTTTTCCCTATGTTTCCCAATGTTTCTTGAGTATGGAATTAGAATTTAAATTGCCAGAGAAATAGAAAGAATTGATCTAAATCCTGTTTTGCTCTTCATTCTAGTGTCAAGGGTTAGAGGCTAAGTATTAATTTAGCCACTAGCAATATGACGTTAGGTAATCCTTATAAACCTCACTGAGCTTCAGTTTCCTCATCGGATAAAATGACAGAGGAATGTAGTCCTTTCCAACTTTAAAATGATTCTGGAAAGAATCCCGTTGGAAATTGGCTGGAAAAAAGTGGACTGTGACCTAAGGGACGAGGCACAGAAGTCTGAAGTCAAGCATACTATTATTTGGAAGCTTACTGACTTATCTGTCTTTACAAAGTACATGTTACGCTTTTTAGGAAGCAGCATAACACTGTATTTTAGGGTTACATAACTTGACAAAGGCTTAAATTCTTTGCCTCGGCTTTCCGTTATCTATTAACCAACGAACTCTACTGGTAGACTAAAGGCTCTTAAATGAATTAATGGTACTGTCTTTCATCTTGCTTAACACTTTGTAGTTTCCCACATTCTTCACATGACATTATTTCTTTTCCAGAACAAGTGGGGAAGATATTATTCCTATATTTCAGATGAGGATACTGATGGCAAGTGACTTATCAAATTCGCATTGCCTGTCAGTAGATAGAATGGAAACTAACTAGAACTCTGGACTTCCAATCAAGTACTTTTGTCTCCACACCCTACTACCTCTTTTCATGTGTTTTGTACCCCTAATGCTTTACTCTGTTTAAGACTGTTTTTATTCTCCTTACATGAAAATAGCTGCTAGGTTTCTCAGTCATAAAATTTGAAAGCTGGGTAAGATCTAGCCCATTTTACAAACGAGGAAACTGAAGTCTATAGAAACCAAAATGACATATTGATATGTATGTGCATGTGTGTGTGTATGTCTGTATATTTCCATCCAGGTGTTGGACACATGCTGTTTTCAGTATACTTTATTAGAAGAAAATCAGAGATAATGTTCTCTTAGAGGGTCAAGAAATGAAAACTATTAATTTGAATATTATCATTGAAGTACAAGGATAATCAGCCTGTCAGGAAGCAGTTATTTGGCACCTGCTAAGTCCAAGCCATTTTTATTTTATAAAGTATTTCTTGAAAGAACAGCCAGTCAAAGCAGTGTGTTTTTCAATTGTGCAGATGGCTCTTTCCTGTAGTTTAGATACCAAATTATTAGTTGGGCATTTTAAACCCAGTTTAATTAGTGAGCAAGACAGGTTTTTACATTGTGAGTTTAACTATAAAAAAGTAAAAAATTTCCCCCCAAAACAAACCGTACCCAGAAACAGGAGTCTTTTATTCTTGTTACTATAACATTTATGTTGTTGACTCTTGCAGTTCTTTGAAGTATTGTAAGTAGGTTATTATAGCTCAGAGAACGGAATTCCCTGAAGTGATCACATCGTGTTTATTATTTAGTTTTACTTAGTTTATTTTTTAATATTCTTCATGTAGTAAAACACAAACATCAGAAAATACTAGAGATTCAGTCGTATATTAGTCAAATATAGCTAGATATGGCTAGGGGTCATAATGAATTAGATAGATTTCAGGTTAATATCACCAAATAGAGATCCAAAAAATGTATTTTGAAATACTGGGCATTGACCTCAGGTGCTCTTTCAGCATTTTCCATATTCTTCCTACAGGACTTTATTTATATTAAGTGGGTAGCATTTTATTAGGGAAATTGATACAGTTCCCCAGCAAGACTTTAGCTCTTTGAAGTCTGAGACCAATTGCTTTATTCTTTTTGAATTTAGAACCTCACAAAGTACCTAGTACATTGTTAGGTCATCAGAAAAATGATAATATTGATATAGTATATCAAAACACCTTTGAGTCAACTGAACCAACTGTAAGGACAAAAACCTATAGATCCTACAATGTACTTGAGGGTTAAATTAGCTTGAAAAAATTGTTTATGACTTGCAACCCCTAAGATACCCTTTTTTTTTTTTTTGATAAACCGCTGGGTCGCTAATGAAGTGATCAGTGGAAAGTAAATTACCTCTAAGCTATCCAGTTTCATTTCCAGGAGGGTTTTATTTTAAATCCACAGCCTCCTACCAGTTTGTGATAGTTGCCCAGCAAAAAGACAGGGTGTTTCTCATACTCTGTAATTGAACCAGTTTCCCCTTTTTTGGGTCTGTCAAACCACTGTGTGCTTGGTAAGGGAATGCCAGGGATATAATAGATAATGTCTCACACAAACTCTGAAAACCAGTTCATTATTCTACTTTTTAAAGACATGTTTTAAATATCTATATAGACACTCTAAAAATACTTATTTCAACTGCTCTTACTGTTAAAAAGTTTCTTGTTATTCATTGATTAAACAGAGGACATTCTGTTTGAAAAGGATGCTTTGTGTAGGCAATAATTATAACTTCCTTTATAGTTGAAAGGCATGTGAGTGTGTTTTGCAAAAATTTTTTATGTTTGCTGGTTCATTTACTAAGTAAGTCAAATGCCCTACATATTGTTTGTTAAATCTCTACCTTTAATGCAAATTTTCAGCCTAAATTGAGGTGGATTGAGGGATATAGATGCTAGCACAGACGAAAATGATTGAATTCTGAAATGTATTTTATGTTTTAACATTTATTTGGGTGGTTTTTTAATTCAGGAAACTATAAAGAAGAAAAAATGGCCCAAAATCTCACTGATAAAATAACTTTTGTTGTTGTTGTTGTTGATACTTTGTTTCTGGACCACATGCATTTATTAGCAGGCAGGCATAAACACATTTGTTGACGTTTTAAAAATAGAAATACATTGAAGTTGCTAGATAATTGAAACTGTGTAAAAATAAAATCCTTCCTTAACACCTTTCTCTCTTCAAAAATTTCTTGTTATCCTTCCAAGAAACTTTTTAATGCATCTGTATATCTTCTAAAAAAATTATACAAAGGCTTTGTGCTGTACACTGTGTTCAGCATTTTGCTTTTTTTTTTTTTTTTTCATTTAATATATCTTGGCAGCTTTTTTTATATCAACATATGCAGATCTACCTCATTGTTTTTTAATGGCTTGATTATGTGGATGGGCCATATTTATTTTACTAGTTTTATCTTGATAAACATTTAGATTGTTTTTAGTTTTGTTATAACATTGCAGTGACCGTCTGATTCATGTATTTTGGCATAGGATAATTTCTGGGCGGTTGAATTGCTGGATCAAAGGGTATGTTCATTCAAAATTTTGAAAGAGATTTTTAAGTTGCCGTCCAAAGGCACGACCAGTTTTCACTCCTGACAACAGAGAGTACAGCATACTGGTTTACCATATTCTTGTCACTGTTAACATCTGCCAATCCCAGTAAGTGAGCTAAATAATATTTTTAAGGAAGAAGGAAATATGTGAGGTTTTAAAAATATTCTGAAATTAGAAACATGTTGAAAAGGTTAGAATTCTTATTTTTAATTCTTTTCTTATGTTTTACATATTAAGAGATGAAATTGGCCTGATCCCATGTCCTGAAGCTAGGTATAACCGGAGTCCCATAGTCCTTGTTGAAAACAAACTGGGTGTGGAGAGCTGGTGTGTGAAGTTCCTTTTACCATATGTCCACAACAAGCTCCTTTTGTACAGAACAAGAAAGCAGTGGCTGAACAGAGATGGTGAGTATGAATCATATTTTCTTCCTTTGGTTTTTAGAAGTGACATGGCATGTATTAGGTACAGTCCTTGTCTGAGTCTTTGCATTTCTGGATTCTAGTTCTGGCTCTTCCACTCACTGTCGCAGTAGGTGCTAACCTTTCTGTCACGTGAGTAGTTGGGACTCACTTGGACAAATTTTACAACCACAGTGATTATATGGAAGGCCTCAAGCAGAATTTCACTGTACTTCTGGTAACCAAAACAGTTCAAATTTTATCTGTTTATGTATTGGGGTCATAAGAGATTTTATTTGAAGGGAAAAAAAAATCTGAATGTCTCTGAGGAAGACTCTAGTCCCTACAGGCTCAGTCTCTGGTTTCCAATCCTTCAGTATTTTATAAGCAGCAGAACTCATTTTCAAAGCAGTCCAAATGAGATAATGTAGGCATGATGTTATAGGTATGTTGTGGACCAGCCCAGTGATTTATGATGTGCCATTCCACTGCAAGTCCCAATTGAGCTCTGGCCCTTTGTGTCCTGTTCCTGTGCTGAAATGAGCAAAACAAAACTATCCGGCATTCACTCCTTCCATTTCTCTCAGAGAGTTTTTTACTGCATCAGACAATCACTAATCATTCCATCTGGTCTCTTTTCTTGGTGTTCTGCCATATTAAGCCTTCATGTGCACAAATTCTGTTTTTTATTGTATGCTCACCTTAGGTATTTTTGGGAGAAGACTCATTTAAGACCATGTCCTTTACTGTTTTTGTAAAGCTTCTTCCCCTTCCCCCATATAGCAGTACCTTCAGAAGTGCTCAATATGCCTGGAGGCTGATTTTGAATAAAAACTTTGTTTCCTAGAGAATTTTAGTTGCCAGCCTGGTAGCCATTACCAAAGGTCTACTCATACCAGATGCTGTTTTGATTACTGTCAGGGATAAAACGATGAATAACCCTTATTCAAGAAGCTTACAGTTGAGTGACAAACAATCTCTTTGGGGGTGAGAGATGTAGAGAAGAGTGTTGCCAAATGTATGACCTACTGATTTCCTTGAATTTCCCTCAGCGCTATCTGTAACCTACTGTCATTAATAGGTTAATAACACTTTTCCCTTTTGAGAGCACAGAAAAGGACTCTGATTTCAAGGTTTAATGAGCAGTGGTTTCTATTTTCTGTTTGACTGTTTAACTCAGTCCTTTGATATATATTTCCTTATTAGAAGGCTGTGCCTAAGTTTAGCCATAGCCCAAGTTTATGGCATAAACTTTAAGGCATAGGTTTAGGTGTAAACTTAAAGGTAAGCAAGTTTATCTGTTAGACCCTCTTTAATTCTGCATTCCATTGCCATGCTATAGTTTTCAGTAACATTGAGGTAAAAAGTAACACCATAAGACTCCATTAAGTTATTTTTTGCCAAACAAAGCTCTGGTGTTTATATTCTGGTGCACAGAAATATATAATCAAACCAATGTATAACTAAATTTAGTTGGGGGATAAAATGATTATCTTATAGAAAAGAAACAATTTTTAAAAAGTGAAAGGCTATAGTTCCCCATTTATGTATGCTAGCTCAACCTACCTTCTTCCTATGGTCTTCCAGGTCCTCTCCACTTCTCTGTTTTGTTCTTCTGGGCACTGTATTGCAGGCCTTTCTGTATCTTCTTACCACATAGTTTTTGTTTTAATAGGCTCAAGAGGAACCTTGCAGAAGATCAAATGGTTAAGCTCACTCACACGAATAGTTTTGAATTCAGATGCAACTGATGCATGTGTCCAAAAGCAGCTTTTGATTTGATTCTAACCTATATCCTCATGGAAGCAGTTTTCTATTTCACTATTTTGGGGTGGGGGCATGGGGATAGCATAGTTTTGTATGGTATCATGTACCACTCAGGTTATATGTTGTATTATCAGTAAATAGAAGGAAGTTAATTTTGGGTTTGACAGAAAAATATATCTGAAAATGCTGATAATAAAAGAGTATACTGCAAACTTATCAACTGAAGCAATTAGAGCACAGAGGTGAATCTTGCTAAGCAAAACATGTCAAAAATGTTAGGAAAAAGCAGCTATTTCACGAAAATGCTATACCTTTAAAATTGTTTGTTATAGAGAATATACATATTAGAAGACCCAAGTGAAGAAAGCTGACAATTTATGGGACAGTTTCCGAATGTTTGTCTGTATGACTAATCATGCCAGAATCCTAGGCATCCACCTAAAAATGTATTCTGTAACTGAAGGTGACCTTTACTCCTGAGATAGATTTTTTTCTTCATAACTAAACTAAATTCTTGTTTTCATTAACCTATTAAATTCTGTAGGCGTTTAGAAATTATTCCTGTTTCGTTAGAGATTGATTTTTTTTTTTTTTTTTTTTTTTTAAGTCTGCAATAGTAATACATTTGGTTTGGGAGAGAACCGATTCTATAATTCTGATGTTTGAGAAAACCGTAACAGATAGAAGAAGCAGGAGGAAAGACCACAGCATTGGAGTTCTTTCGGACAGAGCTCTCTTGCACAGTCTCTTCAGGTGTGCACTCCTGCCATCTGTTCTTGCTCCTCTCTTTTTCACAACCCCTACTTAGTCTATAACTGAGCTCTCTCTTTAAAAGCCATCTTCTGCTCTCCATTTCTTTGGCTGACCAGGCCTTCATTATTTCTCACCCAGACAAATGTTATTACCTTATAACGGGTCTACCCCATTTCCAGGCTCTTTTGTGACCCATGTCCGTCATGCCAGTAGCCAGTCATTTCAGACACGCTGAAACAGTTTGACAGATGTTTTTCTGAAATACGTTATGTGCTCATCTTATTTCATGATACCCACAGGGTCAACGTAGAGTTGAAACTACTTAGTATGATATTCAAGGCCCTTCACAGTCTGTTCCCAGTCTTTCCTCCACTTTATATTCAGCATCAGAGGTTGCAGATTCTCAGCCCCCAGGATGAAGCTTATCTAGATACATTTTGATGTGGCTTGTATACTGTCTTAAAAATTGCTTTTTATTAGTTGGATAAATCTGATTTCTGTATTCACTTGAAAAATCAGAAGATTGTTCCAGTTTATCATAGCCTTTTCAAGCCCTTGAGACACTGTGGCAGAGTGTTAGTTGACACTTCTTGTCAAATTTCCTTTGCTGCTTTTTTGACATTCATTTGAATACTAGAAGCATTTATGTTAGCAGCCATTTGATACATATGTTCATTGTGGCCACAAGCAGCATTCTTCCATTCTTTGTGTATACTACTGCCTTACTTCCATGCCTTTGCTGAGGCCAGGCACATGTCTTAAGACGGTATTAGTGTGGTTGCCAGCACATGCATGTGCATACACATACACACATTTAACACTGTGAAGCCTTTTTGACTACTTCAAGAAGTAATAATTATTCACTTCTCTGTTATGGGAGTCCTTTATTTAGATGGCTTGCATAATAGTATCCCTTGTCACATGGTATTTTAGCTGACTATTTAAACAACCGTTTCCCTGGCTGGAATGTGAGTTTATTAGGAAAAGGGATTATGGCTCATCTTTGTTTACCGAGCACCTTTATATGTTCAACAGACATTTGTCAAATGAGTAACAAGAGTTGGTAAGCAAGAGTTTTTAGCTTAGTCTAGCTATTGGTTCAGTGACTGTGTACAATAATGAACAAGTCCTCTCTGATGTTTACCATATAGCTTTACCTCAAGCCTCACTTCTTGTGGTAACCTGAGTGTATTTTGGAGGAAAAGAATAACTGATTCAAGTTGACCTTGGATTTATTTCTAGATGCATGAAAACCTTTCTCTGTTAAGAGTCAGTTGTCAAATCCAGTGACCATTACCAGGTGACTACTGGCCTTGGCCATTTCTAGAATGCAGTGAAGCAAGAAAACTATATTGATTTTTCTCCAACTTATGTAGCATCCTTTTATCTTTTCCTTGTTATAGGTGAAATTTAGCTGCTTTTCTATGTATAATGTGCCTGATTCATTTTCTCCCTGTGAGAAAATGATGATGGATTAGTCATGTAACGTGTGTAACAAAGGAACATACATTTATTTGCTGGTATGGGTGAAACTTCAGAGGAAATTTATATCATTGATGAAATTGAGAGAGTGAAATAGTTACAACTGTTGATTATACATTTTCTTCTTTAGGTCTTTGGTTCAGTCCTGACTTACAGAAGGCAAAGTAATTGCCTGTAGTATGGCAGAGTGAAAGAACATCTGTTTTGCAGGATGGCAGACCTGGATTTAAATCGAACTCGTCAGCACACTGAAGTCACTTAGCAATGACTTAGCAAATTACTTAACCTCTTTCTATTTCCACACCAAAAGAAGGAAATACTAATCAAGACCTCAAAGGGTTGTTGTAAGGATCTGATTCTTTAATTATGTCCAATACTTCTAATCTAGTTACTTCTAGTCCTTTCTCATTTCTGTCATTGCACTTTACCCTACCTTTTAAATCAAACTGGAATACTTACTGAAGGAAGTCTTGTCTGAACCTCAGTCCTGAAAGAGGAAGATTTAGCAGTTTGTGAAAGACAGAAGAGAAGGGCCTGTGGTTGTATGTGTTACTAGGTACCACTGATGATGGTCAAGGCTGTTGATATTTTAAATCCCAAAATTCAGAAAGTATCCCTCTGCTCAGCAGTCATTGCTTAGCCAGCTTAGGAAGTTCTTTTGCTCCCTCTGGAGGCATCCAGTCCTAATATCATTTGTGTAACTGGACTGGGAAATGGAGGCTTTGTAACAGGAATTCCATTAAGTGCTTATTATATGTCAGACTCTACTAACACTTCAAGGGTTTTAATCATATAATATATCCATCTTACATATGAGGAGAACACTAAGGCCTAGAGAGATTAAGTGATTTGCCCAAGAATTCCCAGTAAGTGATGGAGCTGAACCCAATAGCTGCTGTTGCTCTCTTAGGGAGAGACCTGCCAGTAGAGGAAACGTTGCTTTGATAAGCCTTCTTCTATCTTCACATAGCCATAAAATTAAAAGCAGGGACTTAAGTATTTGCTGTGTTTGTTAGTTTTTGCCTTGTGCTGCTGTACAGAAGTGCCATGGAGGATCATGGAGGATGGACTTCTTGTCTTAACTTACGATGGAGGGAGAAGGGGAATGTGTTAGAAGTACAAACAAATAGCAACTACCATTGGTCAGACACATTTTCTTTAATGTAGAAAGGGAGATTCCAAGGGACTAAACTAATTTACCTAGGTAAAATAATCACTTTTTGGAAAATTGTAGATATCAAAAGAAATTTCAGAGGCTTTCCCATCATTTACAAACTTCTCCATATAAATACTTGACTATGAAGGGTTTTTTTGTTATTGCTGCCTGTTTTACAAGTTTGGAAATTTAGACAGTTTTACTAAGGGAACAACCTCCTCTTTGTTCCAGACTTCCTTACTTATGTTGAAAATATTCATTTCTTGGTCAGTCAGTAGTGATGGCGTTTTGGTGAACAAAATTTACTGAATACTCACTGTGTGTTAAAAAGCTGTGGAGATGTAGAATGAATTTCATTGCTCACAACACTGTAAGGTTGAGGTTATTATCCTTGTGTCATGAGGTTCCAACAGGTTCGGTTATGTAGGTAGTCAGTGGAGAAGCTGGGATTCAAACCTAGGTAGTATGGCTTTAAGGAAGGCCTATCCTCTTACCACTCCTCTGTGCTGTGGTCAGACATGGAGCTGCTTTGGGGCAGGGACTGTGCTTACTTATCTTCAGCCAGCCCAGTACCTGGCTTATTGTAGATGATTACAAAATTTGTTGACTGAATGAATAATTTGAAGATGTATTTGGGAAGACCTGTGTACAAAAAATATATGGTCCAATTAAGAGGATATTTATATAAGTAACAAAAGTAAGAGACACATAAAACAGAGATGAGGCCAGGTGCAGTGTCTCATGCCTATAAATCCAGCATTATGGGAGGCTGAGGCGGGTGGATCACCTGAGCTCAGGAGTTCCAGACCACCCTGGGCAACATGGTAAAACCCTGCCTATATTAAAATACAAAAATTTAGCCAGGAATGGTGGCATGTACCTGTAGTCCCAGCTACTAGGAAGTCTGAGGCACGAGAATTGCTTGAGCCTGGGAGGCAGAGGTTGTAGTGAGCCTAGATCATGCCACTGCACTCCAACTTTGGCTATAGAGTGAGACTCCATCTCAAAGGAAAAAAAAAACAAAAAAAGAAAAAAGCTTTTTTTGCAGTTAGGTAGGTTAGGAAAGTCTTTAAATTTTGTTTGGTTAAATATTAGGAGATGGGAAGACATGAAGCCGAAAGAATAGGAAGCAGGTGAATCTGAATTATGTTCAGAGAAGACAAGGTAGGCAGGTAGGAGGTGTGTTCATAGGATAGTGGGGTTTGACTCAGTTGGAATGTAGCACGTAAAGGAAAGTAAAGGAAGTCCAGGCTGATCAGGAGATTGGGACCAGGTTTCAGAGGCTTCATTTCCTGGTACATTTTACCAGTACGTTGTGTTGTAGTCATGCTCTGGTATTCATAATCTGTTGGAGAGCAGACTATGTGTGAAGTTCCATGCATTTTTATCTTTGCTCATACTTTTTCCAGTATGGTAAGGTGGTACCATGGCCCCTTTATTTGTTTATAGTCTTTCATGTATAATTTCACTGAGAATTAATTGCAGCTTCTTTGGTGGGCCCAAAAATGTGGTTTATGTTCGACTTAATAATTATTTTGCCTTATATAATATTTGTTTATATAGTCTCTCCAACTTGAGGATAACTTAGAGGCAAAATTAAGTCTTATTTATCATTACATTCATTCTCTCAGTCCTAAGAGCCTACTTTAATACTTGCCTATAGTCAATACTTGGAATAGTTGTGGAATTAAATGAATAGTGATATAGAATATATTTCTTTTTATTGATAAACATTAAATTAGTGCCAAAAAGTACTAAAAGTAAAAAAAAAAAAAAAAAAAAAAAGGAGGTTAATTATTCTTCATAGGCATTTTGTATTGTAATGTATGTAATGACTTGGAGATCAAAATAAATGTGTGCTGATCCAATTATTGTTCATTTGAATTGAATATTCCAATATGCTCACAAGTAATGAAATCATGGGCCCCAAATAAGTGTTAATTTCCTATTAAGATAGAATAAAATAATTGATTTTGTTGTTAACTAGAATATTTTTAAATGACTGTTGGATATATTTATGTGTATTTGCTCTTGGATTTAAAAAAGTTTATATTTTACTTAAACACTGAAAATGTCCCCATTATTGTAGGCAGAAATTTTGTTTGCAGTGGAGTTGACTTGTTGGAAACAATTTTAATGTTGACTTGGCCACATGCTAATTGAGTGACCACGGGACAATTGTTTAAATTGCAAAATTTCAGTTTCCCTATCTGTAAAGTGGGATAAGAATATTTTGGATTGTGATTGTGAGAATATAGTGAAATAATATAAAATGAAGTGCTTACTACCATGCCTCATACACAGTAATGCTGAATAAATGGCAATAATTATTTTATTCCATGGCATTTAATAAGAGATTGGTAGGGTTACATTAATTTCATGCTGTGCCCCTAGATTGATAATCTTAATCCTAGAATTCTTTTCAGTTTTAGTAAGACAAGGACAATGTGTCTAAACTTTATTAATTTTTCACCTTTAAATACAGGCTTATGGCGCTTATTTGAATATATAGGAATTGTCAAGACCATGATAAATAAATAGCTAATGGATGTTAATAGCCAGTTCATAAGATGAACTATATGTAGTAAACAATGAAAATGTTCATATTAACAAATATAAATTCAAAGAAACTAATCGTTTTTTTTTAATCTGTCACATTCATTTTTAAAAATATATATAGGTCAGTTATAGGGATATAAGTACACTCATGTTTCTTTTGGCAGTATAAATAGATACAGCCCATTTGAAGGACAATTTGGAAATGCTTAGTAGGAGTCATACTGATTTTTATATTGTTTTGACATAGTAGTTCTGCTTCAGGAAATATATTCCAAGAAAATAGTCTACAAGACAAAAAATTTGTTTACAAATGTTTATAGTAGTATTATCTATAACATTAAAAACAAACAGAAACCAGCCTAAAGAGCAAGGTAATTGATCACATATTGGACTAAGGGATTGTAATGCAACTGATAAAAAGACATACTGTATAGGAGAATGCATATGATATAATACTTAGTGAAAAAATGGAACAAAGTTTTGCATTTATCATTGCTATAACTATGTAAAAATATGTGCAAGAAAGGATAACTTTTGCAGGAGAATCTAAATGAATTATGTTAAGTGGGTTGGATTCTGAGTCATTTTTTTTTCCTTTTGAAAATTTGCATTCACAGTTAATACTTGAGATATTTGTGGAGTTAAGTGAATAGTGGCATAGAAATTATGTTTCTTGGCAAGGCATGGTGGCTCACGCCTGTAATCTCAGCAGTTTGGGAGGCTGAGGTGGGCAGATCATGAGGTCAGGGGATCGAGACCATCCTAGCCAACATGGTGAAACCCCCTCTCTACTGAAAAATACAAAAAAATTAGCTGGGCATGGTGGTGCATGCCTGTAGTCCTTGGTAAATATTAAATTAGTACCAAAAAGTACTAAAAAAAAAAAAGTGAAGAGATTAGACTATTCTTTATAGTCATATTGTAAAACTGTTTGTGTCAGCTTTTAAGAGAGTTACACTTACCATAAGTAGAAGGTCTTGAGGATAATCTTCATATCCCTGACATCTTAGAAGAGGGTATTTATCATTAAAGTTAGTATGACATGACATATATATTAGTATAATGTGACAGAGAGAAAGAGATCCTTAAAAGAATGAGAAGCCAAGCTTTAAAGGTAGGACTGTTTGTTTTTAATATGACTTCTCTTTATTTTAGAATTGATAGATGTCACATGCACCCTGCTGCTTCTAAACCCAGACTTTACCACTGCATGGAACGTGAGGTATGTCATTTTCATCAGTGATATGATAAAGTTCGTCCAAATTTCTGAAGACATATAACTTCATGAGTTGTTAGCTTTTGAAAATGAAATATAAACTGTCTTACACTTACTTCTTCTACCTATTGGTTATATCTGTGACAATTCTAAACATGCGTTTTGCCTCTTTTTGCATGGTGATGTCTCATCTCCATAAACTTTCTTCCCTGAAATATAAATTGTCCTGACAAACAATTACAGTATACTGTTTGATACATGCTTTTATTTTCCTTCCTTTTTTGAGGTGGGAGGGTAATGGGCAATCACCATAATTGGTTGGATTGTAAGGCATATAACATATCATTGGTTTTTGAGGTGCACTGCAGAGTAGTGGAAAGTGTATAGGATGAGAAAGAAGGGAGTCGTGCTTGACTCTGGCTTTTTTCCTGAGCAACTGAAAAGATGGAGTTTCCATTTACTGAAATGGCAATGTCTGGAAGAGAAGCAGATTTAGGTATGGGTGCTTGTTATAGGTCAAGAGTTCAGATTGGGACATGTTAGATTTGTGTCCAGGTAGTTGTGTATGAATTTAAAGTTGAGGAAAAAGGTCTGGGCCAGGTGTTAACTTGGGAATTATTAACATATAGATGGTTTTAAAGCCATGAAACTGTTTTAAGGTTCCTACAAGAGTGGGCATAGCTAGAGACAAGAACCAGTCTAAAGACTGAGCCCTGAGACATTCTAGTTTTCTAGGGTTATACAATCCAGTAAAGTAGCCACTAGTCACATGTGGCTATTGAGCCCTTGAAATGTGATTAGTGTCAACTGAGACGTACTGCAAGTGGTAAACTGTACATCATATTTTGAAGACCACGTAGCAACAACTGGAAATATCTCATTAATAATTTTTATATTGATTACTTGTTGAAATTATAATAGTTTGGATATATTGAATTAAATATATTTATACTTGTGTTTAATGTAGTTGTTAGAACATTTTAAATCATATATGACTCACATTTGTGACTCACATATTTCTATTGGACAGCATGGTTCTAGCATTTACAAGATGAGGAGGAATCAGCAAAGGAGACTTAGGAAGGTATTTTGAACTTAAAATTCAGATTTTTTTTTAAGGGTAGGGACCATGTCTTTTTTTTTTTTTTTCCTTTGTTTCCTTAGCATCTAACTCTAGTGCCTGTACATAATAGATATACAGTTTGCAAATTGGGCACTGAAATAAAATTCAGTGAAAAAAAATCAGAGTAACAGGGAAGTAGGAATGCCATTTTTATTCATGTTCTCACATTCCTCACCAATAGAGAGGAATTAAAAAATCCTTCAGCAAAAAAATCTGAGTAGCATAGCATATATGCATACACACACACACACACACCCCCTGTATACATATGTGTATACACACACGTTATTCGTTGTATATTCTATAAGCCAGTTGAACATAGGAGAAAAAAATCCTAGTCTTAAAATTCATGGAACTTAGTCCTGTTTCATCAGTTAAGTAGCAGCTGACTTTGAGTATAACCTTTAATTTCTCAAGAGTTTTGGTTTCTTTATCTGTGAAATCAAAGATGTGAATTAGGTAAATTTTTTTAATGATTTAAATTTTAAAAAATTATATGTGGTTTGGTCTTATGAAGGGAAATTGTTCTATAAATTTAACTTCAGGGGTGTTTGGGGCAGTTAATCTTGAAGTTATTCTAGTTAGATGACTAGTAAGGTTTTTTGCTAGATGAGCAGAAAGGGAATCTTGATTAAAAAAAAATCTTTCATGGATATGTGTTCTAATAAATTTTAATTTATATTAGTAAGATTGGTTGACGTATAAAGACATAGAATCATAGGTACGTTTTGAGCAACAAACTACCAACTTCAAAGTAAACTTCTCTAACCCTGTAAGGTCTCTTGCATATCAAATACACAGCACTTTATTTTTAATTGTTAGTGGATCTCTTCTGTACTAAACCTGGAAGGCATTGAGTGATTTTTTACTGCATTTTTCAAACTGCTAAAAGATGATGCAATAGACCTCTAGTTCAATGTGTGGGTATTGCAGTCTTAGGGGAAAGAAATAGAGGTAAAAATAAATTTTTGAGCTGATCTTGTGTGATTACACTGAGTGATGCACATACTTTAAAATTTCAACTTTTTTTTTTTTAAAGAAAAAAGACTGCTACTTTTTTTTTTTTGCTTTGAAAATTAGTGAATTACCTGATGAAAAAGGTTGATTTCTGTAATCCCAGCGTTTCGAGAGGCCAAGGCAGGCAGATCATGAGGTCAAGAGATCGAGACCATTCTGGCCAATATGGTGAAACCCCATCTCTACTAAAAATACAAAAAATTAGCTGGGCGTGGTGGCATGCTCCTTTATTCCTAGCTATTCAGGAAGCTAAGGCAGGAGAATCGCTTAAATCCAGGAGATTGGAAGTTGCAATGAGCCGAGATTGCGTCACTGCACACTCCCTGGTGACAGAGTGACACACGTCTCAAAAAAAAAAAAAAAAAAAAGGTTGACTTAGTAATAATGTCCTATTTTCTTCATCGTTCTGTGTTCTTAGAGTAAGCAAAACATCTTTGAGTAACTAGAATAGTTGATGTCAAACTCCAGTGATTCATGTTCTGTACTCATAGCCTATTGATTTAAATTGGTAACTTTATTTCATGCAGATTTGATGTTTGGTTCTGACATTCTGAGCTAAGAAACCTTGAACAAGTTACTGAACTTCTCCAGGATTCAATTTCCTCATCTGTAAAATTGAGATATTAGGTTGACCCATATGAAATTGTTTTTTTGGTAGATAAAAAACAATTTAATTCTAGCACCCACACTGTGGTTTCTAATACCATTCTTTAATGATGTTAGAAATGGCTGATTCTAGGACCAAGACAACAAGTATATAAAATGAGCCTGGAGCATCTTATAGAACCAGAAGGTAAGGAAGTGCTCAAAAATATATGATGGGAATATGTGAAAGGGATACAGGGAGCAACTGAAAGAGCTTCCAGTGTCCGTAGCTGGAATGATTTGAGCAACAAAATAAATAACATAGTATTGGATTATAACCCAGAGTATAAAATGGCTGTCAGCCCACTGAAATGAATGAATGAATATATAAATAGGAGACAACAGACAAATATCCTGTTAATTTATCTAGATAACCCCCCTCTATGAGGTAGAGCATAACTCTGTGTTTTTTAAGGGTGGGCTGTGCACTGAATCAAAAAATTAGTGACTTTCTTCTAAGAGTAATGAAGAAACCTGACCTCAGCCAGGTGGTCCAGATTAACATCAACAATGATAAGTCATGTTGATAGCACATATCTCTGATAAGATGCAGTGAAAATGTCACTTTACCGCTTTGGTCTTCCTCTCCAAAATCCATAACTCCAGTTTAATGATGAGAAAAACATTATACAGAATACCTGACCCAGTATTTTCAAAACTGTCAAAGCCATCAAAACCAAGGTAAATTTGAGGAGCCAAGAGGAGCATAAGGAGACATAACAACCAAATAAATATAAGGGATCCTGGAGGGAACCTTAGAATAGAAAAAAGACGTTTGGGAAAAAAACAAAGGAGTTCTAAATAAAGTATGGACTTCTAATGAAAATATATCAACAGTGTTTCATAAATTTTGACAAAGGTACCATTGTAATATAAGACGTTAACAGCAGAGAAACTAGGTACAGGGCATATGGGAATTTTTTGTATTATCCTTACAGCTTGTCTATGAACCCAAAACTATTGTAAAATAAAAAGTTGGTTTTAAAAAAAGATTGAATATCAGCAATTTCATATGGCTCAATGATACTGTTTACCTTGCAGGATTGTTGTGAGAAATTACATAACGTATGTAAATCACTTTACACAGTTCTTGACTCAATGGAAATGTTCAATAGATGGTAGTTTTTATGAGGATGGCCATTATTATTATTATTTCAGACAGAATAACTGAAGATTGAGGAAAAAAAATGAGTTTCATTCAAACACCTTACGTACCTCATTGACATCAGTGACTTTGTCATCACAAGAGCTAGCTGTTTTTAGTTGCAGTTTTCCAGAGCCCATCAAATTATATCTAAGTTGTTTGAGCTATAGCACTTTGAATCCATGTATAAGTGGAAATTGTATCTCATGCCAGATTCCTATTTGCATACATTAGAGCAGTTGATTTGTTAAAAATGTAGCTCAATGGCCAGGTGTGGTGGCTCACATCTGTAATCCTAGCAATTTGGGAGGCTGAGATGGGTGGATTCCTTGAGCTCAGGAGTTTGAAACCAGCCTGGGCAACATGGTGAGACCCCATCTCCACCAAAACTGCAAAAAATTAGCTAGATGTGGTGGTGTGTGCCTGTTGTCCCAGCTACTTGGGAGGCTGAGGCAAGAGGATTGCTTGAGCCCAGGAGGCGGAGGTTTCAGTGAGTCAAGCTCGTGCCACTGTACTCCAGCCTGGGCAAGAGAGCAAGAGACCCCATTTCAAAAAAAAAAAAAAAAAAAAATGTAGCACTAAGTTATGTGATTGTTATAATTTTACCACCTATCATATCTTCTTTAAGTGATTTTTGAAAAACTTGTTTTCAGCAATATCCAACACCTACAAATGTTCAGTACTACCCCAGCAAAGTTTATTACATTGATATTAAAATTTTGCTTGATTCCATCAGGTGATATTTTTCAATGTCTATATATTAACATTGATTGAGGTTGTTTCAAGCTAAGATGTCCTCCCAAAAATACCACTTAGTTCTAAATATATTAACAGAGTGTCCATATTTTTTTCTTTTTCTTCTTTAAAAATTCTGTGCTTCAGTGGTTGCAAAAAGAGAGTGCTCATAATTTTAGAAACTTTGTCAAAACTCATTTATAGGGAGACTGCCTCTTTTTTGAAGAAAATTTTTATTCTCTCCCCTTATATATGGATGTATATGAGAATAAAGGTAGGCAGTTGTAAATAATAAGAGGTCTTAAATTTAGTAAATGGAAATTAAGCATAATACAATAAATTTGGTATAGTAGTTTTTTCAACTTTAATGGACGTCACTTTTTTTTTTTTTTTTTTTTTTTTTTTTTTTTTTTTTTTTTTTTTTTAACAGAGTTTCTGTTACCAGGCTGGAGTGCAGTGGTGCAATCTCAGCTCGCTGCAACCTCCGCTTCCTGGGTTCAAGCAATTCTCCTGCCTCAGCCTCCTGAGTAGCTGGGACTACAGGTGCACGCCACCATATCCAGCTAATTCTTGTATTTTTAGTAGAGATGGGGTTTCACCATGTTGGTCAGGATGATCTCAATCTCTTGACCTCGTGATCCACCTGCCTGGGCCTCCCAAAGTGCTGAGATTACAGGCACGAGCCACTGTACCTGGCCAATGGGCATCATCTTAAGAGCTTGTTTTAAAACACGTATTGCTGTGCCCGTCTGAGTTTCTGGTTCAGTGGGGTCTGGGTTGAGGCCCGAGGATCTACATTTCACACAAGTTTTAGATGATGCTGATGTTGCAGTCAGGGTCCACTTTGAGAAACATTGCTCTCAAAAGTAGTTAAAATTACATAGAGCAATCTTTTCCTCCTTTTACTTTATAGGTATCCTAACTTACTATATAAACAAAATGCTACTGATTTCAGAAGAAAAAGAATCCAAGACTGCAAAGGCAATTGGCTGTTGCATGAAAAAATATATATTTTGTATCTATAATCACAATTGGTTTCCTGAACATTGAAAGGAAAATGGTTGTTTTCTTTATCAAATAAGACTTTAGAAATACTATGTCACTGTTGGAAAGAATATGTATGGTATTTAGGAATTAAATCCATCTAAGTAGATATGGCATAAGAACTTGATTCTGGTTTTCTCTGGCTTATACTTCTCTAAAATAAATGAATAATCAGCCCTATCACAGAAAGGACATTTGAAGATTAATAAATAATAGCAAATGATCTGATTTTGTTATAAAATCATATATACATTCAGAATTCAGTAACAGTATAATATCAGCATTTACCAAAAACTTACCTGAGAAAGCAAACATAAATTGTATTTACCTGAGAAATAGGTATAGAAAGCACTTGCATGACATTCTTTATAGTTGGCCCTCTGTGTCCATAGGTTCTGCATCTATGGATTCAACCAACTGCAGATAGAGAATATTTGGGGGAAAAATGCTTTCTGTAGTGAACGTGTTCAGACTTTGTTTTTCTGTCATTAGTCCCTGAACAATAGCATTTACATTGTATTCGGTATTATAAGTAACCTAGAAATGATATGAAGTATATGGGAGGATGTGCATAGGTTATATGGCAGCACATTTTATATCAAGGACTTGAGCCTTTGCAGATTTTGGTATCTGTGGAAGGTCCTGGAAACAAGGCCCCCCAAGATACCAAGGGACAACAGTAGTTGTATTGAAGCTTTGGTTGGGCTCAAACAGTTTTAAAAACAACAAAACCTTACATTGCTATTACTTCTGCTGCTTATATTAATATTTTAAAAAGGAATGGCCTAGTATATCAAAGGTCATGTGAGTATTTTACCTTGTTAATAGCTCTTTTAGAAACTTATCCAAAGTGAGAATACAAAAGAAAGAAGTCATGAGCACAAAGCTTTTCCACTCCACCTCCGCCCCACCCTGCCCCGCCAGATTTGTTTTAAAATAACAAAAAGTTTGAAGTATCCTAAATGTCTTAACAAGGGAAAAGCATAGCTACTGAATGAAAACTATTTGAGCATTTAAATAAATGTTCCTTACAAACTATTTGATCATTTAAAATGTTCATTACATAGAATCATGGGGAAATGCTTAAGATATAATGAGACTAGGATATACAATTATATGTTAAAATATATGTGTGTATAGGAAAAAGTAGAAGGGAAAATTCAAAAATAAAAAATAGTAATTTGGTTAGAATAGTGATTCCATGAATGATTTTTCCCCCTTACATCTCAGTCATATTGTGTGGTTTTGTAATGAAACAGACCATGTAAAGTCCTATTTAGGAAACTACACCAATTCTTGACTGGTATTGGATTGGCCCTATAGATACCACTAGCAGATCTCACAACTTTTGGAAATGAGGTAGGCCAGAAAACCCCTTTGCCTTCACACAAATAGTTAAAATTTCACCTGCTGAGTTAAAAGCCTCTCTTTCTGCTTATTAATTTGGAATATTGACGCTATGAGAATACATTCTTGATGACTGCATGTCACATTTATGAGCATTTTATATCCCAGAGTGGCTTGGGCTTTTTTCTTTCTTTTTTTTTTTTTTTTTTAATTGTTAGAAATTCACTTTACAATGAGGTTATATTAAAAGCCATGCAGAACCTTTGGATATAAGGATAATTTTAAAACTTTTTTTTTTTTTTTTTTTTTTAAACAGGAAAGAGCTGATCCTCTCTGGTACTTTAAATCCAATTAAGGATTTACATCTGGGAAAACTCGCCTTAACTAAGTTTCCAAAGAGTCCAGAAACATGGATTCACAGGTGTGGTTAATTTACAATATAGTACTCTTACTTACTACTCAGAATGGCTGGAGAACGAAACATGCCATGTGAGAGGCAGGGTCACGTATTGGTTCCAGAGCATTAATTCTGAAGTCAGGCTACCTGCATTTAAATATTGGAGCTTTATAGCTTACTCCCTAAGTGTCCATGGGAATTACTTAACCTCACCAAGCCTCAGTTTTCTCATTTGTAAAATGAGAATAATAATTACACATATCTCATATAGTTAACAGTCAAGTTTACATCAGTTAGTGCATGTAACACTCTCACAGTGCCTGGCACATATTAAATAATAAATGTTAGCTATTATTAACTCTCTGAAGCAGTTGTGGAGATTGTACTTACAGATACTGTAAATGCAACTGTAATTAGCAATGTGGATTTTAAAAGCATTTGGTTGTTTTCCTGGTAAAGATGGTGGTGGTGATGGTTGTGGTTATTAAAATTAACTTATAGAGAAAGCTAAGGGCAGCTGAGGTGAATGCTATGTAGGCTGAGCTAAAGTTGCTAAGAACAGTTTTAGATTAAAAGCCTAGGACAGATAGCCAGAATGCACGTTAGGACTCTCAAAATCCTGGCCATCTGGAAGCATCTTCCTCTTAGACCCTTTGTAACTACTCTTACTTGACCAAAATGGTATGGTGTGGGCTTGCTGGTCAGGACCAATAAAGAAGTCATCCTGAAATTCTCAAATTTTTCTTAAATCCTGGGCATTTTAGGATCTTACCTCAGTTCAAGGTGTCTTAGTGGTAATCTTGCCTTTGGTTAACAATGCAGGTCAGCCTCTTCCAAATCACATAGTCAGCTGTCGTTTCTTCATGACTAGAAATTGGGATAGTAGACCACAGAAAGGCATATGACTATGTACATGGAGAGTTGGAAAGGGATGGTGGCAGGGAAAAGAAACTGTTAAATATGTATCCATCAGTTTCTTGGCTTGCCTAATTTTTTTATAAAGCAGTATTTTGTTGTTAAATAAGAAATTCCATTATTTTAAAATGATAAAATGAGTTTCCTTACTCAACTTCCTGTACCTTTGGGTTGGAAATCTTTAAAAAACGTTTTTATATGAGTAAATTACTGGTACAAACTAAACACATTACGTAGTTAGAAACACTAGTGCTTTTTAGGTAAGATATATGCTAATGCAAATCTTAAATAGACAAAGGGAGAATTTGTGGATAAGGATATTTTGACACCTCCTTAATGGTTAAATGAATTATATTTGTTACCTTCCAGATTTTATGCTATAATACAGAAATTTTGCTGAATGAAAACTATCAGAATGCAGCTTCTTGTTTGCAAACAAATGCACATAGGGTGAGGCATGCATATATAATTAAAGATGTGAATCATGACTCCTCTTGTAATATTTGTCCGCCATTTATAACCCCTCACCACCACCACCACCGCCACACATACACACCCCATTTGCCTTTACATTTCCTGGCCAAATAGAGTTTTGGGATTATCATTTTAGAAGTAATGACATTCTCTAATGTAATTGTATTGTAAAAAGTATTACAGATTTTAAAGGGTTTTTTCTTCCCATGTATCCTTTTTCCAACCTTCATCCATACTGCTAAATTTTATATTGTCACAAACAACAAAACAACCCCTCCCCATCTCCAAAAAAATGGACTTATAAACAGGTATTATTCTACATTGTCTCTGAATGGAAATTAAATCAGGAATAATGAAAACTGGTTATTTTCCTCTCTGGTTTATGTTCTTTCTGTGTTCTTTCCCACATGCTATCTTAACAGGCGATGGGTGCTACAACAGCTAATTCAGGAAACCTCGTTGCCTTCCCCTGTGACCAAAGGAAACTTGGGAACAATTCCTGCAGAAAGGGCACAGCGACTCATACAAGAAGAGATGGAGGTCTGTGGTGAAGCTGCAGGGAGATACCCAAGCAACTATAATGCTTGGTCCCATCGCATCTGGGTTTTACAGCACTTGGCCAAGCTAGATGTCAAGGTAGGGACATTATTGTCTCCTGGGCAGACTGCCTGCCTGCCCTTAAAATCTTCTGGTAATGGTTCATCCTCAGAAGAGCTTTGAAGGAGTAGAGAAACTAATGGTCTGGACATGTTTTTGGCAGTCTTAAGGCTAGTGCATTGGTAAAACAAAGGCAGGTTTAATCAGTTGAGGAAGACTGAGCATAACTCACTTTATCCTGAAACAGGAAGGGATTATTAAGCCTTATAGAACTGGAATTGTTATTTCTTGGTAGTGTTTGGTTATGTGACAATATACTAAGTCAGCTGGCTGTATTTTCACACTTTCATCCTCTGAAAAAGGGGAAAGGAGGGCAAGGATAGATGATCTCACCCAGGTGTTTTTAAAATTGTCTGAGCCTGTAAATTACCTGGGGATTCCTAAGTCCAACTCCAGGCCTACTAAATCGGAATGAGGGTGGACCTAGAGATCAGCATTTTCCATGGACTCAGGGTTATTTGGATGCAGAGGCAGTTTGGAAACTCTCAAAGCCTAATCCTTTCAGTTTAGAAATCAGGAGACGGAGATTCCCAGAGAATTTTAATGGCTTAGACTTAGCTACAGTTGCACCTCTTATTATTCATCAGAATGAGAGCCAGGTGTCCCTTGTGCTCCTTCCTATATAATACAGGGTCTCAGTATTTTTCTTTTCTGATGATGTCACAGTGCCATAAGAATCTAGGGTGCTCATCTAAAAAGCTTCTCAGGCTTGAGACAATTAAAAGAGGTCAAGTTGAAGATGGAAGTGCCCCAGCTGGTGCTTTCACATTAGTGGAGAAGTATTATGTAATTTTAGTTTACCCCCCCTTCTTCCTACCTCCCTCTTCCCATGCTGTCATTTTCCTCTTTGTTTCCTGGCCAAGACAAATAGGAGAGCTTTTACTTCCAGAGGATTTTAAGCCAACAATTCTGGAAGAGGAGCCTTCCTCTTCTGGTTTATGTGAGTTTCAGGAGGGTGACCACCTAATGCAGTAAAAAGAGCAAAGGCTTAAAATCACATCAACCTAGGTTTAGATTTGGGCCTTACTAGCTATGTGTGGAAAGTAAGGTTTCATTGTTTTCATTTATAAAATAGGGACTCTACTGTCTGCCTCAGTGGATTATTTTGAGTTATTTGGGTTAATGGATGTAAATTACTGGGCATCTAATAAAGAGAGGTTGACTCCATTTTAGTTCCTTTTCTGCTCCCCCAGAAATAGAAAATTGGCCACCAGTTTGCTTGATCAACTCAGTGCAGTTTATTCATGAAAAGTGCAAAACTCTATCATACCCAGCCACTGTCCTATATACTGGGTATGGCAGTAAAACTAAGTCCTTGCTCTTAACAAATTGAAAATCTAGTTGAGAAAGTAGACCAACAATTCCAAAGCATCAGAATACAGTGGGAGCACAGAAAAATGGTTCTTCATCTAGGATGGGCTCATTGGAAATAGCTGCTAGGGGGAAGGAAAATACGTAGTGTGGGTCTGGAGGCGTGATTACAAGTTGTTTGATGGGTTGTTGGGTATATGGAGTGTTTTAGAGGCAATCATGTCAGATCTACAACTCAATAGTGTATGGGAGGAGGAAAGAGATATGGGGAGGATTGGGGATAAAAAGGAAGTCAGAGTCCAGGTTAACTGAGAGGTCTTTGGAAATTTTTCTGCCATGATGTGGACCTTTTCAAGTGGCATTTCCATAAAATGAGGAACAAGGGGCCAAAGTGAAATTCTTGGCTACTTGAAACCATCTGGCGGTAAGGATAGCTCACTAATGGCTCAGGTGCCAGGGTCCACTCTTGGGCTCAGATGTCATCACCCTTCCTCGACTTGCCCTTGGAAGGAGGACTTACCATTCTTCCTGTCACCACTTGCCACTGCAACATCTCCTGTTCTTGTTGTCAGTGAGGAGTCCTAAATTTGCAAAATCTCCTTTCTGTTATAAGCCGTTGGGCCCCTAGAACATTTACTGCTATGCTTTGTCTATTACAGGAGGTAATCACAAAATACCAGTAGTCTAGATCGGCTTAAAAATATATATGAAATGAACCAGCATGTCTTAGCTTAGAAAATTGAAAATGACTTTTTTTTTTTTTTTTTTTTTTTGAGCCATTGAGACGGAGTTTTGCTCTTGTTACCCAGGCTGGAGTGCAATGGCGCAATCTCGGCTCACCGCAACCTCCGCCTCCTGGGTTCAGGCAATTCGCCTGCCTCAGCCTCCTGAGTAGCTGGGATTACAGGCACGCGCCACCATGCCCAGCTGATTTTTTGTATTTTTAGTAGAGACGGGGTTTCACCATGTTGACCGGGATGGTCTCGATCTCTTGACCTTGTGATCCACCTGCCTCGGCCTCCCAAAGTGCTGGAATTACAGGCGTGAGCCACCGGAAAATGACTTTTTAAAGTGCTGGTATCAAGTATTAGTAAGAGTATGAAAATGGGCATTATTCAAATTGTTGTAATCTTACTGAAGGGCAGCATGGCAGCATTTATCACACTTTTAAAAATAGGGTGTTATTTTTAAGAGTTCTGCTTCCAGGAATTCATCATAAAGAAATAATGGAAGATGAAGTATGGTAGAGTGATTAAAGGCTTCACTCAGTGGTCATACAGACCTACTCTGCATTCTGGCTTTACCACTAATTTGCTGTGTAGCCTTGAGGAAGTTACTTAGTCTCTTCAACCTTCATTTTTCTCATCTGGAAAAGTGAGGTGATGGTAATTCCATCTCACTGAGTGATGCAAATTGAATTTGAGGATTTATATAAAGTGGCTATCACAGTGCCTTAACTAAGTGTCCATTACACACTGGCTATTAAATATGGAAGTTTGATATATAAAAGTAGCACTTATAGTAGTGAAAAACTAGAAAAGCTGTAGCCCTTCAATACTGAGGGATTAGTTACAGTCCATCACATTGGAATATTTTGTTATGACTAAAAATTATATTTTTGAAGATGATTTAAAGAAAAATATTCACAACAGGTTATATTAGAATAAGCCAAAATTTTTTTTATTTATGAGACAGTTCTCATAAATAAATGAAACTGGAATGCAGTGGCACAATCTCAGCTCACTGCAGCCTCCGCCTCCTGTGTTCAAGTGGTTCTCCTGCCTCAACCTTCCAAGTGGCTGGGAATACAGGCACTCACCACCATGCCTGGCTAGTTTTTGTATTTTTCATAGAGATGGGGTTTCACCATGTTGCTCAGGCTTGTCTCGAACTCCTGACCTCAAGCAATCCACCTGACTTGGCCTCCCAAAGTTCTGAGATTACAGGCGTGAGCCACTGCACATAGCCATCTAATTTTTAATGTATTTATTAGCATTGAATGAGATTGCAAATACTTTAAAGTATTTGGAACAGTGCTTGGCACATGGTAAATGCTCAGCAGATATTTATACATACATACATACAACGTTATTGATTTTTTCCTTGTATTTTTTATAAAAGCATATATTCATTTTCTATTCAGAAAAATGGTTAAAGAATAAAGATTGATTAAAAGTAGTATGGGGTGGAATTATGATACCTTAGTTTTCTATTTTACATTCTCTCTGATGTCTGCATGCTTAAATAAACATATTTAAGTAAATTTTAAAATATTTTTATGTTTGAGGATAGGGTGGCAGGAAAGACAGGCAGTTTATTACTACTGGCAAATTGCAAGTTAATATGGTGCTCCACATAAAAAAAGGACATATGGTCATTTCTCAAAAAAACATATCGAAATCACCAATAAGGTTATGAAAAGATATTCAACATCATTACTATTAGGGAAATGGAAATCAAAACCACAGGGAGTGAGATAACACTTCGCACCAAAATATAGACTATAATAAAGGGTGGTTAGGATGTAGAGAAACTTATTTATGGCTGGTAAGAATGTAAAATGGTACAGCTACTGTGGAAAGCAGTTTGGCATTTCCTCAAATAATTAAACATAAAATTACCATATATTAATAAAACTGTAGTTAATATATATTGTATTCTTGGAGAAAAACATGCATTACTACATATGACCCTGTAATTCTACTCATTCCATACCAAATTCCATACCAAACACATTCCATACCAAATCTTTTATGAGAACGTTGATAACCACATTATTTATATAGCCAAAAAGTAACACCTCACCTGAGGAATGGAAAACAAAATGTGGTATATTCATGCAATGGAATATTGGCCATAAAAAAGGAAGGACATGTTGATATATGCTGTAACGTGGATGAACCTTGAAAACATGCTGATTGAAAGCAGTCCGATTCAAGGCCACATATTGTATGTTCAGGATAGGCAAAGCTGATTAGTGGATGTCAAAGGCTGGGGAGGAGGGAATGGGGTATAATTTCTAATAGGAATGGGGTTTTGTGGGGGTGATGAAAACATTTGAAATTAGATGACAGCAATGGTTGCACAATTCTGTGAATATATTAAAAACCACTGATTTATTTTTTCACTTCAAAAATGATTGTAAAGTTCACTAGAGAGAATAAAGCTTTAAATATAGCTAAGAAATTGTTGGGAAAAACCATCAGGAACACGCTACCGTTGGATACTTAAATGTTTAATAACATGGAGTAATTAAAATTACGATACTATTTCAAAAATAGATTCAGTAATGGAACAGAATATAAAGTCCAGAAACAAATTCCAATACATGATATGTACATAGTTCATTAATGATGAATGTGGTATTTCACATAATTAGAGAAAGGATTCCTTGTTCAATTTCTGATGCTGTTATAATTAACTTTTTAGAAAATAGAAAGTTATTATTTTTTAGTCTTAAATACTAAATTGAACGTTAAGTGGAATAAAAACCTCTATGAAGGAAAAGGAGACCTGGGAGACATTATGCTAAGTGAAATACACCAGGCACAGAAGGATAAATATTGCATGGTCTCACTTGTATGTGGAGTCTAAACAAGCTGAGCTCACAGAAGTAGAGAGTAGGATGGTGATTGCAGGATTATGGGTTATGGTGGGTAATAGGGAGTTGCTGGTTAAAGGATACAGTTTTAGTTAGGTTAAATAAGTCCTGGAGGTCTAATTGTAGAACATGGTAATTACTCTTAATAATAATGTATACCTAAAGATTTCTAGGAGCATTATCTTAAATGTTCTCTTCACAAAAAAAGAAAATACTTATGCAAGGTGATGGATATATTAATTCACTTGATTGTGGTAATCATTTCACATTGTATACATAAAAACATATGTCATACACACACACACACACACACACACACACACACACACACACACACACAATTTTAATTTGTCATTTATACTTCAATAGACCTGAGGGGAAAAAAGAAAGAAAAAGAATTTTGTCTGACTCCAAATTAAAAAAAAAGAATAATTTAAAAAATCAGTTGCAGTAATATACTGAAAATAATACAACACATATGACAAAGAGACTTAATATCTTTAATATGTAAAGATCTCTTTCAAACTCATAAGAAAAATAATGACTAACATAAATAGCAAATTAGACAATTCATAATAGAAAATTAGGCAAAATAGGCCGGGCGCGGTGGCTCACGCCTGTAATCCCACCACTTTGGGAGGCTGAGGTGGGTGGATCACGAGGTCAAGAGATCAAGACCATCCTGGTCAACATGGTGAAACCCCGTCTCTACTAAAAATACAAAAAATTAGCTGGGCATGGTGGCGCGTGCCTGTAATCCCAGCTACTCAGGAGGCTGAGGCAGGAGAATTGCCTGAACCCAGGAGGCAGAGGTTGCGGTGAGCTGAGATTGCGCCATTGCACTCCAGCCTGGGTAACAAGAGCGAAACTCCGTCTCAAAAAAAAAAAAAAAGAAAAAGAAAAAAACCTGAAAGATTTGTTTTATGCCAGAATGTTGCAAGTAGTAATCTCTGGTCAACAAGTAATGGATGATTTTTGTTTGCTTTTTCATATTTTTCTGTATTGGAATTTTCTATAGTGATCATTTTGTATAACTTTTATAATCAGAAGAAAACCCAAATGTTATTTTTAAAAGTTTACAGGACTGATGGCATATGTATTTTCAGTAGTCTTTCATTTTTAACACATTATCCCTCTATTTCATAGCCCTGCATCTGCAGTTTTCTTGTAGTTTATTTATTTACTTCCTCATGTTTTCATATGGAAGTTGGAAAAGAAGGATATTTAATGTATATCATATAAAGGTCATTTATCCCATTAGTACTGTACATTAAAGCCATAACTTTATATAGTATCTTTAGATCACTTAAATGTTAATTGGATCACTTAAAAGTAATTGCTGTCTTTTTTAAAAAAATCATTGCCTATATCTTTATATCTTTTTATTCTAACAAGAAAATGCCCTGAAATTCCAGTTAAAGTTTCTTCTTTCATTTAATATGCATCTTTATATCTTAGAAAAAAGAATATAGTGGATTTTTTCTTTAAAAGCCTAAGATTTTTTTTAAGAAATTGATTTTGTTAAAAATCTTTTTTTTCTTTTTTGAGATAGAGTCTGGCTCTGTCACCCAAGATGGAGTACAGTGGACCGATCTTGGCTCACTGCAACCTCTACCTCCTGGGTTTGAGCAATTCTCCTGCCTCAGCCTTCCTAGTAGCTGGAACTACAGGTGTGTGCCACCATACCCGGCTAATTTTTGTATATTTAGTAGAGACAGGGTTTCACCACGTTGGTCAGGCTGGTCTCCAACTCCTGACCTCACGTGATCTGCCCGCCTCGGCCTCCCAAAGTGCTGAGATTACAGGCATGAGCCACCATGCCCATCCAGAACATTATATATATATATATATATACACGCCATTTTTCCCTCAAAATTAAATAATTACCATTTTATACATGGGAATATCCAGTAAGAAATAATCTAAATGTTTTTTCATATTACATAAGTTCATTTTAAACAAGTAGAATACTCTTTTTAATCCATATTAAGAAGCCATGCCAAAATAAAAAAGCTGCTATATGATAGCCAGAATGTTTTACAGGTTTATTTTTCAAAAATGTCATAAACATAAGATTAATTTTTATTTCAGGTAGAAGTTTATTTGGTGCTAATTTTTGCTTACCTTTTAAAATCAAATAAAGATTGTTTTCCATTTCTCAGAGGCTTGCCAGCTATATCCTCTAGAATAAATTTAGATGGCTGAATAAACTCATTGGAACTTAAAGGAGATGTTTAAAACATGCTACTTATACAGCTTGACCATCTTGGCTGGAAATAATCTTACTCCTTTGTACTATTCATCTTATTTATTAAATTGTTCATTCATTCATTTCATAAAATACTTATGTATCCACTCTGATGCCAGTAGGTGTAGAGGGATTGAAGCATCAATTAGGAGTGAATAAATACCTTAAAGCACTCACTCACTGAGTTTAATGGAAATGAAGAGATGCACTGAAAATTCTTTAATAAATGTGATGGAACACATAAGTACTATAGAGATTTAGAAGAGGGAAAGATTCCTGGGGAAGAAAAGTGTGTAAGAAATGGAAAAAAGATCATGGTACAGGAGAAGGCATTTGCCTGGGACCCTTGACAATCAGGTAAAGGTGTCATTCGGCATTATGCTGTCTATATTGTTAACTGTTCACAAATGTGTGTCTTTTTTCCTTAGCTGGTCTGAAAATCCTCTGATGGAATGTGGTAGGCCCTTGATACACCTTTCACTGATTTATGTTTTCTACCTGTCCAAGACACTCTCAAATAAATAATTTTTGCATAAGTGCTGCTTTTTAAAAAATGTTTCATTTGAAATTCTTTAGTTTGTAAGATATTGGTATCACAAAGATTTAAACAATTTACTGCTGAATTTTATTTCACTTATTTTAAAACCCTTTTATTATTAATGTTAAATGAGTTTGAGACAAATAAAGTCATTATCTCTTGAAAAATCTTATGAATGCATCATGTTTTTGTACTAATCCCTTAGAATTAAGTAGTGAACAAGAGAAACATGGTCTCTGCCCTCATGGCACTTATAGTGAAGAACAAATAATTTCACTGAGCCCGTTGTTGAACAGATAATAAGTTAGATATTATACAAATTTATTAAATGTAAAATAAAGTTTCTATCAGAGTAATCTGAGTTTATATGTTCCCTTTACATCAGCATTACTTTTGAGTGAATACCCTAATGGTTATCATTATTTTAGAATTTGACTTTACTTCTCTGTATGTACCAATCAGAATATGAGTAGTCAAGGTCTAGGGAAAGGATGACAAATGAGTCCTTAAATTCTTTTGTCTTTAAAACAAACAAACAAAAAACACTGTCACTGTTATATGGGAAAGAGAAAATTTGCATGTATTAAGCTTCCACTAAGTGACAACACTGTTCCGGACATTGTGTACAAAATATTGGTAAGAATGGTCTTGTCAAAAAAGGAACAAATTAAGGAGAAATCAGAGGCAATAACGGAGAAAGAAAAACCTTTGCGAACTCTTCTTCTTACTACCCTTTTTTTCTTCTTACAAGATTCTTCTTGATGAACTGTCTTCTACTAAGCATTGGGCATCTATGCACGTTTCAGACCACAGTGGATTTCACTACCGCCAGTTTTTGCTAAAGTCTTTGATTAGCCAAACTGTGATAGACAGTTCTGTGATGGAGCAAAACTGTTTGAGAAGTGAGCCAGCCCTAGTTCTTCCAAAAGATGAAGAAGCAGCAGCTTCAACAGAGGAACCAAGGATTAATCTTCCCCATCTTCTAGAAGAAGAAGTTGAATTCAGCACTGATCTTATTGATTCCTACCCAGGACATGAAACCCTTTGGTGTCATAGGTAAGAAAAGGGAAAATCTTATTTCCTGCATAAAACTGTGTATGTCCTTATGAGAGCTGCAGAAGGTGTTAGTGACACCTGATTCCTGCCTACTGGGTAAACATAGTCATCTGATTGTGGAGCTTTGCCTGAGTGAATATAGGAAGTTTTGTGTAACCATATCATCATCATCAATATGAGATTCCTCATGTAGATCTCTGCCTGCAGCTTAGGATGGTGGTATTCAACCTTGACTGTGCAACGGAATAACCTGTGTTAGTTCCAAAATAAAACAGAATCAAAAGTTTTTGGACTCCTTTCTTGGAGATACTAATATTTAGTATATCTAGGATGGATTGCTGCTATCTCTTTTTTTTTTTTGGATACAGAGTTTCACTCTTATTGCCCAGGCTGGAGTGCAATAGCACAATCTTGGCTTACTGCAACCTCTGCCTTCCAGGTTCAAGTGATTCTTCTGCCTCAGCCTTCCCAATAGCTGGGATTACAGGTGCATACCACCAATCCCAGCTAATTTTTGTATTTTTAGTAGAGACTGGGTTTTACCATGTTGGCCAGGCTGGTCTTTAACTCCTGACCCCAGGTGATTCGTCCACCTCAGCCTCCCAATGTGCTGGGATTACAGACGTGAGCCACCACGCCCAGCCCTTTTTTTTTTTTTTTTTTTTAGAAAAAACGTATAATTTTGATACACAGGATTGAGATTTGTTTAGACCCTGAGAATAAGGCATGCTTTATCATTTTTTCAGCCCTGATGGTCTGCAAATTAACTTACCTGAAGTATAATCTCGAAACTTTTTGTTTAAAGTGTTAAAAGAATTTCTCTTTGAGAGAGGGGAAGGTCTGGTAGGAAAGAGTGAAAAAGGGTTAGCAACCTGTTGAGTTGTGAGTACACTTGATAGTATGTTAGAATAAAGCTCAGATATGTGACCCACCTTTCTAGCTTCATTTATTTTGGATCTTCCTTTATTTGGAAGTATCTTCATCTTCATGAATACAGATTCTACTTTAGGCCATAGCATTGTATTTGTAAATGAAAGACTTGCCTGTGCTAGGCAGGAAGGAGGCAGGTATTCTTTAAAATTGCATATTTCTAAAGTTATTGAGATTTTCTCTCTTTCTCCAGCCTAGTCTGTCTGGTAAGTTATTTGAGGAGACCTTGTTAGCTGCTTTTCCTTACTAAATATATTCAGAACATACAAGATCATCTCCCCTCTTTGGCACCTTCATTAGTAGAGAATTCTTTTTTTCTCTTAAAACCAAGACACTCTTATTTCACATTTTCAAGAGAGAAGATAGATCTTTTAAGCTATTGGCATACTTCAGAGATATCACAGGTTCAGTTCCAGACCACTGCAATAAAGTGAATACAGCAATAAAATGAGTCACACATTTTGTTTTTGTTTTCCAGTACATATAAAAGTTACTTTTACATTACACTGTAGTCTAAGAAGTGTACAGTAGCATTATGTCTTTTAAAAAGAATGTATCTTAATTAAGCTACTAGATTGCTAAAAAATGCTAACAATCATCTGACCCTTCGGCAAGTTGCAGTCTCTTGCTGGTGAAGTATCTGGCCTCAATGTTGATGACTGCTGATTGATCAGAGTGGTGGTTGCTGAAGTCTAGGGTGGCTGTGGCAATTTCCTAAAATAAGATCAAAATGAAGTTTGACTCTTCCTTTCATGAAAGATTTCTCTGTAGTCTGTAATGTTGTTTGACAGTGTTTTTTCCCACAGTAGTACTTCTTTCAAAATTGGAGTCCTCTCAAACCTTGCTGCTGCTTTATCAACTAAGTTTATGCCATATTTTAAACCCTTTGTTGTCATTTCAACAATGTGCACAGCATCTTCACCAGAGTAAATTCTAACTCAAGGAACCACTTTTTTTTTGGCTCATCCATAAAAAGCAACCCCTCATCCATCCAAGTTTTATCATGAGACTGTAGCACTTCAGTCACATCTTCAGGCTCCACTTCTAAATCTAGTTCTTTTACAATTTCCACTACATTTGCAGTCACTTACTCCACCGAAGTCTTGAGTTCCTCAGTCATCCATGAGGGTTAGAATCACCTTCTCCCAAAGTTTTGTTCATGTCGATATTTTGACTTTCTCCCATGAATCACAAACATTCTTGATGGCATCTAAAATGGTGAACCCTTTTCAGAAGGTTTTCAATTTACTTTGCCTAGATACATCAGAGGAATCACTATGTGTGGCAGCTATAGCCTTATGAGATATATTTCTTAGCAAGACTTGAAAGTTGAAGTTCTTCCTTGATCCATGGGTTACAGAATGAATGCTGTGTTGGCAGTCAGGAAAGCAACATGAATCTTTTTGTACCTCTCAATCAGAGATCTCACCTGACTAGGTGCATAGTCAATGAATAGTCATATTTTGAAAGCAATACTTTTATCTGAACAAGCATTGAGCTCAAAATATTCAGTTAACCATTCTTTAAACGGATATGCTGTCAACGTATGTCCTTTCATGCAGGCTTTGTTGTTCTGTTGGTAGAACACAGGCAGAGTAGACTTAGCATAATTCTTAAGATTTCTGAAATGGTAAATGAGCCTTGGCTTCAACTTAAAAGTCACCAGCTACATTGGCCCCTACCAAGAGTCAGACTGTCCTTTAAAGCTTTGAAGCTAGGCATAGATTTCTCTCTAGCTATGAAAGTCCTAAATGGCACCCTCCAATAGAAGGGTATTTCATTTACATTGAAAATCTCTTGTCGGCGTAGCTGCCTTCATCAGTGAACTTAGCTAGGTCTTCTGGATACCTTGCTGCAGCTTCTACATCAGTATTTGCTACTTTGTACTTTTATGTTATAGAGATGGCTTCTTTCCTTAAACCTCATGATCCAATCTCTGCTAATTTCAAAGCCGTCTTCTCCAGCTTCTTCACCTCTGTCAGTCCTCACAGAATTAAAGAGCATTAGAGCCTTAGTCTAGATTAGGCTTTGGCTTAAGGGAATGTTATGGCTGATTTGCTTCTCTATCCACAACACTAAAACATTCTCCCTATCAGCAGTAAGGCTGTTTCACATTCTTATCATTTGTATATTCACTGGGGTAGCCCTTTTAATTTCCTACAAACACTTTCCTTGGCATTGACAACTTGGCTAACTGGCACAAGAGGCCTAGCTTTCAGCCTGTCTTAGCTTTGGACATGCCTTCCTCACTTAGCTTAATCATTTCTAGCTTTTGATTTAAAGTGAGAGACATGTGACTCTTCCTTTCACTTGAACACTTAGAGTCTGTTGTAGGGTTATTGATTGGCCTAATTTCAATATTGTTGTGTCTGAGGGAATAGGGAGGCCTGGGGTGAGGGAGAGAAATCGGGGGAGAGCTGGTTGGTGGAGCAGTCAGAACACATACAGCATTTATTGATTCAGTTTTTAATTTTATGTGTGTGTGGTTTGTGACACCCCAAAATAGTTATAGTAGTAACATCAAAGATCACTGATCACATAATATTGGTAACACATAACAGATTTAATAATCATGAAAAATGTTGAAATATTAGGAATATTACCAAAATGTGACACAGACACAAAGTAAGCACATTTTGTTGGAGAAATTGTGCTGATAGACTTGCTTAACACAAGATTACCATGCCTTCAGTTTGTAAAAAATACAATGTCTGCAAAGCACATAAGAGCAGAGCATAATATAAACTAGGTATGCCTGTATTACATAGCCCAGTTTTCTACTGCTGACTCATTGCAATTAGGCAGCTTATCTAGCCTTTAAGTTTTACCCCCTGTAAAATTGGTACATTATGTGCTCCCTGTCTACTTCAGAATATGCAAGGAAAATGAATAGAATTCTTTTAAGGGCTTAGAGTTGCTAATATGAATGATGAGATATAACAACCTAGAACTTATACAGTTCATTGTACATAGATGTGCCCCCCACTTAATTGAAATTTTTGGATATAAGGCACGGAAATCTTCATTTTTTAAAAAAAAATGGAGTCTCACTCTGTCATCCAGGCTGGAGTGCGGTGGCGCGATCTCATCTCCCTGCAGCCTCCGACTCCTGGATTCAAGCGATTCTCCTGCGTCAGCCTCTCGAGGGGAATTTTCATTTTTAACAAACAATTCTAGGTGGATCTAAGGGCAGGAGAATTGCTCTCTCTCCTTAGAGAACAGGAACTGTGTCTTTTAACATGTTTTGCTCAGAGCCCGGCACATCCCCAGTGCATGTGGATGTTTAAAACTGTAGCTGGTAATGGATTTAGGGTAAAGTTCAGTTGATTTTTGGGGAATAAGACCCACTACAACAGATGTGTTATTTTTATTATATGATAGAGGCCATTGACTAAGCCTCTAAAGGAACTGTTCAATCGGCTTATTTTTGAATCACTTATCTTCTAGGATATCAATGAGGTTAGTTTTTTGTTTTGTTTTTTTATTTATAATTTATAGCAGAAATTGGACTATCACATGTTTCTAGTTTTATCAGAGAGTACCATCTCCAAGTCATTTCCATCTCAGTAAATGCTTATGAAAAACCTTAGGATCGTATCCTTTCTCACAAACCAGTAAGCTGAGGTCGTGAGGCCTTCTTTGTCCAAATACCCTGAAACATCATCTCTACTGGTTTTCCTCCTTCTCTATATAACTTGGTTATGAAGGGGGCAGTGAACTGAATACTGTATGTTTTGAAATTGCAAACTTTTTTTTCCTGAAATGCTTGACTTTGTAATGTGATTTTCTTTATTCTCTTCCTTCCCCTCTGTCACAGGCGGCATATTTTCTACCTTCAGCATCACTTAAATGGTAGGTTTCCTCACAGCATGACCCAGTTGTCACCTGCAGACAGCCCTGGGGGGACTTTGAGTGACTTGCACCTTATCCCAGCAGGCTCCCAACTGTCCCAGGCGATGGAAGTAGATGGACTGAATGACTCTAGCAAGCAAGGCTACTCCCAGGAAACCAAACGCCTGAAGCGGACACCAGCTCCAGACTCCCTAGGCCTAGAAATGGAGCACAGGTTCATTGATCAAGTATTGTCGACTTGTCGGAATGTAGAGCAAGCCAGGTTTGCCAATGCATACAGGAAATGGCTGGTTACTTTGAGTCAATGAAAGAGGTGAATTAGTCCTGCAAGGTTCCCCTTTTAGTGCAATATTGTTTTCCTTTATTCTTTACATAGTTGCATGAACTGTTTACTATTATTGGCTAACCATATGTTCTTCATCTTTAGGTTAAAAGTCCATAGTAAATCTTTCATTGTATTTATTTTGTTAATAACTGGCATTCCTGTGGGGATAATATAATTGTGTAATTTCTTCCTGCTAAACAGAGTCTTAAATTTTCTGTTTAACTTCTCACCCTTTGTATTTCTATACATGGGGCTTCTCATTTGGTTTTCCTGATTGGTTCACACACATACCTCTACCCACCTCAGTCCAGTTGCTGCATAGGCAAGCAAATTCTCTTAAAAATTAAAAATTTAAGGCCAAGACAGGAGGATCACTTGAGCCCAGGACTTTTGAGACCAACCTAGGCAACATAGCGAGACTTATCTCTACAAAAAGTTAAAAAAAAAAAAAAAATAGCCAGGCATGGTGCTATGCACCTGTGTCCAGGCTACACAGGAAGCTGAGGTAGAAGGATTGCTTGAGCCATGTTTGTGGCTATAGTGAGCCATGATTGCACCACTATACTCAGCCTGGGCAATAGAGTTGAGACCCTGTCTCTAAAACAAATTGAAAATAAACATTTATGTTGCAGTTCAACTTAAGAATGTTGGTATGAATGTTGAATGACTTGATGTAATTGTTTTGAATATCAAATGGCTAGATGGGTGAATGTGTAAAAATATAAACTGGTTCTCTTTCTCTAGCACGTTCTACTCAATTACCAAAGTCAGAAGTATTGGAATTTATATGAAAAAATGCTTCCAATGTAATCCATTTTTAAAATGGTTATTTAAAAAAAAAAAAAAACTAAGAGTTTATGTAATTGCAGTAAAGGAAAATTATTTTTATTGCTAGTTTTGATAGATTATTTTTACCTCAAATTTGTTATATACCAAAACACGTCAGTCCTTATAAAATTGATTTTTTTTCTGAAAACCTGGAATGCCATTTTTAGCTATTACCACTTTTTAATTTCAAATTCACGTATGACAGTGGGAGAAATATATAAATAAATATATCCATAAAAATCTTCCTTTTAAAAAAATCTAAATTATTGAGGATACATCATGGAAACTACAAAATTATCATGAAGTGACTATTAAAGTTTACTGGAAAATGCCAGGGGAAGGAATAGTATGTGAAAAACAAAACCTTGATACTGAACTTAATCAGGGATGAGGTACCAAAGTATCCACGTTATAGCTGTAGCTTATGTTTTCCATAACAAGGGCTGAGTTTTTCGGGTTGGTGGGGTGAGGGTGGGGAATGGGCCAAGTAACATCTGCTTTCTTTTATTTTCCCTTTTGTAAATGGTCTGTTTCTTTTCATATACTTTCTGTTTTACCAATCCATTACATACTTTTTGTCACTTTTGTGTGTCATTTTTGTGTATCTTTCCTTTCTTACTTCAGGGGTATGTCCTGAAGATTTCTACCCCCATTTGCAATGAATTTCATACCTCATCTAAAATACATGCATATACCAGAAATATGAACAAGAGTAGCCCTTCTAAAAGTTTCCCTAATGATGGAGGCTGTCAGTTGTCCTATCTTTGTGCAGAATGTTAGTAATAGTGACAGAAATAAGTGTGACAACCATGCTTTTTCTGTTGTTCTTTTTACTTGCTAGGTAATTTGTAAAGTGGAGATTAAGATATAAGGAAAGGTAAACCTCTTCTATCTCACTGTTATGGAAAGCCTGGACTTGTACATTGCCTTGAAGAAGAAATAGGTCCTTTACTTGGGCATCATGATTATGTTGAGTGGCAGACTGTTGAAATGAGTGAGACTTGAGAACACCAGAAAAGTTGTCTAGCCTGGCCCCAGTAGACAGAATTTGTTCTTCTCTCGAGTCAAAAATTACCTTTTTATAGCTTTTATATTGTTTAGATGAAAAAAAAACATTATGAATATAATTCCATGGCCCTTTGTGTGCAAAGCATATTTTGAATCAAATACCTCAAGGTCTACCTAGACCTCTATGGATAAAATCATAAGTTTATGATTTTTAGCTCCTGTGAGGGTTTGGGGGCAAACTACACAAAGAAGACATGGGTGATCGAGCCCATTCCACTAAAATATGTTGCCAGATTCTGGCCTCACTCAGTATTACCTTTTTTCCTAAGAATTATTTTTCACATTCTTAGTAATAGGGCTTCTTATGCTTTGATGTGGAAAAAAAAAAAATCAGGAAATGAGTGTAGACAATACCTTATAAAATATTAGCTAAATTTTTATAGTGCTCTATGTCTTTGTGTACCTTCCGCTGATTATCTTGCCCATCTTTGGAGTTAACTATTTCCATGTCTTCTAAGGCTCTTAACCCACGCTTTTCTGAAGCCGTGCAATCCTTTAATATATCTTGGTTTTTCCTAAAAGTTTTAAGTAGAAAGCAGAAATACAAATATCCAAAGGATACTGTTAGTATGTGACTTTTGTATGCTGCTGTATTTCTAGAGTTTGCATTTTTAAATTGTTCATTCACAGAAAATCCTAATATTGCCACATATGGTTGGTTTTTTCCCTAAGTGGTCAACATTTAAGCCCACTATCTGTAGCAGGATAATGTCTTTGAACTCTTGTAGTGGAAAGGATCTGTTTATATTCTGGGACTTGCTAGTCTTCACTTATTTTTCTATAACTATTTAATTGTTAAAAGGAAAAAATGGCTTATTGACACATATTTCATTAAACTTTCACTGGAAGAACAGTGAATTGTACCATACTGTGGATTAAGAATACTACTGACAAGCGAAAAGCATTAAGATCTATAACTGTCCACCACCACCTTCACCCCACCTTTAGTGTACCTTAGTGTACTTTAGTGTACCTATTTTGGCAATATAGTGTTTTCCAGATTCTACTTGTGCTTTGCACATTGTGAGGACTCATTAAATATTTATTAAATTAATGAATGACGGAAGAAGAGAAAGATTGGTTGTGAGTGATAGAATGAGTGATGATTGAGAGATTGATGGATTAGTGCAATGGATTGTGAATGAATGATGCTTTCTAGCTTCGTAGTACTTGGGAAGAGCTATCGCATACAGAATAAGTTGATTTAGACTTTTTTTTTCCTTCATTTCATTAGCTTGTTTAAACTTGTTAAATCCCAGCCAAAAAATACAGCTCTGTCATTGTCAATTAACTGTACTATAATATATGTTAAAAATTTATAGACCTAAAGAACGCACTTGCATTAAGAACACCACTTTCTGTTCATTTGTGATATTAGAAGACAAATCCTGCATACAGAGCCAGAACTACTTTTAGTCATCTGAAGAAATTCTTTGATTTCAGTGACTTACTGACCTGTACCTGTGCACATATCATCATTTTGTGCTTCTCCTTTCTTCCCTGTAACTTGAACTGTGACTCTTTCAGATATTTTTTAAGTCTGTGTGAGTCATTTTTTAAGCTTAGGGATTTGATACATATTAATGTCCCCTTTGTCTTTTCTAGATTTTAGCATTTTAATACCTCTTAAGAAACTCTGGGCCCAGACTTTGAGTCATATTTCTTATTCCTATGGTACAGTTCTCACTTAAAGGCTTAATTATAATAGGGTTAAATGTATACAGGTTATGTGTAAAAGTACTTAAATTTTCAAATAAGGGCTTATGTGATACAAGATGTAGAAACAAAAGTTTTTGGATTTTTATGCAGTAGTTTGTAGGAAAGCATATACTCAGTAGATTGTATGTTATTTAGGTATGTTCAGGTCATGCCAATTTGTGTTTGTTGGGCCACACACACATGTACTGTATGTGTGTGTAAAAAGAATTTTTAATATTGTAACAAATGAATTGTCAGTTTCACAAGATGGCAAATACCACCTACTGTACAACAGTCTAATAATCCCTACCTTAGTTCCCCTGAGTTATAGAAGATGCTAAAGAATTAGTTATAAAGGGAAGTAACATGATTTTTTTCCCAAGAAAGCTGTTTTAAGCTATTATTTTGCTACTAGAAAATTATATTTTGAAACTTAAAGATATTTAAAGTATGCTAGAAAATTTGAACATGATAACAACTGAACTTTTTGTCTTGAATAAATTTCTCAAATAGAACTGTGCAAACCCTAGCACTTTATATGTTGCTGCCTCCCCACACCTAGGTATGGTCTGTAATAAGCTCCTGTTTAATGGAGAGATGTGTGGAGGCCCTGGGAAGTTAACCCCTAGAATTCCTTATTGTCACATAGTGTCTTTTAAAAAATAACTATACAGACTGTGTTAATTTGAGTGCCTTTCTTACTTTTTTGGGGAGCAAGATTATATTTAATGTTTAAGAAAACAGGATGGAAGTTTTATTGCACAATTGATTGTGGCCCACTGTTTTATTTATTCCCATCACTAGGCATGGCTCCATAGTGAGAGACATAAAAGCAGGCAGGATGTTCTGATTATTTCATGAGTTATCATTTTTAAGCACCGCACCAAGATTCAGTTTTTTTTTTTTTTCTGACAACTAATGTTTTGGGGGTTAGAGGCATCCCATTTAGAGGATGGTATGTGGACAATTAAAGATTAGCCTGAAACCTGCATTCAAAGGGAAACAGTGGCACTCTACCCTAAAATAAAAGCCCGAATGTTGTCCTAAATGAATCCTTTGCCTTACTTATGGGCCTTCCTTCCCTCTCAAATTCAGGCATAATGTAATATAGTTGAAAGGGGGAGAAGCAGTACTTGCTTTCTTTCAGATATTGGAGGAAAAGAAGTAAATGCTTAAATGAAATTTTAAACGTATCATTTTATCTGTTTGTATATGGAGAAGGGAAGGATAGGAATTCCATATTTCAAGATAGCAAATAATTATTCATTATAAGTTCATAGAAATATATAGCTAAAGATTCCAAAGTGCTTTTACAGAGAACTGTTGAATAATATATTCCTAAAGGGCAGCAATATGCCACGTTCATGGTGAAGACAGAAAACCAGTGTATCAGTTGTGGATCTTAGGTGGGAGAGGAAACCTCAGGCTCCCAACTTTGACTTCTCTACTCTCACCAGGCCATGTTAACACTGTAAAACCAAACTCTTTGCTAAGAACAATACAAGGCAGTAGTTCAGTCTGCTGATGAAACCTTGTGCTTCCAGAATATTAGCTATATATAATTTGTTCTTACTGGACAATAGAATGGTCCAGAAAGCTAACCCTGACATTACTTTTATTAGTCTGTTGTTATTCCTCAGGGTATAGAAGATTTAGTAAATTTAGGACAAATTTTATATTCAGTAGCAAAAAAGAAAAGGCAAAGATATGCTAAATATATTATTAGCTCTTAAATTTTAGTATAGATTGTATTTTTTAATAAACTATTACCAGTACAGTAGCTAGTAGATATTCTGTGACTGCCTCATTGTTCATCTTGCTGCTTTGGTCCCTATGGCTCTAGTATGAACATTCTTGTGTCTCCTCTGGAAATGATTTCTGTATTATATTTCCATCTTTGGTAGAGGTGGGGATGATTGTATTTTGTTTTAGTTGACATCATTCTCAACTTTTATAAACACTGTTGAGGAAAATGATTACCATTGGTTTTCAAATTGACAACTATTTTGCTTCCAAAGACTTCAGTTTCCTTTTTGTGTAGACCCCATATATGTTCATCACATTGTATACTGCCTTGCACGTTGTAGGAATTCAATAAGTCAGAGTTGATAGAAGCTAGAAACATAAAACTAGCTTATCTGTCTTATCATTGTCCTATTCTTAGCTTTGAGAAAAAATATACCATTTTGCATAGAATACATCATTAGTTTCAAATGCACAAGGCAAGTGAAATTTACAAAGGATTTTTATTTTCATTTATGCTAAAATGCTCCTATTTAAAGCAGTTTTCTTGATTAGACCAACACCTTTCAGCAAAGTTAGAAACCTAACACAAGTGCTCATTTGTCCAAATTAACCATATAGTTATGTAAGCTGTTTATATTAAGCCTTTAGTGGTTTATAAACAATAACATTCTGGCTTTTCTTTCATACCTTTAGGGAATAAGCCTTAATTTTATGTATGGCAGTCACTTTCCTCAAAGGACTATGCAGCATACTTTAGATTGCTTATTTATCTTTATAAGGTGATAGGTAATAAATTTGGGGTTTGTCATACAATTTCACATGTCCAGATGTTGACTCAAAGAGCATTCTATTAGAAATGTTCGTATACTATCCTCCCTTGCAAATATCATCTTGCATTTGGAGCAGGTATTTTTTTCTTATTGGTTAAAGAATGAGTATAGACTGAGTACAGTTATAGTAGGTGCTCAATAAATAGTCACTGATTGATCTAACATCAAACAGTTTTCAGAAAGGAGACTGTTGACATCTTTTCACCAAGGAGTATATTTGTAGAGTAATATATGTGTAGAATTTTAAAATTATATCAACTGACATGATTTATTAGGCTTATTTAGGCTGGAGTTAGTAACATGTAACAAAAGTATTATTTATACAGAACATAGTCGAAAGATGGGAGATGTGAAAGTTTAAGTAGTACTGTGCAATGCACATTAATAAACATAATTAGATGTCTTAAGCAGGTGGCTGAACTCTAGAGAGAACTACTGTAGTCCTCTGTGATCAGTATCTGTATTGGTATATCCAGTACTACCTGGTTTAGGTTCGTTTTATTTTTTCTTAAATCTTACTTGCTTTCTAGTGTCCTAAGAGTGGTAATGGTAAAATGTGAAGTTACAAAAATCTGCTTGTTTTCTCAGAACATCTTCAGCATGAGGGGGAACTTTTTATAAATGATACAGTAGTTTCAGCATCTGTTAATTTTCAAAGCATTTTTGACAGAGTTTACCTAATGTAAAAAGATAAAGCAGTTTTATAAAACACAAACATTCCTACCAGAGTTGCGAGGAACAGAGTGTGTAGTACAAATGTAATTAGGCATTGCCTCCTGGCGACGTTCTTGATGCATGACTATAATGCTGGCTGCTGACTGAGGTGACCGCTGTCAGTGTTGTATTTTGATGTATGTTGTTTTTAGGAAAATAATGGAATGCATTCTAGATTAACCTACTATTTTTGAGTTGGAAAACATAAAAGATGAGGTATAAGTATGCCAAATATTCATACACCACAAAAGCTTAAAAAAGGAGAGGAAGAAAAAAAATCAAAAGCCAGTTATGATTTTTTAATAGCATCTAATTTTTTTTGACCCAAGTTTGTTGGACACTAGTTAGTTGCATAATTTAACATGGAGGAGCTTTTATTTAAAAGAAAGTTCTCAGCTACTATTTTCTGCTATTAGAATTCATCATGCCTGTTAATTTTACATTGTTTGAAGATTTAAGCTGCCGTCAATATTGTTTTAAGATTTTCTTATAGTTTAAGTGGAAAAGTTACATATATAATCTGTGGTGCAAGGTCAGGCCTGGGCATTAAAGATAAGTTCGGCTAACTTATTTTACTGAAGATACTAATTGTCTTCCCTTTGTTGCACTGCTATGTTTCTTGATCAATTTTTCCAGCAGTCTACATTTAAGTCCTTTAGCTCTCACCATATACTAATTGACATTTGTTAAGGATTAAATATGCTGTGAATTCTTTTTACACTTAAAATGCGTATCTTGCAGAGAGATATGAATTAATTTTGCAATAATTTATATGCAGAGTGTGCTTATGGGTTTCTGGGATTTTGAGTTAGTACCCCAGAGTGTTTAAGTATGATGCTAATTCTAAGGCTAATGTAATGACTATAGATTATCTATATCCACACTGTTCAATAGATATATAATGTGAACCATAACATAATTTTAAATTTTCCAGTAGCCATATTAAAAAAAGAAACAAGCAAAATTAATTTTAACAACATATTTAACCCAGTATATTAAATATATCATTTCAACATGTAATCAGTATAAAAGATTATTAATGAAACATCTTCTTTTTCTTCCATACTAAGTCTTAGATTTGAGTGTATTTTGCAATCACAGCACATGTCAATTCTGACTGTCCACATTTTAAGTGCTCAATAGTTACATATGGCTAAGGGCTACTATAATGGACAGTACAGATTCAGAGTACAAAGTATGACTTTATTTTAACTTTGGAGATGGTGAAGTAGGCATAAAATTATGGTACTTAAAATCCAGAATATTTAGAAAAGGGTCTAATAGAATTATCTACTTGTTTTCCTTCATCTTTATTTTAATATGCTATAGAAGTAGTATCAACCTGTTCCAATTTGCCAAGCATTAAGGAGGAATAATTCCGTACCATGTAAAATATCATGATATACTGATTATAACAATTAACAAATTTTTAAGTTGTATTCACTAAATTTTGTCCTGTTTCTTCAAAATAATATAGCTTAAATTGCATGTTAATTGAATATCTTACCTATTTTGTTTATATATTCTTACAATATAATAATGTATATTAACAAACAGCCCTAGGAGTCTAATCTTCCTATGCAGCTGTCTTCCAGGATTTACTGGCACTTATTACATTGTAGTAAGTGACAGAAAAGTAGAATGAAATATTCTTTTTTCCATTAGAATTGTTCTTATGTGACCATGTACCAAGCCAGCTATAAATTATTGTATTTCTGTAGAATATGGAAAATAGTGTTTGTCTTACCTTTGCTAAATGTTTGCAATTTCTAAGTAAACCTTTCGTCTCCTAAAATGAGTGTTAACTGTGATTTTATTTTTACTTTTGGTGCTTTAAACTTGAGTGTAGTCTACCAAGCTTTCCATTTTATTTTCTTTGATGGTGGTGAGTGATAGAGGTGTGAACTGTTGTCTAAATGAAATCAATAATTTTATTACCTACATTTGTAGAAAGAATAAAAATGCCACTATGTCTAGAACATAAAAGAAATGTCAAAAACAAATTAGAGAAATCGCCACAGTTGTCTTTAAATTGCATGAACAGTGACTAATTGCCTTATGAAAGTTATTATGACTAGATATGCTTTTTTCCCATATATTTCAAATGAAGCTGTAGAGCACGCGGAATTACTTGGTTATTTTAGTGTTACATCCTATGTTTTCTCAAGCCTGAGTCTCACTTCTGTATGTTATAATCCAGATATAGCAGTGTTACTTACACAATATAAAACATAGAAAGACTCTAAAAGGTATTTAATAAAGTGTATACTTTTTTACTTAGATTTTAAATATTTCAAAAGTTTTGTGGGGAAGACTTCTGTTACTTTAACTCTTGACTATTTAGGATTATATTTTATATAATGTACTACTATTATGGGTAGGAAACAGGATATCAAATTTACATGGTGGTGAAGTACCACAATTGTTTAGAATTGCAGTAGTGGCCAGGTGCAATGCCTCACACCTGTAATCCCAACACACTGGGAGGCCCAGGCGGGCAGATCACCTGAGGTTAGGAGTTCAAGACCAGCCTGGCCAACATGGCAAAAGCCCATCTCTACTAAAAGTACAAAAATTGGCCTGGCATGGTGGCTCATACCTGTAATCCCAGCTACTCGGGATGCTGAGGTGGGAGAATGGCTTGAACCCGGGAGGTGGAGGTTGCAGTGAGCCAAGATAATACCACTGGACTCCAGCCTGGGTGACAGAATGAGACCATGTCTCAAAAAAACACAAATGCATTAGTGTTTTTGCAGTGATACACTAGAAAAGGAAACTAGACTGTCTTAATTTGAATTAATAAGCAAATTATATAAGAAGTGTGCCAAAAATTGATATTAGTAAAGTGCTTCCCTGGGAAATTGACTTGCTTAGTTACGTGCTTTTTGAAAAGGAAGATCAACAATAACAGATACAAAATGATATGTTAGTCAATTAAATTTATTAAATATGATAACCCTTTTGTCATTGGTCTACATTTAACATATATCACAATTTTCCTCATGTTGGAAGCTCGAAGTTTTGCTTTTGGTACTGTATTACTTAAAAAAGGAAAAGATATCTTTTATCAGATATTTAAATGGCATAGGTTTTTGTCTGCTATTAATTTACTCCAAAATGGCCCTGTTGGGCATCAGCTTTAAGTTACAGTGTGCCCTTTCTTTAAGAGAAATACAGTATCATATGTGTCCAATGTCACAGAAGTAGAATTTGAAGGTTGCTTGCCTCCCCACCTTAGCTTTAAAAAAATGAAACAACAATTTACATCTTGTTTTTCATTTCACAGAGAGACTCTTAGAGAAATCCTGGCTGTCAGGATTATGAGTGCTTTACCTCTTAGTGATATGAGCAACAGACAGAATGGTATTTCTGAATTTACACTTTTATTATTCAAATTGTCTGATGATATACAAATGTCTCATATTAGATTCCTCATATACCTCTCACAATAACTACAGCAGCATGATCAGTGAAAGGTCTTTCTGTGTAGGGAAGCTAACTATGGTGAACTGATCCTCTATCATATTTTATATTCTCATATTTTTTTAAATTGCTAGTGACCTCATGAGATACACTATTGAGAAAATACTGAAAGGTAGTGACTAAATGGGACAGGTGTAACACCAGTCACCCCCATTTCTTTTATTTTCAAGTAAGTTGTTTAGTCATACCATCTACTAACATCCCTTGGAGAAAAATAACCACGTTATCTCTTGTTTATAACTAAGTGAGGACACATCTAGTTGGTAGCATTGATGTAAGTCTTAATTTCAGTTATTCTACGTGAATAAAAAAAATCATCTTGTATAGCATTTATTATAGTAGAAAATCACCAAGAACTACAATATGTAGCAACAGATTGAGTAAATTAGTGTTTTCCTGTAGTGGTATACTATGTACTCATGAAAATAGAACTTATAATTACAAGCAAAAAACTTCATAATGTTTAATTTTTAAAAGTAGGTTACAAAGCAGTATGTAAACTAAGATTCTAACTTTATTTTATTTTTTTTTAATTTAAATCCCATTCTAATCCTAGCAGGACCAACCTTCATATTGAACACAGCTAAAAATATTGGAAAATATACTAAAAATTTTATTCAAGTTTAATTTTATTCAGATAAATTCAAAAATAAACATCATACTAAGACTGTAGAATGCCAGTAAAAAAATAAATAAAGAGCAAAAGATTAAACTGATAACTCATTTCTCAACAGCAACATTGAATCAGAAGACAGTGGTAATCTAGAAATAGAAAAAAGTCTTTGGTGAATGAGAATAAAGTACACATATACAATATGAGTCCATTCACGTAAAGTTTAAAAATAGGTAATAAAATCATTAAAGAAAACAAACTTACTGCAAAGGTCAGGATAGTGGTTGCATCTAGCTGGGGAACAGCAGAACCATGCCAGGAACAGGAACATGTCAAACACAAATACGAGATGAAGAATTTGTGGGATGCTGACAGGGTTCTGTTTCTTAGTTTGGCCTTGGGTACAGGTTCTACACACATACACATATGTATACTCATATATATGAGTATATATACATGCACATATACACATATATATACTCATATATATACAAAGCACAAAAAACACTAATAAGGACATGATTCGAAAAAATTCAAATACTACATCTTTTTCTAGTTATATTCACAAAGAAGAAAAACATTGGAAAAATTAGGACACCATATTCATGACTAGATAACACAGAAAACGTTCTTCCAGGCAGGCACAGTGACTCAGGCCTATAATCCCATCACTGGGAGGCCAAGGTGTGAAGATTACTTGAGGCCAGGAGTTCGAGACTGTACTGGGCCATATAGCAAGATCCTGACTCTAAAAAAAAATAAAAATAAATTAGCCAGGTGTGGTGGTGTGTGCCTGTAGTCCCAGCTACTCAGGAGGCTGCAGCAGGAGGACCACTAGAGCCCAGGGGTTGGAGGTTAAAGTGAGCCATGATGGCACCAGTGCACTCCAGCCTAGGTGACAGAGACCCTGTCTCAAAAAAACCAAAACATTTCAGTGGGGTTTTTTTTTCCAAAGCAATTGATAAGCTGCTTTAAAATCTACATAGAAATGAAAAGGAATTAAAATAACCAAAACAATCTTGACAAAGACGGCTTAGTATAAAGCTATAGTAGTCAAGACTGTGATTTTGGCATAAGAATATACAGATAGATAAATGGAACAGAATCAAATCCAAAAATAGGTCTGCATGCATCCTAGCAATTGACTTTTGACCAAGACACCAAGTCATTTCAATGGAAAAATTTTTTAATAAACAGTACTGAAACAACAGGTTTTCCATATGGAAAAAGAGGCCCGACTCTTACCTAATACATAAAAATTAATTCAAAATGAATCATAGAATGAAACAAGGATCCATTAAGCCACTAGAAAACAAAATATCTTTATGACCGTGAGATAGGCAAGATTTAATCAGATGAGATACAAAAAGCACTAATAAGGACATGATTAGAAAAAATTTAAAATCTAGATAGGTATGCCACACATGTGTAGGACTGTGTGCATGCTCAGAAAAAACCTGAGAAGGCTGTAACTCTAACTTCTTACTTTAAAGTTATTCACAAACTGGAAGTTAAGGCTAAGGCAGAGCTGGAAACTACCTAAATGAATGTGGAAGTCTTGCCCCAGCATGCACATTGAGCCCCTTGATAATAAATGGAAGATAATTATGGACTTTTGTGAAGTTAGTTCAGAAAAGTCACCAAACAACAGTAGCAATAAAACTGGGAATGGTGGCACATCTGATTTCTAGAATTGGAACATTATCTTATTCAATGTCCAATTTTTAACAAAAATATTGCAAGACCTGGAAAGAAACAAAGTATGTCATATACCCAGGAATAAAAGCAAACAATAGTAATGGTCTCTGAATGACCAGACATTAGACGTAGAAGATAAGGACTTTAAATTGGCTATTTTAAGTATGTTCAAAGAAGTAAAGGAACTATAAAGAACTAAAAGAAAATATAAAAACTATGACTCATGTAATATACAATAGACAATATCAAGAAATATTTTTAAAAGGAAAGATTCTGAAAAGATATACTAAACACACTGAAGGGGTTCAATAGCAGATATGACTAGGGAGAAGAATGAGCAAACTTGATGACAGGTTAGTTGGCAATAAACAGACTGAGGAGCAGAAAGAAAAAAGCAAAGAAAAGTAAATAGCTTTAGGGATCTGTGGCACACCATCAAGCCAATCAACATACATTATGTGACATTATGGGAGTCACAGTAGGAGAAAATAGTCAAAGTGTTTAAAAAAAAAAAAAAAAAGCTTGAACATATAGTTGCTTTAAAGATCCTAAATTTGATGAAAAATGTTAATGTACAAATCCCAAAAACTCTGAACCCTGAGTAGGCTATACTCAAGGGGACCCACACAGAGACATTATACCCAAATTGTCACAACCAAAGAAAAAGAAAATTTTGAAAACAGAAGTGACTTGTCATATATAGGGGATCCTCAATAAGATTAATATCTGATTTCTTAGTAGAAACTATGGAAGCCAGGGGGAAGCAATGGACATGTTTTAACTGCTGAAAAGTAAAACTCAACCAAGAATTCTGTATCTGGGAAAACATTGTCCTTCAAAAATGAAAGGGAAATTAATACATTCCAAGATAAACAAGAGTTTTTCACTAGCAGACCTTCCCTAAAAAGAAAATCCTAGACTTCAGACTGAAAGGACACCTAGACAGTTACTAGTGAAAGGCACTAGACAGTTTCTTAAGTCCACATGGAGACATAGGATGTATTTTTTGTTTGTGACTCATTTTCTATCTAATTCAAAAGACAACTGCATGTAGCAATAAATATAAATCTATGTTAATATAAAGATGTAGACTGTGACAGAAACACCATAACTGGTGTGGGTAACAGAACTATAAAGGACTAAATTTGAATCTAGTATGAAAACTAAGCTGATGCTAATCCAGACCAGATTGTTATACATTAAGATGCTAATAGTTTTCCCTAGGGCAACCATTAAGAAAATAACTCAAAAACATACTGTAAAAGAAGAAATAACAAAGGAATTAAAATTGCACACTAGAAAATAACAAAAAGAAGGCAATTATGAAATAATTGAGGAAGAAAAAATACATATAGAAAGCAATAAAATAACAGACATAAAGCCTACCTTATCAGTGATTACAATAATATAAATGGATTAAACTCTCTAGGTAAAGATATTGGAAGGGTGGATTTAAAAAAAATCATGGTCCAAGTATATGCTGTTTTCAGGATACAGACTTTAGATTCACAGATACACATAGGTTGAAAGTAAAATGATGGAAGATGACGTATCATGCAGATCCTAACCAAAAGAGCTAGCTGTGTGGCTACACTATTGACAAAATAGATTTCAAGACAATTTTTTTTTTCTAGAGACACAGGAGGATATTTTCTGATGATAAAGGATCAATCCATTAAGAATATGGGAGTTATATGCACCTAACATCCCAAAATACATGAATCAAAACCAATAGAATTGAAGAGAAATACACAATTCAACAATACTCCTCATTCAATAATAGAACAATGAGACAAGATCAGGAAGGAAACAGAAGTCTTTAGCAACACAGTAAATCAACTAGATTTAAAAACATCTCTAGAGTACTTTATCCAATAACAGCAGAATATACATTCTTAAGGAAACATGGAATATTTTCTATTATAGACCATATGCTAAGCCATAAAATAAATCTTAATGAATGTAAAAGCACTCTAATAATATATTGTTTTCTGACCAAATCAAATTAGTTAAAAAACACACCAGGAAGAAATTTGAGGAAATAACAAATACGTGTTAATCAAACACCACACTCATAAATAACCAGTGGATCAAAGACAAAATGACAAGGCAAAATAAAAAATACTTTGAGGTGAGTGAAAATAAAACATGCCAGAACTAAACTTATGGGATATAGCAAAAGCAGTGCCCAGAGGGAAATTTTTAGTTGTAAATATCTACATTTAAAAAGAAGGAAGACCTCAAGTCAATAGCTTAAATTTCCACAATGCCAAACTAGAAAAAAGGAGTAAGTTAAACCCAAAGCAAGCAGGAAGAAGAAAATCATAAAGATGGCAGTGGAGATAAAATAGAGAACAGAAAAACAATAGAGGAAAATTAATGAAACCAAAAGTTGTTTCTTTGCAAATTTCAACAAAATTGAAAATTCTTTTAACAAGATCAAGTAAAAAGACTCAAATTACTAATCTCAGGAATGAAAAAGGAGACATTAATACCAACTTTACAGAAATTAGGATTATATAGGATATTATAAACAACCAATTAGATAACACAGGAAATGGACAAATTCCTAAAAACACACACAAACTGCTAAAACTGATTCAAGAAGAAATGGAAAATCTAAATAGACCTACAATAAATAAGATTGAGTTCATAATCAAAACATTTCTCACAAAGAAAAACACCAGATTAATTTAATGGTGAATTCTACCCAATGTTTAAAGAAGAATTAGCACCAATTCTTCATTTAAAGAAGAATTAGCGCCAATTCTTCATAAAACATTCCAAAAATAGAAGAGGGAACTCATTCTAAGAGGCCAGAATTATTCTGGTATCAAAACTAGACCAACATATCTCAAGAAAAAAAATATTAGACTAAATTCTATTCCCTTGATCTATATGTGAATCCTTATTCCAGTACCAGACTGTCTTAGTAAGACTTTATAGTAGGTTTTTCCCTTATGAATACAGAACAAAAATCTTCAATAAGATACAAGCAAACTGAATTTAGCAGTTTGTAAAAAAAAAAAAAAAACAAAAAAAAAAGATTATACACTATGATATATGGGTTTTTAGATTTAGATTTAGATTTCCTAATCCTTTAGATTAGGAAAAGCACTTGACAAAATAAAATGCATTCAAATGGGGAAAAAAAAGATGTCATGGTCTTTTACATAGAAAATTCTTAAGAATGCACTAAAATGTTGTTAGTGCTGAAAAACAATTTCAGCAAGGTTGCAAGATACAAATCAATTGTATTTTTATATACACTTGCAATGAACAATTAGTAAAATTAGGCTGGTTACAGTGGCACATGCCTATAATCCCAGCATAGAAAACCATTCTATGTTCATGGATCAGAAGACCTAACATTGTTAAGATGGCAGTTCTCCCCAAACTGATCTACAGATTCAGCACAATTTTTATCAGAATTTCAGTTGACTTCATTTTAGAAGTTGACAGGTTGATTATAAAATTTATATGTAATTGAATAGGACCAAGAATAGCCAAAACAATACTAATTAAAAAAAAAATAGCAAATTAGGAGCACTCACACTTCCCAATTTCAAAACCTACTATGAAACTTTATTAAGACAGTTTGGTCCTGGAATAAGGATGAACATATAGATCAATGGAATAGAATTTAGTGTCCAGAAATAAACCCACACATCTATGATTCACTTATTTTTCACCAGGGTAAAAAAAATATTCATCATTGCTCATTATTTAATGAGAAAAAAAATAGTCTTTTCAACAAATGATTCTGGAACACTGAATATCTCAATGCAAAAGAAGTTCATGTGGATTCCTCATATTATATAGAAAAAGTAAATCCAAAAGGATTAAAAAACTCAATGTAAGTGTGCTAAAACCATAAAACTCAGAGGAAAACAGGTGTAAATTTTTCTAGCCTTTGTTTTAGGCAAAATTTTTTAAGTTATGACACTGAAAAGCAGAAGTACCAAAGGAAAAAAATCAGTAATTTAATTTGTTCAATATTAAAATCTTTTATACCTAAAGGGACACAACCTAGATAGTGGAAAGTAATCCCACAGGAGAAAATATTTGCAAATTATATATCTGATAAGAGACTAGTCTCCAAAACTTATGAAGAACTTTTACAGTTCAACAATTAAAAGCAAATGACCCAATGTAAAGATAGGCAAAAGATTTCAACAGACATTTCTCCATAGAAGATATAAAAATATCCACTAAGCATATGAAAAGTAGTTCAATACCATTTGTCATTAAGGAAATGCAAATCAAAACCACATGGAGATAATCACTTCACATCCACTAGAATAACTATAAATCCTTTTTAAAAGTATAATATGGTATAGAATTGGCTTTAGACTTAAGCAATGTCACAATCTCAAATGATGATGGAGCATGAAGTTAGAGTAAACTTGTAAAGCTGACTAGACATAAAACTACATGGTAAGTGCTTTGTTTTTTTACTTAGTTAAATTGTCTTTTAAAATACTGGAATTCCAGGTCCAGACATCAACAAGAAGGCAGAATAGGGCTTTATAGTGCTCATCCCACTGGCAGAAAATCAATTTGAACAACAACCCCTGCACAAAAAACATAGTTTTGTTTCCTTTCAGAAGAGCTAAGGAAATCAGGTGAAAGATTACAGCACTTGGTTATAAAACTGAAGTAAGATGCATTCACGAGGATAAGAAGGACAGTTTCACATTATCTGTGTAACTCCTCCCTCATCTCCAAGTAGCATAGTATAGAGACAGATACCCTCTGCTTGAGGGAAGGAGAGGAAAGAGAGCACTGGACTTGGCCTCAGACCTCAACACTAGGCTCCATCAGTTAAACCCAGTGCCAAAGAAGCCCCCATAGGCCCAGACCCCAGACCCACCCCAGCACCAGGCTGAATCTTGCAGCGCCAGGTACCAGGCTTGCATGGTTGACTTAATCTCCAGGCCTGCCCTGCCACCAGGCCAGCCCCACAGATTCAGGCTGCATGCAGGCCTGCTTCAAGGCCAAGATGGCTCCTGTGGCTGTAGACTCTAGACTGCCCTCCACCCAGAAAACATTCCAAATCTTGGAAAATATAAAAATATTCAAGTACAGAAAGTTCAAAGTTTACTTAATTTTTTTTTTTTTTTTGCTCATAACAATCTCGAACTGGGTAATTTATAGTAAGAAGGAATTTATTTCTTACAATTCTGAAGGCTGAGAAGTCCAAGGGTGAGGGAACACATCTAGTGAGAGTTTTCTTGCTAATGGAGACTTTCTACAGTCTGAAGTTGGTACAGGGCATCACATGGCAAGAGGACTGAGTATGCTAACATGCTAGCTCAGGTCTCTCTTCTTGTTAAGCCACTAGTTTTCCTCCCATGATAACCCATTAACTCATTTATTCATTAATCCATGAATGAATTAATCCATCTGTGAAGGGAGAACTCTAATAACCCAAACACCTCTTAAACACCCCACCTCTCAGTATGGCCACATTTCACAATAAATTTCCACATGAGTTTTAGAGGGGACAAATATTCAAACCATAACAGTCTTCAATCAGATTCAAACAAGAATATAACAAGACACATTGTTAATCAAATTGTCAAAAATCAATAACAAAAGAGAGGATACCGAAAATAAAAATAAATCCACACTTGTATGGTCAATTGAGTTTTGATAAAAGTGCCAAGGTGGGGGAAGACAGTGTCTTCAATAAATAGTGTTGCTGAACCAGTTATTCACATGCAGAAGAGTGAAATTAAGATGCTTATCTCCCATCACACACAAGTCAACACAAAATGGATGAAAGTCTTAAACTGTACAGCTACTAGAAGAAAACATGGGGTAAAAGCTCCATGACATTGGTCTGGGCAATGATTTTTTTGATATGACCTTAAAAACACAGGGAAGAAAAGTGAAAATACACAAATTGGATTATATCAAACGAAAAAGCTTCTGTACAGCAAAGTAAACAATCAACAGAGTGAAGAGACAACTTACGAAATAGGAATACTATACTCTGAATGTTTGTGTCCCTCCAAAATTCATATGTTGAAACCTGACTCCCATAATGATGATATTCAGATGTGTGGCCTCATTGCTGCCACTGCTGGCACCCAGCCAAGTTGCCTGGGGGCCAAGGATCAGCCATCCCAGACTCACTATTACCACTGTTCACATATGCCACGTAGGGCCCAAGGACCGGCATGCTTGGTCCACCACCACCAGCACTAGTGCCAGAGGACTGGACTACCTGGCAACCTTGTGCCCAGCAAAGCCTCATTACAGCCTCCCTTAACAATCACAGCCACCAAGGAACTCACAGACACCACTAATGCTTTTTATAGACAAAGAAATAATACAGAGACTACACTAACATGCCTACCCAGAATCATAGCTAAAGCACGGTACCCAACTAACACTATAGATATATGTTCAGGAAAATGTCTTTTCCTACAAAAGCCAATCTATAGAATTGAAAGAAGTAACTGTTACACAAAATGTGCAGGTATCAATGTAAAGATAGAAGAACATGAAGAAGCAAGAAAACATGATGCATCCAAAGCAATAAAATAATTTTCCAGCAACATGTTTTGACAAATAAAAGGAAATATATGAAATGCCTGAAAAATGATTGAAAATGATATTAAAGAATCTCAGTGAGATACAACAGAGCACAGGTAAATAATAAAAACAAATTAGAAAACAATTTGGCTGGGCACAGTGGCTCACGCCTATAATCCTAGCACTTTGGGAAGCCTAGGTGGGCAGACCACAAGGTCAGGAGTTTGAGACCAGGCTGACCAACATGGTGAGACTCTATCTCTACTAAAATTACAAAAATTAGCCAGATGTGGTCATGGGCACCTGTAATCCAAGCTACTCAGGAGGCTGAAGTAGGAGAATCACCTGAACCTAGGAGGTTGCAGTAAGCTGAGATCATGCTGCTGCACTCCAGCCTAGGTGACAGGGTGAGACTCTGTCTCAAAAACAAAAAACAATTCATGATCTTAAAAAAAAAAAACTTAAGAGACCCATGCCATAAAGAAGAACTAAACAGGAATCCTGGAACTGAAAAAAAAATGAAATAAAGGATGCAATCAAGAGCTTCAACAATAGATTACATCAAGCAGAAAGAATTTCAGAAGTTGAAGAAGATTCTTTGAAATAACTCAAAAAAGAAAATAATTAAGAATAATAATCGATAAGAACTGTGTGACATATGGGTCACTATAAAGCCAACAAAATTTGAATTTTGGGGTGTTGTAGCAGAATGAGAGATGGTCAAAGCCATAGAAAACCTATCACCAAAATATTAATTGAAACTTTCCAAGTCTTGCAAGAGATATAAACATCCAGTCATGGGGAACACAAAGATTCCTAAATAGATTCAACTTAAGAAGATCCTCTCCAGGGCAGTGTATAGTCAGAGTCAAAAGTCAAAAACAAAGAGAGAATTCTGAAAAGTGCAAGAGAAAAGTGTCACATCACATATAAAGGAATCCCCATGAGACTAACAGTGGATTTCTCTGCAGAAAACTTATAGGCCAGGAGAGAATAGGATGATATATTCAAAGTGCTAAAAGAAGAAACAAACTGTCAAACAAGAATGTAATATTCACTAAAGCTATCCTTCAAAAATGAAGAAATAAAGTTTTTGAAAGAAAAGCAAAGACTGAGGGAATTCATCAGTACTAGATTGGTCCTAGATAAATGTTTAAGGGAGTCCTATATCTAAAAGTGAAGAGACAAAATCTACCATCATGAAAACACACAAAAGTATAAAACTCACTGGTAGAGCAGATACAAATAAGAAAGAGGGAGCACTCGTGTTACAACTACAGAAAATTACCAAACAGCAATGATAATAAGAAAGAAAGGAACAAAGGATATATAAACCAACTAGAAAACAACAAAATGACAAGTATAAGTTCACATCTATCAGTAATAACCTTGAATATAAATGAATTAAATTCCTCATGTAAAAGATATGAACTGGCCTGGATAGGAAGAAAAAAAAAACAGACCCAACTATTTGCTGCCTATAAGAAACTCACATTCATCAATAAGGACTCACATATAGACTGAAAGTGAAAGGATGGAAAAATATATTCCATGCAAATGGAAACCAATGAAACAGACTTTAAATTTTGAAAAAGTAAAAAGAGACAAAGGAGGTCATCCCTTCATGATGATGAAGGGATCAATTCAGCAAGAATATATAACAATTTTAAATATATATGCACCCAACACTAGAGCACCCAGCTATATAAGTCAAATATTCTATCTAAAGGGGGAGATAGACTTCAATACAATAATAGTTGGGGACTTCAACATCCTAGTTTTAGCAATGGGCAGATAATCTAGACAGAAAATCAACCAGGAAACCCTGGATTTAAATTGCACTTTAGACAAAATGAACCTAACAGACATTTATAGACATATCCAAGAGTGGCAGAATACATGTACACCTCATCAGCACATGTAACCTTCATCAGAATAGACTATATGTTAGGCCAAATAACAAGTCTCAAAAAAATTTTTAATCAAAATCATATCAAGAACCTTCTTAGACCACAGTGGAATACAACTAGAAATCAGTAACAAGAAATCTTAGAAACTATATAAATACATAAAAATTAAATGACATGCTTTATATGACCACTAAGTCAATGACGAAATTAAGAAAAAACATGTCTTGAAGGTAATGAAAATGGAAAGACAACATGCCAAAACCTACAGGATACAGAAAAAGCAGTGCTAAGATGGAGTTTATGGCAATAAACACTTGCATCAAAGAAGTAAAAAAAATCTTAAATAAACTACCTAACAATGTACCTCAAGAAATTACAAAGGTAAGGACAAACTGAATCCAAAATTAAAAGGAAAGAAATAAAGATCAGAACAGAAATAACAAAATAGAGGTTAAAAAAACACAAAAGATCAACAAAACAAAGAATTGGGTTTTTTAAAAGATTAAAAAATATCAACAAATCTCTAGCTATAGTAAGAAAAAAAGAGCAGACTCAAATCAATAAAATCAGAGCTCAGAAAGGAGACATTCAAATTGATGCTACAGAAAGACAAAGGATCATAAGAGACTAATTATAAACAACTATATGCTACCAAAGTTGGAAACCCAAAGGAAATGGCTAAATTCCTGGACACATACAACCTACCAAGATTGAACAAGGAAGAAACAGAGAACCTGAACAGAACAATAATGAGTAACAATGGCAAATCAGTAATAAAAAGTCTCTCAACAAATTCCCAAAACTGGATGACTTTACTGCTTAATTCTACAAAACTTATAAAGAATAATTTTTCTCAAACCATTATTTTAAAAAACTTAATAGCAGTAAATTCTTCCTAACTCATTCTACAAAGCCATTATTACTCTTGTACCAAAAACACACAAGGACATAGCGAAAGAAGAAAACTACAGACCACTGTCACTGATGAACAGAGACACAAAAATCCTCAACCAAATACTAGCTAATATAATCCAACAGCATATCAAAAAGATAATACACCATGATCAAGTGAGATGTATGCCAGGGATGCCAGAATGTTTCAACATATGCACATCAATATATGTGATATATCACATCAAGAGAATGAAGGACAAAAATGATATCATCATTTCAATCGACAGTGAAAATGCATTTTATAAAAGCCAACATTCCTTCACATTAAAAACTCTCAAAAAATTAGATATAAAAGAAACATACTTCAACATAATAAAGACCATATATGACAAGCCCACAGATAACATCAAACTGAATGTGGAAAAGCTGAAAGCCTTTCCTTTAAGATCTAAAACAAGGCGAGAATACATACTTTCAACTCTCTTATTTAACAAATACTGAAAATCCTTGCCAGAGAAATCCAGCAATAGAAAGAAATAAAAGGCAACATAATTTAAAAAGAGGAAGTCAAATTATCCCTCTTTGCTGACAATATGACCTTATATATAGAAAAACCTAAAGCCTCCACCAAAAAAAAATTTAGAACTGATAGATGAATTCAGTAAAGTTGCAGGATACAAAAATCAGTAATGTTCTACATACCAATAATGAACTATCTGAAGAAGAAATCAAGAAAGCAATTCCAATTTACAATAGCTATAAAGAACAGAAATACCTAAAAATCTATTTCTCCAAAGATGTAACAGATATATGTATGCATATATATATATATGGAAAATCGCAAAACACTGATTAAAGAAATTAAAGAGGACACAAACAAATTAAAAGATATTCAATGCTCATGGATCAGAAGAATTAAAATTCTTAAAATGACCACAGCAATCTATAGATTCCATGAAATCTCTATCAAAATATCAATGACATCCTTCACAGAAATAGAAAAAAATTATAATATTTGTATGTAACAAAAAAAGAGTCAGAATAGCCAAAGTAATTCTGAGGTATCACACTACCTGATGGTACGCATCACACTACCCGACTTCAAAATATACTACAAGGATATATGTAGTAACAAAAATAGCATGGTATTGGTATAAAAACAGACATGTAGGACAATGAAACAGAATAAGGAACTCAGAAATAAATGTGCATATTTACAGCCCACTGATTTTTGACATAAGTTCCCAGAACACACACTGAAGAAAGAACAATCTCTTTGATAAATTGTGCTGGGGAAACTGGATGTCCATACGCAGAAGAATGAAACTAGACTCCTATCTCTCACCATGTATAAAAATCAACTCAAAGTGGAGTAAAGAATTAAGCATAACACCCAAAATTATAAAACTATCATAAGAAAACATAGGGGCAACACTTCAGGACATTAATCTAGGCAAAGTTTTATGACTAAGACTTCAAAAGTGAGGGCAATAATGAAAAGTAGACAAACTTGACAATATTAAATTTAAAACTTCTGCGCAGCAAAGAAAACATTCAACAGAATGAAGTGACAAGTTATAGAATGGGAGAAAATATTGTAAACTGTTTGACAGGGGACTAATATCCAGAATATAAGGAACTCAATCGCAAAAAGCCAAATAATCCCTTTAAAAATGGGCAAAGGATCTGAATAACATTTCTTAAAAGAAGATACACAAATGGCCAGCAGTGATATGGTTTGGGTCTATGTCCCCAACAAATTTCATAACAAATTGTAATCTCCAGTGTTGGAGGTGGGGCCTAGTGGGAGGCGATTAGATCATGAGGGCAGAGTTCTCATGAGTGAGTTCTCATCATCTCAGAGTTCTCATGAGATGATGAGAGCATCATCCTCTCCATGCTGTTCTTGTGACAGTGATTGAGTTCTCGTGAGATCTGGTTGTTTAAAAGTGTGTGACACTTGCTCTCTCTCTCTTCCTCCTGCTCTGGCCATGTTAGATGTGTCTGCTTCCCTTTGCCTTCTGCTCTTACTATAAGCTTCCTGAGGCCTCCACAGAAGCCTAGCAGATCCTCCATGCTTCCTGTACAGCCTGTGAAAGGGTGAGCCAATTAAACCTCTTTTCTTTATAAATGATCCAGTGTCAGGTGTTCCTTTATAAGCAGGAAGAGAACAGACAAATATAGCAGGTATATGAAGAAATGTTCAACATCACTAATCATCAGGTTAATGCAAATTAAAACCACAATGAGATATCATCTCACACCTGTTAGAAAGGCTACCTTCCAAATAAAGATAAATGTGTTGCACATTGTTGGAGAGGAGAATGTAAATTAGTACAACCATTATGGAAAACAGTATGGAAGTTTCTCAGTAAATTAGAAATAGGACTACCATATGATTCAGCAATCCCACTTCTGGGTAATTATCTAAAAAACATGAAATCAGCATGTTGGAGGGATAGCTACACTCTTATGTTAAGTGAGGCATTATTTACAATTACTTACAATAGCTAAGATATGGAAGCAAACTAAATGTCCATCAGTGGATGAATGGATAAATAAAATGTATATCTACAAAATGGAATATTATTCAGCTTTTTAAAAATAAGGAAATACTTTATTTACCACAACATGGAATAACCTGGAGGACTCTATGTTATGTGAAATAAGCCAGACATAAAGACAAAATCTGTATGATCTCTTTTCTATGTAGAAACTAAAAAGGTTGAACTCATAGAAACAGAGAATAGAATAGTAGTTATCAGGGACTGGGTGGGGAGTGAGAGGTGTTGGGATATGTTAGTCAAAGGATATAAAATTTCAGTTAGCTAGAAGTAATAAGTCCAAGAACTCTATTGTAAAACATGCTGACTATAGTCAATGTATTGTATTCATGAACATTGCTGAGAGTAGATTTTAAGTGTTTTCACCACAAAAAAAAGGTAAGTACGTGAGGTAATGCAGATGTTAATCAGCTTGATTTAGCTACACCATAGTGTATAAATATTTCAAAATATGCTGTACATGATAAATATATATAATTCTTATTTGTCAAATTAATTAATTAAAAACATTGTGGGAGGTAAGAAAACATCCAACTGCCTTCCTAGTCCCAAACAGACAGTGTGCAGCTATTAGTTTGTAACCCCTGATCAAGTATGTGGTAGCTTCCTTGGGAAGCAAACCATACCAAGACTAATTATTAGAGGGTAACATAATTTGGCTTACTATTTTAATAAGTGTTTGACAGACATAGGTAGGTGTGATTATGTAGTACATTAGAATTTTTATATTAAATAATAAGACTATCTCACCTTCGCTTAATAGAATGAGTAATAATTGACAACATTAATAAAATTGAAAGTATTTTAAGGTAACTTCTTAATCTGTTTATTTTCATCATATGGCCCTAATGTGAACTCTGTTGAACATGTAAGTACAGTGAAAGATTATAAGAATATTGTTCCTCCTTAGTGCTAGCTTTTAAAGATTAAATCAATGATAAAATATGTAAACGTCACATTTATTTAATGTTGGAGGTAACATAACATTTAAACGTTTGAAAATCAGAAAAGAACAAATCAATTGAGTTGCCACAATCTTAACAACAATTACCATCACTTTTGTGCACTAACAATCTTTTTAACACATTTTATTACGTAAAAATAAATATAAAGAAAAAATATTTGATTTTGCTTGTCTTCACTTAACATTATAATACATAAATCCATCTACATAATATAGTCTTAAATAGCAGAAAATGTTGAATTTTCAATGTAGACTGTGGAAAACTTGGAACTTGATTTAAGAGAACTATTAGAATATTCTCTAAAAATTTAAAATCTTGTAAAATTGGCCAAAAGAACATTTAATTCTGAAATCTGATTGGAATGTTTTTAATATTCCTAAGAATTTAATTTGCCAATACATTTGGTCAAGTTTCATCTAACAGTACAAAAAACCAAAGAGAAAATATACTTATTCATCAAGATTGATAGATTTTTCCTGGTGAATTTACTTATTAACAGATCTAAATTGACAAAGATGTTAACTCTAGCAAATACTGGAAAATATTAAAATCTTGTCCTTTCTTCCACTGGCCACCCTTCAAAACTCTACATGCAGCTTTCCTGGGCACTGTTTGACAAACTAGGAAGCAGATGGCTTTTAGGCATGACTCTCACCTCAGGTCTCCATTATACTGTTTGCTCCCATGAGGAGAAATCTCCAGGGATAATGTTAGACTATGTTACTGATTTTTGTGCTCTGGCTTTTGATTCTACAGATGGAAACTAGTTCTGAGCCAGCTGCATGCATACAGCCTAGCTTCATTGAACAACCCACCCATACTTTTTTAACATACTGAACCTACCCATACTGTACTGCTATAAGAGTTAGAAGAAATGATCCCTTGACAAACAGCTGAATTTTCCATCACAAATAAGACAGCTTTGATTTTCAGCTTGTTTTTAAAGAAATGATTTTAGGATGAGCTGAATTGAATAGATAAAATCAAAGAAAAAGCAAGACAAGCATTATTTTATATGTAGACGTTATGATTTTGTTACCTCAAACCAAGAGTGGCTTTGAAGACAACTGACTCTTCTGGTTTGATTATTGCTACAATAGAGGTATATTGAATGAGTTATTCTGGAACAAAGTTAATAATTATTGAAGGCTTTCCCAATACTTATACAATGTAAAGTAATAATCCCATGCAAGTTAACCTACTCAGTTGTCCAGAGGTACGTTTTACAAGTGTTACCTTGAAGACAGTGAGTGCACGCAGAGGTAACATGAATTAAAGCTAGGCATTCTCTCTCTATTTTGTAAGGGTAAATGATTTTTATTTGTTTGTTCTATAACATTTTTACTTGTTCTTAATATAGTAGCAAAAATTAGTTACATAACATAATAAAATGCAAGGGGAAGAGATTCTGTCCACAATGTAACCTAATATCCTAGGAAACATAAAGGACCTATGTAAAGAAAACCACAAAACTGCTGAAAGGTGCAAAAGAAGAGATATTACATTCTTCAATGAGAGAGCAAATTCTTATTTGTATAACTGAATGCCAATAAAAGCCACATTTTCTTTACAACATAATTATAAAATTTGGAAAAATAAATAAGTGACTATCAGTGGAGAATAGCTACATCTAAAGCTATAATAATTCAAGAACTATAGACATGGGAGTAGATAGATACATCTGCAAAACAAGCACTCTATAGAAGAATTTCATATATGATCAATGGGACATTAAAAACCAATAACAAAAGACTATTCAATAAAATTTTTGGGAAACAGTTACTATTAAATATTTTTGAAAAAATCAGTTTAGAGCCTCATCTTTCATTTTTGAATGCACTGAAAGGATATATAAAGGACATATAAAATAAGTCAAATTATTTAAAAATATTTCAACAAAAATAGAATTTAAAATTGAATTTCCCTAGAGGAGAGGACTATGTATCTTAGAAAGGATTAAATAATTGTGATTAAAATGCCCAATAAACTCATACTTTAAGGCTAAATTTAAAACCAAATCTTAACAATTAAAAGGAAAACTGTAACTGGAGGCAACATTTGCAGAAAATGCTGCAGACAAAAATGATTTTTGTAGCTCTTGACATTATAGTTACAACTTTCTCCTTAAGTTTGAGATTACTTCAAAATTAAATATATATATATATATTTATGAATATCTTGACCATGTGAAGGATTCTTGCAACTTGATAAGCTGTAAAAACTCTTTTACCCAGTAGATGAATGAGTAAAAGACATGAACAGAAAGTACACAAACACACACTCACACTGACCAAAGGAAAAAAAATGTAACAGATGTGGAAGAAAAATATTCAATACTGTAGCAAAGAAATGCAAAATTTTTAAAAAGGCTTCAACTTATACTTACCAAATTTTGCGTTTGTTTTTACTGATAATATCAAATGAATAATAGGTATAATGAAATAGGTACCCTTTCTTATTACTGGTGGGAGTATAAGTTAGAATAAGCAATTTAGCCATTTGTATGAAGAGTCTAGCATTCTAAAATAGCAGTACCACTTCTAAGTAACCTCCCTAAGGGAAAATGTGGAAAAACAGCCTTATGTACAAAGATGTTCACTAACTATTCCTTATATTAATGAAAACTTGGAAACTACTTAAATGTCAAGCTTCTCAGAAGGTTATTAGATAAATTATTAAATATTAAATAATCATTAGGATGATGTTTACAGATAAATTTCTAAAATAATGTGATTAAATGTCCCAAATAATGAAAACAAGATGCAGAATTGTTTATAGAATATGATCATATATTTGTAAAACTGGAGACATGGCAAAAGGAATTTTTAAAATGTTAAAAATGTTACATGCTAACAGTAAGTAGTTGCTTTGAGAGAAGGAGCTGTGAGTAATTTTGTTATTTTAATTCTTTTACATTTACCAAAATTTCTGTAAGGAGAATTGTTAATCTTTTTTATGATTATATAATGTGACTCATTAACAATTGCTACTAAGTCAACAGCAGCAGAGAAATCTCATGCTAATCATAGAGTTCAGGTTTCTGATTTTAATAAAGGTGCTCTAGATGAGTTTTTAAGCCAAGAGTGATTATGATCCCAATTCCATCTGATGCTAGCAGCTATAGAAAGGACAGGTACATGGGAAAAAAGCTGATGGACCACAAACTCTCTTGCTATATGTTTCAACGCTTCAAGAAATCCAGTGCTTAATTGGGCCTGAGAGAGAAAAAACACCTTTAGGAAAAATATAATTCTACTAAAATTTCTAAATGGTCATTTTCTAAAATGCTTTAAAATTTTTTTAATGACTTTTTCTGAATATAATAATAAATGCTTATTATAAAAGTTTCAAATGTTGTAGGTATTTATGATGGACAGTGTGCCACTATTACAGTTTGCCATATGTTACTCCAAATTTTTTGGATGAATATTTAATATTTTTAAGATAACAATGGGATCAATCTAAAGAAACTGTTTTGTAACTTGAGTTTTCAGTTAACAGTATATTGTAGATTGCCTGGTGCCATGGTTCAGACCTGTAATTCACTTTGGGAGGCCTAGGCAGGCAGATCACCTGAGGTCAGGAGTTTGAGAACAGCCTGGCCAACATGATGACACCCCATCTCTACTAAAAGCACAAAAATTAGCCAGACATGGTGGTGCACACCTGTAGTCCCAGCTACTCATGAGGCTGAGGCAGGAGAACTGCTTAAGCCTGGGAGGCAGAGGTTGCAGAGAGCCCACTGCACTCCAGCCTGGGCAATAGAATAAGACTCCATCGCAAAAACAAGCAAACAAATAAACATAAAACACACAAAAACAAACAAAAAACAGTATATTGTACACAATTTCCCTTGTATGAACACATGGGCTCCTCACAATTGTTTTAATGTTTTATAATATTCCATTTTTGGTATACTAAAATTTGGTCAACCAATTCCCAATGGATAATCATTTTGGTTGGCAAGTCCTCATTATCACCAACAATGCTACACTGAATATATACATATGTCTTTGTGCACTTGCATAACAAAAAGTCTAAAATGTGTTAATATTTTACAATAAACACATATCACTCAAATAATTCTGTATGATAAATTCCTAGAAATGGAGTTTCTGGGAAAAAGCTTTTTGCTAAGCAGATATCTACAATGTTGTTATACTCACTACTCTGTAATAATAATGTCTGTTGCCTCACATCCTCAGCAATGTAGTATATTACTACATTTTGTTTTGTCTTATTTAGGCCAATCTAAAAGGTGAAATATATTGCCTTGGGGTTTTTTTTTTTTTTGGTTGTTCTATAATTATTAGAAATATTCAAATCTTTTCCTAGGTCTGTTGTTGATTTGTTTTTCTTTTAGGAATTGGCCATTGTCCCTTGTCTGTATTTCTAGCCAATTATGTTTTCTTGTTAGTTTGTAAAAGCTCTTTTCAGATAAGGGCATGTAGCTTTTAATTATGTGTTGTATGCACAATTTTATAAGTTTTCTTCATTTAATTCTTTTTGTCTCCATTTGTGGTATAGAAATTTTTTAATTTGAATGTAGTTATCAGTATTTTTTTCTAATTCTGGGTTCATATCTTGCTTAGAAAGGCTTTCTCTGCTTTGAGATTATAAACAGGCTGGCCCAGTGGTTCAGTCTGTAATCCTAGCACCTTGGAAGGCCAAGGCGGGTGGATCATGAGGTCAAGAAATCAAGACCAACCTGGCCAATATGGTGAAACTCTGCCTTTACTAAAAATACAAAAATTAGCTGGGTGTGGTGGCGCACACCTGTAGTCCCAGCTACTCAGGAGGCTGAAGCAGGAGAATCGCTTAAACTCAAGAGGCAGATGTTGCAGTGAGCCAGGATCGTGCCAGCATACTCCAGCCTAGTGACAGAGCGAGATGCCATCTCAAAACAAAAACAAAAGATCATAAATAATATTCATTATTTTGTTTTCCTCAAGCCTTGTTATGATGTCATTATCTTACATTTTTACTGTTGAAGCATTTGGAACTTATTTGGACATAAGGGGTGAGATAGAGATTCAGCTAACTTTTTCACAAATGGCTAGTCCAGTAGGCCTAATACCATTTATTAAATAATCCATCTTTTCTACACTAATTTCTACCACATTTATGATGTACTAAATTCTGCTGTATACCTGGTATATCACTAGAATTCATTTACCTCTGCTCCTGAGCCAGAAGATGGCAATTTATTTTTGAGTGAATGTACTCTCAGTAGAGAAACCAAACAATACCGTTCTAAGTTGAACATCCCTAGACTATATGGAAACTTCCTGTATTAGGCTGTTTTTGCATTGCTATAAATACCTGAGACTGGGTTATTATTGTTACTATTATTTTGAGAAGGAGTCTCACTCTGTTGCCCAGGCTTGAGTGCAGTGGCCCGATCTCATTCTCACTGCAGCCTCTGCCTCCCAGGTTCAAACAATTTTCCTACTTCAGCCTCCTGAGTAGCTGGGATTACAGGTGCACACCACCACGCCCGGCCAAATTTTTTGTACTTTTAGTAAAAACGGGGTCTTACCATGTTGGCCAGGATGGTCTTGATCTCCTGACCTCGTGATCCGTCAGCCTCGGCCTCCCAAAGTGCTGGGATTACAGGCATGAGTCACCCCACCCAGCTGAGACTGGGTAATTTATAAGAAAAATGTTTAACTGGCTCACAGTTCTGCAAGTTGTATAGGAAGCATGGTGCCAGCATCTGCTTCTGAGGTAGCCTCAGGAAGCTTTTACTCATGGCAGAAAGTAAAGACAGAGAGAGAACAAGGGGGGAGGTGCTACACTTACAACAACCAGATATTGCGAGAACTTGCTATCACGAGGACAGCACCAAGCCATGAGGCATCTGCCCCCATGACCCAACACCTCCCACCAGGCTCCACCTCCAACACTGGGGATTACATTTCAACATGAGATTTGGGCAGGGACAAATATCCAAACTATATCATTTCCCTTTTACTAATTTATCTTTCAAGATGCATCATCTGTCTTTGGAAATTTGGTTAACATGGCCAAAGGTCAAATTTGGTACCATGCCCAACCCAATGTGAGTATTATCCACAGCTTCTTACCCTGACTTTGCTTGTCAAAGAAGGATTACTAATGCTCATCTCTCAATATCCCTAGCCAGTTCACTGTGACAAAATAACACAACCATGAATTCAAAGTCTTGTCCATAATAAAGATTGGTGATGTCAGTTTCAGCTATGGAAATTTTTCTCTTAAAGATGCTCTGAGCATGAATGAATGTTTAGATTCATGGGTAGAAATGAGTAACTAAGAATCTCCTTTTCCAGCCAGTTCACCTAACCTGGTATAGATTTGCATGGAAAACACTAAAAATAGATGCAATATTTTAGCTTAAGGGAACATACTGAATGAGTAGAGCCCACACAGAACCAATAACATGGAGATTTGCCACAGTCTACTTTTTGCCACTGTGTGTATGTGTGTGTGTGTGTGTGTGTGTTAGACTGCCTTCTTCAGTGACCATCACATGAAGAAAAGAAGTGACCCTGCAGCCACAATCTCAGTACCTCAGCTGAAATGCCATAGTGTGCTTCTAGATTCCATTTTGTGGGTTTACTGCAGTGACCCATTACTCCTGTGTAACACCTAGACCCAGGGTCAATGTACCTATTAGACAGAGTAGGTACATTGCCTAGGCACAATACTTGCAGGGTCCCATGAAAATGCTTTCATTTCCTTTAAAATCAGAAGCAAAAAAAAAAATGAACTTTTAGGTCCAATAAAATGTTTTATTATAGACTATTAATATATTCAACTTTATACCAACCCACTTATAAAATGCAATCTTTAATATTTGTTTATGGAGCAAGGGACCCACAGAAGTTATATAGCCTTGTCTGTCTCTCAAAAGATTTCTTGCAAAAAGAACACCAGAAGTTTGGTAGTTCCATCATCTCTCTTCCCCTCCTGGAAATTTACAATTAAAGGCTCCTAGAAGCCCTGCAATTTAAAAGCGAAAACAAAAACCTGTACGATTTAGCTTATTCCAGAGTTCTCCAGATGTATTTGATCCTGAAACCTTTTTTCTTCCATATGATAACTACTGTCTTCCTCCAGAACTAGTGATCCACGGAAGAACTTGGGAAAAACTTCACTTCCTATTATATTAAGATTCAACACTGAACAAGAGAAACTATAGCTGAAATCTCTCAACCTCCCACCTTTTATTTGGCAGACTATACAGAAGCCTAAGGGATTATTCTTTGTCTTATGCAAACAGAATTAAAATGCATACTTGATGCTCTTTGAGAAGCATGCTACTAATACAGCCTTAACTATCTGCTTGGCAAAAGAATTTTATTATTGCACAAGTTTCAGATGTATGCTACACAGCTCACTGAGACCCATTTAAATTCCATTTTCTTGATAGGTTTGCAGCAGTGTTAGATGAAACTAATTCCCAAATGGCAAGGAAGGGTGAAAAGCTGCTTTCCAGAATCCCACAACATGTTATTCCTTAACCTATCAGACCTTATTAAGAGTGACTTAAAATCTGTCCACACTCAAAAGGTTTCTCCAGTAACAGATTTCTTGGTTCCATCTCAGTTCCTGCAGTTCCCAGAACCACAGCCTATTCAATTTAGCAATGCTCGGCTGTGTGAATGCTGAAATTAAAATGTGCTCTCAAAATTCAATCCATAGCAAAACTGACCTAACTTAGATGCATCTCCACAGTGAGATTTAATAAAAAGATATGAGTTTGAGGTAGAAGGCAGAAGAAGGATGAGCTTCTCTGAGGAATAAAAGTAGAAAATATGGATTTTTTAACAGTTTATACTGACTAATGTTCCTTTTTAAAAGTCAGTTTTCTGTTTGATAGAAAATGTCAAAGACCCAAAGTCATTTCTTTTGAACTTTCAAAAGTTTTAATTCATTTAGGAAGATGATCTCTATTCTTTCTCTAGAAGCAGACAGATTTGTCTTCCCATAGTGTTTTTAAATACATCTATTTCTCACCTGGGAGAAACCCACAGCCTTCTGGTTAAATGGAAACCATCACATCTAGGTGATCATAATATTTTTTACAGTTAGGAAACAAAATTCCTTTTAAGGAAGAAAACTGTTCATTTAACTACAGACTTGACTTCTAGAAGATTGAGAATTGATGTAATTTCCTGAAACACATATATTTAGAAAAGCAAACAAATAACACAAAAACACCATTTAGCCAGGCCCTCATTTGTGTGTCTTTTATCCCAGTCAGTACACTTCACTGGAGTTGTTTATAGGTCTGTCTGATTTTTCTTAAAGTAGACAAGTTCTTGAAGATAGAGCTTGTGATACTTGGCTTGGACTTTCAAATGCCTACCACATAGCTAGCACTTATTAGTAGATTAATAAAGTTTGTGGAATAAAGATCTAAATATTTGGTGGCTTTTAAAAATAGTATTACCTACTGGAAATGTTAAATATAGTCATGACTGTTAATTATATGGTTATTGCTCCTCCTGAATGCTGATATTGTACAAGCACATGGAAAAAAATTCTCAAGAAGTAGTGCTTTAATGAAATAGAATTTCAAGGATATCACTTATAGTGTGTGTGTGTGTGTGTGTGTGTGTGTGTTGAGAGAGAGAGAGAGGAAAGAGAAGGAAAAAATTTCCTTGGCTGACAGAGGTGATAAAGAGCTGATAAAATTGCTGACACTGATTTTATATACTCTTAAAACTTTACCCGGGGTCTTTATTTTTGAGTTAGTGGACACATCTATAACCTTTTTCAGACACTACTGGATACGAATAAAAATAGTAGCAAATGAAAAGCAAATTGTTTTAATGGCAAATTATTTAGGTAATCTTCCTGAATACCCTAACTGGAATAATTGGAAAGATAACTAGTGAGTACAGACAGTCCCCAACATATTATGGTTCAACTTCTGACTTTTTGACTTTACAGTGGTGGAAAAGCTACAGGCATTCAGCAGAAACTGTAACTCCAAGGAGTGTCTGTTAATCAGTCAGCCAACAAATATTTGATGAGTTCTTCCTAGGTACTCTGTAATATGCAGGGTATTTAGTGTAGGAAATACCAAAAGAATGTAGTTGACATTTGGTCACTGATCTTTCAGGGTTCATAAACAACTTGGAGAGGTGATACCAACATACAAGGAACAAAATGCCTAACAGAAAACAGAAATAGAGCAGTGATTTAAAATCATGTGTCCTTATGTCAGTGACATTCTAGAAATAGCACAAAGGTGGACTACTGCCAAAAATGAATAATGGTAATGTATATATACACATATATATGCATTATATATAATTTTTGTCTACAAACTGGAAAAGAAAAATATTGAAATTTTCTCAATTTTACATTCTTATCTTAGACAGCTTCCTTAAGTCATTAGTATTTACTATCATTTACTAATAAGATGGCAAAAAGATATAAATCTGTAGCAAACACATATTAAAAGAAAAATTCTGAAATTGCTGAGCACTTAATTTCACAGCTTCTTATTTTCAAGAAAATATACTCCTAATTGTGATGAGACATTTTATACAGAAACACATAGTCATATTTTCTTTCGGTAAAATTGTGCCTGGTTTATAGGATGAATTAAATATGTCAATATTTTATATTGTTCCTGCCAGATGACCATCATATTTAAGTACTTTACTGCCTAAATAAATTTGGAAACAACCAAGTATATAAGCAAGTGTTAAACAGAATGAGCAACCAATTTGATCAATTTTAAAAATCTATTTCTATCCTGACATTCCACAGAGGATGTGAGGCTTCTAGTGCTACAAACAAACGCTCAGAAAATAAGGTATTTCAATGAGAGCGACATTAATCTAAAGGCATTTTCTTAAAGTATGTGGTGTTTAAATAAGCCTTGAAGGATAAATCAAATTTGGAAAAAAATGCTTTAGAAATGCAAAGTGACCCAATAGTTATCTTTTTGGCATCTGGTGATAAGAGGTATTAATGTTTACAGCCACATTCTTAGTATTATTATTTTTCAAATTAAGGTCCTATATACATTGGTTTAAAAAAAATATAAACTACCAAAACATAGAAAGAAGAAAATAACCCTATTACTTGAGTGAGCTACTATTCACATTTTGATGCATTTTTTTCTGTGCATGTTTTAAAGTTGTGGCCATTCATCTACACAATTTTGTATCCAGTTTTCACTGAGATGTGAAATTAACTTTTTCCATGTTATTAAAAAATCTGTGCATATGGTATCTTTAAAGGCTGCATAGTATTCCACTGTATAGTCATACTGATCTATATACCACTTTCCTTATTGCTGTACATTTACGTTAATAGTGAATTAACATAATTATAATAGTGATAAACTATTATCGGTTTATAGTTTTTCACTATTATAAGTGTGAGATGAACAGGGAAGGTGATGTTTTTGTTTCCCTCTTTCCATTTCACCCTTTTTGTGGTCCCTAGATCTTGCTCTATCCTCAGTCCACCATGTGGTTTGGAGTGGACTGACCCAGCACCAGGACTGGGAGCTGATTGGCTTAAGTTAGTTAGTGTAATCCAAGCCCCCACCCATGGAGTATGGTTCAGAGAATAGGATTACAACCATTTTTAAAAGGCAATATGTTCCCATGATACTATATACTCAAAAACTTCATTTTCAGAGGTAGAATTACCATATGTGGCACCAGAATGTCTTCCCATGTATGAGATAAACACATACTACAAAAATCTGGTTGGAATCATTAAAGGGCACAGTGGGAGAAAAAAAGAAGGAACCTGATCTGTTTGGTGAATAAAAAAGAAAAGAAGGGCATTATTTCTCTGGACAGATTTTATGCCCAGAGAAAAAGCTGGTGAAATAAGAATCAGCATATACAGTAAAATCAAATTTATAGAAGTTTATGATACATACATCTCATCTCATAATTGTATATTTCTTTTGTACATTTTAAATGCTGTAACAAAAATGCCTATACAATATGTTAGAAATTATACTGGATTACTAAATATTAGTAGAACTGAATTCCTTGAGAGAAACCAGATTACCAAAAGTTGTTCTATGCTTGTCTTACATACACCCTCAGCTCATAAGCTCAAGGACTGAGACAGAAAGAAAGTAATCACTAAAGAACTTGAAATCAAGGAAAGGTATCAACTTACATCAGAAGAAGGATATCCAATTTCAGCTGTCCAGAACCATACGAAAAGCTGGAAGATATGGTCACACTCTTGTGGAGTTTGAGTGGATTTAGTGAATCATGGAATCTTCAAATGTTTGTTGACAAAAAGAACCCTAAATGAATAAAAGTTCTTGAATCTCTTTTCAAAGACAAATAGTGCTTCTGACAGTAAGATATACAGACACTCCTTGACTTATGATGGAGTTACATGAGTCAAAAATGCATTTAAGGCCGGGTGCTCCAGGCTGGGAGACAGAGTAAGACTGTGACTCAAACAACAACAACAACAAAAGCCATTTAATACCCTGATAAGCCCAAAAGTAAAGTCAAAAACTTCAAAGTCAAACCATCATAAGTCAGAAACCCCAGTATTTGTAGGTAGAGTATAGGCTGATGGAGTTTGGGACCTCAAAGATTAAACTAAAGGCAATTATCTATGAGCCATTGGGAGATATACTTAAGTTTACCATTAATATGAGGTTTTAAACTGGCACGCACAGAGATTTTAGGTGCACGTGCAGTGGTGGTTAAGGCTTTACTTTAAACACAAGTCACCTGGCACGGTGTCTATACTATTGTTACCTGCTTCAATGGTTGGCAGGTTGCCAGTGTTTTGTTTTATTTTTAGTGACATGGTCTTGCTCTACTGCCCAGGCAGAAGTGCTGTGGCGTGATTATAGCTTACTGCAGCCTCAGCCTCCTGGGTTAAACCAATCTTCCCATATCAGCCTCCCAAGTAGCTAGGACTACAGGCATTTGCCACCATGCCCACTTTTTTTCACATAAAACTTTTTAAAAATTATACTTTAAATTCTGGAGTACATGTGCAGATCATCTAGGTTTATTACATAGGTATACACATGCCATGGTGGTGGTTTGCTGCATCCATTGCCCCATCATCTACATTTGGTATTTCTCCTACTGCTATCCCAAATCCAATCCCCCTACCCCCTGCTATTCCTCTCCTAGTCCCCCATCCCCCCCCAGGCCCCGGTATGATGTTCCCCTCTCTGTGTCTGTGTGTTCTCATTGTTCAACAATCACTTACGAGTGAGAGCATGTGGTGTTTGGTTTTCTGTTCTTGTGTCAGTTTGCTGAGAATGATGGTTTCCAGTTTCATCCATGTCCCTGTAAAGGACATGAACTCATCCTTTTTTATGGCTCCATAGTAGTCCATGCATTTGTTTGTTTGTTTTTTGTTTTGACCCTTGTTAACAGGAGAAGGTGGATACAAATATTTGGAGTGCCTTATAAGAGATCTCCTAAGAAGAAAAACATCAATAAAGCAAGCACAGGAAATCTATAGATAGAATAGAACAGGGCCGGGCATGGTGGCACATGCCTGTAATCCCAGCTAGTTGGGAGGATGGGGCAGGATAATTGCTTGAATCTGGGAGGCAGAGGTTGCAGTGAGCAGAGATCATGCCATAGGAAAGGTTAAGACATAGATCTACATGCCATAAGGATCACTCATTTCCTACAATGATCTGAAAATTTGGCTATGAGTTTCTTGCCAGCAGCCAAGGCACCAAGTAACAAGAGCACTTAAGACAATGATTCATGCTGTCCAGAAGAAATGGGAATGTGTGTTTTTCATGAGGGTAGGGGAGGGAGGAGGATTTCCACATATGAACGTTTGGTAATGAATTAGTTTTGGAGGTCTCCAAGCTACCATTATAACAACTGTTACTTTCCTTTATATGGCACTTAATACTTTGGAGAAAAATTTCACATATTTTCTTTACACAAAAATCCAGTGAGGTAAGATTTGAGGATATTATTAAAGCAATAATGCAACCCTCATTCATGCATCTAAGTACCTAGTCTAACTGGAAATGCAACACAAAAAGTAGAAAATAAGCAGAAAGATCTCTAAGATAGCAAACTAAATAGCAACAAGTGTATGCACAGAACCTATATTCTCTTATTTAACCAGAAATTCTAACAAGGTTAATTTTGTTCCTAAAACCACAGTGGATTAAAGGTAACAAAATAGAAAATATTACAGAGAAGCACTTTGAAAGCGCTGGAGATGGGTACACAGGAAAACAGAGGCAAGAACTAACAACAATCAAAAGAGCAGTTAGTGCAAAAACAGAAAACCCTAAACACTCACCAAGTGGTATAAGCTCAGACTCTCTCAGCACTGGATCTTGACCCTCCGTGAATCAGTTCCTCACAGCCACCTCAGTGATCTTTCAGGAATATGATCCTGCTTGCTGGCTCCCAACTCTTGGCAACCCTTCAGTGACTTTCCAGGCTCATAAGACAAAATTATTATTTAAAAGCAGTGCACAAGGTCTCCTGAGGTTCTGACTACTGCCTGCCTCTCCAGCCTCATCTCACTTCGGCCCCACCTGCTCCGGCCTTTTCACATTTCCTTCCTTTTATCTGGAAGTGTCTCACTGCAGCCTCTCCTGCGGAATGTGAAATGTTATTTCCTTAGAAAGCCTTACCTAGTCCTGGAGTCTAGATTAGGTTTTCCTGTGCACCTTAGCGTCTTTGCAGTTGAGAATTTATCACATTTGCACTTAGTCTGATTGTTTTGTTTTTTTGTTTGTTTTTTGAGACACCAAGGCTGGAGTGCAGTAGCGCGATCTCAGCTCATTGCAACCTTCGCCTGCCGAGTTCAAGTGATTCTCCTGTCTCAGCCTCCGAGTAGCTTGGATTACAGGCGTGCACCACCACGCTCGGCTAGTTTTTGTATTTTTAGTAGAGACAGGGTTTTGCCATGTTGGCCAGACTGGTCTCAAAGTTTTGGCCTCAAATGATCCGCCAGACTCGGCCTCCCAAAGTGCTGGGATTACAGGCGTGAGCCACCGCGCCTGGCCAGTCTAATTGTTTAATACCTATTTCCATCAGCATACTGCGAGCTCTGGTGAAAAAGGACCGTATCTGGCTCGTACATATGCCAAATAAGTATTTACTGGAAAAAACGAATAACGTCACAGGACAAGCATACATCTTCCTAGTATATAATTTTAAATTTTACTAAAAGATATTTTTAAGAAGTAGCTATTGTTTTATTAAGGCAAAAAAAAAAATACGGAGTGCAATGCAAAATTGATATGAATTTTAAAGCTAAAGCAAGGCTTTCAGAATGCTTTAGGCTACACCCCCAGACTTCTCTGGAGACGTTGTGTCTAAAATAATATGGAAACACGGTGTGGTAAAAGATGCATTTCCCAGGGTATCTGGATAACCAGGGCTTATCTTCATTTCACTGGAGGAGAATATATCGCTGGAGAGGGCTTTGCAAACTACAAGGCTTTTTGCATTATAACATTGTTATGGAAAAATCTGTGTCTCTAAGAGGAGGAATGATTGAGCTATTGCAATGCCAATTACATGTGGGGCTGGCGCCAGAGCCCAGGCCTCCTGGGGCCTGTCTAGCCCACAGCTTTTCGTTAATGCACAGCACCTGCCACCTGGTCCCTGTTGCAAAGGGTGGCCTCCCTCTCGAGCTAGGAGCCATATCTAGGGCGGATGGCTTGTGCCAGGCTCACAGACACTCTAAGTTCAGATCAACCAGAAATGAGGAGCGGGTAGGAAAACCACACCGAATCTTCCCCGGCTTCACAATCCGGAGGCTCTCCGCTGTCCCTGGCGGGACTGGGCATTTTCCCTGGAGGACTGCAACCCAGCCCGCCTCACTCAAGCCCAAGCCCGCTCGGCTCTCCCCCTGGCGGGGAACTCGCAGGACTGCGGCGCTTTCCGGAGACGCCGTCAATCTCCGCATTTGAAGCGCCGGCGGTATCTAAGGGGCCGGAGAAGCGGGAAAGCTCGGGAGTAACTCAGGAGAGAACACCTTGCAGGAGTCGACACGGCATCCTGGTTTCGTGGTTGGCCACGCGCAGAGGTTGGCCACAGCTGCAAGCTAGGAAACCGGGGACCCTTGGGCTGCCACCGAGGAGGGTGGAGGTCCCCGACAGTCCCCTCAGAGATGCAGCGGCGTTTTCCACTCCGTGCGTCCAGCCGGGAGCCAGAGGATAAGGCTGTGGAACACAGGCAGGGCAGGCCCTTCGGAACCCGGACACGAGGGGCGGCGAGAGGTGCGGGTGTCCCGCAGGTACACCGGGGCTACGGCAGGGGCGCTGCGGCCCGCCGCCCACGGAGGACGCCGGCGACGCCACCGCCGCCGCCGCCGCCGCCGCCTCGGGCTCGCGGGCCGCGCGCGCACACGAGTGGGCGTGGGAGGCAGGGGCGCTACTAGCAGGCGGCGTGCGCGCGCGCGCTCCCCCGCGCCCTCCCTCACAGGCCCGCCCGGCCCCGGCGCGCGTCACGAGGGGCGAACGAACGAGCTGGAGGGCGGGCGGGAGGGAGGGTGGGGAAAGGGGGTGGGGCCGCGGGAGCGGAGGGGTCCGAGCGGCGGCTGCGGAGCCAGAGCTGGGCGAGGGCGGCTGCGGTCCCGGAGGCGGCGGCGGCGGCAGCAACAGCGGCAGCGGCGGCGGGAGAAGATGGTGGCGTTGGAAGTAGCAGCGGCTGGAGCGGAGCTTTATTCCCAGGCTTGGCACCAGCGCTGTCACTAGCGCCGCCTGCTCCCGCGGGCCCGCGGACCCAGCTGTCAGGCAAGGTACCACAGGCAGGGAGCGGTGGGGGAGAGGGGGGTGCCGGGCACTGACGCGACCCCCGACAGAGCCTGGCTCCTCGCCGAAGGGCGCCCCTGGGCGCGAGAGGGTTTGCCTGGAACAATAGTGCGGAGGAGCGGGGGCAGCAGGCGACATCCAGGGGGCAGTGCCTGGAACCATCAGCCAGCGAGGCGAGGGAAGGCGGCGTTGCGGGTGAGACGCCTGGTGTCCGGTGCCCGCTGAGATGCCGGGCTTCGGGCGCAGCAGGCGGGCCTGATGACAGTCATGGCAGGAGAGAGTGTGTGTGTAAAAGGTACAGCAGAGGGGATGGGGGTGGCGGACCGAGGTGTTGGGGGGTGGCATTTCCAGGAATCCCTCTAGTATCCTTCATCTCTGGGCTGACTCTCCTGGAGAAAGAATGTGATGATGGAAACGGGGAGGTGGGCAGGATGCACTTGGTGTGTGAAGTGTGGAGGAAGGCAGTGGGTTAAGGGCGGGTTTGTAAAATCCTGTGTATGTGTGGTTGCATCCACGTTCCCCAAACTGCGCCCCAAACCCAGAGATCTGCCGCTGCCGTGACTTGATGTCACCAGCTAAGACTGTGGGACAGTGTTTATTATTTTGACCCTGCAACTCTGAGCACAGTCTGTTCTGCTCCTGCGTGTGCATGGCCCAGTGTGGGGATTCTCGCTTCCCCTTCCTCTGGCCTCATGACATGGAGATGTGGAAGTGAGTATGTTGCTTTGAGGCACATGGCAGGGAAACAGGATAACCGTTACACACTCTGAGCTTGCTGGTACACCCGGTTTTGAAGGGGGCTTCCATCCTGTGATACTACTTATCTGCTTAGCACCTGTTCCACAAGGGTCTTGGACTCCCTGACTCTGCAGTTTCTATTGTTTTTCTCTCGTCTGACCTGAAGGAGAAGGGTGTTGAATGATCAGATTCCTCTTCCTGTCCCAACTTTCAATGCCAGCTAGACCTTCTCTTTCCACATTTAAGCACTGAAAACCTTATGGCTAGAGGATGGATGGTCTTTGTGTTGGTTCTTTTAGAATGAACCCTGGAGGTGTGTATAGAGAGATGTGAGGGGCAGGGGGCAGTCTTTAAAAAAGAAGAAAAATATCACATGGAGAAATGTTTGGTGCCCAGTTGGTCGGCATCACACAGCCAGGGTGTTTTTCTCAGGAAACAGGATACTTTATTTCTACTGCTGGTGACATCCACTCTCTCAGCTGTCACAATGGCTAGGTGGTGCTGTGTATCATTTGGAAACTGAAATCCCCAAGACCCACAGTGTTTGGGTCCCAGGTCAGTAAAGTCCCTAGTGATATAGCCCACTAGTAGCGAATTTGGGAAAATGTCAGGCTGGCAGTAACTCACCCAGTGGGAACAAGGGACACAGAAATGCATCCAGAGTCTATGGCTGTTTAATTGTCTCTGCATGATAAAGATAGGTGTGTGTAGGGTTGGGTAGAGATAGGAGGAGAGATGGCATATTCGTATGTATCCATGGCAGTGTGATTCCCCCTCGCCTGTATATCTGCGGTATTCATAGCTATGAATGCACTTTGCACTTAATATCTGGACATTTCTTTATTAAAATGTTGTATGACTAGCTTAACCTGCTTAGGACGTATTTTAGTCATAACACCTTAAATTCTACTGCATTGCTGTTGGAATCCAAACTGGCTGCCCCCATCCTCTTTGAAAAGCCGATAGCAGTCATGGCTACACAAGTAAATATACAACATGTTAGCACCAGAGATTTCTTTTTTCTTTTTAAAAATTTTTGTTTTGCTTTGTTTTTTGGGCAAAGGTTGCATGCTATCATTTTACATTGAAAATAATAAAACTAGGGCTATCCACATATGCTTTTTTTCTTCCCATATACCTTATTCAATGATATATAGGCTTGGTTTTAGTGAAGCTGTCATTGTAAATTTCCCCATGTTCTTCAAGTCAAGCCTTCTAAGATTTTAATGTGAAGTTGGTTGTTGGCTCTCGTTCAAGATTTAAGGATAGATTTATAAAAATGAATTTTGAATCTTAGTTCTTTAGTCTCTTATTAGTTATGCCAAATCTCTTTCTGATAAATGTACTTATGGAATTTAAAGGTCATTCTAAGAGGTTTTGGTTAAAAAAAAAAAGTCATCATCTTTTATATTTGTAAGTAAGACCGGAGATGTAAATGTCTTATAAGAAAGTTTAATACTAGGAATTACCAGGTAAATACACTGTTTACAGAAAGAGAAATTATACAGCAGCCCAATCGATGACTCAGGAATCAGTGATTTACTTTCTAACATAAATGTAATAATTTTTATTTTTATTTATCTTTTTGAGATAGGGTCTTCATCTGTCACCCAGCCTGGAGCATAGTGTGATCATAGCTCACTGCATTTGTTAATTGCCTCCTGCATTCAGACCCATTGTACCTTTGGATAGGGAATAGGGAGTGTAGAGAAGGGCTGGAGATTCAAAGAATGCTAAGTCTTAGATCCTGCCCAGAGGTGGATCATGGTCTAGAAGGAGAAAAGAGGAATATGTGTTACTAAATGTAAAAATAGTGAAAAATAGTTAGGTGCTGAAAAAGCAGTATTCCTGCAGGGCTGTGGGAGTTTACAGAGTACAAAATGACTTCTGATTGAAGAATCAGGGAAGGTTACATGGGAGAGATAGCATTTGAGGTGTGATTAAGGTGGCATTTGGGTTGGCAGAGAAGGAGGGCATGCTTGGGGGAGGAACAGTAAAGGCAGGCCTGGCAGTGGAAGGTGTATGCCTACACAGGGAACAAAAAATGGTGTGCTTTGGCTGCAGCACTAGGAATGCCAAGAGATGTAATGAAGGATAAAGCAAGAAAGAGAGGTTTGTTCAAGGTGGTGGAGCAATTTGTATGCCAAGCTAAGGAGCGTGGATTTTGTTCATTAAGACTGGGGAGCTATAGAAGATTTGTGAGGAGAAGTGTTGACAGTATCAGAACTGCACTTTGGGGCAATAATTTTGTAGTATTATGTTGGATGGAATAACATGGGAAAAGACTGGCAGGAGGGAGACTGGATAGACCTTATTGTCAAAGTAAGGGAAAGATGGGAAGAGGCAATGGGAGGGAAAAAGGGAACACACCTAAGAGATGGTGTGCAGGAATAATCTGAGGAGCTTGAACCATCACTGGAAATGCGGGAAGGGAAAAGGAAGGCCAAAGATCATTGTCAGGCTTAGCTGAGAGAGCGGTTGGGTCATTTCAGAAAGAAGATATAACGGAGGATGAGGAAGAGGAGAGAAATTTCTTTTTGAGCAGGACAGGTTTGTCCAAGTTAAGGGAATGGAATACAGAGGGAGGTTAGAGCTACAAGGAGATTTGTAAGTCATCTACCTAGGAGTGATTTTGATGTCCCAGGAATCACTGATAAAGAAAATGAAGAGAGAAGAAGCAAAGGTAAGGATAGGATCCTTGAGGGATATCTGTATGCTGAAGGGGAAAAGGAAAGAAGAGGATAGGAACCATCTTAAAGAAGGGGCTGTTGGAGAAAAATTTTGGAAGTAGAGTAGTACAGTGTCATGGAAGCAGCAGGGGCAAGGGGAGCCCCTGTCACTCAGATAGCACATCCCATGGGTGAGGGTACAACCATGGCAAAGCCATTGGATTTGACTCCTGGCTTTCCTTGATTATCTTTGTGGTAGGTGGAACTGGCAGCCGGGGGCAAGGGTTGAAGGGAGAGGTGGGGGAAAGGAAATGGAAAGCAGTGTAAACAGACTTCATTTTCAATAAGTTGGGAGGTAAGGGAGGAGAGAAAGTATGATATATCAAAACATTATTGATAGTTTTGAGTAGAGGTGTAGCAGAGGCAAGGTGGTATTTTTAGTATAGGAAGACTTGAACCTGCTTTGTAAGCTGAGGAGAACAATCCATTGAAGGAAAAAGAGATTGAAAATGTAAGGGAGAGGCTCAATTGAGGAAATTAAGTCTTCAAGAAGATGGGGGATACTAGATGAAGGCAAAGGAAGGATTCTTTTGAGACAGAAGCATAGGAATTTTTCGGTGGAAAGAAAGGAATTTGGCCACAGTCTTTTAAGTAAAGTCAAAAGAGAGATGGGGAGGTTGAAGCCAGGAGTAGAATGACAAAGACTTGTGTGCATTGTGGAAACACAGTGGTGAGTCAATTAGGACTGAATAAAAGATCATTACCCAACCATGAGGACCTCATGTGTTTGGAGAGCATGAATATCTAGTGAAATTTCTAGAGCTAGTGAAACCAATTAGTGCTATATAATTGGAATTTGACAACTACTTAAGTAATTTTTGTATAGTGAGCATTTAATGTTGCTAAATACAGTGGTTCTTCGTTCCCTTAAATGCAATAAAAAGAGGACAATGTTTACCTTTAAAATTATCTGAATAAAAGAATCCACTTCTATATCCTGTGAATATTCTCCCTCAGAGATCTGAGCTAAATTTTAAAAAGTTTATAGTAAAACAATGGGGAAAGACGTAAGTGTTTTTTTTTAAAGGATGAGCTTTTTCTATCTATAATGGCAGAATATGGCTTTACAGTGACGTGTAAAGTCAGTTTTCAAAAGAAAATCAAATATAGCACCTCGCCCAACACCATACCCATCATATGCATTTAGTATACATTTGTCACATGAATATATGAATAAACTTTTTTTTTTTAGCAAGCTAGCTACAGTATTTAAAATTTTAAATTTCAGGATTTCATTCTTACACAATGGACATTGAATGAGCTTCATTTTGTGGCCTGTACAAGTTTATGATAGAATTAAAACTATTCATACCTGATACATACCTTGAAGCTTTATTTTTTTAAAAAAACCTATATTTTTCACAAAATGATTGTGAATCCTTTAGAGTCTTGAGTTATGGGATTATGTCATGATTCCAGATGAGTTTATGGAAATTGAACTGTAATGAGTGGTGATTTTGAGGTTTTAATGATGAAATTTATTCATTCCTTCAATATATACACATTGAACACTTTCTCTGGGCCAGAAATTATTCTAGGTGCAAGAAATATAAAGGTGGGAAATGTCCTTAATATCACAGAGCTTTTAGTGGAAGGAGATTAAAAATAAATAAATAAGCAATTATAAAATATGCCAGGTAGTAAGTACTGTGATGAAGAATAAAACAGAGAAAGCAATAGACTGACAATAGTGGGTGGGTAGGGGGTGAAGTTATTTTGTATAGGATGGTCAGGGAAGACCTTAAGCAGAAAGAGCTTAAGGACGTGAAGTAGGCCAGGTACAGTGGCTTATGCATGTAATCCCAGCACTTTGGAAGGCTGAGGCGGGTGGATCATGAGGTCAGGAGATCAGGACCATCCTGGCCAACATGGTGAAACCCCATCTCTACTAAAATACAAAAAAACTAGCCAGGTATGGTAGCGCATGCCTATAGTCCCAGCTTAAACCTGGGAGAATCACTTAAACCTGGGAGACAGAGGCTGCAGTGAGCTGAGATCAAGCCATTGCACTCCAGCCTGGCAACAGAGGGAGACTCGGTCTGAAAAAAAAAAACAAAACAAAACGTGAAGTAGTGAGCCCCTGCCCTGCAGATATTCGGGGGAAGGGCCTCCTAGGCAGAGAGAATATCAAGAGTGAAAGGACTGGATGGGAACATGTTTGGCATCCTCAGGGTACACCAGGGAAGCCTTATTGGTTTCCTTGATTTACCTGGACATGATATCACTCCTGAGAGATGGAGCAGTTACTTAGGGAATTCACAATAAAATGCTTTGCCTTTCATTTTGAATTGGTCGCCCATAAGGTTGTATTGCCATCTACTGTACTTGGGTTGACCTATGAATCAGTGCTGGGTTTATAAAAAGAGGAATGTCCTCAATCAAATGTATTTAAGTTAGAAAACAGGCAAGCCTGTAATCCCAGCACTTTGGGAAACTGAGTCAGGCAGATCAGTTGAGGTCAGGAGTTCAAGACCAGCCTGGACAACGTGGCAAAACCCCATCTCTACTAAAACTACAAGAATTAGTCAGGCATGGTGGCGCATGCCTGTAGTCCCAGCTACTTGGGAGGCTGAGGCAAGAAAATTGCTTAAACCTGGGAGGAAGAGGTTGCAGTGAGCCAAGACACGTCACTGCACCCCAGCCTAGGCTAAAGAGCAAGATGCCATTTCAAAAAAAAAAAAAAAAGTTAGAAAACAAAGTGAGATTCTTTCTGGGTAATGATGATATACTAGTAAGTTTGAAGTATTTCTGCTCCTTGGAACTTGTATCTCTTCTGTGATCTGAATCTTCTTTAAATATTGCTTTCTTTTCTTCCTCCTTGTTTTATGTTCCATTCTCAGTGTAAGGTCCTTGAGGCTAGAACTTTGTTTTGTTCATCTGGGTATCCTGTATAACACAGAATGACTTTATGCATTAGTAAGGGATTATCAAATCCTGAGAGGAATGGATGAGAAATTGCCAAAGATTTAAGTGACTCAGGTGTAAAGAATGAGGGTAAAGCTCGTTTATCTTGATTTCTGCAATAGGTAGCTGTTTTTCAAAGAGGACACGGAATTGTCACATGATGCTAAAGCAGTTTATGCATGAGACAAGGACTTGAGTCCAGAATAGTTTATTTGAGAGACAACCTCAAGAAGCACAAGTGAGAGAATGGAGAAAATAAGACAGGAGAGGGAAGAAAGCCAATTAAGAAGCTAGCTAATGAACATGTTACCACTGTGGGAAATTGAGGCTTGGCTTTGCTGGTATTGTGTGGACTGCATATTAAGATTGTCCACCAAGCAGTGGAGAAACTGGGGTATTTACCCACCATTTCCCCTAGGGATATTAAATCTTAGTACTTTAGGGCTGCTAATATTAGCCTGAGCAAACACCAGAGAAAGCCCTTGAGCAGAGAAACAGAGAGGCAGAGACAGGTGGAAGTGGGAAACTGTCAGTGTATGTGGGGACTGTCGATATACCTATAGCTGAACTCAGAAGTGGACATGGGACCCCTGTTTCACACATCACAGAGCTATCATGAAGAATTTTTAACAGATAAGAGTTGGCTTGATGGCAGTTATTTTAATTTAGGGGTTCTAATGTATTGCAACAACTGCCTGTAGTTCCGTTCGCCCACAAGCTAACTGTTGGCCACCCTCAGTTATCTGAGATGCAGATTACCATATATGCCCATGTGTAAGGTACCCTCTGTTATAGGGTGGCTCTCAATTTTCCAACAAGAAGGTTTTAAAAAAAGGCTTCACGTCAACTTGAATATGCATATTTTAGGAATATAGACAAAGAGTGAAATATCTACTTATGTTTAATTAATTACAGTAGTTTACTTTCATATAATTAAAATCACATTATATAAAATTAATAATTTAGAAATGTGACATCCTTCCACTCTTCCATTTTATGAGATAATTTATTCAAATGCTTCACATACTTTTTTGACTTTAGAGTCTTTGTCATGATTAGGCCACTTTTGTCATGTTAATTTTGATCTAATTTGTTTGAGATACAGTACTTCTTGAGTTTCTGTATGATGCTAACTCCACAAACTTTATCCCAAACACTGTGTGCTCATTCATTTAAGATAAGAACATTTGTTTTAGCCTTTCTTCCTATAGGAGTATATTTATGATCTCTCCAACCGACCACTTCTGTGTGTCTTGTATAAAGATATCCAATACAGGCAATTGTAAAGCTCCACCCCAGGAATATTTTCTTAAATTTGTGCTAAAATCATGGCTTCCTTTACTCTTTACTCATTCAGTCATTTATCTTATTTCAATCACATAGCCTTCAGAACTATCCCTATCTTGTGTTGATTGAGTTTATTTCTGGCTATCTGCTCCAAATAGTTCCTGAGTAACCTCTGAAACATACCTCCTTTTCATGAAATCTGCAGTCTTACCAGGTAATATGTTTTTGACATGGTTTCTTTCTTTAAAATCAGTTGCCATCACATCCAGCATTAGTGAAATGCTTGATTTTCAATTCCCGTTATCTTGGAGGTAACAGGGTTTTTGGCATTCAGAAGAAGGTGATTAAGAAAATAGCCCACAATATGGCAGACTTTGTAAGTATTTTTATATAAGGAAACTTTCCTGAAATACACTTTTTGGAGGACAGAATCTCATCTTTTTGTATATGTAAAGTGATCACGGGAGGTTGTGAAGGTATGGTAGCAAAATCAATCCCTGCCCACTAAGTTTCCTTTTCAGCCTCCTCTTCTGATCAATGGTGGATTAATTAATGTACCAGTACTATGAAAAATATAGCAAATACAGCAGTGATTTGTTTCATGAAGGAATTAATTGGCCATCATTCCAAATAATGTAAACATTTATGTTTCTGACTATTGATAAATTTTGTGTCTCGAGATCAATTCTGTATTCATTAACAGGCATACTTTATTTTTAAAAAGAAGTATAGTTGACAAGGTATGCATGCATTCCTTTTTCCTGTAAATTGTAGCATATTTTAAAAGCAGAGGATGAGCTTAGAGTCATTTAAAGAAATTCCACTTAAGAATAATTACCCCCTAACTTGGCTATTCAGTGAATTTGGTCTTTTATGCTGGACTTTACTAAAGTGGGTAACATATTATTACAGTGGCTTTTAAACATTTTTGACCATGATTGCTGGTGAGAATACAATTTAGATGGTAGGCTAGCAACAGAGATGAGTGTGTGTAAACACACACACACATCACTGAAACAAGTTTCACTCAACAATACTTGTTCTTTATTATGTGTAATCCACTCTGTTCTGTTCTGTTCTGTATGTTTGCCTACCCACTGAACTAATCTCAGCATTAGTGAACCCTAATATGCAGTTTAGAAAACATTGCTCTATTGCATTACATTTATCAGAGGAGTGCTTATTTTCTTATAGTATGAAATAATTTCATGTCAAAAGTTTTTTTTTCCCTTTTTTATGAATTGTTAGCATATTTGGATCTTTGGTGGTATGGACATATGATGCAGTAATTATAAAGGGAAACTTTATTTTCGAGTAGACATTTTATTTCTGGAAGAAGAAGTTATATTAGTGTGGAAAAGGGAAAGTGGAGTAAGAAGAATAGATTGGCTTTTAGATCTGTGGCTTTCCTGGGTTGTGGGGACCATGTCGAGTCACTGGGCCGTAACCTCCTTGCTGAGCTGGTTCCTCATGGTTCTTTCCTGTCCTTCTCTCTTCCTGGCTCTCTTCCTACCTGCTGTCCCTTAGCCTCTGAAGTTCTGGATGTTTAGTTAAATTATTTAATTCTAAATTTCAACCTAATACATTTCTTCTCAGATGTGAAAATAGTTTCTACGCCCAATTCCCTTCTAAACAACTTGAAAATATAAGAATCATTTTTCCCTGAGCTAGTACCTAGGAGAGTTCTCTCCTAAAGTAGCTAGAATTTGTTCTACAGATGAAATGTTTCCAGAGTATTAGGTCATATGAAAGTCTAACCTAATCTTATGTTCAGGTATGATTGTATTATTTGTGGCAGGCTAGCTGTCTATACATGAATTCCTTTTTTAAAAGCTCAGCAGATTCCCCATCCAGTGACTAAAAGCAAGTTACAAAGTGGCAGGCATTGTGCTAAGTACTATATACAACTAACTCATTTACTTCTCATAATGACCTCATTTACTCTTTATAATCACAGCAGGAAAGAAGTTATATTGCAGATAGGACTTGGAGGCTCTTACATGTTTTTCAGTGGCTAAAAGACAGAACAAAGGAAATTTGCCTCAGGTCTAGGCATAGGAATGGGCTCAGACAGTTGCTGGTCCTGGAGTCTTTTTTGTCCTCTGGCCTCAGCAGTAGCTTCCCAGCTGACTCTCTTGTTTATGATACCTTCATCTTACTTGGTGTGCGTGTGTGTGTGTGTGTGTGTGTGTGAGAGAGAGAGAGAGAGAGATACTGTTTGTCTTAGTCCATTCAGTGTTGCTATAACGGAATACCTGAGGCTGTGTAACTTAGAAAAGAAGTTTATTTGGCTCACAATTCTGGTGGCTGGAAAGTTCAACACTAGGCAGCTGCATCTGGTGAGGACCTCATGCTGCCTCCACTCATAGTGGCAAGTGGAAGGAGCAAGTATATGCAAAGATATAACATAGTGAGAGAGGAAACAAGAAAGAAAAACCAAGGAAACCAGATTCTTTTTAACAATCTGATGTCTAGGGAACTATTCCATTCTTGCAAGAGTGAGAACTCCCTCATCACTGCAGGAGGACATTAATCTGTTCATGAGGGATTCACCCCCATGACCTATGTACCTCCTAATACTGCCACATTGGGGATTAAATTTCAACATGAATTTTGGTGTGGATGAAACACATTCAGACCATAGCACTGCTGCACCTACATTTCTCCATTCTTAGCCCTGTAGGGTTGAAAGGGCTCAGAATGAGTTGGAATACAGTGCTGCCATAATTAGCCATCAATAATGAACAAGTCTCCAGGTTGGTCTGAGCCTCAGCTTCTCCAGCTATCAAAGGGGGAATAATGAAACCTGCCCTTCCCATCTCTTCCTGCACAGGGCCACTGGGGTCAAATAAGATATAGAACAGTAAGGTAGGTGTCTCACTTCCTTCATAATGACATTGAATGAAAGTGACTCCCTACCTAGTTCTAATCTCTAATCAAATAAGATATAGAACAGTAAGGTAGATGTCTCATTTCCTTCATAATGACATTGAATGAAAGTGACTCCCTACCTAGTTCTAATCTCTAGTGTCTCTTTCCTCCAAACCAGAGGTTGACAAATTTTATCTGTTTAGGGCTAGGTAATAAATAGGTTTTGTGAACCATATGGTCTCTGCCACAACTTCTCCACTCTGCCTTGTAGTGCAAAAACAACTGTAGACAGTATGTAAACCAATTAGTGTGGCTGTATTTCAATAAAATTTGTTTATAGACACTGAAATTCAAATTTCACATCATTTTTGCTTCATAAAATATTCATTCCTCATTTAATTATTTTTAATCGTCTAAAAATATAAAAACCATTCTCAGCTCCCAGGCAGTACAAAAACAGGCAGTGGGATGGATTCATCCCATGGACCTCAGTTTGCTGACCCCGATCTAAACTCTCACAGTGCTTTGTACCACTCTGGATTTCAGCAGCTCATGCTCATCTTTTCCATCTCTCTTGTCCTTTCAAAATATGCACCCACCCACACACTCATTTTTCATCTCTCTTAACACTGAAAAGGATAATAGCATATCTATAATATGCCTCCTCACATGTATATTCTGTATGCTCAAGAAATATTTATTGAATAAATCAGGATTAAAAATCTGTTTCTTTTGTATGTATCGTTTTTTCCTCTTTAAAGGAAATTCCACCTACTCTTTAGTAAAACTTTGGGAATAACTGAGTTAACATTTTGTGATTAAATATAAGGCTTTGAGATTCTTGCCTTAAAGTATTTACCCCCATCTGCTATTAACCATAAAAGGAAAAGAATGTCAGGGAGGACAGAGGGGAAAAGCAAACAGACAAACAAAATCAACATTTCAGCATGAAAAGTGCTTGTTAGAAGATAACTAAAGTGGCCAGATGTTTAGCTTTGCTCCCTTGGGTGTTCTGTCACCGTAGGGGACTCTGGATAGGCTGAAGTGTTTCATGCCTCAGCTGCCAGCAGCCTTTGGTGATGTACTTTCCCAGAATTTAGAATGGAGGCCAGAACTCCGTGCATTTGACTATAAATTAAGAGGACCGGGTAGAATGTACCTTATTTTTGTATCTGTATTTCCCTACCGTGTATTGAGGAATCATGCGTATCTCTCTAAGAGCAAAGCCCTGAACACACCTCCTGGTTTTCTTCTTAATAAGTACAGGCTTTTAAGTGAAATTATTAGAAAATATATAAACTAACATTTTTCTTCTCAAAATGAAGTGGACAGAAACTGGATGCTGGAATTATGTCAGGGGTGTGTGTGTGTTATTCCACATAGTCTATGATGAAAATGTTGCTTCATAAGGATTGTGTGTATGTGTGCATATGTGGGTATGTAGTTAACGGGTGGGAAGAAAGAAATATATTAGAAGCTTGGGACCAAAATCACTAATAATATCCACTCCTTATTAAAATTTGTTAAGGAAAGGAACAATTAAGTCAGCTTTCAGTGAAGTGCTTAAGTATTTTAGCCTGCCAAAGTGTGTTAATTTTCCATAACCTGGAAGAGAGATCCATGACACATGTAAAATAAATTATAAAGTGTACTTTGACTTGGCATAAATTGTTGTTGCTGTGGTAGATGATGTCTAATCATGAAGACAGAATGTTAAGCCAGTGTTAAAAGTGCATATATTATACATTTAAGTCATGTGAGACATTTGAAACCTGCTTGGGGAAGAATGGAGGATGTGAGGCTCAGGATTTTGTTCCCTATTATGTCTAAGCTGCTCCCTGTGAAACACAACATGGTATTTACTGGCAGTGCAAAGACTGTTTTCAAAATTACTTTTAGTGGATGGATGCAGAGGGGACAGGGTGATGGGGGGAGGGCAGGCTTAGAGAGGACTGCATGGTGGTGGGTAGGTAATTATCCACCTGTCTGCATCTTCCTATGTGGAATGAGGCTCCCCTCAATGAAGTAAAGAGAATGTGCTTATGAAGGTAGATGATTCAGGTGTCATTTATTATGATATTCGCACAGTGAATCTTAATTTTTCCGAGTTTAATTTTTCCATCTTCTATCATGTCTTCTGGTTCTCCCTCTTGGGGAATTTCAGTGGGCTTAAACAAGTAAGCCCACTGATCATTGATTGTCTTTTCATATGTAGGACTGTGACACTGAAGCTGGCCAGAAGCTCTGTATAAATTGCTGGTTTGCAGACGTCTTAGGTCAGAATCCCCAGAAGCAGACACCAAGAAGAGGGTTTGTGTGTATCTGTGCTGCTCTGTTAAGGAGATGCTCCCAGAAAAAAACTGGGAAGGGAAGGGGAAGGGAGGGGAGGGGAGGGGATGATCTCATTTAAACAAAGTACTTCAGGGGGTGGCTTCAGCCTGATCCCGTGTGGGGAGCTCTGGAGTATAAGTCAGCCTCAGGGTTATCCCCACCTGAATCTATGGGGTTGGTGTTTCATACTCCATAACTGTCAGTCTTCAGTTAAGAGAGGGGGTCTGTGGGTAGGCGGAATATCAATTTCCAGATATTTCTGGCTCTTGACATGAAAGGGTGAAGGAAGTGCAGCCCTCCCAAAAAGAGCCTGAGGTGTTGGCTGTTGTTTGGGAAAGCACATTGAAAGTGGGGACTTGAGACCAGGTGCAGGGGCTCACGCCTGTAATGCCAGCACTTTGGGAGGCCAAGGCAGGCGGATCACCTGAGGTCAGGAGTTTGAGACCAGCTTGGCCAACATGATAAAAACCCATCTCTACTAAAAAAAAAATACAAAAATTATCTGGTCTTGGTGGTGCATGCTATAATCCCAGCTGCTCGGGTGGCTGAGGTAGAATTGCTTGTACATGGGAGGCAGAGGTTGCAGTGAGCTGAGATCATACCAGCCTGGGTGACAAAACAAGTCTCTGTCTCAAAAAAAAAAAAAAAAAAAAAAAAAAAAAAAAAAAAAAGAAAGAAAGTGGTGTCTTGAGTAGGACAACATTGTCCATCAGCCAGACTCTCTTTAGGATAACCAGACAGGGAGCTATTAGGTTGTTCCACTGGGAATCTCCACATACAAAGTGTTTTTCCTGAGAAGTAGCTGCTGGCTCCTAGTGATACTTGTGTATGGTGTGGAACAGAGAGCTGGGGATCTAGCTGTTCTGGATCAGTGAACCTCCTATTTCAAGAGCCTTTTCCACCCCGCCCTTTGTTAGGCCTGTATCCCTGGGGTTCTACAGTTCAGTCAGCTCAAAGGAAATGTGTTGGAATCTCTTGTTTGTGAATATTCTCTCTTCCATTCTCTCTGTGGATTTATACCTGATGTATATACCTTTATACTCATTTTGGTGGGGTCTTAACAGGAAAAGATTAAAAATAGATAATTGGTGGTATTGAGGTGGCAAACTTACCACCTTAAACCAGGAGTCACACAAAATAAAAGGTAGAGGAGAATCTGAAGTAAAGCTAAAGTAGTAAAGTGTTTAAATATATATGTATACACACAAATATGCATATATATGTAAATACCTATATTCCTATAACTTCATAAAAATAGGCTTAATAGTTGGTAATTAGCCAAACTAAGTATTATCTAGCAAAGTGCTATACTGGTAAAAATGAATAGTTACAATCTGTTACCATTAGTTGGATAATGTGAGCCAGTGGCTATTGTTGATATCATTAGGCTAAGCAGGGGACTTCTGTCTTTCACAGTGTATTTGGGTATTAACACTAGACACAGGTCAATAAACTGCTGATGTCAGTGTGAACCATGGTTCCTATGTCATCACATCAGAATTAATCTGTGGAACTGACTAGTAAACAGAAGCCTAAGTAATAACTGGTAGGTTTAGAAAACACTATTTGTTGTTCAAGGAATCTCAAACGAAATCCACTGCCTTCTGTATGTAACAGGTTTATTGAATGGGCTGGACTCATCGGAATGCATAGTCATCATCTCTAGTTCTTCTCTTACAGCTTCTTCCTACCCACTTAACAGACATGTCTTCTTTTCCTCCTTGTAATAACATTTTAGGCAGGTCTCTTAGATTTCCCACTTATTCTAAAGTGGTGAAAAGGTTGACTACTAGTCACATAATACATCCAGCATACTAATAAAAAGCTCAAATTCTCATCTAATTTTTGATTTTTTAGAAATTACAAAGTAACTTAATTTTTTAAAACTGCAATGTAGCTCTTAAATTGTCTTCTCTTCCCCATTGGAATAACATTTTAGGCAGGTCACTTAGATTTCCCAATTATTCTTAAGTGGTGAAAAGTTTGATTGCTAGTCACATAATACATCCAGTGTAATAACAAAAAGCTCAAATGCTCATCTAATTTTTGATTTTTAAAATCGTAATATAACTTGAATAGTGAAGAACAGAAATGTCAAGTGTAGAGCTTGCTTAATGTTCACATATCTAAAAACCTATATAATTAGCACTTGAATCAGTACATAGAACATTTTCTGGCCCCTGGGAGGCTCCCTCATGTGCCTTCTCAGTCAATATCAACCACTATCAGAAAGGTAACCACTACTCTGATCTCTGTCACCACAGAGCAGTTTTGCCTGTTCTTAACTTCATCTAAGCGGAATCATATAGTATGTAGCCTTTTGCATCTGACTTCTAGTTTAATATTTTAGAGATTAATTCATGTTTTAAGTGTATCAGCAATTCATTCCTTTTTTGCTGTTTAATCCATTGTTTGAAAATACTGAGTTTATCAATTCTTTTGTTGAAGGACATTAGGGTTGTTTTACTGTGAATATTATTATATGTTTATTTTGGTGTACATATACACTGATTTCTGTATGGTATATACTTAGGAATGGAATTGCAGGGTCCTAGAATATGTGTACATTTAGCTTTAGAGATATGGCAGTTTTCCAAAGTGGAGACTACTTTGTTCAATTTATGCTCCTAACAGCAATTTATGAGAATCATGGTTGGTTCAATGTTGGTGATAGCACTTGGTTTCCTACCATTTGTTTAGCTTGAGGCATTCTGTTAAGTGTGTAGTATTGTTAAAGTTGTCTTTTTAAATTTATTTTGTTAAAACTGACACAAAAAATTATATATTTATGGGATACAGTGTGAGACTTTAATACATGTGCACATTGTATAATGATCAAATCAGAGTAGTTAGCATGTCAGTCACTCAAACATTTATTATCTCTTTGTGGTGATAACTTTCAAGATCTTTCTACCCATCTTAAAATATACAATACTTTGTTATTAGCTGTAATCACCCTACTACGTAACAGAACTTATTCCTCCTAACTGTAATTTTGTTCTAGCTTAGCTCTTTTTCTCAAGATCGCTTTGATTACTTGGAGTCTTTTGTGGTTCCATATGAATTTTAGGATTGTTTTTCTATTTTTGTGAAGAATATAATGGATATTTTGATAGGGATTTATGGGATCTGTAGATATGGTCATTTTAATGCTATTCTTTCAATTTATAAACATGAAATATCTTTTCATTCATTTGTGTCTTCTATATCATCAGTGTTTTATAGTTTTCATTGTAGAGATATTTTACCTCCTTGGTAATATTTTTACCTAGGTGTTTATTATTTTGTAGCTATTGTAAATTGATTTGCTTTCTTGATGTCTTCTTCAGATAGTTTGTTATTGCCATAAGAGATATTACTGATTTTCCTTGTTGATTTTGTATACTATAACTTTACTGAATTTATTTACTCATTCTAATAGTTTTTGGTGGAATCTTTGAGATTTTATATATATATATTTTATTATATATATTATAAAATTTTATCATATATAATATATATAACTGTATATATATTACATATATAGTTATATATATAAATATATATATATAAACTGCCCCATTTGCAGATAAGATTATATATATATTATTATATATATATAAACTGTATATATATAATCTAAGATTATATATGTTTATATATATTTATATAATCTAAGATTATATATATTTATATATAAACTATATATATAATCTTTATATATATAATTATATAAATATATATATCATCTTTATATATATATATGTAATTATATATATATATATATATAATCTTTTCTGCAAATAGGGGCAGTATGACTTCCTTCTTTCCAATTTGGATGCCCTTTATTTCCTTCTCTTGCCTAATTGCTCTGGCTAGGACTTCCAGCACTATATTGAATAAGAGTGGTGAAAGTGGGCATTCTTATGTTTTTCGAGGTCTAAGAGGAGAAGCTTTAAACATTTTCCCATTCAGCATGATGTTAGCTGTGGGTTTGTCACATAAGGCCTTTATCGTGTTGTGTTGAAGTATGTTCCTTCTGTACCTAATTTGTTGAGAGTTTTTATCATCAAGGGATGTTACATTTTATCAAATACTTTTTCTGTATCTATTAAAAGGATCATGTGGTTTTCGTCCTTGATTCTGTTAATGTGATGTATCATGTTAATTGATTTACCTGTATTGAACTATCCTTTCATCCTTTGGATGAATCCCACTTGATCATGGTGAATGAACTTTTTAATGTGTTGTCAGATTTGGTTTACTAATATTTGGTTGAAGATTATTTCATCTATATTCATTAGGGCTATTGGCCTGTTTGGTTGTTGTATCCTTGTCTGGTTTTAGTATTAAGGTAATACTGGCCTTGTAAAATGACTTTGGAAATACTCCCTTGTTTTCAACGTTTTGGAATAGTTTGTGAAGAATTGATATTAGTTCTTCTTTAAGTGTTTGGTAGAATTTAGTGATGGAGCCATCAGGTCCTGGGCTTTTCCTTGTTGGGGGACATTTTATTACTGCTTCAATCTCATTACTTTTATTGGTCTGTTCAGGTTCCCTTCCCTTCCTTTCCTTTTCCCTTTCCCTTTCCCTTCCCCTTCACCTTTCCCTTTCCCTTTCCATTTTCTTTTCTTTTGAGACAGGGTCTTGCTCTGTCATCAAGGCTTGAGTGCTCCTTATTGGAGTACTCCTGGAGTGATCCTAGCTCCCTGCAACTTTGAACTCCTGGGCCCAGTGTATCTTTCCACCTCAGCCTGAGTAGCTAGGACTACAGGCATGTGCTACCATACCCAGCTAATTAAAAAAAATTTTTTTGTAGACATGACGTCTTGCTATGTTGCCCAAGCTGGTCTTCAGCTCCTAGGCTCAAGTGATCCCCCTACCTCAGCCTCCCAAAGTGCTGGGATTACAGGAATGAGCCACCACACCAGAACTTCTCTCTCTTTATCTTAGTAAGTCTAACTAAGGATTTGTTTATCTCATTTATCTTTTTTTTTCTTATCTTTCTTTCTTTTTTTTAAACTCTTTGGTTTATTGATCTTTTGTATTTTTTAAACTTGTTTATTTCTTCTCTGATATTTGTTTTTTCTTTTCTTCTGCTAATTTTGGGTTTAGATTTTATTTTTCTAGTTCCTTGAGGTGGCTTGTTTATTTGAGGTCTTTCTGTCTTTCTACTTTTTTGATATAGTCATTTATTGCTATAAACTTCACTTTTAGGACTGCTTTTGCTGTATCACATAAGTTTTGGTTTGTTGTATTTCCATTTTCATTTGTCTCCAGGAATTTTTAAGTTTCTATTTAAATTTCTTCATTGACCCATTTATTGTTTAGGAGCATGTTGTTTTAATTTTCATGAATTTTTATACTTTCCAAGGTTCCTTCTGTTATTGATTTGTAGTTTTATTCCATTGTGGTCAGAAAAGATTATTGATATGACTTTGATTTTTAAAATTTAAGACTTGCTTTGTGATCTAACATGTGGTCTATCCTGGAAAATATTCCATGTGGTGTTGAGGAAAATGTGTACTCTGTAGCTGTTGGATGGAATGTTCTGTAAATGTTTGTTAGGTCCATTTGGCCTAGAGTACAGGTTAGCTCTGATGTTTCCCTGTTGATTTTCTGTTTGGATTATCTGTCCATTGCTGAATGTGGGGACGTTGAACCCTCCTGCTATTATTGTATTGTAGTCAATCTCTCCCTTTAGGTCTATGAATACTTGTTTTATATATTTGGGTGCCCTGGCGTTGAGCACATATATATTTAGAATTGTTATATCCTCTCGCTGTATTGGCCACTTTATCATTATATAATGGCCTTTTTTGTCATTAAACCATTCTTAACTTTAAAATAGACTTTATTATAGATATAACTACTCCTGCTTTTTTTTAGTTTCCATTTGCATGGAATATATTTTTTCATTCCTTTATTTTCAGTCTATGCATATCTTTATAGGTGAAGTGAGTTTCTTGTAGACAGCATATAGGGTCTTGTTTTTTAAATCAATTCAGCCACTCTATGTCTTTTAATTGGTGAACTTAATCAGTTTACATTCAAGGTTATTATTGACAGATAAGGGTTTACTACTGCCATTTGCTTACTTGTTTTCTGGTTGTTTTGTAGATCCTTTCTTCTTTTATTCCTTTTTTACTATCTTTGTGGCTAAGTGAAAGTTGTCTCACTTTAAGCTTCACTTCCTCTGGCTTAGACAGGCTGCTTCTGTGGAGCCACATTGTGACCACAAGAAACCTACATACGTATTCAGTTGGCCATAGACATGGCTTTTGCTCCTATCATATCCCCCTTCCTGCACTCCTATTTTTGCCCTGCTAACTCTGACTAGCCTTTAGATTTCTCCCAGAGAGAGTCAGATACCGACTCCTGGGTTCCATAAACACTAGAGGACTTGTGTCCAGTTCCTGAAGTTCCTCATGGAGCTTTCTTTACCTGGAATATTAGTCTGTTGAGGCTGCCATAACAAATACCATAGACTGGATGGCTTAGACCACAGACATTTATTTTCTCCCAGCTCTGGGGGTTAGAAGCCTAAGATGAAGGTGTTAGCAGGTCTGGTTTCTCCTGAAGCCTTTCTCTTTGGCTGGCAGATGGCTGCCCGCTTGCTGTGTTCTCACATGACCTTTCCTCTGTGTGTGCATCCCTGGTGTCTCTTCTTCTAAAAAGAACATCAGTCATTTTGGATTAGGGCCCCACCAGTATGAGTTCATGTAACCTTAATTACCTCTTTGTAGGCACTGTCTTTAAATGCAGTCACATTGGGGGTTTGGGCTTCAACGTGAATTTTATGGGAGATGTAATACTTGGTTCAGTGTCTATGTGGGCGAAGCTCTCTGCCAGCTCTTCAACAGCACATGAAGTAATCAAATGGCGATCAATTTTGTTAAAGTACAGTCAGAGGCCAGGAGCAGTGCCTTAAGCCTGTAATCCCAGAACTTTGGGAGGCTGAGGTAGGTGAATCACCTGAGGTCAGGAGTTCGAGGCCAGCCTGGCCAACACGGCGAAACCCTGTCTCTACTAAAAATACAAAAATTAGCTGAGCGGGGTGGCGGGCACCTGTAATCCCAGCTACTTGGGAGGCTGAAGCAGGAGAATTGCTTGAACCCGAGAGGTGGAGGTTGCAGTGAGCCAAGATGGCACCATTGTACTCTAGGTTTAAATTACTAGTAGGGAAGATTGTTTTATAACAGAAGTAAAACACATACAGTAAAGTGCATGAACTACACAAACTTTAAGTGTACAGCTTGATGAATTTTACATATGTGTAAACTTGTATAACCACCACCCAAATCAACATCCAAAACATTGCCGCTACTCTCTGAGAACCTCTCATATTCTCTTCCATTCTGTACCTGCGCTCCTTCCTAGAAGTAACCACTATTGCTGCTTCTGTCATTATTGATCACTTTTGATGACTCTTAAACTTCATGTAAAGAGAACCACACATACATTATTTTTGGTCCAGATTCTTTTATTTTACAAAATATCTGTAAGATACATACATGTTATTACATGCATCAGTCGTTTGTTCATTCTCATTGCTGTATGGTATTCAGTTGTATAAACATAAAACAATTTGTTTATCCATTCTCCTACTGATAGAAATCTGGGTTATTTTCAGGTTTTGGCTATTATAAACAAAACTATGAACAGTCTTATTAATGTCTTTCTGTCTTCATATTTCTTGAGTATATATTTAGGAGTGCAATTATTTGGTAATAGGGATGGGCATGTGTTTAGTTGGAGACATTTTAGTCAATTGTGTTTATAAAAAGCACCTTTCTGTTTGGTATAATCTTAACATATATTCTTCACAATTCAAGGATAGATGTAGGTATACATGCTCTGCTTTAATGCAGTGATTTATTTTTGTTGATTTCCTTCTAATTTTATTGTCCAGCTTAGTTAGCTGAATGTGATTTTTGTTCCGTTATCTATCAAAGGGAAATGAGGCATATGCTTATGAATTGACTGGATACTGAACAGGTATACTGAATTCAGGTTATTCATGTATATTTGAAGAAGTTTTTGTCACACTCTGTTAAGAAGCCAACAACCATTCACTAGCAGGCATTTTGTTTGTTTTATCTGAGTTCAACAAGGTTATGCATTCAAACTATTTTCATTAAAAATAGTTTTGTGTATAACAAAACAAGACAGTACACATTTTAATTTTAACATCTTCGCCTTAAACATTGTGTTTCATTCTAACCAAAACATAACACTTTTAGCCAGAATGCTGTTAAACACCTTTAAAATACCAAGTAACAGTAAAATGGCAAACATTTGTGTACTGCTTACTATAAGCAGCATAAGACACTGCCCAAAGCACTTAACCTTTATTAATTCATTTAATCCTCACAACAACACTATAAGGTATGCTGTTGTTATCCTTATTTTGCAGATGAGGGTACTGAAGCACAGAGAAGTTAAGTGATTTGCCCAAGATGGTACGTAACAGAGCCAGAATTTGAATGCAGCTAGCCAGAGTCCAGAGTGTGTGCACATATAACCACTATACCACACTACCTTTTACTCTATTTCTCATCTTCGTGTTTTCTCATGGGGGAGGAGGCTGTGAAGAGAGTATTCCTGCTTTCTCATTTCTTAGACATTTTCTCAGTTTAGCTGTAGCAGTTAAAATCTTTATTATTACTTTAATAGATTCCATTAATCATATGCTTAAAGGATGCCAACCGACTGTCACTATCTTAAAAAAAATCACATTAACAGAATATTACCCCCACCCGACTCCCACTTTTAAGTCCAGAGGTCATCCTGGGGAGATTTGTTAAGGGGAGAGATGAGATGTTCCTCTCGATCATTTGAGGCCCTGAAAAACTGACCTTTGTATGGCAACAGGACGATCCTCTGTGATTTCGGCCTTACTCACTGTGGTATGAGTGCCGTGCATTCTACACGGGTTTGCACTACATCAACTCTGTGTCAGCCCCGTGCAAGGCCCCTGGGGTGGATGGAAGCAGAGCATATGGAGCCTTTCTCCTCAGGGAGCTGTAGAGTTAAAGCAAAACCACACATGTGTCATTGCCCACCAGTACGTCATAGAGAAGTGAGGGTACTAGCATGTGGCAGGGAGACCTGGTCCTGTAGGGCCAGTGGGGAAGTGACTCTAGGGGGAAAGTGACTCTGGGGAGAAGGAAGAGGGTGTGTCTGAAGTGGACAGCGTGAGTTAGCTGGCTGGAGACTGAGCCAGGGTCTGGTCAGGCAGGAGCTCCAGGCTGCCTTAGGGATTTGTTCTTTATTCTGAGAATAATGGGAAGCCATTTTTGCATTTCAAATAAAGGAAAGACATGATCAGATTTATGCTTTTCTAGGATCTTAGATTGGAAAGGGGGCAAAAGAGAAGACACGCTTACATGTGTTTTACAAAACGGAAAGTGATTCCCATTAAGAAGCTATTACAGAGCTTTAAGAGGGAGGCGGTAGTTTGGAATGTTGCAGGCAGAAGGCTAGAGAGAAATGGACAGACTGGAAAGATATTCAGCAGTGTCTTATGTTGCTTATAGTAAGCAGTACACAATAGTATTTAAATATTAAATATTTATATTTAGATATCTTTAAATATAAAGATATCTAAATATAAATATAAAGATATTTACCTGCTGAATCAAGGATGACTCCCAGGTTCTGTTTTGTGCTTCTTGAGGGATGGAGTTGCAGTTACTGAAATAAGGAGTGGAAGATGAAAGATGACTTGTCTGGAAGTGTGAAAGGAAAACAGAGAAGACATTGACTTTAAGGTGTCTGTGAGGAGAAATGGAAGGTGGGCCCTTAGATAGAAGATCTCAAATTCAAAGGAGAGTTCTGGATGAGAGATTGTGCTAACCAAGCATAGATTTAAAAATGAGAGTAATCCATATGAATGCTTTAAAAAGGTGGCATGGATGAGGGATAGAGCAGGGAAACAGGAGTTAGGGTGCTTGGCTTTGCCCTTGTTCAAAGGTTCAGACCATCCCTGAACTGTATCTGAGACTCACCGTCGAATGCTAAATTCTAGAGCTCAATAATAGCTAGGTGATCTGTACTCTTAAAATTGGAAACCTTTAAAAATAATGATTTTTGCCCACTGGTAAAATGAACAACTGAGTTGAAAAGAGAAATGGCTTTTGATATGGCTTACCAATGTGTAACCATTTTATCAGTTTTTATCTTTAATATGTAGCTGAGTAGCATGTGCAAAATATTTGTAAATGTAAACTTGAATAATAGTAAAATTTATGGGATCAACTTCTGATTCAATGTGAAAGTCACTTCTATGTCCAGGTTCTATAAACAAAGACATCAAGGTACCTTCCAATTTGATCCGGAGTGTGTAGTGGTTGGGGTGGCTACAGCATGGCCCAACCTAGGCAGCACAGCCAAAGCTTGCCAGCCATGCATTCTTGCCTTTAAGGCCTGTCTTTATCAACCCCATGTTCCTAACCCCCACAGACCAGCCACCAAAACCCCAGTCAACAGTCTGCCTATTTTATTAAAAAGGACTTACCACAGTGTCACTGCTCATTAAGCACCTTTTGTTTGATTTCCTAGAAAACAGTGCTTTTGGAAACATTTTAGCTGAAGACTTTTAAATACTCAATAGTATTATTCTGTTTTTGTGTGCTCATGTCTTTATGTTTCTATAGGGTACATTCTGGTACACTAAGGAAGCAACTTTTAAAAGTTAGATGTTTGATGAGATTTGCTGTCTCTTTAATGGCATGCATAACCTAAGCTGTTGTTTTGTGACCTTGAATTATAACTTAATAAGTTAGAGGGAAATACAGTCAGGAAACCTGACTTTGGTTGTTGTCTACCCTGAAATCTGTCAGATAGAAATTATGTGTAATATTTGGAAGTTGGCTCGCTACTTTACTATGGTTTTTAAAGTACTTGCTGTATTCAGCTACTTTGCAAAATGCTGATAATCTCTTAGGAAGATGTGTATGTCTTTATGGCTTGAATTTAAAAGTAATGACTTCTGAAACTTAGATATTTTATCTGAAGGAGGCAAGGAATAATAAAATACCAGAGGTAGAACTGCAGAATTGAGATTCCATGATTTGCTTTCTTTTCATATGTTTTGTGAAGGAAAAGGTTAAGATCAATGGATAAGCTTTCCATGCTTGAACAGTGTCTGCTTTCTGAACAAAAAAAAAGTTCTAATCCCATTAAAATGTCTTGCCGCTAATAAAACCTCAGGGTCCAGCCTAGGATATTTTATTAGATGATCGAGATTTTTATATTGCTATTATTAAGGGACTGAATCCTGGTAGGAGTTTCTGAATATTAAGCAATGATGCATTTCCCAACAAGGCAGTGAAAAGGGAGAATGTAGGCAGTATTGGCAGCATACTGGGGGTTGAATGTTTTCTCCCCAGAATTATAGGCGATTGAGAACCATTCAGCAGCCTGCATTCCTGTGTCCCAGGACTTCATCATGGAGGGCACTGAGAAGCCTAAGAAAATAGTGTTTTTTAATTTAATTTAATTTTTTAATTTTTTTTTCCATTTATTTTATTATATTTTAGGCTTTGGGGTACACGTGAAGAACATGCAAGGTTGTTGCATAGGTACACACGTGGCAGTGTGATTTGCTGCCTTCCTCCCCATCACATACATCTGGCATCTCTCCCCTTGCTATCTCTCCCCAACTCCCCACTCCACACCGTCCCTCCCCTATTTCCCCCCAACTGACCCCAGTGTGTAGTGCTCCCCTCCCTGTGGCCATGTGTTCTCATTGTTCAACACCTGCCTGTAAGTGAGAACATGCGGTGTTTGATCTTCTGCTGTTCTGTCAGTTTGCTGAGAATGATGGTTTCCAGGTTCATCCATGTCCCTACAAAGGACACAAACTCATCTTTTTTGATGGCTGCATTATATTCCATGATGTATATGTGCCACATTTTTCCTGTCCAGTCTATCATCGATGGGCATCTGGGTTGGTTCCAGGTCTTTGCTATTGTAAACAGTGCTGCAATGAACATTTGTGTGCACATGTCCTTGTAGTAGAACGATTTATAATCCTTTGGATATATACCCAGTAATGGGATTGCTGGGTCAAATGGAATTTCTATTTCTAGGTCCTTGAGGAATCGCCACACTGTCTTCCACAATGGTTGAACTAATTTGCACTCCCACCACCAATAGTGTAAAAGTGTTCCTATTTCTCCGCATCCTCTCCAGCATCTGTTTTCTCCAGATTTTTTAATGATTGCCATTCTAACTGCTGTGAGATGGTATCTCAATGTAGTTTTGATTTGCATTTATCTGATGACCAGTGATGATGAGCATTTTTTCATATGTTTGTTGGCCTCATGTTAATTGCAGTTCCTGTGTGCCTGGGTGTGTCTAGAACTACTAAATCACCTTCTTCAATTCCCCTCCCGTTTTCAGAACCAAATGAGAAATAAAATGCAGGAGACAAATGGAGCTCTGTTACTGATAGACAGTTGGAAACTGTGGCTTAGGTGTGTGACCGCTAAAGACTGCCTGGAATTAATGTCACTCATTCTCTCAGCCTTGGCTCGGTACGGACAGTGCTTGCCTGGTAACTTACCTGCAGTGGAGCAGACCAGAATGCCCCCTCCTGTGGGCAGGCAGAGGTGAAAAACAGAAAGAAAGCCTTGAGGCCACACTTGTCTAGGACTTCCTCCTAAACTCTCCAGAAGGGTGGATGTTGAGGATTGCGGTGGGAGTGGGTTGGGGGTAGAGAGGCCTGGAGTGTTACTCCCTGCAAATCTTTTTTGGGAACATCAGACTAAGGCAAGGAATTTGCTCCTAAAATGCTCCAAGAGAGATGAAAAGTAATGATCAGCACAATTACAGAATAAAAGAGACCTGTTTTCTATATGTTATAAAAATATTTTATCATATAAGAATGACACATGCATGGCAGAAAATTTCTCAAATGTATATGAGCAGAATGGAGGAAATCAGTAATTCCTCATTACCCACTAGCCTAAGATAATGGCTGTTAATATTTTGGCATATTCTTTTCTTGGGTTTGCAACAAATACAGCATATCTACTATTTTGTATCCTGACTCTATAAACAACTTGATATTATAAATGAATTTTAATAAATCTAGAAAATGACTCCTGGATGCTTATCAAAATAAAACTTTTCCTATTTTTATTTTGCTTGTATGTCACAGGACTTTCTTTCAATTGGTTATAAGATCGGTGAGTGTGTATATCCATGTGGTATTTAAAGTAAAACAAAACATTTATGGTATTAACGTGGATCAGTCAGAGTTCTTAGACACTAGCCACAGAAAGTGATTCTGGCTAAGAGAAGTCATTGGGCAGCTGGAGAATTGGAAGAATGGGAGAGCCTTGCTAAAGGCTGAGCTTCCTGGAGCAGCACCCAACACCAAACCCCGGAACTGGTCTGACGAGAAAATGCCACCTCTATGAGCTCTCAATGCCATGTGACTCTTCTCTGCCAGGACCTTAACTTAATTGCAGCTGCTGGCCCTGCCATCCTCAAAGCTACCTCTGTGTCAAGTGTGCAGCTACAAGGCTACCACTGAAGACAGCATGATTTGCCTCCTCCCTTTCACGTAGTGAACTCCCAGTCCGCCTCCGTGCAGGCTGCCTGGTTGGCAGAGCTCAGTTCTCCCTCAGCCTTTTCTCTAGCTGCAATGGAAACTGGGCAGGCAAGTCTCTAGCTTTTTTCTCTCGCTTTGGGGAGACCATCTTGCCTCACCCAACCTGGACTCATAAAGTGGTGAACTTGCCAAATGCAGAACTCGGCTCAGGCAGTGGGTGGCCAAATGAAAGAAAAATGTTTCACTTGTGTCATGTTTTTTATAAGATCTTGCCTTAACTGATGTTTTCAAATAACTGACCAGTTTCCTGTTCAATCATGTTAGAGAAATTGACCTCAATCCTGTTGGCCCCTGTGGCTTGGACAAAGTTACAGCCTATTCCATGAGCCAGTAAGGATCAAATAAGATGAAAATGCTTTGGAGACAATAAAGAACAAACAAGTTATAGTTATTCAACTCATCAACTAAGTTCTCAGCATCTCCCTTCCATTCCAACATCCAATGAAATTGCTACCTTGAGGATTACTGTGGATATCCTAATAAACTATCCAGTGACTTCCGTCTTGAAATCTGACACCTCTCCCACCCCCAGCCCCCTACGCCTATCCCCATGCATACATCTAGTCACTTGCCAAATTCTACAGATTCTTCCTACCATGTTATTTTCTGCAGCTGTCTCTGTTTCCAGAGCCCTATTTAGGCCCTCATCATCTTCTATCCTGAATAATCACAGGTCACTGTCATTCTGCCCATTGCTGCCAGACATCTTCTTGAAGCACATCTCTCATTACCTACCCCTACTCAGAAAACATCAATGGCTCCCCACTACTCACACAATAAAGTCTACTTCCAAGGGGTGTCACCATTAGGATCCTGGCTTTCCATCCAGCATGAGTTCACAGTTTTCCATAGAAAACTTCCCCTACTCAAACTAATTTTTGGGTGAGTTCAAAGAAGCTTAAACTCTTGGGGTCCCATCTGAGACATGGCCAAGTTGGAAAGAGAAGAACGGGTTGCTGGACCTCTGTAGGACTTCTTAGAAATGGGACTCTGTGATGACAGTATTTGGGTCTTTTGAATGGAGAAATCCATTCATGGAGCTGTCAGAATGTGAATGGGCTAAAGAGGAATTTAATTAAATAACTTATTGAGAACCAACAGACGAATTTGGAGAGATGAGAAAATATTATCAACATTGAAAGAGTACAAAATACTGACATGAACATGGTAGGAAATGCCCCACCATGGGACATTATCAGTGGAGATAAATGGACTGTGGTGGTGGTCATTCAATTAGTAGGCATGTAAAACAGGCATGTAAAATTAACAACTTTATCCAACAGACGTTTATGGAACATATACCCTGTACCTGATACTAAGAGTCCTTGTGATATAGTAGAGAAGATAGCAGTTCTCAGTCTCATGATGTTTACATTCTGGTGGAAGAGACAGATAGTAACAGATTAATAAGTAAATATATGTGATTATATCATGTTTCTACAATGTGCTGAGGAAAAATAAAGCAGAGTAATGGCAAAGAGTGTGACATAAGGTTGTAGTTCTCAATGCAGTGGTCAGGGAAGGCCTAGCCATTTGAAGCAAGGCCTGATGAAGTGAGGGAGCAAGCCCTGTGTATTATTTGTGGGAAGAGACTTCTAGGCAAAGGGAACAGTAAACACAAAAACAGACTTTGAGGCAAGAACATACTTGGAGCCCTTGGATAATAGCAAGAAGGTGAGAGACAGTGGGTACAATGGTATTAAGGATGGCAGTCAGGGATCAGCTCAGGTAGGGTCTTGTAGTCCAGGAGACTGATCATTTCTTCCTTGATCCATATTCCTTTCCCATAGAGTTGTCTCCTAAGCTAGCCCCTGCATTGGGCTTTGGGATATGAGCCCAATATCCCAAAGCTATAGCCAAATGGACCTCAAGATGAATCCATCAGATTCTTTGTCCTGAGAATTTGGATGTGAAGCTTTGTAAAGTGATAGGAGTCCATGCAGGGCTGGGCTGCATGAGTCATGTTTGGCTCATGTGCGTAGAGAAGTAACCTGAAACAAGAAGGAGGGAGAGAAATAAGGCTGACATAGAGGGAAAGAAACATAAATCAGAGCCTATGGGTTCATGAGGAGGAGAGATGTCCCAGTCATGGTCCCAAAGCTTCCTGAGGCCCAGCTATACTTCGTGTTCTTGAATTCCATATATTATCCATGTCCTTGTTAGTAAAGTCACATATGCTTAAGCCTGAGTGACTCCTATTTCTTTCACCCCAGTGGTCACTGACTCTGACACCATTGTATGACAGGAGAGAGGTGTGGAAAAGAGGTTATTGACCTTGAGGAGGGTAAAGTTATTGAGACCGGGCAGGTGAAGAAAGTCTTCATGGGGAGCTTGTGTAGACATATATTTGTTTTGTCTATACAAACAATTTTGGGTTGTAGTGGGTAAATACTTACGAGTAGGATTGCTGGATCAAATGTAAGTGCAGCATATTTGTTTAATTTGATTTTAAAACTGCTTATATTAGTGGTAACATTTCTCCAGAGAAACACAACCAACAGGCTATGGGGTAGGGGGAGTGTGTGTGTGTGTGTGTGTGTGTGTGTGTGTGTGTGTGTGTGTATACACAGGCTATGGGGTAGGGGGAGTGTGTGTGTGTGTGTGTGTGTGTGTGTGTGTGTATACACATATATGTATACATAGAGATCAGTTGGTTGATTTAGCTGAAGGAATTTGTTCATATTATTGTGGAGGTTTGGCAAGTCCAAAATCCACAAAGCAAGCTGGAAGGCTGAAGACCCAGGGAAGAGTTGCAGTTCAAATTCGGGGTGTCTGCTGGCAGAATTTCTCCTTGTTCAGGGGGAGGTCAGTCTGTTCTAGTAAGGCCTTCAACTGATTGTATGAAGCCCACTTACATTATAATGGGTAATCTGCATTACTCAAAGTCTACCATTTAAATGTTCATCTCAAAAAAAAAAACACCTTCGCGAAAACATCTAGAATAATGTTTGGCCAAATATCTGGGGATTGTGGCTCCACCAGTTTAATTCATAAAATTAACCTTTAGATTGCCAAACTGTTTTCCAAAGTGGTGGTTCTATTTTTATTTTCCACCAGCAGTTTATGAGATTTCTGGTTGTTCTGCATCCTCACCAAAACTTGGAATTTTCAGGCTTTTTAGTGCTAGCTATTCTAATTAGGTTGTAGAGATAATGCCTTGCATTTCTCTGATGACTAATGATGTTGTCTTTTTATGGGCTTATTGTCCAATCATATCTTTTCTGTATTAAGGCATCTGTTCAAATCTTTTGCTTGTATTTTCAGTGGATTGCTTGTCTTCTTGAATTGTAAATGTTGTTTATATATTCCAGGTATAAGTCTTTTATCATATAGTGTTTGGTAAATATTATCTCTAGTCAGCAACTCATCTTATTTTCTTAACACTGTTTCAAAGGATGGAAGCTTATTAATTTTGATGATGTACAAATTATTAACTTCTGCTTTTATAGTTTGTACATTTTTTGTGTCCTGTAAGAAATTTTCATGCCTGGGCAGCACAGAGAAACCCCATCTCTACTAAAATACAAAAAATTAGCTGGGCATGGCAGCGTGTACCTATAGACCCAGCTCCTCGGGAGGCTGAGGCAGGAGAATGCTTGAACCTGGGAGGTGGAAGTTGCAGTGAGCCAACATTAGGCCACTGCAGTATAGCCTGGGCAACAGAGAGAGACTCTATCTCAAAAAAATAAAAAAAATCTTCACCTAGCCCAAGGTTACAAAGATTTTTCTGCTGTGTTTTCTTTTGGAAGTTTTATAGCTTTAGTTCTTACATTTAAGTCTCTGACTCATTTTGAGTTAATTTTTGTGAATAGTGAGAGGGAGGAGTGTTTTTTTCATATATGAATATTCAGTTCTAATACTGCTTTTTTGAAAAAATTATCTTTTCCATATTGAATTATCTTAACAGTTTTGTTGAAAAGCATCTTACCATATATGGTGGGTCTATTTCTGGACTCCATTTTGTTTCTTTGATCTATATGTCTATCTGTGTCATAATCACACTGTCTTGATTACTGTAGCTTTATACTAAGTTTTGTAATCAGGTAGTATGAGTCCTCCATCTTTGCATTTTCATATAGATTTTAGAATCAGATTCTAGCATTTCTATCTAACTTTTAGAATCTCCTTGTTATTTTCTACAAAGAAGTCTTTGGGGATTTGACTGGTATTATGTTGAATCTATGGATCATTTGGGGGATAATTGATGCCTTAATAATATTGAATCTTCCCACCCATGAACATGGTATATCTCTCCATTTATTTAGATCTTCCTTAATTTCTCTCAGCAATGTTTTATGGTTTTCAATGAATACATTTGGTGAAATTTTCTCCTAAGTATGTTTTTAGTATTTTCTTTTTAATTTCAACTTCCGACTGTTCATTGCTATTATGTAAAAATGTCATTGCATTTCATATATTGACCTTGTATCTTGTGACCTTGATAAACTCAGTTTTATAACTTTGGTATATTCCTTGGTATTTTCTACATAGATGATTATGTCATCTGCAAATGAATAAACCAACTAATTTTCTTTCTTTCCTTCTTTCTCTCTCTTTCTTTCTCTCTTTCCCTTTCTTTTTTTTTCTTTCCCTTTCTTTATCTCATTCTCCTTCTCCTCTTTCTTCTTGCTTTATTACATGGACTAGGATCAGCAGTATTGAATTGAAATAATTGAAATGGTGATGGAAGTGGTCTTTCACCATTAAATATAGTGGTAGCTACAGGTTTTATGTAGATGCTCTTTGTCAACTTTCCTCCTATTCCTACTTTGTTGAAGTTTTTATTATGAATGGAAGTTGAGTTTTGTGAAATGCTTTTTCTGAACGTATTGAGATGGTGAGTGTGTACGTTTATTTTTACTAGTGAAATAGCCTTGGAAAGGTCACTTTCTGTCTTCTGATAAATAGGGATACTAATACCTTTTCCTGTGGTTGTTATGTAATGTATATAACATTCAGCATAGGCTCTGGTGCTTGGTTGATTCTGTAATATTATTATATTGATTGTTAATATTACAGAGTCAAAATGTTAACTTTGTAATATTACTATATACAATAAATATTTTCTTAATTTTCTAGATGGTATTTAGTGACCCCAATCTATTGGGAATACTAGGTTGCTCATTATTTCTAGGCCAATTTAATGGGCAGAGTAAGATAAAATGCATCACAAGTTCATGTTGATCCTTCCCATTCAAATTCAATACAACAGGATTACAACTCCCTTTTAAAAGAGAAAAATTCACGTAGACTGATACAACTTCAGTGAGCCACAGAACTCAGTTGAGAATACATAGATGAAAATAATACCATAAAAATTAGCTACCACGCCCAGCTAATTTTTTGTATTTTAGTAGAGACGGGGTTTCACCGTGTTGCCCAGGCTGTTCTCGAACTGCTGAGCTCAGGCAATCTGCCTGCCTTGGCCTCCTAAAGTGCTGGGATTACAGGCATGAGCCACCATGCCCAGCCTGTCTCCATTTTTCTATGTAGAATATCTCCTATCTTTCCCAGTGTTGGGCATTATCTAGCTTTCCTATTAAAATGTAACTTCAACATGTATTTTTCATAATTGTCATTTTAAAAATATGACAGTTTCAAAGATATTGTTTTATAGCACTTTTACTCATGTGTTTGGGGTCCACATTAAATTGGCAGAAAGTGTTATACGAGACAAGTACAAATTCTCTGCATTAGCAGTTATATTTGTTATTTGAACTGCCTCTCAGCCTGTGTCTGCTGTGCCATGATACAGAAGCGTGTTTCATCCATTTTGTTTATTTGGGCCAATGGTTTATCCCTAAAGCAGCCTACAAGCATTTGTATTTTTTAATTTTTAATTTTCCATTTTTGTGGGTACATAGTGGTGTAAATATTTATGGGGTACATGAGATACCTTGATACAGGCATACAATGAGTCATAATTATATCATGGTAAATGGGTTATCCATCATATCAGGCATATATCTTTTCTTTCTGTTACAAACAATCCAATTATACTCTTTTAGTTATTTTAAAAGGTACAATAAATTGTTGACTGTAGTCACCCTTTTGTACTATCAAACACTAAATCTCATTTATTCTATCTAACTATATTTTTGTGTCCATCAATCATACCTACTTCATCCTCCCCAACCCTTCCCACCCTCTTGCAACTATCATTCTACTCTCTATCTCTATGAATTCAATTGTTTTAATTTTTATCTCCTAGAAATAAGTGAGAACATGTGAAGTTTATCTTTCTGTGTCAGGTTTATTTCATTTAATGTAAAGACCTCCAGTTCTATCCCTGCTATTACAGATGACTGGATTTCATTTAGGATCTCATTATCTTATATGGCTGAATAGTACTCCATTGTGTATACGTATCACATTTCCTGCCTTCCTGCCTTCCTGCCTTCCTTGAGATAGACTTTCACTATGTCACCCAGGCTTGGATACAGTGGTGCCATCATGGCTCAGGTGATCCTTGCACCTAAGCCTCCCAAGTAGTTGAGACCAAAGGCACATGCCACCATGTCCAGCTAATTTTAGTAGTTTTTGTAGCAACAGGGTTTCACTATGTTACCCAGGCTGGTCTCAAATTCCTGGGCTCAAGTGATCAACCTGCTTCAGCCACCCAAAGCACTGCAATTACAGAATAGATTTTCTTTATTCATTCATCCGTTGATGGACATGTAAGTTGCTTCCAGATTTTGGCTATTGTGAATGGTGCCACAGTAAACATGGGAGTGCAGATAGCTCTTTGATATACTGATTTTCTTTTCAGGAGTATATACCTAGCAGTGGCATTGCTGGATCATATGGTAAGTGTATTTTTAGTTTTTTGAAGAACTTCCAAACTGTTGTCCATAGTGGCTGTACTAATTTACAGTCCCATCAGCAGGACATAAGGGTTCCCATTTGTCCCCACCAGCATTTGTTATTGCCTGTCTTTTGGTTAAAAGTCATTTTAACTGTGGTGAGATGCTATGTCATTGTAGTTTTCACTTACATTTCTCTGATAATCAGTGATGTTGAGCATCTTTTCATAAACCTGTTTGCCATTTGTATGTCTTCTTTTGAGAAATGTTTTGTCAGATCCTTTGCCCATTTACCAGATTATTAGATATTTTTCCTATAGAGTTGTTTTAGCTCTGGACATTTCTCTCTTGTTGCATGGGTAGTTTGCAAATATTTTCCCTCATTCTGTGGGTTGTATCCTCATTTTGTTGACTGTTTCCTTTTCTGTGCAGAAGCTTTTTAACTTGATATGATCACATCTGTCCATTTTTTCTTTGGTTTCCTGTGCTTATGGAATATTACTCAAGAAGTTTTTGCCCAGACCAATGTCCTGAAGAGTTTTCAGTGTTGGGTGCATATATGTTTACAGTTGTTATATCCTCTTGCTGAATTGACCCCTTTATCATTATATACCTTCTTGGTTTCCTCTCACAGTTTTCGTCTGGAAATATATGTCGTCTGATATAAGTATAGCTACTCCTTCTCTTTTTTGGTTTTCATTTACATGGAATGTCTTTTTCCATTCTTTTATTTTCAGTCTTTATGTGCCTTTATAGGTAAAATATGTTTCCTGTAGGCAACCGATCGGTGGGTCTTGTTTTTAATCCATTCAGCCAATCTATGTTTTTTTATTGGATTGTGTCCATTTACATTAAATGTTATTGATAAATAAGAACTCATTCCTGCCATTTTGTTGTTGTTGTTGTTGTTGTTGTTTTTCTGGTTGTATTATGGTCTTTCCTTTCTTCCTGTCTTCCTTTTAGTGAAGGTTATTTTTATCTGATGGTGTGTTTTAATTTATTGCTTTTTATTTTTTGTGTATGTATTGTATGTTTTTTGATTTAAGGTTACCATGAGGCTTGTAGATAATATTATTTTAAACTGATCACAGTTTAACACCAATTGCATAAACAAAAGTAATAACTCTACAGTTTAACTTCATCCCCTGATTTTAAACTTTTTGTTTTCTGTTTATATCTTACTGTACTGTCTTCAAAGATGTTATAGTTCGTTTGATTAGTTTATGTTTTAGTCTTTCTATTCAAGATATACTTACACACCACAATTATATTGTTATAATAGTCTGTGTTTTTCTGTGCGCTTACTATTACCAGTGAGTTTTGTATCTTCAGATGATTTCTTGTTGTTCATTAACACTCTTTTATTTCAGATTGAAGTACTTTCTTTAGCATTTCTTGTAAGATAGGCCTGATGTTAATGAAATCCCTTAGCTTTTGTTAGTCTGGGAACATCTTTATTTCTCCTTCATGTATTGAAACTTCAACATGTTTGAAGAATATTTTTACCAGATATAATATTCTGGAATAATTTTTTTCCTTCTGTACTTTAAATATGTCATGCTGTTCTCTCCTGGCCTGTAAGGTTTCCACTAAAAAACCTGTCAGATGCATTAAAGTTCCATTGCATGTTGTTTGTTTCTTTTATCTTGCTGCTTTTAGGATCCTTTCTTTATTCTTGACCTTTGGGAGTTTGATTATTAAATGTCTTAAGGTAGCCTTATTTGGGTTAAATCTCCTTGGTGTTTTTTAGACTTCTTATACTTGAATACTGATATTTTTCTTTAGGTTTGGGAAATTCTCTGTTATCCTTTTGAATAAACTTTCTACCTCTCTCTCTGTCCCTCTCTACTTCTTGTTTAAGGCCAGTTACTCTTAGATTTACCTTTTTGAGCCTATTTTCCAGATCTTGTAGTCATGTTTCATTCCTTCAAGTTTATTTAGGACCCCAGAGCACTTTAACCCACAGTGGCAAGACTTGCAGGGACTCAAGTTGCAACGACTGGAATGGGCAATTCCCCTCTGGCTAGGGCTGTTCTAAATGCTCCCTCCATGGGCACCAGCTGAGTTCTGCCTGGTATTGCTTTCTGCTGAAACAGGGTGGCATTGAGTTTCAATGTAAAGTTCTCCAGTCACTCTGCTCTCCCTCTCCTAAGCTCAGATTCTCTCTCCACACCACTTGGTCACTGCCAGGGAATGGGGGAAGGGTGGTGTTGGCAGTTCAAGACTGTCTTTCCTACCCTCTTCAGTGCCTTTTTCCATGATATGATGTTATAACCAAATATTTTGATTGCTTATCTGATTTTTGGTTCTATGAAGTTGTCTTATAGTGTAGATATGTTCAGTTTGGTGTTCCTCCAGGAAGGATGATCAGTGAAGGCTTCTATTCAGCCATGTTGCTCTGCTTCCTCCTCCCATTTATTGAATAACTTTCTCATAGAGTTTGACCTAAAGATGCAATTAATGATAGTTCAGATTGTGAAGCTGAAAGCTGATGCTGGTGTCACCTTCTAAAATTAAGCTTCTGGTTATAATTAAGAGCTGCAGCCTTTGGGTATTGAGTATTGTCTGTGGCTTGGTTGCTAACAGGGAGAACTCCAGGATGTTCCTTTTAACTCCAGTTCTGCTAAGCCAGCTTAGAAAAGGAGCAATAGTATTAGAGAAACTTGTATTTGAACTTGTTCTCAAGGGCATGGTAGCAAATATCTCAGTGGATTGAATGCGGATGGAGAGGAAACTTTGATCATTTGAGAGATGGAGTACCAGCAAGTCCTCTCATCCTTCAAGTTGTCAGAGAAAATAACATTACCTAAACGAGAGGTCAGTTGGCATGGCAAATGCTGAGTAGATTAGAGTCCCTCACTTTGCCTTCCATGTGAGTTACCAAGCTCCAGTGACAAAAGAGTTTGAAGTGGAGTGCTTTGGGAGAGAGCCTCAGCCTTCTGGCTCAACTACTGCTTTATACTATATACAGTATTTCAGGTGCTACCTTTCCTTCATGTTTTGCATGGCTATATGTTGAAAACCTTGACCTATGTGTCAATCTGGGTTCCAGCAGGAATAAATCAGGTGATTTAAAAGAGTTTAATTAAGAGACACTTTTAAAAGGTATGTTAAGGACTACATAAAACAACAAGAGATGGTGAGGCATCCTGAGGTTTGCAACAGTGGGGAGCTTTACCATATGTAGGCCTGAAGGGACCAAGAGAGGGAAGATTCTCAAACCCTGGAGAGAGTAGCAATACCTGCTAGGAAGGACAGCCTGGCAGGAGCTGTGGCCTGTAGGAGAGGTTGATGACCATGATGACCCAGCAGGGAGGGAACTAGAGGAATCGATACTCTGAACTCACTTTCCTGCCTCTCTCCTGTCTTGTGCCATTGTGTCTCATTGGCTTAACCCAACCAGAAGTGAGAGGAAAGGAAACCCAATGATACAGAATACCATTTGTTTGGATCACAGAATTGAGAGGCAGTAGATCCAGAAAGGCAAATGGAAAATACCCAACAACATCTATTTCCTTTACAAATATGGATTGTTCTATACAGGAAAATGATAAGTATGAACAAGTACTTCATGTATCTGATTTCAAATCACTGAATGAGTGTGAAGTGAGAACTCCAAGGGTAGTTGAATTAATAATAGTAGTTGTCATTATTGTTGTGATCTTCATCTTTGTTGAGGGTTTACATTGTGCCAGGAACTGTTGTAAACACTACATCTATATTCACTCATTTAGTTTTCAAAACAATCCCATAAGTATTGTAATTAGTCTCATATAGTTGAGGAAACTGCAGCTTAGGTCCTCTGTATCCAGTCTCAAAGCTCAGAAGTGGAGAGGCAAAATTTAAATCCATACTCTTACCCTGTACTGACTCTCTCTCTCAGTAAAGGAAAAAGTAAATAAGATACTTTTGAAGGAGAGAAGTTGAAGTATTCAGTAATGATTAATATTTGCTTCCTGTTGATAAATAGAAAAATATTTGAAGAGATTAATGTGTTTGAAATCTCTTTCTCATTTAAGAATTTTAGGTTTATAAGGCAAAGTTAATCTGTTCATAGCTCATTAACAGTGACTCCACCCAGAACAGTTTAATGATAGCTTTTCTGTCCCTTCCTTTTAATATTATTTTTCTTTCCTGTGTTATTCAGACAAAATGTGCTTTTTTTCTGAGCTTCAGGAGGACACTAACAGCAGAGTAGCATCTGCCAAGTACCAAGCATTGGCCAGAGAACTTAAGAAGGATAAATTGTTTAATCTTAATAATAACTTTGTAAGGCCACTGTTAAAAATCCCTGTTTTATAGGTGAGAAGACTGAGTCCTGGAGATATGTGTCTTGCTCAAGATCATTCAGTTAAAAAACATAAGCCCTGGCAGATCTCACTTGTTTTGAGGCTCTATCTTCTTTACTGACTGTGGTGTCCCCTGAAGACAGAGTGATTTGCCCTGGGCCAAGGCCATCAGGGCTGATGAATGAGCTTTCAGTTAAATAAAGCGTCCACATATTTTTTTTACATGAACATCTATGTTTATTTATGGGTTACTCCCAAGAAGAGAAGGTGAAGAGAGGCCACAGATGCAGGAGAAAATGAGGATGGCGGCATTGTCATGAAGAAAGGGGAGTGTTTCTAGAAAGAGACTAGTCACCTGTGCCAGAGGCAGCAGAAAGCCTGATAAGTTAAGGACAAATGTCCTTTGCATTGGGACATGTGGAGATCATTGGTGACCTTCAAGAGAAGTGTTGGGGATTGATCCAATTAGAGTAAACTGTACGGTAAATGGGAGGGCCGAGAGGTGGAGGCATTACGTCTGAACCTTTCCTTGAAGAAATGTAGCTGGGAAGGAAGGTAGACATTTAGTGGCAGCTGGGAGGGTGGAGTGGTTTTCTAAATACAGAAGATATTAAAATGTGTTTGAAACTGAGGAGCAGGGTCCATAGACAGGAAGAGGATAACAGTGTAGCAGAGAGGGGGAGCAATTAGGGATGAAAGTTGGCCTGTTGACTGAATTCTGCGTGATTGGGCCCCTGCCCACATTCCTGGCCCCGTCCCCTGATCATTATGCCCAGTCATTCTTCTTTCTGTTCTTCCATGTTGAACTCAGTCTTGCTTTAGCACAATTGCATTTGTGCCTATCCCGAGTGCCCCATTTTGAATTGTGACCCACTGCCCTATTCACATATACACTTCCAATCACCTTTTTCCTGCCTTTTTTTTTTAACATAGCACATACTACTTTTTTTTACATAGTATACAAGTTAATACTTATTATGACTTGTGATATTATCTCTCTCCCCTAGTAGAATGTGATTTCCATGATGGTGGGAATCTATATCTGCTTTGTTCACTAACGTATTTCAAGCACCTGGATGCTGTGTGCCAGGGAGTAGGACCTCACTAATACGTTCATTTGAATTGACTTAACTCTCCACTATCTGAAATTACCTTAATTAGTTGTTTGCTTGCTTATTAATTATTTGTCCCCCAGCCAGAATGTAAGCAGGGAAAGCAGGGACCATGACAGTCTCATTTACTGCCGTAACCCTAGCACTAGAACTGTGCCAGTACATAGCAGTGCTCAATGAATATATAGTATGCTGAGTGACTAATGGTTATATCCCCTAACTCAACTGAACTCCCATGCTTTAGACCTTTGGCTTACCTTAAGCACAGCTGATCCAAGACTCTCAACCTGGACTTCAGTTTCCAGACCTTGCCATGCCTTATCCCTCTGGGAATTTCTGGAACTTCAGTATTTGCCATAACACAAAATGTGGATTCTGACTTCGTCTTATGCAACTTGTTGTCATCATTTCATAGATATTATGTCTGTTTTTACTTCATGTAAATTCTTAATGCCTGTAGATGTTTAATAAGTATTGCTCAAAATGAGGTCAATCATGAACTATTAGTGTTAAAAGGAAGTTTAGATATTATTTAAACCTGTAGCATATATAATGGTTAATATCAGGCATGAGTTAACATTAACATCAGCTGTCTAATCATAATGTGAAGTAAAAATTCTGCTACAAATTAAACATTCTAAATATTAGTTAAATAATCCTGTCACTAATTAAATACTTGATGCTGGCATTAGATAAATGAAGGAGAAGATTGATGGACTCCTGAACACATACTAGATATGTTTAAAAGTTATCATTAGTTTCCGTTCAGACTTTAGCTCCCTTATAACAAGGGTCACATATTCTGAAGTTACCCTTTGTATAGTTTTCTATAAGGAATCTTATGTGATTAATTTTTGAAGTTGCCATCCTATAAAAAGCTATGAAGAAATCATCAAAAGTCTAAAAACTATAATTGTGGGTTAATATAAGAGGAGATTAACACATGAAATATCACAGCCCTGTAACCACACCTTTAAAAAGGTCACAGTGGGCATTCTTTCTTTTTAATTCACTTTTACTCCAGAACTAATACATGAACTCACAGGTGTGGAGATTTAATAGAAAATTATTTGCAAAAACATGGGCTATAGGAAGATGAAGACAAATTGATCGTCTCTTACTGTTCAGCACTTCTAGGAATTTTAAGTTAAGCTACTTAGAAGTTTCCTGTATAGTATAATAAGATTTTAGAACATGTCATGGTGCCCATTATTTTTCATTATCTGCTTAAGAAGTTCTGGTTAATAAGCTTTTCATGTCGGAACCTAGATCCTCTAGGAAACTAATAGACGTCCTTTGGAATGGTTGCCATGACACTCAGGTGACTGCCTGTCACTGTCTGAATATTTCTTCTTGTGATTATTTTCAGAGGAGGGGGGTTAGCACAGAACTCTTCAACCAATCTTAGACTGACTCTGACTCACTTTAGGGATGGGAAGTTTAAAAAAGATCTGTGAGCTGGGTGCAGTGGCTTATGCCTATAATCCCAGCACTTTGGGAGGCTGAGGCGGGCAGATCACAAGGTCAGGAGGTCGAGACCACCCTGGCCAATATGGTGAAACTCTGTCTCTACTAAAAATACAAAAGTTAGCCAGGCATAGGGGTGCATGCCTGTAGTCCCAGCTATTTGAGAGGCTGAGGCAGAAGAATTGCTTGAACCTGGTAGACAGAGGTTGCAATGAGCCGAGATCACGCCACTGTATTCCATCCTGGCCAACAGAGTGAGACTCCATCTTAAAAAAGAAAAAAAAAAAAAAAAAAGACTTGTGACCTTTATTTCTTCTCTTAGTGCATTAGTCTTCTACTTTTGTATAACATATCACCACAAATTTAGCAGCTTAAAACAATACACGTTCTTTATCTCACAGTTTCCATGGGACTGGAGTCTGAGCACAGATCAGGGTCACAATCAAGGTGTCTGCCCTGGGCTTCATTCTCATCTTGAGGCTTGGCTGGGGAAGAATCTACTGGCATGCTCATTAAGTTTGTTGGTAGAAATTATATTTTTTTGTGGCTGTATGACTGAGAACTTAGCTTTTTGCTAGTTGTAGTTAGGAGTCTACCTTTGCTGTGTGGCTGCTTACCTCATCAAGCCAGCAAGAAGACCCTCTCACTCCAACCCACCAAACCATGTCTTATATAGTAGTTATAGGGGTGATTTCCCATCACCTTTGCTCTATTCTATTGATTAGAAACAAGTCACAGGTCACACCTGCCCTCAAAGGAAGGGCAATACACAAAGGCACCCCCAGAAGGAGGGAAGATCACTGGGTCACCTTAGGGTGAGTCTACCACGTTCAGGTATCTCATTCCTCAACCAGTGCTTTTGCCTTTTAGCCATTGCATCACACCTTTTGATACAGTTAATGGTGACAACAAATGGAGGAATTTCAGACTTAATTTTTTCTAGTTGTGGGACTAATTTGTGTTCCATTCTCAAGCTTCTTTCTGTGTTCCGGCATCTGTCTTGGTTACTTTGGGTGTGGGAGACAGTCCCTGAGGATAATGGAGTTAAACAGAGAATTTGGTCTTGAAGAAGGAAAAGTTTGGTTCTAGAGGTTTTAAGTAGCCATCATATGTGTTTCATGACATTAACACTATTTCCACTTGGTTTCTTATTATGTCACCCAGCAAAATCATTTAGGGTATAAAAACAAACTGACACCCCGATGGCACACACACTATCAAAGGAGTCCTACGGTCAGGGTGGGAACTGGCCCAGATGAACTCAACGAGCATATCCCACCCACAAATTTTCTATTTTTGCTATAAAATTAGAAAGCATATCCCTCCCATGAAAGCCAGTTAGGGGAGGATATATTCTCTAGAGCTCTAGTTAATGGGAGAACTATTTTTCACAATCTGACTAAGAGAGAAGGAAAAATAAAAACTCTAGGGTGAATCTTACTGCATTGAACTATAATGAACCTCAAGACAGTGTTATTTGATGACAGCAACAAAAAGGCAACCATTCACAGTTTAAAAAACAATGTAATTTTTGGGATGTTTAGAAACTTCTCTCACATTTAGAGTGCCCATGTTCTTGGAAATTGTTATGTAGCATGTTTCTGTTTATATTCTTTCTAATGACCTGCTTTTGAAGTGCCTTAAGAAATCCCCACAGAGTGCATTAGTTTCAGAACAAAGAATAGGTCAGCATTATATGAGGGTTTTGAATAGTGACTGGAAGGCACTTTTAAGCATTGACAACCAAAATTACTGAGGTAGAAATCTGCAAAAGTAAAGGCATTATTTAAAATAACTCAGAATTTGTTCAAGGTTTGTTTTGTTTCTTTGTTTTTTTTTTTTTTTGTTTTGTTTTCTGTAGGTGCTGCCCTTCTCCCACTGGCCTTGGGATTATAAGCTTTGGGGGCTTACTGGCTGACATTAGTACATGAATAAATATGGGCCAAGATGCTATTGGCTTTCATGGATAGCAATATGCCTTAGGACATACACATAAAATCATACTGTTTCTTTCTTTTCCTAGGTTTTGAAAGCTTATGTTTCTATTTCATTCTCTCCAGGAGATTTGGCCGAGTCTTAAAGAGTAAATTTATATAAATGGACAAAAGTATCAGGTGCTTCTCAGAAATTCATTGACAGATAACAGAGGCAGCATATTTTGTTTTTTTCTATTCCGTAGTTTTTAGGAAATGTTTGTTGATGCAGTTTAGCTTTTAGTACTTTCTTATTCTTGTGTATTGTGATACACAAGATGAGTATGTAACTCATCTTTATTGGGAAGAGTGATAACATTAAAATGGAGAATATTGACTTGAATTTTATTTTATTTAATGGATTCCTCCTGTTAGCTTTTATATCCTTTAAAAGCACTAACAGTTCGTAATGTACACTTGTTAAAAAAACAAACAACAAGAAAGCACATGCAATAGAAGGAGATCTGTGGCCAAAATCTGAGGCACTGCTATTTACTTTTTGGTACATGCTTGTGGCTGAAGCTCAGTTTGTCCCCAGCATAACCACATCCGTCACCAATCTGCTTCTTTACTGACCTGGTAAGCTTGTGAACAATATTTAGAATCTAGTCACTAATTCTAGAAAAACAGTAACCTCATCTAAAGGCTTGAACAAAAATTTGGCATGACCTGTACTTAACAAATTGCTTTTTTCTAAACCTAGAATGACATTTAAATGGTAGTTAATGTTTGAGTCTTCCCCAGTGTTCAAGTTAATCCCCTTATCAAGTAACTCAGATAAAACCTTTCTGGATCGTGAGGGTAGCATTGGATACACTGCCCAAAGCATGTGCTTAAGAATTAAGCCACTGAATTTATTAACAGTAATTTAGGCAGCGATAAAGTCAAGCCCAGTGACATATGTTGCGCTCTTAAATATTCAAGTTGATGGTTGTGCATTGAGTCAAAACCTCTTAAAGTCATTGGGATATGTTTCAGATTTGAGTTATACTTTTCTAACAATATGCTTAATGCTAAATTTTACAAAGAACAAATGAAAAGCTTGAGAGATATTTTAACTAAATTAGCCCAGCAGAGAACAGTGATTTAAATTAATTGAGTCTGTGAGTGGCACATCTCTAAGCCCCGTTAATGCCTGAACCCTAAGATTTCTTCAAGATTGAACATTAATCAGGGAACCTCAGTGTTCCCTGTATTCACCAAGCCAGCACATAGAGACAAGTGGTGCTGCAATGGTCAATTCAGACAAGATCCCTCTTCTTGTGAAGCCTGTATTTCATTTGAGGAAGAAAATAATGAGTGAAAATGTAAATGTTCAAGAAAGCTATCAACTGCAGTTAAATCCTATGCAGAGAATTTATTAGGGCATCATGATAAAGAGTGATCAGACAGCTACGTTAAACTGGGTGGGACGCAAAGGTCTCAGCAAAATATGCAGACTTTAAACAAAGATCCCAGTGTCAAAAAGGAGAAGTCTATTCCAGAAGGAACAGTGGTACAAGCTCTACGTGTTTGAAGACAGGTACAGCTTTTGTGGCCAGTGTACTAGGAATGGGGAAAGTGGTCCCAAATAGAGGCCATATTGTGCAGAGCCCTGTAAAGGAGAGGAAGGAATTTGAATTTAAGCACGGTTAAAACCCAGAGATCTCTGGAATGTAAGCTCCACGAAGGAACTATGGAGAAAAGAAACCTATTAGCAGGCTGTTACTATGGTTTGGTTGTTAGCAACTGAATATATGTAACAAAGGCTGGTCATGTCCTATTTTTCCTTTTCAATAGGAAGAAAAACTGGGAAAAACGTGTCTCTCTTTGACAGTGGAGAAAGATAATTTGATGCATTTTTAATTTATTGTTGATGTCTATCTAAACTTACCTTTGCACCTGGGCTTCTCTGCATTTGTGAGAACTTGAACTGTAAATCATCATGTTTTAAAACCCTTGCTCAATAATCAAGTTTTGGTCATGCCATTGTACATTTGTTGCAAAGACTGATGTAGTTTTTTGGAAACTTGACTTCAGTGGATTGCTCTCTAAAATTAGGACATATTTGAATGCCTTCAAATGAGGCAGGTCTAATTCAGGTGAGAGTGTGAAACCAGTCATTTTGACCTGCTGGGCACCTCATCCGAGCTCTGTGGAGTCATAGTGGAGGTGACTATATTCACCCAGTGAGGATACTAGCAGGGACTGAGCATAGCCCCTCTTGCTTTCAAAGAAAAATACTGTTTTGTGGTACTTTATTTAATAATAATAGAAGAAAATTAAAGAAATAATTAGAAGTATAAACTTCATTGCAAAATTGAATTCGTGTTTTATTTGAGATCTTAGTTGGGTCTGAGCAAATTGCCTGGCACAGTAAGAATGAACATTACTTGCTCTGTAAGTGTGTAGGATGTTTTTATCTTAGGCATGTTCCTGCCCATCCTTATGTTGGTCTTACGCAGTGTGGCCGCCTATTTAAAACTCACTGTATTGTAAATTCATGCTGCTCTTTATTATATTTAAAGAGTGTTTGATTTTCACTGAAAGCTGTCCCAAACTGCACAGTATCATAATTTGAACCTCTGGGAACGTTTTATTTCATATCTGGAATCCTCAGAAGCAATTTGCTAGCATGTTCTAAAGATAGGTTAAAAATGAATGAAAATGGAAAAAATGGATTATGATGATTTATGTTTTACATTTTACGTTGCTTTTACACCTCAAAAAATACATTCACATTCACACCTACCTCATGTATATCCATGTCAGAGAGGTATTTCAGCAAGATATCTCAGGATATGCAGAGAGGTATTATAACACACAAAGGAATAATTAGACATTCAGGTGACCTACTCAAGGTCATAAAGCTAAAATCAACAAGCAGTTCACTAGTTTTGTTTCAAACATCCTGAAGAGTGTCAGCTGTGTTCTCCAGTGTTGGGAGCCAAACACATGCATCCACATGGCCAGGGAGCCTGTTAGAATGTGGGTTCCTAGACCCCACCCCAAGCCTCCTGAACCAGACTCTCCAAGTTTGGAGTTTAGGAAGCTGCATTTTTACAGCCTCTACCAAGCTGGTTTTTATATGTGTTAAAATTGAAAACAATTGTGTAAAGAACAATTAGATCTAGTCAGGGTCAGCCCTTGCAAAATTGTGAGGTTGGGGAGGATTTTCTGTGACCCATCCATTTCCTGCTCTAAATCATCATCTTCCTTCTGTGACTTCAAGCTTGTTCCCAGCTGTTTTTGAGAAGAGGTTGTGCAAAAGCTAAAAGTACCACTCCTCCGTAAGTTTTCTGCTTTTTAACAGAGAACAGGTCTTAAACAAAGAAAGAAAAGAAAATCTGTTAGAGAAGTGGAGGAGACAGCATTTGAGAATAAAGGAAAATGAGGCTCTCCTTGAACCTGCAGAATCACCCTCATCTATTTCATTGCAGCCTCAGGTCAGTAAACCAGAGTAAATGAAAACACAGTAGACTGCCAGCACTCTCCTCCAAGATCCATTTTTCAAAACAACTGTAGATTGATAATGTAGGTTTTTGGGTGTGGTGCCTATGAGCTACTCCTAAACTTGCTGTTTTCTAGACTTTTCAAGCACAATTTTGCTGTTTGAGCCAAAGACCACGTCAGACATTGGCCTATAGTGATAAAGCATGGACCTTATCTTTCTAGTGGGTCCCCTAGACAGTCTTTGGAGAGGACAACTAGCTCTGCCAAGGGTGTGGACACTTGAGTTATGAGGTCATTCTTACAGATTCTGTTGCTGCCTGTGCTAATCGTGAAGAAAATGCACGCTGTTTCTATGTGCTGTGATTGCCAAAACCACAGCTGATAATGAGCTGCTTTCTAAACATCAGAAGGGTTTGTCGTGAGAAGTTGGGAAATTATACTAATTATCCCTACCAAAACTTCCAGGGAAAAATCTTTAGCTTGACAGGAATTTAGTTCACAGGCTCTGAATAAGTTGTTCTTGGACATACAGAAGGACAGACACATTGCAAGGCCCAAGGCTACAATGAAATAGATGACATGAGGGTGACTCTGTAGGTTCAAATAGGGCCTTATTTCCCTTTATTCCCAAATGCCTCCTCTACTTCTCCAGTAGATTTTCTTTTCTTTCTTTGTTACTTGTTATGCTTATGACTTGGTCTCTATTAAAAAGCAGAAATCTTATGGAGGAATACTTTTAGCTTTTTCCCAAAGGCTACTTTGAATAAAAAGGTATAAAAATAGACTTTGATTTAATTTGCTCTGGCCTTAGATGCTCTTGTTACTGAATGACTTCACAGACCAGGAATGGAAGAACCCATGAAACCTAGCCACACCTACCTTCTCCTATAAGAAACTAGACACAGACATGTTCATATTTAATCACCTTTGGATATTAAGCCCTTGGTTTAGGATTCATTTCTTTGTTTCACTTTCTAGAGATGATTTTGCCGGAGGAGACATGTGGCACGTCTGAGCTTTGCTCTGCTTCTTACACACTGTGAGACATAGGGCAAGTGGGTTTTTTCTACTGGTTCTTATTTTCATCATCTTTGACAGGAGGAGAATGGATTGAATCTATAGATCTCAACTATGGGTGACATCCCCAGATTCTTGGGGCCCATCCCAGACCAACTGAGATAATTTCAGAGTCTGGGCTTAAGGAATCTGTGTTTTTTGGAAAGCTCCCCAGCTGATTTTGATGCTCCTCAGGTTTGGTGGCCACTCTGGTGATCTTTGAGATCCTGCTGCCTCTGATGGACTGGGAGGCAATGTCTATGCTATTTATCAGTTTGCCAGCTGGGATGGGAGAACATGGTTTGTTGCTAATGATAGCCAACACTGTGTTCCAATTAACTGCTTTATTTCTGCCAAATGCTGTGGTTTATTCACTAGTGAAGAGTTGTAATGATGGCCAATACCCACTTAGTGCCATGTGCCAGGAACTCCTATTAATAGGTACTTGATATATATATATATATGAGCTCATTTGATCCCCACAACTGCTGCTGTGAATATTATGAAGTTTTTATTATACCTGTTTTACAGATGTGGAAACTGAGGTACAAAGAGACTAAATAACTTGCTCATAGACCCACAGTTAATAAGTGGTGGGGCCAGGACTTGAACCTGAGCAGTCTGACTCAAGAGCCATGCACGGAGGCACTGTACCATATAGTCTCTCCATGGATAAGAAGTTGTCATTGGCTTTTATGCTTTTACTCTGGATCTCTAGGCTGCTTGACTGGAAAGATGGTTGGACATCACTCAACATAGAGCCACAGAGGGGCCACAGGTTTAGCGGGAATTTCAGTGGTGTTGAAGTACCAGAAGACAAGGTAATGAAGTCATTAATATGCTATATTTAATATAATTCATATAATCTTACATGAAGTGATACCTGTGGATCTAGCACTTCAAGAAATCCCATTGGCATCAAGATGACTAGATGGCCAGGCAGCCAGCACCTTTAGGTTTTGGTATCTTTAGTTAAATTTACTTCACTAGTGATAATAACAGCTACCATTTGATGAATGCTTATTTTGTGCCAATCCCTGATTTTTTACCAAAAGTCCTATCCATCTCTATTTTACAGATCAGGAAACCGTAGCACTGAGAGGTTGTGTAACTTGCCCATCATGCAAGTTAATACATCATAGAGTTAATACAAGGCAGAGCCTGGGTTCAGTCGCAGCTCCCAGGCCTTTGGATTTAAGCCCACATACAGGGCTGCCACACACTGCCACCAATGCCTTGCTTCTACTGCTTCATTTCTGGAGCCTCACTATTGTCCACCTGTACAGCTCCTTGGTGTGGCTGCACCAGCCTGAAGTTGCATACTTTAGCTCCTCCCTCCACGCCATCTCCATGCAGAGGTGGAGTGAGTCTAAATGACTGGGAGAGAACACTGCAGCCACTTTCTGAACCTTGGGTTTCTCCTTGCCAGCTGTAGGAGGAAGAGGTGGCACTCTGTCTCTCATTTTTGTTTTTGTTTTGAGATGGAGTCTTGCTCTGTCACTCAGGCTGGAGTACAGTGGTACGATCTCCACTCACTGCAACCTCCATCTCTCACGTTCAAGCAATTCTCCTGCCTCAGCCTCCAGAGTAGCTGGGACTATAGGCAAGTGCCACTATGCCTGGCTAATTTTTGTATTTTTATTAGAGATGGGGTTTCACCATGCTTGCCAGGCTGGTCTTGAACCCCTAACCTAGTGATCTGCCTGCCTCAGCCTCCCAAAGTGCTGAGATCACAGGCGTGAGCCACCACGCCCCGCCAGCACTCTGTCTCTCTTACCATCAGTCTCTAGGGATGGGTGTTTGCTCAACCTCACTGGCATGCTGGCCACAACCCATTTTCTTAGCTGAGTGTGTATCTTACATCCCCTCATTTTCTTGCCAAAGACTAATAATAGCAATTTGCAGGGGGAAAATGTGGCTAGAATTTATTTCAGACTTTACCCTGGCTTCAAGAATTAAAAAAAGAAAACCACTAGACCGTCCTTGGGAGAAATTGGAAGCCACCAGTATTAACTGCCAGATCTAATATAGTGAGGGAAGAAGAAGCAACGCTAGGAGTGAGGACCTACTTTTACAGAAGACAGACGGGCTTTGAGACCAAGATGTTAAGGGAAGACTGTTTTCAGTTCAGTATTTAATTGCTTGTTTTGACTATGGGGAATCTTTTTTTTTCCCTCATGTTCTAAAGATTTCAGGTAAGTTTTCTCATATAAACTGAGAATAAGAATTTTTATTTTTATCAGAAAATGCTGGCTGTGCAAACATAGATCAGTTGCAGTTTTGTCATTCAGCAGAATGTAGTGTGTGTGTGTGTGTGTGTGTCAGTGTGTATGTGTGTGTCTGTGTGTGTGTGTGCGTGCATGCATCTCTGTTACATATATGGGGGCAGCCCGACTGCCTCTATCAATGCGAATAATTAGATCAGACCACATCCATTAAACTACAGAATTTAAGAACTGACTCTGTGTTAGGTTTAAACTGTCACATAGGCAAGTTTTATTGTTTCAGCAGAGAAAGTTTCAACTTGGCTTCTCTGTTTTTCTAATCCAAGCACAACTGAGATGAGGAGGGAACCTGTGTTTGAATAACTGTTTTTTTGTGTACTCTTTGAGACAATGGTAATAATGATGCCTTGCCTTTGTATGGCTCATGCCAGTTGGCAGAGCCCATCTGCGTACTTTGAGTTTTACAACACCCATGTAAGATAAGCTGGAGAGAGATTAATTTGTTCTTTATGGCTGAGGGAATAGAGATTCAGAGAGGTTAAGCAGTTTGCACAAGGTCACACAGCTAGTAAATAGTAGGGCTGAAAGCAAATGTGTTTATACTATTTATGAGTCTCATATTTCCTACCCTAATTTATAAAGACCTTTCCAGTCACTTCTATATTTCTGTTAGCCTTCATGAATGACTCTTGTGTAATCACTCAGAGTGTGTTTCAAAGTAATGTCCATGTTATGGGCTCATTTTCATGAATGTAATTTATTTTATTATGGCTTTTTAGATGTCTGTTCCCTTCTCTACAATCCTCGATGAATTCCTTGAGAGTGGAGACTTAAATTTTCTTTCAGTTGCCTCAAAATAACAAATACTCTGTTCGTTTCAATAAATGTTGACTGATGTGGTTTTGTAGTCCACAATGCTACTTAGAACCCCCTTAAGTAAAAAGAACCAAAATATATTAGGTACCTGCCATATGCTGAATACTTCACTAGCTACTCTACAGATTGTGCCTTGATTAACTTTTCACATAGCCCATGGAGTAGATATTGTCTTTATTTTGAAGGAAGTTTGGAAAAGTTGAGAGACTTACCTAAGATACTCCAGCTAGTAGGGGCAGGGTTACGATGTGAATCCAGTTCTTCTGCCTCTAACATGTTTGTACCCTTTTCCTCTTTAAAACAAAGGCTGTATCTTTAAAAACAAAGGCTGAAAATATGTTGCTAAGAATTTCTTATGACAAATCTTCAGCCCTCATCTCTCTGTTTCAGTGAATTCACTCTCAGCCTGGGTTCTTTTCTGGCCTGAGTCATATATCCTTCTCTCTATTTGGTTCTACCCTACCTGGACCCTTGTCTGATTCTACTTGTCATAACTGTCTGATTTTTCATAGCCACATCAGCCTTGGTTAAGTATGACTGGCCATCTTGACTTACTTCATACCTCCGTTTCATTTGGCTTTTTCCGTGGAAAGTATCATATCCTTTCTCCTGGAACAATTATTCAAGTACTTAATTAACATCCTTCCACATTGTGAGCTTTTAGGGGATTGGAAATTATTCTACTTACACTTTAATCATTGGAGCATCTAGAACAGTGTCTCTTGTGCATAGCACGAACACACTAAATGTTGAGTGAATTAAATTGAGTCAAAAGAAGCTGAGTGGTTCCTAGGGAAGTCACTGATGCCAATGCATGGCTTCTGTAGGGAGCCACTGAATAGTCTGAGAAAAGCTGGCGATGTTCCACTAAGCTAGTGCCTATTGTGTGTGTTTACCGGAGTGCCTGAGTGGTGTTCCATTTCTAGGGACCTGTACTAAAACAACGAGCCAGGAAATGATAAATATGTAACTTGCACGATGCCATTATCCCATCCCACACCTGAGACAAATGATACTCTTCAGTCATAGTACTGTTCCTACACAGTACTCCAGACATACATTACCAAGCAATTAAAGGTGAGATTTAAGAAAATGTATTTGCTGCTCTTGTGTTGGTCTATCTAGGGGGACTGTGTATGTGTATTTAAGCTTGATGGCGAAGCACGGGAAGGCCAGAGCTTCACCATCAAGCTTAAACACACACGCACATACACTGCTAGCTTTATGTCCATTAACACCCAAACTCGATCTTCTGATTGGTGAGAAAGCCAGATCTAAAAGGAGGGAAAGTCACACAGTGGTGTGAGTGTACTTAATGCCATCGAATTGTATATCTAAAAATGCTTACATTGGTAAATTTCATATTACGTATGTTACCATAATTTTTTAGAAAATGAGATATAAGTCCCAAATATTTGGGTTAACAGTTGTCTGGCTGAGCAGTAGGGATGGGTAGAGATTTGAGGTGAATGGAGGTATAGTTCCCATTTTTTTCTTCATAACATTCTCATATTCTCAACAATTTCCTAAGCCTACAGCAAATCTGTATTATGATCTGAGGTATATTTATTAAACTAAATTTCTGGCCTTTATGGTAGAACTGTATAGGGAATAGTCAATAAATATTTCTTGCTGTTGGTAATGGTCAAATATAGGCTAGATACACACATCCTACTAGATTAGCCATTATTGATTATCCAGGATAAGTGCAGTTGCCTCTTTTCTACACTATACCAGGTTGGTAGTATATATATATATATATATATCTTCCATGTGATATTCAATTTATGTGAGTCACCACTGCAATATTAATCTTGTCAACCTAAATAACAAACAGACAGGTATACTCTCTAAAAGAAAATGATATTTATTTGGGAATAGGCATTGCAGTAGGAACACACATGCCATAGTAAACTATGTGTATGTTCAGGGAGGTGAAGGAAAACAGATTTTTAAAGGAAAAGTGAGGAGGGTTATTTAATTATTTTGAGATGATTATCCTTGGGTACAAGAATGAATAACAAGGGTGGCACCAGTCTGAGGTTAGGCAGGCAGTTACTGGGAAGATGTCCTCACAGAAGTACTTTTATGTGTATATGTGTGTGTGTATAAGGTTACAACAGTTTTTGTGCAAAGGTTGTGTTGTTTTCACAGTCTATTGTGACAGCTCTTGTTATCAGGCATTTGTGCATGTCCCTCCCTTCATGACCCTCCCCAGCTCTGCTTGTCAGAGTCTTAAACACAAGTGACTCCATTTTGATTCTGATAACTTTCACATTCCTCCCTTTTGATCAGGATCTTTCTCCAAAAGCATTGCTGATCGGTCATCCTTAGGTTGTGATTGTCCCTTAGTGCTGTGATGGACCTGTCCTGGTGCAGTCTAATCTGGTCCCACATCAGAGGGAAGTGATTGGTGACTAGTAGTCTGTGTCAAGACCCTTTTAGCTATATTTGAGTAGCAAGAAAGGTTTGGAGGGAGTGGTTTGCAGGATAGGTCTACCTAGAGTTCATTAAGCTCAGTTTCATTTGTTCTGTAGTCATTAGCTATAGTTTCAAAGTCCTGGGCCACCACTATCATCCTGTTAGAAGTTGTACTTCTGGCCGGGTGCGGTGGCTCATGCCTGTAATCCCAGCACTTTGGGAGGCCGAGGTGGGTGGATCACGAGGTCAAGAGATCGAGACCATCCTGGTCAAAATGGTGAAACCCTGTCTCTACTAAAAATACAAAAAATTAGCTAGGCATGGTGGCGCGTGCCTGTAATCCCAGCTACTCAGGAGGCTGAGGCAGGAGAATTGCCTGAACCCAGGAGGCGGAGGTTGCAGTGAGCCGAGATCGTGCCATTGCACTCCAGCCTGGGTAACAAGAGCGAAACTCCGTCTCAAAAAAAAAAAAAAAAAAAAAAAAAAGTTGTACTTCTGCAGAAACTTAACAAGTAAGAGGTACAAAGTTTAAAAATGAAAATACAAAGTAAAATTAATAGTACTATGACAGTCCCAGTTCACATGGTTTTGAGCCATGAACCTAGGCTTAAAGGCAACGAATTGCATCAATCAAATGACCATGGGCAATTAGATGAGACGTTGTAACCCTGTGGCATGTTTTCTTATTTTATATATATGGATCTCAACTTTCCCAGAAGAATTTGTCCAGCTACAGCATATAGTATTAGCAATAGCACAAATACTTTCTTATTTAACCAATAATATAGAGCAACAAGAAATACAGAGTGATTTTTTTTCATCTGTTATCCCATGATTGGGTTGAATTAAAGCAGAGAGTGAGCAACAGTTGCCTTAGGGATGCTTCTACAATCACTCACTGCATGGACTAAAAGATCTCCTAGGTTCAGGTGGTTAAGTTACCAGGGGAAGCTACTGGTTGTGAAATTGCAATTACATCATTATCCTGTTAAGTGAAAAAGGTAGCATTAAAGGAGGTAAGAGCCTATTATATGGAGTCTTGTCATGACGTCTTAGGAAAAGCTGCCCACAGCATAAACTTATCAATTTCTTGTCCTGGTTTGCAGTACAAAAGTCTCTGTTTATTATACTGAGCAGTTTGATGAACTCTTACTGTGGTCCACACATCAGGCATGAGATTTGTCCCTTAAAATTTATTTAGATTCAGCTTGTAGGACTTTAGGAACAGAACAGCTTCTGTTTTTAATAATTCTCTGGAAGAGTTGGATTGGAGGATTCTAGAAAAATTCAGGATCTAGTCCAATCTATAGGTAGATAATAAAAACTTGAAAACAATGCACAGGACTTCACTCTAATAACAGGTGTGTTATAGCATTTCTTTGGAAATAAAACTTTTTTTTTTTTTTTTTTTTTAAGATGGAGTCTCATTCTGTCACCCAGGCTGGAGTACAATGGCATGATCTCGGCTCACTGCAACCTCTACCTCCCAGTTCAAGTGATTCTCCTGCCTCAACCTCCTGAGTAGCTAAGATTACAGGCATGCACCACCATGCCTGGCTAATTTTTGTATTTTTAGTACAGATGGGGTTTCATCATGTTGGTCAGGCTGATCTCGAACACCTGGCCTTGTGATCCACCCACCTTGGCCTCCCAAAGCACCGGGATTACAGGCATGAGCCACAATGCCTGGCTGGAAATATAACCTTTTATCTTTGCGTGGATCACATAGGAAGCTCAGATTTAAAATATATTTAGTCTAGGAAGCCAGATCAAGGCATAATTCAGATTTTACCTATGGTTTCTATCATGAAATGACCACTTTTACTCACTCAATCTAAGACTGGGAATACTTGAAGCCAGGCATTTTAAGCACATTCTCAAATAGGATATTCCAGTCAATGCCTTGGTAGTATAACCAATGTTTCTAATTGTATCCTTTTATAAAGAGAGCAAATTCTTATTGAACTTATGCAACTAACTGCATTGTCATAAGAACACTCATTGATAGCTTCCAAATTTTGGAGGAAGGAATGAGTAGGGAGAAAAAGCAAATGCCTCCATCTTTGTTTACAAAAGTATACTTTACAAAATTGCTGTAAACTATAGTAAGCTTAAGAGAAAAAATTGTCTTTTTTTTTTTGAGACAGGATCCCACTCTGTCGCCCAGGCTGGAGTGTAGTGGCGCCATCTCGGCTCACTGTGACTTTGCTTCCTGGGTTCAAGCAATTCTCCCACCTCAGCTTCCCGAGTAGCTGGGACTACAGGCGCACACTACCACGCTCAGCTGATTTTTATATTTTTTGATAGAGAAGGGGTTTCACCATATTGGCCAGGCTGGTTTTCAACTCCTGACCTCAAGTGATCTGCCAGCCTTAGCCTCCCAAAGGGCTGGGATTACAGGTGTGAGTCACCAAGCCCAGCCTAGTTTAAGAGAGAAAATTTTCTTAAATCTGGAAAACAAAATCTTCAAAGAACAAACAATATTTCAAATAAAAGTCATGCAAACATTATCAGTTACTTAATCTCATGCAATTAATTTTGTTCTGCTTGATCTTGATTAGTAGTTTCATGAATTCATAAGTTTCTTCATTAGAGTTCTGAAAAATTTTTATTTATTCTATTGATCTTAAAGTTATTAAAAACTGTATTTAAGAATACTTGTTATTCTTTTTCATGAATCTGATTGCCAATGCTTTTAAAGAAGTATCAGAATGATGGATGACAGAGACTTAGAATATCTATAATTAAAATTCTGATGGAAGTTTATTATAATCAGCAATTGACAAGGAATTTGGTTATTTCTATAGCATATAAGCTTTTAACATAATAACCAAAATTATGACTGATACCATATTAGATTTCTATGAATTCTAATAGAATTCATAGAAATCTAATATGGTATCAGTCATAATTTTGTATTTATAACATACCTACATATATATACATATAAATACATAATATTTGTATTTATAACATACACATAAATATAATTTAAAGAAGGTCTAGCATCACTTATCATTTGACAATATTTCTCATACAATTTACCAAAGAGCTTCATCATTTAATATCGTCACAAGATGAGAGAAACATCCTTTGATACTCTTCAGAGGCCTGACTAGAAAGTCTCAAAGTTAATTCTGGTCAAAAAAGACTTAATTTAGAATTTTGATACTGGGGAAGCCCATCAAAGATGCCAAAAGGTTTAGAATATCTGATAAAAAGCAAGATCACAAGTCGCCATGAAATAGTAGTTATTCATTTAACCAGAGTGATCATTAAAAACATCAAAAGCAATACAGAAAGTTACATGGATGTAAAAACAAAACAAAACAAACAAAAAACCTTAACCCTTTCAAAGCTCACTTTATCTAAGCAATCAAAAACCTAATAAAGACTACAATGGAAATTATTTTGATAAAACTCAAAATCTTTGCGTCTTAGGTCAGTTAACAAAAGGGTAAAGAAAAATCTTCTGCAATGTGATTGCTTCTCCTTATGGGAAGACAGTTTAAATAACCTGGAAGTCAAACCTGAGGAAAAATACGTGAATTTAATGAGACACAGGAAGAATGTGTGTCTAAAAGTTATGAATGTATACCATAGAATGTATACTATAGAGAAATGTAAACAAGAAAACTTTATCTTGAGCAGGGGATTACGTGGTTAATAGTAAAAGCGTGGGAAGTTTCCTGGTTACATGGAGGAATTCAGACACATGTAGAAATAAAATTATACTGGAGGAAAACATTGCCTTTCTAGGCCTTCAAGGAAGAACATCCCAATGTCAGGCCATGTCAACAGAGTCAGAGCTAGACAAAAAAAAAAAATTAAAGGAGCTGGTTAAAAAGTTGAAAGAGTTATCACCTCAACCACGCAAAAGCTATATCCTCGCAAGAGGATAAAGAGCTTAAGGCAATAATGTATAACCCACAAGTTACGTGGAACAAGATACAGCAAAAGTGGAACTTCTGAGATGTGAACCTGACAAGCTTCAAGAGGAAAACTGTACCTGGAGAAATTTAAATGAAGAAGATAGCATTTCCGACCTTAAACTAGGAAAATTAAATGGCTTTCAGAAAAGAAAAATGTGGCCAATATAGAAAGTATAAAACAGGATTAAGTTGCAGCTTTAAATATATTTCAGAATTAAAATTCAAAACCTCTTGCAGTTTTACTAAGAGCAGATCAATACTTCAGGAAAGTCTTGTTCTAACATAGGGAGATCAAAGTTTTAGTTTTGTAGTGGTGTATTTTTAATATCAAAGCTCAGTATTCAGAGAGACGTAAGTAATTTCCTTCTAATTATAGCCAACTTGATCACACAAATTTTTTTCATAAATTCATCCTTCATAAACCTTTCATGACTTATATAGACATTCCACAACAGACTAGACTTTTAGTTTTGTCCAATACATTCTCTTTCTTAAATAACCAGTCATTTTACTTTAGGACAAAAAGCTACCGTAAAAGATTTTCTTATACAAAATTACTCACTTTTCTTTTTAACCTTCTTTACCACAAATATATCTTAATACTTATCACTGTCTTCACGTATCTCCTGCTTACTGGTTCATTTCTATCATCTTTCTTTTTCCTTCCTAAATCCATATTTTGAAGGAACCTTTAATAACTTCTGAATTTAGACAAAATTACTCTTTTTTTCTCAGTAAAGAACATAGTTTTTCTTAAAGTTTTTCTCACAAAAACACATCTTTTTGGTACACTTTGTATATATAATTATTAATTAGAATTTTAAACTCTTAGTAACCTGAATTTCTAGTGAAAACTTAGAAAGCAAAATGTTTTGAGCTGTCACACATCAGTGTTTTATAGATGAGAACCATTTCATCATTTTTAGCAACATTTCCTATAACATAATTTTTATCTTTAATATACCCAATACGTTTAGGCTTTGTATAAAATTTGAGAATCCAAGAACAATCCTATATTTATGTTGAGCAATTTATGTTTTAGTATTTTATTTGGAAATTACCCAGACATTTAATAAGTATCTATCACTTAGTTTAACATAACTTTAAGATTTCAAATCACATAAAAAGTTCATTTATAAACGTTTGTCCCTGGCTAAGCACTGTGGCTCACGTCTATAATCCCAGCACTCTGGGAGGCCAAGGGGGGTGGATCACCTAAGGTCAGGAGTTTGAGACCAGCCTGGCCAACATGGTGAAACCCTGTCTCTAGTAAAAATGCAAAAATTAGCTGGGTGACCTGGTGGGAGGTGCCTGTAATCTCAGCTCTTGGGGAGACTGAGGCAGGAGAATGGCTTAAACCTGGGAGGCGGAGATTGCAGTGAGCCAAGATCGCGCCATTGCACTCCAGCCTGGAGGACAAGAGTAAGACTACATCTCAAAAAAAAAAAAAAAGTTGATCACACTTACATTTCCCTTTTTTTTTTTTTTTTTTAACAATTATACCTAGATTACTTATGAAAACTGAGATGTTATACTAGTCATCATTTTAAGTTATTTCCCTGTTAACCATTTTTATAGTCTGAATATCTGGAGTTCACCTATGTAAGAACATTAAATATACAGATATTTTGTGGGTAAGTCAGATGATAAAGATGTTTTCATTAAACTAACAATATTAGTCTTACCTGTCAAATAATTGCACAAAGATTGTTCTGTTTTTAGGTTGGATTTATAATTTTATGACTTTAAAATATGTAGAGACACAAATATCCCATCTGATTAGTAAACCTAGACCAAAGTGTATGCCAAGGGAGGCTGAGGCAAGTGGATCACAGGGTCAGGAGTTTGAGACCAGCCTGGCCAAGATGGTGAAACCTGTCTCTACTAAAAATACAAAAAACAAAAATTAGCTGGGCATGGTGGCGGGCACCTGTAGTCCCAGCTACTCAGGAAGCTGAGGTGGAGAATTGCCTGAACCTAGAAGGCAGAGGTTGCAGTGAGCTGAAACCGCACACTGCACTCCAGCCTGATTCAGAGTGAGACTCTGTCTCCAAAAAAAAAAAAAAAAAAAAAATTTTTACTTAACTCATATGAACTAAAAGGCATTTGAATTCATTACTATATATTTAATACAGCACTCATTAATCTAAGCCAATCTGAATGGAATTACTTAAGTGATTTATGGGCAACTATGCCAGATTTTATTGTGCAGACACACAACAACATGTGTCAACACACGTACCCACACACAGTTAAATACCTTATACCTTTTATTTTAGAATTTTACTCACAAGAAAGTAAAACATAGTAATATAATTGTCAACACACAAATGCATATACCCACGCACAAATAAATACCTTATAGCTTTCATTTTAGAATTTTAGTCATGAGAAAGTAAAACATAGTAATAGAAACTGATCAGTTGATAAGACAGTTGGATCCAGATTATATTTTTGACAAAATAGATCCTGTTCCCATGGCTAAATTTTATTTGTTCCAATAAGTAATCTAATAAAGAGTGTGGACCAAAATTTTGAATAAACCTGTTTCGTTTCTGAAAAATCTCTTAACTTCCCACCACCCCCTTTTTTCAGTTTCAAATGGGTCAAATATTTGCATTATAGCTAGGACTGGCTGAATTGCATCAGAAAAACAATCTCCCAGGGCGTTTGAATTTTTTAGTAACAACTCTGTATTTTGTTTGTTGATCTGGTGTGTTTGACTAGTCAATGTGGGCAGGGAAGCATTTTAAAGCAGGGTTTTTTTTTTTTTTCTTGCCCCTGCATGGCAGAGAAAGCAATTTTTATCCCAGACAAACATAACTTACATTATTTCTCTAAGCTGAAGATTTTGACCTGTTTGATCTGAGAGTCTAATTTATAAACATTTACCTAATTATTTTATTTTAGAATGTCAGGCCTTCAATTAATGGTTTTATCACTGTAAGCAATTGTTAGACAAATCAGAATTTACACTTCCAAAAGGTATCTACCTTGTTGGTTGCCATGTAGTTGTGATTTTTAAAGCCATTAATTTGAAAGACCTTCCAAACGTAAAAAAAAAAAAAAAAGAGAGAGAAAGAAAAAAACAAAACAACAACAGAAAACCTTAACTGGAATCCCATAAGCAGTGAGTTTACCCCAACACCAGTAGAAAAGTCAACAGATTCAAAGAAGAAAGAAAAAGAAAAAGAGAACTTAGAAGACTCTACCTTTAACTGTATAGTTGCTTGCATTTTTAAATTCAGTACTAAGAAAAGAACAAGCTTGGGGAGTTTGAATTATCCACATAATAACCATTGATTTTAAAATGTGCATGAGGAAAAGCCTTATAGTTGGCAGGAGTCCCGGAGAACTTGGCATGCCTTAATGTTTGAGAATCTCATTCTGTTTCTCGTTAATCTCTTGAGAGCAAAGAAAATCTGATAATTTCTATTAGGGAGTCTGGACCCGTGTTTCAGATGGTGGTGACTGTCTTAGTAGTTTTTAATTGGCCATCTAGCACCCACCATTTGTAATGTTTATTTTTCGCTCTCAAGGTGTTCAGAAAAAAGCAAATGATAAACAAGTCAGATTATTGACAGACATGTAACAAAACCAAAATCAGAGTGCCCACAAAAATTTTAACTCAGGTTTGCAGATCAAACAAAATATTAAACTAGGCATGCAGAGCCAGACAAAATGTAAATTCTATAGAACCTAGAGTGCTCAAACCAGAAGGACATTGTTTGTATACCAGAAAGGGCTTACTCCCCAACAATAAAAAAAAAATACTTTTGTAGTCCCAAGAAGGATGCAATGTCCTTATTTATTTATTTTTAGAGACAGAGTGTCACTCTGTCACCCAAGCTGGACTGCAATAACAAGATTCTAGCTCACTATAGATTCAAGCTCCTGGGCTCAAGTAATCCTCTAGCCACAGCCTCAAAACCAGCTAGGACTATAGGCATGGGCCACCACACTAGGCTAATTAAAAAAATTTTTTTTGTAGAGATAGGGTTTTACCTTGTTGCCCAGGCTGGTCTTGAACTCTTGGTCTCAAGTGACCCTCTTCCTTTGGCCTCCCAAAGTGCTGGGATTACACACATGAGCCACTGCACCTGGCCCCAAGTTTCTTTATTGAAGGTGGCCTTACTATCAGATCAGATCCCAAGTTAAGTCAAAAAGGACTTACTAAAGGCCTGATGTGGTGGCTCATACCTGTAATCCCAGCACTTTTGGAGGCCAGGGCAGGACAATCATTTGAGCCCAGGAAATTGAGGTTGCAGTGAGCTATGATTGTGCTGTTGCACTGCAGCCTGGGTGACAGAAGGAGACCCTGTCTCAAACAACAACAACAACAACAACGACAAAACTCAACAAAGGGAGGGAGTCCAAGAATCTGAAAAGAGATTCAGCAGGGCAGAAAAGGTGACTCATAGAAATGGAGATTGCAAAGGGCTTAGTTGATGGTACTGCATTCAATTCTAGGGGCTTCAGATTTGTCTAAAGTGAGCTCACTTTGATCCCATTTCTGACATCATTTTCATTAACCTAAATAATAAACAGAGAGGTGGACTCTAAAAGAAAATGTTTATTTGGTATTAGGCATTGCAATGGGAGTACATTTGCCATAGTAAACTATGTGCATATTCATGGAGGTAAAGGAAAATAAAGGTTTTTAAAGGAAATGTAATAGGATTACATAATTGTTTTGAGTTAACTATCCTTGGCTATAAGGACCAGTAACAAAAGTAGCACCAGTCCAAGTCTGATGGAAAGTTGCTGGGCAGATGTCCTAGCAGAAGGATTAGTGTGTGTTTGTGTATGGCCTTTGTGCAAAGTTGTGTTTTTTTAGGATCGTTTATGATAGTTCTTTTTATTAGGCATTTGTGCATGAAAACCCTCCCTCCATGTTCTCCCTTGTCTCTACTTACCAGGTTCTTAAACACAAGCGACTCCATTTTGATCCTGAAAACTTTCACAATCTTATGATTCTGTTATTTAGTATCTTCTCCCCACCCCATTCCCATCTAATTTGTTTTTTGTTTTTACTATAGTGCCTAGCCCAGTCTATCACATATACAGTAGAGACTTATTGGTTAAACTGATGTTTTAGGTTAAAAGCAGATTCTGTACCATGTTAGATATCACTTACTTGCACATAATAAAAGATAAGTCAATACTAGTGATAGTTATTAGATTATATCTAGAAAATATTAAAGCTAACAAGGTGGCACAGGGTGGAAAAAGGCCACACCTACTATGGAGGAGGGACAGAGGTTGATGGAAACATCAGAAAATTAGGGTTCAAAGTTGGGAAAGTGTCCTTGATAGGAGTGTGACTACAACCAAGTTCTCAGCATGGGCGCCCTTTGATTCAGTTTGCTTTAGATAATTGCGTATGATTACCCTCTAAGACTTTATCACCACTTCTAGGGAGACGGGAACCCAAAGGGGCCCTCTTAAAGAAAACAGTATTTAGAGATGTTCCTTTGTGCCCTCTTTTATGTTGAAGTAGCATGTCAGAAATACTGTTTATGGGAGCAAGTGCCTTTAGTAATGCTTACCCGAGCAGTGGTCCCTCTTCCCTTTCCAGTCTGCCATCATCCTTGTCTTTGAATTTTCTTTTGAGCCCTTTCCATATCTGGGTAACAACAGTGAATATTGGTTATAGGTCTGCTGCTTCACCTACTCCCCCTTTCCTTTCAAGTCCTTTCATGATGGTATAGATTCAAAAATTCCTTTCAATTAAAAAAATAAATAGTAAACCATATGGATTAAGATGTACCTAATCTGTTGTGGGTGCATTAGTTTATCACTGTAGCCATTTCCACCTTAGTAAACACTTCTATTTGTTACAACTGAGTTTGCAGCCAACAGTGTTGATCATTGTAATTAAAGAGATTCTGTGATTTCTTTGCCAAATATGGCACTAAGTGTTCTTGGGGGAATACCACTGCATATAAAAAGAATGAGCTATAGGATATTTTATAATATTATGCACTTCCAATTAAGTAAATGTGATAATCTATTGTGATCAGAGTAATGTAAAAATAGATGTGGCTGGTTTCCACTCTGTGCCACCTTGTTAGCTCTCATATTTTCTAGGCATAATCTAATAATAATAACATTCATTTTGCTGTTATTATGTGACAGGCATTTAGTTAAGTGCTTTACATGCATGATTTCACAAAGATCCTATGAGAGAGGTACTGGTAATATCCCCCCATTTACAGACAAGGAAACTAAGAAACCTATCAAACAGCCAGTACAAGACAACCCTGAGATTCCAGCCCAAGTAGTTTGACTCTGGAGCTATAGCTGGCTCTAAATACTAGTTAGTACTACCTCCCATCAGCCATTTATTGGCACAAACAGACTGGTTTTTGCTCCATTAATATTTTAATTTAATAAGTCAAAAGTTAATACAAAGTAGTTGGGAAAAATGTAAGAAAATACATGGTTTTATTTAGCAATGAGTACTACAGTGGGTTATTCAAAGTGCATAGGGTAAAGCTTAGCTTTGAAAGTTAGAGGAAGCTTGAATTAAAAATCTATAAATGTGTTAATCCACCAGTCTTAGCAGTAATGGTGGATGCTGCTTGATATGGTTTGGCTATGTCCCCTCTTATTGAATTGTAGTTCCCATAATTCCCATGTGTCATGGGAGGGACCTGGTGGGAGGTAACTGAATCATGGGGGCGGACCCTTCCTGTGCTGTTCTTGTGATAGTGAATAAGCCTCACAAGATCTGATGGTTTTATAAAGGGAAGTTCCCCTGCACAAGCTGTCTTGCCTGCCACCATGTAAGACCTCCCTTTGCTCTTCTTTCATTTTCTGCCATGACCGTGAGGCTTCCCCAGCCATGTGGAGCGGAGAGTCAATTAAACCTCTTTCCTTTATATATTACTCGGTCTTGGGTATGTCTTTATTAGAGTGAGAACAGACTAATACACTGTTGCTTCTGCTTCTCTTCTTTCAACTCAAAGAGATAATAACAGATAAAGGCTGAAATTCTCATTTGTGAAGCAAATACAATTCTGGCTGGAATTATGGGGGTTTCTTTAAAATAACTTCTGCTGTATCTCTTAGAAATACATGGGAACACTATGATTTTATTTTTAATGTATATTTTTTAGTGTATCCATTTATCTACAGGAAAGGAAATATCTTCATCTGCCTTTTTATCACCCGCTTTTTTGCCCTCTCGTTGCCATGAGTCATTTTTTTTAGGAAGCAGCATGGCCTGAGAATAGCGTACAGACTTTAACTGGACATCTCCCTCACTCACTCACTGTGTCAACCTTGTTTACCTTCTCTGAGCATCAATTTCTTTCTCTGTAAAAAAAATAGGTGATACAATAAAACCTACCTCATAGAGTCCTTGTGAAGTTCAAACTAGGCAGCAGATATCAAGTTCTTGTCACCACACCTGCTGACCTGCAGTAGGTGCTAATGTAACACATTCTAGTTCCCTTCTTGCCCCTCCTCCTCCTCTCTTACTCCATTGCACCACATTTGCCATGGTTGGGTTTTGTTATCAGCAGCAATTCTCTGCTAATGGACAGAGGGCAAGGAGCCCTCTTTGGCTGCACTGATATTCTTGAGGAAGACCAGTATATTTGCTTGCATACCAGTGCTCTTTTCAGAGTGATTTGGGTGTAAAATCTAGTGAGTATGAGAGTGGATTCTTTTATTAATAACAGGATTATTAATCCAACAGGATTAATAAGTGTGTATGTTCACTTATTAATCCTGTTGGCAGGACTCTGCCTATATTCTTCCTTCAGGCTCTAGGAGACTGGGGACCATGGATGTATTTCTTACGTTTACATGAGTTTTCTTTGAGAATTTTCCATTCACTCATTCAATTACTAATTCATTGGATAAATATATGTTGAGTGCTTACTAGGTACCAGTACTCTGCTAAGTGCTGGGAATACCACAGTCAACAAAACAAACCCACATCTGTGACTGCATGGAACTTATAACTAGTGAAATTCAGTTTGATGATTTAAAAACAAATTTAATGTAAGCATGTTCCGGACTCTCTGGGTGCCCACTAATGCTACTGTGAGGTTTCAATGTCCACAATGACATGTGGCTTTTAGTGCCCTGGCATCAAATGGCTTTTCTTTAATAGTCAGCCATTCAAAGGGCACAGGTGAATCTAATTATAAATGATGCCTTACAGCCAAGACCAAATGGCAATACAAGCTAATATTTGTGACAATAAAGCTGCATGTAGAGTCAGAATGGAAGAAAGTGGATGGAGCGTTGAGTCATCACATGATACTCCATTGACTAGGGAGGCCAAACTTGGAAGAATCAGGCTATGGTGTGGAAAGCTAATTTTAACAATATGTTACGTAGCAGATTAATCGATATGATTCATTTAGATTTTATTGGCTTTGTAGGTTTGTTTATATTATCAACTATAAATTTATACTGATTTTATAGCTATATAAGAGCTTGAAACATAAGATATTTATAATCTTACTATAATCTTTTTAGTTTACCCTTGGGAGGCCTGAGATATTTTTTTTACTGTAAAGGAGGTTAGTACCATCATTCAAGTGCAGAAACGTTGTTCCAGAGAAAAATTCACTGCAGGTACAATTCTATGTAAATATGAGCTGTTTGGTAAAAACTAGTTATAGCTTTGATTTATCAGAAATAATTTTTAAAGGGCAGAAGAAAGGTTATCACCCTGGTTTTTACTCCCCAAATAATTTCGTTTTATGTTTTGTAGTTGTGAGCTATTGTTTTTGTGTGGGTCATAACCGAATTGGCATGCGTTTAAGAATTTCTCATTAATTCTTGTAAAAGAATGAAACTAATCTCTTTCTTCCTTGCCATGCCTCTCCACTTACCCTCACATGTGTGTTTGTGTGCCCGCACTGGTGTGCCTCTCCACTTACCCTCATGTGTGCATGCATGCATGCCCATGTGCCCCTCCTCTTACCCTTATGTGTGTACATGTGTGTCCCCACCCATGTGCTTCTCCACTTACCCTCACATATGTGCATGTGTGCCCATGTGCCTCTCCTCTTACCCTCACATGTGTGCATGCATGCTCACACTTGTGTGCCTCTCCACTTACCGTCATGTGTGTACATGTGAGCCCACACCCATGTGCCTCTCCACTCACCCTCATGTGTGTACATGTGAACTAGCACCTGTGTGCCTCTCCACTTACCCTCATGTGTGCATGTGTGCCCACACTCATGTGCACACACCCCCCCCAAACGCTGTCTAACCACTTCTTTTGACTTATGATATTCATCACTTACTCATTTTAGACCTGTCCTAACTATACACTGCTTTGTACAGGGTTTCAAGATTTGCTTTTAAAAATCTTTTAGAATTCAAGGTTATGTGAGCTTACCTAGGGAGTATTAAACAACAATCATAAGTGATTATCTTTTTGTAATAGTTAGCATTTTCTACTGTGTAATATTGCAGTGTCTGATCTCTCCTCTAGACTCTAGGATCTGGGGCAGACTGAAGAGGTGGTTCTCTGTTAGAGACAGCATGATGTCAGTTCATAGTGTGACCATCCGTCTATCCCCATTTGTCTGGCACTGTCCAGGTTTATGTCTGCTCTCTCAGCATAATTGTTAATGATGCCTGCTTTCTCTCTCAAGAGTATTTCATTTGGATGATAAATTATAAGGTTACTCTAGTTCACAAAATACTCTGACCTTATTGCCCTACTAGAGCCAAACAAAGAAGCTGTTTCACAGGCTTACTTTAATCATTAATTCTCTTTCTTCATTTACTCTTAGCTGTTGACCTATGTTTGAATTTATACGATTGAGAAATATTTATGTATAAATATATATGGCAATATCCATGTACCTTTTGTAGTGTCTCACTTAGGGATTCCTGCAAGTTTATAACAGAAAAAGCAGGGATTGGTCACTTTGGAGCAGTGATTGTCTGACTTCAGCAAAACATGTTGCAGTGTGAGCTGATCAGGGCATTTCACATCCAGGAGTTCAAAGCCTTCAAACCCTATTACAATGAGCTTCTAAGATTCACACACATTCTTTCTTCCAATAATTCAAAGCAAAATTGAATTATCCTGTTCTGCCTAAAATAAAGGTATCATTGATTGGGGGTCAGAAGTTTTGGTTGTAACCTGCTATTTTGGATGATGGTTTTGTCTTTGTCAGAAATTTATTATTTTGATGTTAAACCTGAGGTTTTCAGCCAGTGATTGGGCCCAGATGGTGGTTTGTGGCACAAGGCATGTGAATGCAAGATGTGAAGACACGTTCCGATTCCTCTGGAGCTAACTGCCCCGTTTGCCTCTGGTTCTGGACATGCATCACCTGTCTTTTTCTCTTTAGCTATTTAGTTTTATCCTTACTACCATCCCAGAGGACCAGGAGAAGGAAAGAAAGGGGAAAATTCCACGTTTGTTCACTGCCAAAAGTCTTTTGATAAGAAAGATGATTGACTCTGTTTTGCATATTTTCATGGTCCTGTGTATGTGTGTATTTTTTCGTTTGCCAGATTAAGCATATTCTGTTTTCTTGCATGTATTTTTGTATTTCTAAAAAAGTAGTGTTTTTCATTTTGTGAAATGTAGGCAGTCAGTAGAATAAAAACTCCACTAGGGGAGACTCATAGCCTATTTTGTTTCCCAATCTGTCCCCCAAGGCCTAAAGCAGTGCCTGGTACCAAGTAGGTGCTCAAAAATAATAAAAGTGAGTGAATGGCATGGAGACGAAAAAAGTAGATTCGTTTTTGCTGGGGTGGGAGATAGAAGAATGAAGGTGACTGCTAATAGGTCTGTGATTTCTTATGGAGGTGATGAACATGTGCTAGATTAAGACAGTGGTAGTGTTTGCAAAACCAGGTGATCATACTAAGAATTAATACATTTTAAAAGGATTAATCTGATGGAATGTTAATTATATCTCACTTTTTTAAATTGCAAAAAGAGAATGCTAGAAAAAAGGAGAAATAAATTATATGCTCTATGCATTGTTATAGTTGGTGCTTAAAAAATATATCTTTGGGATCAATAAATGATTTTTTTTTCTATACCAAATCATCTAAGTAAATGTTTCTCTCAAAACATGGTGTGTGTGTCACTCATTGTGTGGCTTGGTGGTTATCTAGTTAAAAAAATCTTTAAGTTTAGGAAGTTGCAGTTGCCCATAGAGCCTGAACATTGTTTGGTATTAAAGGGGGTTGGAATACAGGGGGAAACGTAGTAGAGTATCTCTGGGAAAGTAGTTTTGTTTGTGAGTCAGAAATACGAGTAAGCGCCTGTCTATTGAGATTGTTTGATTCAAGCACTGTCAAAAGAGACTGCAATGTGATGTTTTTTGAATATTTTTTAAATATGGAGGAGATACCTCTGTCAGAGGCAGTCTCAGTTCAAATCTTTCCAACTCTTTTATTCTATGCTCTTGTTAAATCAGTTTAAAGTCCCTATGAATCTATTACTCTGCAGAGAGCAAAATCTGTCAAAACAGATTAATGCCATCACTTGAAACATTTAGCTGTACTATGACAACTAATCTGCAAGGATTTGTCAGAATTCATGTAATTTACCCACTTAATAGTTGCCAACAAGTAGTTATATGGTCCTTCAAGTCAGCAAAGGCAGGTTATGGTGCTGGGAATGGTTTTATATCCTCTTTAGCACAAGGTCATGTAGACTTCTAAAAATATATCTTCCTATATTTCAGGCAATTTTCTTGTATTTTCTCTCAAATAATAGATACGAAATTAGTTTGAAAAGAGGGCTTACTATCACATGAATACTAACTAGTATTATCTTTATTGTATCTGAACTATGTTGAGAGAAATAAGAAACCGACCTCCTGATCAAAAAGGGAGCTTAAGACTCTTTAGGCTTTGGAATAGGTTAACTTCTTGTATTTGAAACTTTTCCTGAAAGACAGTTATTCTGTCTTGCTCACAATAAATAAATGATCTCAATAGCTTGCATCCTTGTTTGTTATTAAAATATATGAATCTGCTGCACATGCTCTCTGCTGCACATACTCTTGTATTATCAGCTTCCAGTTGGAAGATAAATTAACATCTGTATTTTATTTTATTTTTTGATTTATTTTATTTTTTTAAGATGGAGTCTCCTCCGTTGCCCAGGCTGGAGTGCAATGGCGCAACTCAGCTTACTGGAACCTCCGCCTCTTGGGTTCAAGCGATTCTCCTGCCTCAGCCTCCTCAGTAGCTGGGATTATAGGTGTGCACCTCCACACTGGGCTAATTTTTGTATTTTTAGTAGAGACAGGGTTTCACCATCTTGACCAGACTGATCTCAAACTCCTGACCTCAGATGATCCACCTGCCGTGGTCTCCCAAAGTGCTGGGATTACAGGAGTGAGCCACCACACCTGGTCAACATCCCTATTTTAAAAATGAAGAAACTTGCCTAAAGTTGCACACAGCTGATAAGTGGTCAAGCTAGACTCAGGCTGTCACCATTGGGTTGCTTTCTCATAAAGGGTTTCTGCTTACATCTTTTCAAACTCCCACAAGAACTACGCCACTCCCATTTTACAGATGAGGAAGTAAAAGTTCAGGGTCACATAGCTACTAAGAGACAGAAGCCAGACTTGAAGTAATGTCATCTTGTCCTAAACCATGGTGCTGTTTCTGCAGAATCACCTTTACTATAGTCAGTGGAAATAGTTTTTGGCCACAGCCTGTGCTCTCCCTGCCTTCTTTGTATTTCCATGAAGACAGAGAGAGAGGAGTTAACAGGGGTCCTAATTTTTATGGGAGACACAGTTGTGAAATAGCCTCTTTTCCTGGCCATACCAGGGAGGCAACAGTTGAGAAAGAAGGGAATATAGTGGCTGCTCCCCTTAGACCAGCATGTTAGTGTGGGGAGCTTTGGTCATATTTCTGGGTGTGAGATGAGGGCTGTAATCAGAGCAGATATCTGCAGAAATGCTGCCAGGCAAGGTGAACCTTTGACTTGTTTTGGATCAGTCTTATTAAAACTCATGAAGTTCCAGAAAAGAAACTTACATTGGCTTCCTGATCATCCTCTCCCTTCTAATGAATGTGCTGCTTCTTAACAATTTGGTGGTCATAGACTCCTTACAGTAGTGGTTCTCACACTTCAGTCTGCATCACAATCCTCTAGAGCACTTGGGAAAACACAGACCTCTAGGCCCAACCCCCAGAGATTCTGATTCAGAAGGTCTGCACAGTGTTTGAGAATTCACAGTTTTAACACATTTCTGGGTGCTACTGGCGCTACTGGTCCAGGGGCCATACTTTGAGAACCAGTGTTTCAGAGAATTTTGATGAAATCTCTGTAATCTCTCCTTCAGTACATACCAGGTTGATGAATTATTAATTTTTGAATTATCAAACTTTGGCAAGCTGGTTTAAATGTACTGGTAAGTGGTTTGGCATTGGAGGGAATATGTGGGAGTGTGTTACCAAACAATTTGAAATTGGTTTGGTGAGTCAGTTAGGAACAGCACCTGGGACATTGTGGGAACTCCTGGGTCTCATTGAGGACCCAGAGGGAATACTGACTGTTGTGGGTTAGTTGCAAAAAATGCTTGAAACCATTTCTAGTATTTGCAGTGTTGCTAAAGGCAATGACTAAAAGACCTTTTCAAATATTGACATTTGGAATGAAATGCAGTTCTATAATGCATGCAATTAAAATTTAGACCTGTTTTTAAAGTTGAGGTAAAAATATGTAATAAAAAATTTACCATTTTAGCCATTATTAGCTGCACAGCTCACATTGTTGTGCAACCATCAGCACCATCTGACCTCAGCGCTCTTCATCTTATAACCTTGAAACTCCAAACTCATTAAACAACTTCCCCTTTCCCTCTCCTCCTAGACCCTGGCAACCACCAATTCTACTTTCTGCTTTGTAAATTTGACTACTCTAGCTTCCTCATATAGGTGGAATCATACAATATTTGTCCTTTTGTGACTGATTTAGACTCATTTTTGAAAAGACTTTGAAACAGTTATAAAATGCAGTAAAAATAACCCTAGCAATGAATGGAATATAAACTAAAGAAAGCACTTGAAAACAAAATCAAGTTAGAAAGCTTGCTCTTTGAACTTTTGAGAGTCTTCCTTCATGGTGCACTATAACTTGAAATCCATTTCCTGGTTGGTGTATTCCAGGCCCAGGGCTGGTCTGGACACCTTTTCCCTCTCCCCACAGATGGATCTTGCTTCCTATTCCTACAAGAACCTTGTCCTCTTGTAGCCCCTTAGGCAGATCTGGGTCTTGAGCCCCCAACCTCATCTGTTTATTCATTCAGTAGATACAGGTGCTGTTCAAGATGCAGGGACCTAGAGGAGAACCACATTACCTCTGCTTCCTTTCACCCCTCTCCCCCGTCACCTTAGAGAGTCTATTGGGGACCCAGAGAGACTCAAGCAAGGGCTGTACCCCTCAATTACCTGCCCATCCAGAGTGAGGCGTGCTGTGTAAAGTAGATTTCTCAGTTGATAAAGCTTACAACTTTAAATGTCTTTTAAAACTTTTCTTTCTGTAATGTGTCAGTCCTTTCAACCTCAAGCAGAATGTACCAAACAATTTAATCTTTCCCCCATAACCAAGGTCTGCGTTGCACTGTAAATATTGATTTGTGCTCCCACTAACTGGCTGAGAGCTGCTGCGTGTAATTCAACAGCCACTGCCGTTTCATCTGTCACTTTTCAAGATATCTTCACATCCTCTTCTAATCTGCTAATTTTAGGAAGATCTATTTAGAAAATCAGATACTCCAAGCCTTCAACCAGTTGACTGAGCTGAAGATAGGTTGCAACAGAAGATAGCTCATGTCCTTTAGCATCTGCCCCCTGCTTCTAGATTTATAGAATTCCCAATATTTAGTTGGACATGTGGCACCAGAATAGGGAAGGTTGCATTTCCCTTCCCATGCTTGCAGCTATATGTAGTCAACACAACAAAGTGCTAGTCAATGAAATGTAAACAGAATGCAGCATCTATGGAGGAGAGCAGTATCTTCTTAAAGGATGGTGTGCACCCTTCTTTCTATTAGTAACATGGTTGGAACATGGTTGTGATGGCTGGAGTTCCAGCTTGGATGCAAGGATAAGCTGTCTGGTTGCATAGAACTGGCACTATCACACTAGCCATAATCTGGATTTTTATATAAAAGAGAAATAAATATATATCTTGTTCATTCACCATGAGTTTGTGTCTTGGTTACCTGTAGCTAAATCTCATCATAACGAATACACAGATAAATCAGATGAAGGGATTTAGATGCCTGAAAAGAATAAAAGTTCCACATTGGTGGTTAAATGAAAAATATCAGCAGAATCCCAACATATAAATAGATAGAAAGTGCCAGGCACAGTGGCTCACGCCTATAATCCTAGGGATTTGGGAGATCAAGGCAAGGGATTACTTGAGCCCAGGAGTTCAATGCCAGCATGGGCAACATAGCAAGACTGCCTCTACAAAACATTTAAAAATTAGCAGGATGTGGCTGTGCATGCCTGTAGTACTAGCTACTTGGGAGGCTGAAATGGGAAGATCCCTTGAGCCAAAGAGTTAAAGGTTACAGTGAGCTATGATCATGTCACTGCACACCAGTCTGAAGGATAGAGCAAGACCTTGTCTCCAAAAAGGTGGGGTGGGGGATGCAAAAAACAAAACAATAAAGAAGTCACTCTGATTGGGTAGGGGTGTCCAGAGTCCAATTGGTTCATCCTCCCCTCCTCTCTGAAGCAACTCTGATTGTGAATTGCTATAGAACACAGTTTGAACACAGTTTAAAAACTGGTGTGCCTGACCTGAAGGTCTCTTCCAGAGCTTAGAGCTTAGGTCCTGAAAGAGCCACCCCTCACACTGTACTTACTATAATTGTTGAGCTCCCTCTGGGTGTCTCCTTACACATCCTGCTACTATCATTTACCACCATCCCAGGGGATCCAGGGTATTTAGCCTCACTGTGTGTATAGCTAGATTAAGCAACTTCAAACATCTGAAAATCATCTATTAGCCCATAAATAAACAAAAAAATCCTATCCTTGAGTGAAAAACGAAACAGTTACTACGAGGATCATAGCCTTTTCTTCATGGGAGACATGGAGCCACTCTCAGATTGACAATAATGGATATAAAATTGTATATGAGTTAGAGATCCACTAGAATATTTCTTAAAGAGTGACATAGTCCCAAGCCATAGAGAACAGTGTGGGATAGACAATCTCAGAGATCTGTGCCATTCTGTCAACTATGATTCCATTAATAAGCAGGAAAATGCACATTGGGAACTACTTGGATTTTCTTCAGCATGCTTTCAATACTGCCCCTAAGCACAGATTCCCATGGAAACTAAACTAGAAGATAAGTCAAAGGAGATTGAAAACATTAAATATCAAGTATCTGTTTGACTTATTGACTGCTTGATGTTAGCATTAGACTTCAGACCAGGTGGCAATATTACAAACATTACCCAGGCACTCAGGGGCAGCTTTCATAAAAAGTTTATTTGAGTCTTAGTTTTTCATCTCTTCATTGGCAGTATCATTACCTCAAAAGTGGGGAGAGATAGCAAGGGGAGAAATGCCAGACGTAGGTGATGGGGAGGAAGGCAGCAAATCACACTGCCACGTGTGTTCCTATGCAACAATTTTGCATGTTCTTCACATGTACCCCAAAACCTAAAATGCAATAAAATAAATAAATGGGAAAAAAAAGTGAACTAACTATAGCAATACATGTATGTAGAACCTGTATTTTGTTTTGAATAATATTTATAATAGTTTTTTGTTTTTTGTTTTTTTTTTTTGAGACGGGGTTTCGCTCTTGTTACCCAGGCTGGAGTGCAATGGCGCGATCTCGGCTCACCGCAACCTCCGCCTCCCGGGTTCAGGCAATTCTCCTGCCTCAGCCTCCTGAGTAGCTGGGATTACAGGCACGCGCCACCATGCCCAGCTAATGTTTTGTATTTTTAGTAGAGACGGGGTTTCACCATGTTGACCAGGATGGTCTCGATCTCTTGACCTCGTGATCCACCCACCTCGGCCTCCCAAAGTGCTGGGATTACAGGCTTGAGCCACCGCACCCGGCCAATAGTTTTTATGAATTGATGGTTTACTTTGTGCCAACCTTTGTATCAAGTACTTCATACAACATTTCTCATTTAATTCATACAATTACATTGTAGCTATTAATATCTCATTTGACAGGTGAGAAAATTTATGTCCAGAGAGGTTTGGTAACACTAGTAACAGCAAATCATTATTCTGGCCTCTTATCAGACTCCAAATATTATTCTTAACTATCACTTCTTGACCAGAAAGTGTTATATAATTGGTCTGGGTAATGACTACTCATCAGAAAAGAATGACAAATGTTAAATGGAAAGCATTTCAGAACTCTTTAGGCTGTCAGTCATGTGAACCTTTTCTGTTAGGGTTTTGTTCATATTCTCACCAGGAATACTCAGTCAGGTTGTTAATATATATTATTATAATCACCACTAGTAATCATATGATCATATTATGCCCAAGTATATTTGTATTCACCACAACTACCCTTCCTCCGTAATGTCATCCAAATTTTATGTCATCCTTCTCTTCTCTCACTCCCTGATTCTCTTCACATTCCTTGGTTTACCTTTCTTCTGATCACCTGTTTCATGGGAAATAGTAACCTGGATAGATAAGGAGGACTGTTTTTCCAAGAACTGGTTTGACATGTTGGCTCACCAGAGGAGACTGGGGCCCAAAACTTAGTTAAACACCCGGGCTTCTTATCACTCAAGTGTGCTATGCAGAACAGCAGCATCAGTGACACCTGGCAGACTCTTGGTCCCTAACCAAACCTACTGCATCATAATCTGCATTTTAAAGACACCCCCTAACCCCGTGATTTTAGGTGCATAGAAGTTTGAGCAGCATGGTTCTTGTCTGTTACTGCAGCCATGATATGACATAGATGGTCCCAGAGCCTCTTCACAAGGGGAAAAGATGGGCAGAACCAGCAGGAAGACCCAGAGCCTGTGGCCTAACTCAGGGATATGATAAGCCAAAAGGAGGAAAGAGCCAAGACTTGTTCCCAACATGAATAAAGAAAACCTGTGGCATATAACATCAGAAGATCCAACACCGCTGCTGTTGTTCAAATGTAATAAAAACACATTCAGTCCAACTTGGAATCTATAGAAAGTCAAATAAAAGTTGAATAATCAATGTCACAAGAGTCATTTGAGGGCAGTCACTGAAGAGAGCTTCACTGAACAAATTTGACAAATAATCCTTCAGGGATGAAAAATGCTGATAAAAGATTTTCTTTTTGGAAAGTGATTTTGAGAATTTGCTTAATTTTGTTTTAATCCTGGACCTCTTATTTACTTTGGCTTTCATTGGCATCAATGGGAGTGTGAAAGAATTGACCTCACTTGAAAGTTCCTTTCAGAAAATGGTCAAAGCTTTGTTTTCTGCTTCATTGTTTTTTAAACTGGTACATAAAAATAATACTTGTGCTTCAGGCATGTGCTGGCAACTTTAAACTCCTATAATTTCCTGAGCCACGTATTACATCTGTTTTCTGCTTACACATGAACCTCAGCTCTCACCGCCTCAGGGTCTCCTTCGTGTTCTTTTGGCCCCTTGTTGATGGTTGTTTGATAATTCTTATGGTTATAATTCTTTGAATATCTTTTCAGTTATGATTGGATGAGGTCTAAGCAAGTGAAATATCACACATTGCATTTTTCCTGTCAAAGCAACCCCATATCATATATGCATGATAGCATGGTTGCTGATTTAAAAACCAATTCTAGAAGTAAAAGTGTCATGTTTCCCAGAGATTATAAATAACTAGACACAGATAAGCACAGGTGCATTTATATCAGCCTCCAAATACTCTGATAAGAAGAAATACAGTTTGTTGTTTGACTTTCAAAGGGTAAATTTTTAAAATGTAACTGAAATGCAACTTTTGGCTTTGTATTTTAAAAGCATTATCTTTGGAAAATATTATGATAGAATGAGGTATAGACACTGTAAAGCCAAAGGTTAGAGTCTTCTAACAGTGATAATTACTTTGCAATATTTGAATGAATAGCAAGTTTCTTATATGGCATTTTATAATACTGTTTTATTGCAGAAGCTTTTATCATTTTACCTCATTTAATTTGGTAAAATATATAACATTCCTATGTATATAGAAAACCTCAGTTCCTATAATGTATTTAGTCATGTTTACAGTTCAGTTTTCAGGTTCAGGAAAATTTTATTTCTAATGATATGAAGAAAAGCTTATACAAGAAATTACTTCCTTTTTTGATTTTTCAAATAAAGAAAAGAGGTTTAGTTGACTCACAGTTCTGCGTGGCTGAGGAGGCCCCAGTAAACTTACAGTCATGGTAGAAGGGGAAGCAGGCATGTCTTACATGGTGGCAGTCAAGAGAAGAGTGAGCACGTGAGAGAGTAGGAAAGACTGTTGTTTATAAAACCATCAGATCTTGTCAGAAACCACTTACTTTTAAAACATTTATTTATTTATTTATTTTTAAAGAGATAGGGGTCTTTCTCTGCTGCCCAGGCTGGAATGTAGTGGCGTGATCATAGCTCACTTTAACTTTGAACTCTTGGCTCAAGGGATCCACCCATCTCAGCCTCCCAAGTAGGTAGAACTACAGGGACTCAACACCATACCCTGATAATTTTTAAATTTTTTATAGAGACAGAGTCTCACTATGTTACCCAGGCTGGTTTCAAACTCCTGGCCTTAAGCGAGTCTCCTCTGTTAACCTCCCAAAGCACTGGAATCACAAGTAGAGCCACTGCTTCTGGTCCAGAAAACACTTCTTTTGGTACAGAAATGATGAGCTTTGTGATCCATAAGAATGAAGACATCATAAAATATTGTGACTCTAAGATATGGAGGGACTTCAGTTTCCTGTTCAGCATTCTAATAAGGGTAATTTAAGTAAATGACTTTCTAATTATTGAAAATGATGGAAGTATCTGTAGGAAAAAAATCACTTTTATTATACAAGCGCGAAAACATAACCCAGTTAAATAGATTTCAGCAATGATAAGTTAGAAGAGGACCAGTCATTGCGAGTAAAAGGGCCCATCCTATCAAAGTCAGCTTAGGAGACAAGGATGTCTTGAAAACCTGACCTGTTGATGTTGGACGTGTATTTAGGGGAGAAAACACAGATTTTTTTTTCTTTTTTTTAGATTCTTAACCGAGACACTTTTCTGAAAACAAAAATCAGGTTAACAAAAGAAAAGCATGCAAAAGTTTGTTAACATGCACTTTACCCATCACATGGGAAAGGCCTCTGTTCAAAAGCATTCTTTCTCAAGGCAGTGGCTTAGGGGTCTTGCTTTAGTAGTATTTTAACCAAGCTATAAATCGTACACAGTGACAAGACAAAAGAGAGAACAGTTATGGTGTTTTAAAAGGCAGGAGAATGAGGGAAGTTGCTAAAATCTGTTCCCAGATTCGTCTGGTGCCTGCTTGGTGCCCTCTCTTTGCCAATAAGAAGTGCTGTCTCAGCTGGGTGCAGTGGCTCACACCTGTAACCCCAGCACTTTGTGAGGCCAAGGCTGGCAGATCACAAGGTCAAGAGATGGAGACCATCTTGTCTAACAGGATGAAACCTGGTCTCTACTAAAAATATAAGGAATTAGCCAGGTGTGGTGGCGGTTGCCTGTGGTCCCAGCTACTTGGGAGGCTGACACAGGAGAATCGCTTGAATCTAGGAGGCAGAGGTTGCAGTGAGCTGAGATCGCACCACAGCAGCACTGCAGCCTGGGCAACAGACGCCATCTCAAAAAAAGAAAAAATGAAGCGCCATCTCCAGGAAAGAAGGATTTGTATCCTGCCATCAGGTTGTTAAAGGCTGAGGCAGAGTGTCCCCCTACATTTTTAGTCTTTAACTTAACTCTCATCAAAGGGGATTTTGTTCCCTTCGTATTGTTGACAAGCTTCTATGTTGAGCATTCAAAAGGAGTGGCAGACATGGTTCTTGGCTTTCAGACATGTACTTAATTGAAAAACTGGACATCTTATACATTAAGATATTTAAGAATATTTGCTAGCCATCTGTATTTGAAAGTATAAACTGTTACTCCACTGGAAGAGCTTTGTATTGATTGTGGATTCAGGAACCCACAGGGGAAGGCTAGATTCAGAAAAGTCAGAGAACTAAAGAGCAAGGGAAAAGAGGCACCTGGAGAGAGGAAGGAAATGCAATTAACTGAACATCATCAGGACTTCACATCAGAAGTTCTGCCTTGAAAGCATTTTTAAAAATGGGGCCTCATAGACAGTGCCTCTCTCCTCCCTCGGCCGCCTTGCCTCAGCTTCGGGAGGGAAGCATCACATGCAGTTTTTTTACCTCCTCCCACAGTTTGGGACCATGGTATGGGGGACCTCTTGGAGTCATGGCAACGATGGGAAAGGATTTTCTTCACGGGTCTATTCAGATTTGCACTTGGCAGAAAACTTTCAGCAGAAAGACATCAGCTTTCTTAGGACTTTGGTTTTAAAGTTGAGTTTGGAACCCGAACTGAAGATTAAAACATGCAGAATATTCTCTATGCCATTTAGCTGTCTGCAGTGCATGCCAGAGAGCAGAAACCTACTGTTGCTGGGTACCCAGCCATGTCCTGCCCACCCCCACCCTGGTGAAGCTGGGAGTGAGAAGCCAGGGGAAGCACCGTGTATACACATGGCCAGAAAAAAAGACTAACACGATTCGTGGGCATTAGAGCACTGTTCTCTGTCTGGAAATTGAGGGTGATTATTTCTCCTTCATTGTGTGCAGCATCCTTTTGAGATAGTTTGGGGAGGGATTTTGTCAGATTGGAGAATTATGATTAATGGTGAATGCCTTGGAGAGCCAGCCCACATGAATGCATTATCCTCAGCTGCTTTCCCATCTGCATGCACAGATCGCTTAGTGCCAGAGCTGCGAGACCTCCAGAGCTGAGCTGGTTCAGCCTCATTATTTTGGCTGATGAACAAAAAGACCCAGAGGGGGTAAGGGGCTTACGCTGCAGCACATAAGGAGCCGGCCCAAAGCCAGGACGAGAACCAAAGTCTCCCATGTCTACAGGATACTGTTTCCTCCACCTAACACAATGCCACTCTGTTCACCATTCAATTCAACAGCTATTTATTTGAACCTCACTGGACCTGCCAGGAACTAGGCTAAGCCCTGAGGTTTCTAAAATGGGTAAGGCATGTTTCCGCCCCTTGAGGAGCTCATCGTCTGGGCGGGAGAAAGGGAGGGAGAAACATTGATAGTACATCTTGTTTTTTTTTTTTTAATGAAGAGAGGAATGAGTACAGGGATAGAAACTCAGAGGAAGAGCACATGGAACATCCTAGGAGTGCCAAAGCAGGTGCCATTGGAACTGAGGCTTAAAGGACTGGCAAGGGTGACTTTCAAGAAGGAGGGCGAAAAGTGCAGCCCAGAAGACGAGCGACGTGAGCCTCACCTGCTGTGCTCTGCTACCAACCAAGTCCTCGTGCTTCTCCATGGAGAAGCAGAAGGGGCTTCACCTTTAATTCAGGACCATTTTTTCTCTTAAAATTGCAGGTGGAATATACAGTGAGTATTCTGAATTATTCTTGTTCTATTTCATCAAGTAGAAGATTGACCTAAAATATTTGGCCAGAGAGAAATAGAAAAGCCAATCCCAGTTTAAATTGTTTGAATCTGATTCAGTCAGGATCTCAAATCTTCCTGCTTATGATTTCAGCTTGTTTTGAAAGCTACCTGAATTGAAGAGGGAGCAGGGCACAGAATGAGTTTTGGCTTTAATACACTAAAGACTACACCAATAACCTGAAAGACCCAGTTGAAAACCATGGGCTAAATGAGATACTGAATGAAAGCTGAGTACTGAGACGCCTACTCTTCCTTGTTTCTGGTGATTTCATGCTCCAAATCTTGTTATGACATACTGCAACATCCCTCTGTACAGTGCTTTAAGTGGCTATGAGAGAGGAAGGGGAGCCCATGGGTCAGAAATCCCTTGCTACATGGAAAGAGCAGAGAAAGCAGAACTAGAGTGGATGCCTTCTCCGTCTGGGCCTAGTATCACGTCATTTGGTCTTTTCCCATGAGCAGTGAAATCAAGCAACATCGACTGATTATCTTCTAAGTACAAAGCATTCTGCTAAGTGCTTTGAGGCTGTAAAGAATGAGAAAGTCTAGGAGCAGTGGCTCATGCCTGTAGGCCCAATACTTTGGGAGGCCAAGGCAGGTGGATTACTTGAGCCCAGGAGTTTGAGACCAGCCTGTGCAACATGGCTGGTCTATATAAATAAATATATATATATTTTTTTTTATGTAAATATCTCTATATAAAAAAAATACACACATTAGCCATTCATGGTGGTATGTGCCTATAGTCCCAGTTACGCAGGAAGCTGAGGTGGGAGGATGGCTTGATTCTGGGAGGCAAAGACTACAGTGAGCTGAGATTGTGCCACTACACTTCAGCCTGGGCAACAGAGCCAGACCCTGTTTCAAAAGCAAACAAAACAAAAACAAAAGCATGAGAAGATACTATTCTTCCACTCAAGCACCTTATAGGGAGCAAGGTCTCATTCCATATAAGGTAAAACTGTACTACTTCTTTTCTTAGTAGCCATGTTAATGTTGGCAAGGAAGTATGAATTTCAATTTCATCTGTAAATTGGGGGCACTAGTTATAGGGATGTGGTGAGATTCAATGAGATAATCTATGTAAAGCTCCTAGCGTAATACCGGACATATGATACATGCTCAGTTAATATTAGTTGCCATAATCATGATCATCATTGTGGTGCAGAGGAACTAAGCTCTGACTTGTAAGCCCTGATGTCTATGTTGACATCTCCACATGGATCTTTAATAAGCACATCAAACTTAACCTTCAAAAAAATGGAAGTGCTGATTATTTTCCTCTCCAAACTGTTTTTTTTTTTTTCTCATCTTAACAACTGATTAAATGGCATCACCATGTTACTGCTAAAGCCAGAGACTCAGGGGATACCATTGATGTCCTCTTTTTTCTTTTCCTTAATTTCCAACCAACAAACAAGTTTTGTCTTTGCTGCTTCTAAAAAAATGTGAATTCGCCTGTTTCTCTTCCATCTCTGCTGCTACTACTCTGATCCAAGGCATCATAGTCTGTTGCCTTTCTTTTGTAGCTCTTTCATTCTCCCATTGTCAGTAAGCTTTATTAATGAAACTGTCCTTTTCCTGTTTCTTCAATATGCCAACCTATTTCTTACCTCAGGGCCTTTGCACTAGATATTTCATCTAATGGGAACATTCTTTCTTTCTCCCCAGTGGCTTCATTACTTGCTTGCCTTTGCAAATCAGGTATTTGCTCAAATGTCATTCCCACAAAGAACTCTTCCCTGACACTGCTTCTTTCACCTCACCTACCACCCAGTTTTTTTGTTTTCTTTCTTTTTTTTGAGATGTAGGCTTGCTTTGTCTCCCAGGCTGGAGTGCAGTGGCATAATTTCGGCTCTGCAACCTCTGTCTCCAGGTTCAAGCAATTCTCCTGCCTCAGCCTTCTGAGTAGCTGAGATTACAGGTACCTGCCACTATGCTCAGCTAATATTTTATACTTTTAGTAGAGATGTATTTTATCATCTTTTGCAGACTGATCTCAAACTCCTGACTTCAACTGATGCGGCTGCCTCAGCCTCCCAAAGTTCTGGGATTACAGGTATGAGCCACCATGCCTGGCCAATATCACAGTACACTGTTTTATTTTTTCTGGAACATTTCCAAGGGTGCTACCAAAAGTGGGTATTGGGGAAGTACTGGAGAATCTCACTGGATGTTTTTTGGAGAGGGCTTGGAAGTGGTTTATATCACTTCTACTCAGATTTATTTGGCCAGAGTTCAGTCTCACAAACCCAACTTACCTGCAAGGGATGCTAAGAAATGTCATTTTCTAATGTGGTCAGGAATATGAAACAGTGTGGCAAACACATATTTGACTTCCACAGCTCATATAACTGAAAGTCCAAGTGTGTGGCTTTCAGATATGCCAATGACACCAAGCTCCAGTTTTTCTTTGTCCAACTCTGTATTCTCTTTCAGTTTGGCCACACTCAGATAGGTTCTCCTCTTGCTGATGTCAGATGGATGAGAAGTTCCGCATCTTGACCTACAGTGGTAAATAAACAATGAGGCTCTTTCCTGGAAACCCAGAAGAAGTCTTCTAGACTCTGATTGGGGCACCTGCCCGTCACAGAACCAATTACTATGATGAAAGGAATGTGACCCGTTGATTACCTGGGACCACTCTTGTGTTCTCCATCCCTGAATTTGGGGGATAGGGAGGCAATTGAACCATGGTGGATCAAGATTGGGAAAGGGATGCAGCTTTAAAAAACTTATGGGAAGTAGGATGAATGGATGCCAGTGGCAAAAACAGACAAACAAAAGTATTCACTACAGCAGCATATAAGATTTATCAACCAACAATATACAATTCTAAACACTCTGATCAATGGACCACATTTTCTTCTTGAGTTAATTCTAGCAGCAATGGTCTCTACCAGAAACACATTATACAGCCAAATTATTTTTTAAAGTACTTAGAAACTATTGGTTCTTTTCTTTGTCATACTTTAGGCTGAATTTTTTCTTGACTACGTAGAGGGCTAAGTGGCTTTATTCTAGTAAAAAATATTTATTTTGTGTTGTTAGTTGTAATGGGCAGCAAGATCTTCCCTTATATATCTCATCTCTGCAGAGTTATTGGATAATGCCGTTGTTGCTTATGATAAGGCTAAGGGTAAGACTGAGTGGCTGACGTAAGGTAAGAACAAGATCATCAAAGGAGAAGAAAGAGTTCAACGAACTTAGAGGCATGTGGTAGTAGGATCATCCATTCGCATGTTGAAATCATCCAGAATTATAATGGCAAGGAGGGATCCAGGACCCAAGGAATGAAGTTAAATGAGTCAGAGATTGTTGGATGGCTGGAACAGCTTGAGAGGGTTTTAGGCAACAAGGAGAGGATGATCTGGAAGCAGCATGGAGATGTAAGGAAGACACCAATTGTTCCTCCTGGTCCAGGAAAATAAGGGCTGTATAAAGAAACCACCACCACTTGAGACCCTTACAAGGGAAGCAGTGCCCTCATGAAAGCATCAAATTGTGGCTAGAGAAAGAAAATAAAGGATGCTCCACAAAGAGGCTGGCTTTAAAATCCTCTGTCCAAGAGCCAGTTTATCATAATTTCAGCTCAGGTATGGGCTGAATCAAAAAAAAAAAAGACCCTGGTGGTCAGTCAACTGGAGGCCACCTGTGGTTTAGTTATGGTCACTCAACAAATATGTGTTGATACCATGATATGCCAGCCTTCTGTTAGGTTCAGCCTCAACTACATATCAAAAATAGAAATTTTGATAATTGATGTACAAATGATCACAGCGTAATACAGGGAGATCTGATTCTGGGCTCCTTCTACACAGGAAGGGGTAGGAAGACTCCAGTTGTCAATCTGGACACAACATTCAGCACATAGAGTTAGCTGCTGTAAAGGTCAAGCCCTAGAAGAATACTGATCTGTTTTTATAGTGGTCATGATGTATGGATGGGTGTTGAGTGATGGCTCTAGCTGCTTGGCCCAGCAGAAATCCCGTTGAGCAGCTTACAGTAAGGGTTCAGGAGTTCTATGACAGCAGAATAAAACCCATGGGCCAGACAACTGGTCATTGCAACAGGTTTCATCATGAAGTGACGAAGTAGGCATATACGTCAGTGGGAAGTCTAGAATAAGGCTCAACGTAAAAATGCTGAGACAGGTTGCCAGCAGGTAGCAGAGCCCACCTCAGGGCTATATGAGAGGCTGGATTTGGGTTTTGGGGATGAGATAAGCAGGAGAAAGGCAGATGGTCCCAAGTCCTGGGAGTACAGGAATGCTCAGCAGGTGACAAGAATGGGCTTTGGTACAGGGAATAAATAGAAATTCCATCATCAGAAATGAGTCACTGCTTGGGATCCAAATCTTATGAACAAAGAAAGAGTACACTTTTCATAGCATGAGTACAGATCATAAACAGTCAAGGGGATCTGGACACTGGGCCCTGGATGTTAGACCAGAGCTCCAGAAATCCCATCAGCAGCAGGTCAGGCTGAGTTGTGGGGACCTGGGTGGGCCGAGCCTGCAGCTGGAGTCAGATGGTACTGCTGAACTACAGGAGAGATGCAGAAGCTGGGACTCAAAGCCACAGTTTGTCTGGCCCATAAGGCACTCCCCTTCTCTCCAAGGCACACTGGGCTAGGCCAGCCTTCAGCCCTGGCAAGAATGAAGGAAGCGGGCACACACGCCTTTCCTTGAGCCTCAGGCTCTTCTCTTCATCTCTTCTGTTGTCATTTAGAGGATTCTGGTAGAGGTTTGAGGTCAGTAGCTGAGTTAACTCACCTTACAGATTATTGTGGTTCAGCAACTTTTTTAGTCTTTAAGTCTTTCCCCTCTGCTTTTAGTATTTTAAGGAGCAGATAATTTTTCAAATGCAAATTTCCTAATTAGATATGATATTCTCACTACCTGACATATTATGTATTTATTTGTTTGTTGTCTACATCACCTGAAAGGATTGCCAGCTCCCCAAGTGCAGGGTCTTTGTTTTGTTCACTACGGGGTTCTAAGTGTCAAGGCCAGTGTCTGTCACATAGTAGATGCTCAGCATGTTTGTTGAGTGAACAAATGTGAATAAATGAATAAGCAAATGAGCATTCCATTCTTATGGGCTTGTCTAGCTCTAATCTGTCCACAGACATGGTATACCCAAGTGAGATAATTCATGGGTTTATGCTAAGTAATCAAAAGGTTTCTCTGGATATGGTAGGCAAATTATGACTAATTCATCCTGGACGTAATGAAATGATCATTCCTTTGTTAGTTACTCTAAGAGTAATTCAGATTTTTATGTCAGTTCAAACTTCGACCCTTCTCATTTTCCTACAAGAAATATAAGCTTTGCTTGTTTGTGTTTATAGTCAGTGGGATGGATTTTACTTCATCAAATGGGCATTATTTTCCCCTTTAAAGTGGACCTGTGTTAAAGTTTGCTATAATTTACTGAATGCTCACTCTGTACTTCCACTATTCTAAGCACTTTTCATATATCTACTCATCTTTTTAATAGTTGAATGTGGCATAATTCTTCTTCCCATTTTGCCTATGGAGAGCACAGATAGGTTAAATAACTTGCCTAAGGTCATACTGCTAATAAGTAAAGGATCTGGGAACATCCTTAGTATCAGACTGTACAGCTTATAATGGTATATTAGTAAATATCACTTATGTTTTCATTTATTGAGTGAATAGGGGATAAATAAGATATGTTGACTGCTTCATAGGCTTCCTGTGAGGATAAAATGAGTTAATACGGGCAAAACACTTAAAGCAGTCAACAAATGTTAGCCTTTTTCATCCACTACCACCCTCTAGGAACTCAACAGTCTTGTAGATGAGACAGCATGATAAATATACTTCATACACACACACACACACACACACACACACACACACACACACACACACACGGAGATGTACACATATGGATGGAAACATACATATCGATCTCATTATATTTTTATTTGGGATTGATCAATATTTTCTTTCACTGATAGAGATTGGGAGGGAAGAGCTGAAGCCAGAGACATGAAGTTTATTTTGAATCACACAAGAAGGGAGTGTAGCTCGCAGCTGGAGAAATTACGGATCTTAGCCACTCCTCAGTTGGCCTGATAGAAAAGCATTTACACATAGAAAGAAAATGGCTGGCATTTATTCTGCGCTAACTATGTGCTGGACACTGTGCTAAGCACTTTACATGGATTATACCCTTGAATCCTCATCACATCCCTTCACATCAGGTACCATTACCCACATGCAAGTGATGAAGAGATAGAAGCCTGGGAGGCTAAGGACTTGCCTGGGGTCCCCCAGCTGGCTCGTGCATGCTACAAAGCCAGAGCTTTTAATGATTTCTCAATATCACAAGATCCCTCGTTGGGGCAGAGGAGGTCGACCATGAAAACTGCTGTTATCTAAGGCTTCTCATGAAATGCAGGGCATGGTTAGGGTAGAAACTGGTAATTTTTAAAATTATATAATTAGAAATCTCTTTTAAGATGATTTTTAAATTTTAAAATCCCATTCATTTGCTGAATAATTTTCTTGAGTTAGCTCTAATAACATCATTTTAGCATAATTATTTGAGATACAAGAGCTTAAGATAGAACTCTTAAGAACAGTGTCTGATTGCTGACAGGTAATTTTGTGGTGCAGTAATAGATTTAAGGTAAGTCCCAGTTGTCACAGCCATGAATACTCAGGATTTCTGTACAGGCTTGTGGTGTTGAACCCCTATTAACCTCAATAGGGAAGGCACTAGGTTTCAAGAGGGGCTAAAGAAGAAACCCAGAGCCAGCAAAGGAGACCTGGGGTATTTTAGGCGCTCACATATGGGGGACACAGTCCGGTGGTGGTGGGCTGGACAAGATAACCAACAGTGGTGGTGAACAGGGTGGAAAAGCCACAGTGCTTGCAAGCAGCATGCAGTCTATACAGCATTTCCACTTAGCACCTTCTCCCTAATGACCTCCACCTACCTACCTTAATTTAATCCAAATCGCAGGGTCTCAATTCCCAGTACTGCCCGTGTTCCGCAAGACAGCCTGGGGACTCAGATGTTCCTCATAGACAAGGAACAAAATTCTGGGTTGGCCGTACCAGATTCCCTATCTCAGACCACACATTCAGATACAGCTTCCATGCAGGGTCATTGTAAGGGTATGCTCAAGTGATTGCTGTCTAGTGCATTTACCCTACGAAGCTGGTTGTATTTTTCTTCATTTGTTTGTTTCATTCATTCATCTACTCACTCAGCAAATACATAGTGAGCCTACACAGGATTTGTTCTAAGTGAACATGACAGCTTCCAGCTTGATGGATCTCCCCTCACTTTCATAGCAGAAGGAACTGGAAAAACAAGCTAAGGCAGGAAATGAGCAGGTAATGGGGAAGGATAAGTCCCCATTAGAGAAAGGAGCCACCAGGAGTGGGTGGGGTGGTGAAGTGGAAACAGCCTGAATGGGAAGAAAAAGCCAGTAGGGTAGAAGCAGAGAGGGTTCCAAAGGAGAGAGCGGGACAAATCAGTGTTATTTGCCCCATTTTGCCAGAATCAGGAGCAGGTACCAGGTTAGAGGAAATTGGGGAGGTGGAATGGGAGGTAGTATTGAGCCAATGGAAAGAGTAGCAGGCCACTTGCCTAACATCTGCAAGAATACCGAGTTTGCACATTCCTTTGTCTATGGTTTGATTTGATAGGCTGTTGCATCACTATCTCATTGTCTAATTGTCCAGGGTAGGGAAAGTGACCCATCCTGCAGTAGAAGCAGGTAGGAAAGTGTGAGATTTCACTTCTTTGTTTGGATGCCTGGAGTGCCTAAAAGGGGAGCTTACCTATGATGGAGACTCTCATGGTTTGTTTATCTTACTTTGTATCTGATCATTTAAATCAGAAAACAAATTATGACTCACCTTGACGTGTTGGGTGCTAGGTGCCCAAAAGCACTAAAATAGGTGTATCTATTACGTGAAAATGTAGCTTCTCTTTTTCCTCTTGTGTAAATAATTTGGTAATCACTAAAAATGGACCTCAGACCTTTTGGAAGAATCAACACAGCAACAGCACAGTTTATCTGTCTGTGAAAAGCTATTGCAGTCCTACGAGGACACTTAACACATTGGCCTTGGATCTCGGACCATATCAACCCACTAGACCATACTGGGCTGCGGTCCCTCTTTCACAGAGTGCCTTCAACTTCCACAGTGTGCCCTCACAAAATGTCTCAGACAGAAACCAGGCCCTGTCCTTATCCTCAGATTACCCTCAAGACTAAAACTCAGCTCAGCTGTTGAGGTGACTTGACCAGGGTCACAGGGCTGGGAGATAACCGAGATGGGATTTGAATTCAGATCTGCTTTTCCTCAGTGCAGTAGTTCTACCTCCATACCCTGCTTATTCCCAAGGGCATTGTCAGTAGGGAATATTCTTTCTGCAGAGACCTTCCTCCATTCATTAAATATTTATTGAGTGCATACTGTGTGCCAATACTGTTCTAGGCTGGTCATGTTTCTGCCTTCTTGTCCTCCTGAAGCCAAAATTCAAAAGACAGAATATATGAATTCTTGAAGTGTTCATGATTCATGCAGTCGACTCTCTGCCTCTACAAACACACCTGAAGGCAGTGTATTTCCCCCACAAAATGATCTGTCCCTTTGCACTATGTAACTTTTCCAAAGGAGACAGAACTTCTTTTTTTTCTGCCTTCAGAGACGTGTAGTGAGCTAATATTTCTGGATGCACTAAGGTAAATGTCAAGGATGTTTTTTCAGTGAATCTCTTAGGCTGACCTTACTTTTTACTTGCAACAGAAATAATAGCAGTGGCCATGCAAACATATAATCCCAAGGTGAAGAAATTGCAGGGCAGGGTGAGGGGAAAATGCATTTTGACACTCTTGCTTTGACTGATACCATTTAAATGGCCTATATTGAGCCGGAATTTGATTTAGGTCAGATGTAACAGTAAATTACAATGCCAGAAAAGGGTGTCTGGAGATGATGCCATTTGTGGGGTGTATCTGTGGTATCTCTGATTGGGGCCATCTTTGATCTGTGTCCCCTGCTGCTCAGTAAATGACTGACTTTAAATGATGTAAGATATCAGAGGCTCACAGAGGCATGGCAAAGATGGATCCAGGTCAGAATACCCATCAGGGGCCTTCAAAAGCAATTCAGCTGTTCAGTTTAGGGATAGCTCTTTAGCTACTACCGGGTCTTCATTTTAGCTGCTTGAGAACACCCTTATCAAGCTGCCAAGGTGACACAGAGAGGAATATGTGAAGTTTATGTAGTGGAGAGCTGAAGGTACTTTATATAGCCACAGGATTCTGTAGGCTCAATCAGCATGTGTCATGTGGAACACCGTTCAATGGAGTGAAAAGCATTTCACGCTTTTGGTTTTTCAAAGGAAGCCTGTCAGCAAGTTTCCTACAGCAAAAATAACTGTGCTGTGGTTGAACTTCACTAAGAATCCTAGCCAATCAGTTAATGCTATACCACCATGAGGAGGAATTTAGGGCTTTGCCAGTATAATAGGTACTAATCACTGCTAATAGGATTTGTTAACATGGGCCAGGAGAGTTGGTCATCACCACTGGAGTATTGATTTTTACTCTTCAGGCAAAGTCCATCTTCCTTTCTCAGTGTCTGTCCTCTGTCCTGTGTTCAGGCAGGGTGAGGAAAGCCGGTGCAGTGAAGTTCTGCACAATAAGAAGGTTGCTAGGGCTTGATTTGAAGTAAAGGAATTAATATTTAAATACATACTCAGTGTTAACCCTGAAACCACCCATCCTCTATGCCCTTGGCAGACATTGCTCATGGATGACAGCACTCACCCATGAAGCCCAGATTTAGGCTCTGAATCCTCGGCAGAGGGCTTGTGGCAGCTGCAATCAATCAACAAGGTTTGGCAAGCAAAATAGCACCAATGTGCCATCCAGGTATTTAAAAATGATTTCCTCAAGGACACAGACCACAGCTTCCCATCTCCTCACTTGTTCTTGGCTGTCTTTGCTGCCCAGTAAATGTCTGCTGTTAAATTAGAACTTGCATTTTGAGAATGGTACCCACAGCCAGATGAGCCTATATTTTTTTAAGGAAATTGGAAAAAATCCATATGGGGCTACAGATAACCACATCTCTGGGTCAAAGGCTGACTGATACAGTTAGATTTGTACACAGCTATAAAAACCACTCCGGTGGCTAAGTGGCTTTTGACAAATAGGATAAAATGAGCAAGAATCAAATTAGATCTACTTCCAGATTGGCTTTTCTGTTTTCTCTCTTCTTCTTCCTCTTCCCTGACCCATGTGTTTTCCTCTTTCCATCTTGTTTAAATTATAGCATATTTACAAGAATCCAACAACATGCATTATTGTTACCTACCACTTTATAAGCATCATGATGGTTTCAGTGAGATGCTTAAGAGCATTGGTTTAAAATTCAGACTGCCTGATTTTGATTCCCCAACCCCTTCCATTACTAGCTGTGTGACCTTGGCCAAATTACATAATTTCTCATCATCCCAAAGTCCTCAGCAATAAAACAGGGCTAATAACAGCATCATTTTACTATTAAATCGATGAATATAAAATGTAGCTCCTGCCTTCACTCTAATTGAGGAATCGGACTGGTTAAAAAAGTGAAACAGAGAAATACAGACTTTCCTCCTATAGTTGAAGTCCCCATAAAGCGAATGAATATATGAGAGCTGATACCTTGGGGAACATGGTGTCCTTTATGCAGCCTCTGTTGGTAATGACCCAGTCTTGCTTGGGAATTAGCAACATTCTTAGAAAAAAAAATACTGCTCCCAGTGCAGTCCAGGAACAAATGTGGCTGTGTACATTGTCACCACAGTGGGGCTGCAGCATGTAGACTAGAGGGTGCTGATGTTGGCCCCAGGCAGAAGAGTTAAAAGTTGGGGAGACCCTTAATGTCGAATCACGTGTTAATGAACAGAGGTGTCTCCGTGAGGTTTTTTTGTTTTAAGCTGTACTCATTTATCTTAAAAAAAAAAAAAAAAACTCATTGAAATTTCTGTAGGAACTAGAACTTCATTATTGCTAGAACTCCATTCACAAATCCTCTTTTACTCAGTAAAAAATGGCTTTCTGTAGAGCAGTTTTTGACAACCCAAGGTTTCTTATCCATCTGTTCAACAACAATTTAGTGCCTAATATGTACTAACATGGTGCTGGGTACAACGGTGCCCACAAAGGCAGAGTCCCTGTCCTTATAATTTGTGAAGTTGTGATAAAATTACATTAGTTAAATTGCAGACATACTGTTGTTGCAGACAGACTTCTGTGCTAAGCTGGACTGTTAAGACTGGAAGGGGAACAGCAGAGATGGCACCAGTGGTGGCCAGGGCAGGGGGCTCCTGCTCCTGTAAAATCTGCCACATCTTCCCTGGCCACACTTCTACATAATAACATTCCCAAAGATAGATAATTGATTTCTCAATCTTTGTAAAGTATGAAAAAGAGTGTTTTCAGAAACAGTGATTTTTTAAAATTTAAAGTATTTAAGTAAACACAATATGCTTACCTTCAGGCAGATTGCCACCTCAAAGCCCCTTTTATACAGAAATTCAAGGTGGAATTTAGAGAGGAGAAATGAGTGAAGATGAGAAGAACCAGAGAATCCCCTTTAGGGGATATTCTGCAAGTTGAGCCTCAAAAGATGATTGAAATCTTGGCCCTAGATGCCCTGGCCTTTCTATACATATCAGCACATGCTCACAGAGAAAACCACCATGTGGCCAGCTGTGCTGTGGCTTGGAGAGGCAGGGTCTGTGGGGACATAGGATCAGCTTTAGCAGTTGGATCTGTGTTCCAGTGTAAAGGGCTGGCTTCTCAGTGAACATAGAAGAGGCCTGGAGTCTGTTTCTCATGCTGTGTTGGGCTTTACCAGGGGCTCCCTTGCCACTACAGCTGGGATGTCCTAATTTGGCTTGGTTGATTTAACTTCTCACTCTAGGGGAAGAAAGTGAGATCGATGTTTTCTAATTTGCCTCTAGGCTCCTTTTACAGTTACTTCAGCACAGCCAATCTGGGGCTCTTCATTTTATATGAGCTGAGAGGTTCAGAAGAGAGTGTTTATAGGGTCCCTTGGTGTGATAGACTTTTTCCAGCTGGGCCAGTGCTGGTGATGCCTGGGTTGCCACCACACTGGGAGCATTGTGGTGGTGAAGTCCAGACAGGTGAATTTCAGCAATCACTGCATTAGAGACAGGGCAAAATGAGGCTCTGTCATAATAGTTTACAAACTTGGGCAAGCTCAGGACTATTCTGGGAGCTTTTCAAAATACAGATCCCTACGTCCACTCATTAGTATGGACCCAAGTGATTCCTATGCAGGCCCAGGGAATGCACCACATTTTAAAGTTCACCATCCTCATGTAAAAGTTTCCCATCTGTCTTAAAGATATCTATGGGACTTGTTTTATTAATTAGAAATTTATTTGAAGATACATAAATATGTATATAAGTACACACACATACATAAACATAAGTTAGTTTTTGTAGAACAAAAATGTTTGTGTATCACCAATTTCATATTACCTAATAAGACAAAGTTTCAAAGAAAGTGTCATAACTAGGGTCAAAGGAGAGGAAATATCACTGAACAGGAATGTAATGATATCAAAGTGCTGTTTCTAAGTCATCGTGCTAAGTTTCAGGAACTCCCAGTTCACAATCAGCTGTCTGGCCTCTGCAGGCAGAAGATTGAGGAAAGGGGAGCTCAGTCTTCCATTTTCACAGGCCCGCCAGCAGAGGCAGCCCCTCCAAGTGTAAAGTGTGTGCATCACCAGGGACCCATGCCCTTCACCTTGGAAATCACCAGAAACTACTGAAGCTCTTCAGCAAGAATACCAGTTTGCAGGGGAAGACATGAATAGTAGCTATTTAGTGTGTTTGTTTAGAGTACGGCAGCAGTAAATACATAGGTCTGAGACTAGAATCTAAAGATTCCACACCCTACACTTTGGCAATGTAGAATCAAAATCTTAAGATGTTCAAAGTCAACAATTATATGCTGTAAATTGTATTTTATTTTACTTATTTTTGAGACAGGGATTGTATTCTGTCACCTAGGCTGGAGTGTCGTAGCACAATCATGGCTCGTTGCAGCCTCAAACTCCTGGGCTCACTGATCCTCCTGCTTCAGTCTCCCAAGTGGGACCACAGGTGCCTGCCACCATACCCAGCTAATTTTCAAATTAGCTTGTTGCCAAGGCTGATCTCAAACTCTTGGGCTTAAGCAGTCGGCCCACCTTGGCCTCCCAAAGTACTAGAATTATAAGCAGGAGCCACTGCGCCCAGCCAAACTGTATTCTTAAAAAAGATTTTTGTACTGGGATAGTCTCTGTAAATACCTCTCCCCACCTCAAAACAAGGGACGGCAAAGTAAAGAAAATAGTTAAATAAATCATAAAACCTGTAACAGTGAAATATTATACAACCACCAAAAGTCATATTTTTGAAGATGAGTAACATGGCAAAAAGCCACCCAAGCACCTAACAGCTTAGCATGTACTGTTTATGAAACCCTGTGTGAAATAAGCATTCAGGATGGAGGTCACAGCTCTGACCTGGAGGAGCTTTCATTTTAGTGGAAGAGAGAGGGAAATAAGCAGACAAAAAAAATGTGACAAATGCTCAGATGGAGGTATGTACTGGAGGCACCTAGCCCAGACAAAGGGTCTAGAAAGATCACAAGAGGATGGATACTTGAACTAGGGAGGCATGAGTTGGCCACAGTAGAGATGAAGTGAGAGGGGGTTTCTAGGAAGGGAACAATACACACAAAGGCAGTAGTAGCTGCAGGGAATGGCATTTGGTCACTTTCAAATAATTGCTTCTAACTGAATCTTCAGGTGACTGGGGAAGGCATAGGGGTGAGGGAGATGCAGGGACATGGATGCAGTTGGAAGCTGTTATCCTCAGCAAACTAACGCAGGAACAGAAAACCAAACACCGCATGTTCTCACTTAGAAGTGAGAGCTGAACAACAATAACACATGGACACAGGGAGGGGAAAATACACCCTGGGGCCTGTCAGGAGAGGGCAGGCAGCAGGTAAGCATCAGGAAAAATAGCTAATGCATGCCGGGCTTAATACCTAGGTGCTGTGTTGATAGATGCACCAAACCACCATGGCACACATTTACCTGTGTAACAAACCTGCACATCCTGTATGTGTACCCTGGAACTTAAAAAAAAAATCAAATTTTAAAAAGAGAGAGATAATAACACTAGCAACACCATCTCCAAGTGCCCTCAACATGCAGGAACTTGATATCCACCATTGTGTTTTGTTTTATTTCATGATTGTTCTTTGAAGCTGTAGTAAAGCAGGATTCTGATCAGAACATCCCACTCCTATGCCTATGCCCTTAGCTCTGCCCTGAGATTGGAGCAGTTGGCAGAGGTCAAATCAATGACAGCCTTGTTTTCCACATAGAGCAGCCAGGATGTGGAGACAGGGAGAAGTTCAAAGCATGAGTTATAATAGCCCAAAATGGGAAATGGCCTACATTTCCTTGCAAGAGAGAATTAAGTTTAAAAGTGATGTCCATTTAATGGAATATTGTATGAGCATTAAAATAATAGTTATCAACACTAGAAACAAAAAATTTAATATGATATTTAGAACTTTTTCCATTGTCTAATGATAAATATTTGTTATAGAAATGTCAAAAAAAATTCAAACAAGTAATAATTTAGAAAGTAATCCTACCATCTGAAACCACTATTAATATTTTGGTGTATATCTTTCCATCTGTGTGTGTGTGTGTGTGTGTGTGTGTGTATATATATATACACACTCAAAAATCAGTCATACATTATATAGTTTTGTACTTAGTATTTGTTATTTAACATTATATTGAAAGCATTTCCCTGTACATGATATTAAATATTCTCAGAAAATATACATTTAATGCCTGCTTAGTATTCCATTTTGTAGAGTACATAATTATTTAAATGGATAAAAAGATCAGGATAAAAACATTGCATAGACTTTTATGATACAGCTGTGTAGAACTGGCACAGGAAACAGATGGCTAATGCTGAGGTTATGTGCAGTTTCTCCTTTTACTTTCTCTAATGTGGTTATTTTCATAACTTAGTTTTTTAACGATTTTTCAACCCTTGGCATGCATTCGTTCAACAGGTAACATTTTTTCTTCATTTTGCAGGGTACAAGTTAGCAGTTAATAATAAAAGTTGTGTTTCTGTTTGACATCCCATCCGAGGCTTGAGTTTGGAGAAAATGCATATTGGAGAGGAGGGAAGGAGAGCAGGGGCTCCTCCACAATGCCTGTCAATGTCACTGGTTTTGCAAGCACAGTGGAACAATGACAGTGTGGCTACAGAACAGTTGGGAATTGGGAAGAAAGTGTTTTCTTTGTGCTTTCAAGCAGAAATGCTGGTGAGCTACTAGAGGTAGCGCTGCAGAATCCACCATCCGTGCCCATCTGAGAGTAGGAGAATTACTTTGTCAATGTAAGAAGTAATAAAAACCAGAATAGATTTGCCTTATTAGGCTGACATTGTTCTTGTTGATTTATTAACTCGAATTTTTTCCTTCAGAGCATAGTCACAAACAAATCAAGAGGGAAAAATAGAAGTTCTAATCAGATGCTTTGGTGATCAATGACCTTGAGAGTGAAATGTTATTTTATTGATAGCCTGTTCACATTTGTATATGGCACCTACCATGTTATATGGGGAGAGAGATACACAATCTAGCCAATAACAGTGAGGATATATGTGTTTATTGGGTGAGAGGCAACACAAAAAAGGTAAAGGGGGCTATTCTATCAAAGTATCTCCAAAAGTTCCTTGAAAAAAGCAGCAAACTGGTTAGTAGGTAGGTTTTTCTCCTATTACAAAATATTTTACTTAACCCCCTTTCAGAGGATCATTCTATAATGTTATATCTGTGTATAAATCTCTAAGTATCAGAAAAACAGAGATGCTTAAAGAGGATCAAACTATTTTGGGAGAATCACTTTGAATTAAAGAGAAAGGATATATTACAATATTATCAACTGTCTCAGATATGATCCTATATGAGAATGAGAAAACTTCATAGCATAAACCCTATAACTTGATGCTATTAAAACCCTATTTCAGGCCCTGTTCCATTTTTCCAGCAACATCTCTGAGTACCCTGGCAGCTGACACTAGCATACTCTTTCAGTTCCAGAAACCTAGTGCTGAGCCTCCTGAACCTACTGTGCTATTTTAAACCTCAGTGCCCTTGCACAGCACCCCCTACCTCCATGATATATCTGAAAAATGTTTCTTCATCCTTCAGAACCCAAGGAAGACATCCACTTTTCCAGGATGCCTTCCTTAACTCCCCCAGATTATGACTTCTCTGTATATTCTCTGGGAGTCTTTGCACACTGGGCTGATGGCCTCTGCCACCACACTGTCATTCTTTCCTGTGCATCTCTCCATCCTCAGCCACTGGAGGTGGTGGGTTGTGTCTCACTTTCATGCATGTCCTCACTGCCTGGCACAGAGTCAGCACTCAGTACACTTAAAGTGAATACTTTTTTTTTTTTTTTTTTTTTTTTTGGAGAAAGAGTTTCACTCTTTTTTCCCAGGCTGGAGTGCAATGGCGCGATCTCGGCTCACCACAACGTCCGCCTCCTAGGTTCAGGCAATTCTCCTGCCTCAGCCTCCTGAGTAGCTGGGATTACAGGCACGCGCCGCCATGCCCAGCTAATGTTTTGTATTTTTAGTAGAGACGGGGTTTCACCATGTTGACCAGGATGGTCTCGATCTCTTGACCTCGTGATCCACCCACCTCGGCCTCCCAAAGTGCTGGGATTACAGGCTTGAGCCACCGCGCCCGGCTAAAGTGAATACTTCTATTGTGTAAAGGAAGTGACTCTTATTAAAATATGCTCAGTAGCCTTTAGGTCCTAAAATCTGGGCAGGTTCTCATTGCTCCAGATGACTTCTGCACCACCTCTCTTTTGCTAGAAGGAGAAGCAATGAGTTAAGTGCTTTCTCAAGCTTCTCAGATCCCTGATTAATACTCTCTGATTCTCTATCTTGGAATGCATTTAAATCTCTCCCTCAATTCTGACCTACCTGGCATGGGAACAAGAATTTACAATGTTACCCACCCATAATGAAGACTGCATGCCTGGCAATTTGATTTAATTATTTGTGGAGCTTGATTCAGGTTGTTCATAACTGCCTAGGCAAGAAAAAAAACTCTAGCAAGTTTTTGGGCCATTTTTGAATCAGTATTATTGTAGAAGAAAGCAAGAAATTTTTTTTTTCCATTTTAAGCCTGGCATTCACCCCTGTAGCAGAGTTTATTTCACAAAAAGAATGTTAAGTCTTGCAGACAAGGTTTTCTGTTTCTTCATGTTAGTAGAAATTTGTAACATTGTCTCACTCACCCTCACCTGTATGCATAAGAGAAGTAGATATTTTTTTCAGGGTTTCTCAATCTTGGCACCATTGGCATTTTGGGCTGGACAATTCTTTGTGTGTGGGACATTGTAAAATGTTTAGTAGCATTCCTGGCTTCTACTCACTAAATGCCAGTAAAACACACACACACACACACGCACACACACACACACACGTGACAATCAAAAATGTCTCCAGATATCGAGGGAAGGGTGCAGGGGGAGGCCAAATAGCCCTCCTGAGAACCACAGATACACTGGGATCTATAGAAATAAATACATATAACACATTCTCACACGCTCTCTCATATAGCCTTGGCAAATTTTGTTTGACTTTCACATATGTGAAAATCACTTGTTTTAGAAACACTTTTTCAGTTCAGGGATGTGATGTGGGTTGGGATGTGTGTGTTGGTGTGTGAGAAACCGCACCTGAATGAAAAATGCAGCCTCCCTAGAAGAGTGACCAAGTTAACTTTCCTTTTCAGGGAAGAAGCACCACAGGAGGTCAAACCTCACTAGAGGATGCCTGTTCCATAGCTAAGTGAGCCTTGCAACAAGAAATTCATTCTTTTGCATTTCACCTCTTTTGGCTTTGAGCATCCTATGCTGCTGCCAGACCCTGGGGACCTAGCAGCTTCCAAAGACTTAGCTCTCATGAAAAGTCCAGTTCTTATATCCTGGCTCACGTATACCTCTACACGGCTTAGCTGGAAGTAATAGAGCCGTCGTTTCTGGAGTACTTTCTCATGCCAGTCACTATCCTAAACCTTTTTCCCACATCATTTCTTTTATTCTTTGCAATAATTCTGCCACATAGATACCATTAATGTCACAATTTGAGACCTGAGGACCCAGGCATAGGATACTGGGTACACACAGCTGTTAAATGGCAGATCCCTTTCTTGACCACTGTGCTGTTACCTTCCATTGAACATGTGGATTTGCTTATCAAGACCCTCAAATGACCACATCATAAACTATTTACATGAATGACTTTTACATTTTTTATATGATCTTTTCCATTGCTGGTTGAAAATGAGAGGGGCTGGAGGAAGCATGGATATACTTAAAGTTCTAGTAGAGGCAACCAGAGACTGGGGGGAGGCTGGTTCTCTTTATGGTGGCATAAATGTGATATAATGCATGCATTCTGGCTATATTTTTATAGTAATTAAATGAAGATTTAATTAGTTCTCTTCTATTTCAAATAACAGATTAAGTCATAAAATATAGAATGCCTGGCTAGATTATTCTCAAATTTAAATTTTCAAAGGAGAGAGAATGATTCATCCTAAAGTGAAGAGAAAACTCTGGATCTTTTATGAAGTACCTCCAATCCCTGCTGTGTTGTTGAAGTATGATCACAGGCCAACTCTGGCTAGGAGCTTTGAGAAATGAGAAACTACATAGGGCATGGGGGACATTCTCAGAAAGCCCTTGTGACTTTCTATTGTTCTTCACTAAGTAGAAAATGTTCCTGTGTCTCCTACTTAGGCAGGTTAGTAGTCCCTACTGCAAGGAAGTGTAGACTGATCTTATCATATGTCATTTCTCATACTTACCGTGTTTGTTAAGCATTTTTAGCAAAAGGTATTACTTTACCTTTTGGGAGTGGTGATGGGAGTTTTCTGGAGATGAAGTCTGGAAAGTTCCTGGGATTCTCAACACTAGCCCAAGAGTCTTCATCATTTCTTCCACCTTATCATAGCTGTGGGAGGCAGCGCTCTCTTGCACCCCCGGGGCACAAGCTTGGGGGCAGAGATGCTCAAGGTGGAGAGTGGGTGGTGAGGGGAGGAGAGTCCCCCCACAGGATGTCCAGGACCCTAGTGCCATTTGAAGAAGCCCCGCGCCTCTCCTGACAGGCCTGAGCTCTGCTGGAAACCCTGCATTAGTTTGACTGACGTGAGAGGGTGAGGCCCAGATCTGGGATTCAAAGTTAAGGAGGAACGTAGAAAACTCAAAGTTTAAGAATTCCAGTTATGTGTATGACTCTACACTGCATGGTGGTAGGGGTGGCAGGATTTTCCTTAGCATCTGAAAAACCTCTCCCATCCTTGGCCATCCCCTTTGTGGGTGCAGTTTTCTCTGTGGGAAGCACCCTTCTCTCTCTGGCAGGTGTCTGCTCGTCTTTCAGGAGCGGCTCTAGCATTGTTTCTTCTGTGTAGAAATGATTGGTCCCTCCTCTGTGCTCTACAGAATTCAACAAATACTTGTTGAATTAATAGATAATGCTATACAGAGCTCTACAGGTTTTTATTATAATAAATAATCATTGTAAAAAAATATTCAAATAGTACTGAAGTATATAGACCATTCAGTTTTGAATATTTCTCCATTCATTCAAGAAACATTTGTTGCACACCTACTTGGTGCCAGTTGAGATACAGGAAGGAACAACACGGACAGAGTTTCAGCCCTCACAGCCCTGACACGCAAGTAGGGTGAGGCCGGCTGTGACCAAACCAAGTGTATAATGTCAGTTAATGACTGAAGAAATATAAAGCCAGGCAGGACAGTTGTGAGTGATGGTGAGTAGGGCGGGTTGGGTAGGGGACATTGAGGAAAGGCCTGCATGTAGCTGGGGAGCCAGCCGTAGAAGACACCTGGGGGACAGTGGGTTCAGGTGGAGAAGGCAACAGGTGCAAAGGCTCTGAGGTGAGAATGAACTTGGAGTGTTTGAGAAAGGACAGTTTTAGGAATGGAGATCAAACAGGAAGCCAGGAGCCAAATCATGCAAAGCTTGATTGGCCATGAAAAGGACTTTGAATTTCATTCTGAGTGTAAAATCATTGAGCAGAAAAGTGACATGATCAGATTTATATTTGTAAGAGTCACTATCAGAGCATTTTCATCCTCCTTTATTTAAACAGCATTTATCAAGCACCAGTAAGCACTGGGCCCTGTCTCAGATACCAGGAAGTGGTAGATAAAGGACACAATACATGCCTTCAAGAAACTTGCAATCTGGTGTAGAAACCCCTAGGCAAATAGACCCCTACAGCACACTGGGTTAATGTCATGATGGTCGGCATGGTGGAGGGCTGCAGACCCAGGACAGAGGGACCCCAGACCAGGATTTAGGAGGTGATCCTCCATATGAGAATGTTATTGATGATGTCCCTAATCTGTGCTATAAAAGCAGGAGTGTACATTGCTGTGGCAATTTGCAGCAGGGAGACCTACCTCAGCCTGTGAGAGTCAAGGGAAGGATCTTTGAGGAAAGGATTTCTAGATTTTTTGGCTGAGGTCTGGAGAATGAGCAGAGGCTGGCAAGACAAGGGCTGGGCAGGTATGCAGGAACAGGGCAAGGAGTTCTGGAGCTGGAATGCAGGTGGGAACATGATAAGAGATGAAACTGGGTTGGTCAATGGGCCCTGAGCAGGCAGGCCTTGAGGCCAAGGTCAGGGCTTGAACCTCATTCTGAGAGCCATAGAAGCCATCAAAGCATTTTAAACAGAGGATGGGCGTGATTCCATTTGCATTTTAGAAAGATCACTCTGGCTGCAGAGTGCAGAATATTTTGAGAAAAAAGGAAAGACAGTGAGGAGATTTTATGCCAAGGCCTAGCTGAAAGCAGACATTGTGGGCATGGGGCAGAATGGTGGTGTACTGAATGACATGGAGGATGTAGAGTCAGAGGACTGCACAATCAACTGGATGTGGAGAATGAGAGGGGAGGTTGAACCGTTGACAGCCGCCATGGCGCTGTTTTGGAAATGGTGGAAATGGGATTGTTTATTGGGTTAAATAATATATTATGGAAGAAGAAATGTGATGGGAGTGAAAGGTAATGAACTCATTTGTGTGCAGTTGTTTGGGACTCCCAGTAGGCAGTTGCCTACTGGGGTATGAAGCTCCATGAAGAGGTGTGATGCAGGGACACAGTCGGGAGCACTCGTGCATAGATGATTAAGGTCATGGGAGCTGGTGGGCTTGCTGGAGACTGCTGGCATTTAAAGACTGCCTAAGGCCTCTCACCAGCTGAGTCTATAAATCTAAGGTCCATCACAGTTTTGCTGGGGCAGCACTGGCTGTGACATGTGGAGGCTGGGGTCTGTACATATACCAAGGCTTCTGAGCCACGGTGGGCACCTGGCTAGCAGGGGGGTCCTTGGGAAGGTGGCATCCCGGGTAACAAATGAGCTCAGGACTCTACCTAACAGCACTTGCAATCACCTTTACATTTTAGTTGTTTGGAGGCTTTTGCAGGTGAATAATCTGTCTTGTTTTCTGCTTCTTACATCAGGATTAGAATGAATATTTTAGAACATTTTCTTCTCTTGGATTTATGCCTTTGCTTATATGTGGAACAACAAAAAAATATGTGCCTTTTTTTCTTACATATTTGTGCTGCCACTTTTTCACTAAATTCACATTAGAAATATTTCACACACCTCAAAAGGATTACTGTACTGTTGTTTAAAATGGGCTTTTCCCATTTGGGTTGTTTCTACTTTTTGGCTATTGTGAATAATGCTGTATGAGCACCAATATACAAGTATCTGCCTGAGTCCCTGCTTTCAGCTCTTTTGGATGTATAATGAAATTACTGGATCATATGGTAATTCTATGTTGAATTTTTTTTTTTTTTTGAGAAACAGCCATACAGTCTTCCAAGTGACTGCATCGTTTTACATTCCTGCCAGCAATGCAGGATGCAGGAAGGGTGCCAGTTCTCCACAGCCTTGCCAACACTTGCTATTTTCTGATTTTTAGATAATAGCCATCCTAATGGGTGTGAAGTGATGTCTCCTATGTCTTTACTTCCAAAAATTGTGGCCCCCTTTTGCATATGTGTTGAGTAGTTATTTACTAGATTTATTTAAAAATTGACAGATTGACAGCCTCAGCTTCACTTTTGTCAGTTAAGGAAGAGCATACAGAGGTCATTTTGTGACCTCCCACCCCAACAGTAAAAGCAATGTCCAGCCCACCTTATTGAAATGTACGTTCATCACCTGTGAAAATGAGGCAAAAATGGGCCTTTTACAATTCAGAGATGTTACAGTTGAAAATGAAGACATACTCTTTGTTTTTAAATATTGCTCTGTGATCACTACATTAATATTCATAAAGCTCTTGAAAGGAGATTGTCATTTGGTATTAAAGCCATTACAGTTGTCAGTGGGTTTCAAAGCGTTGCTGCGGAGATTAAATTGCCCCTGCTCTTCCAGGGCTCTTCAGATTAACTGCATTCTGGTATGAGTTCCATCAGTCATCTGTAAGCCTGTGCTCCTGAAATGGAGAGGTGGTTATTAGAAGTACAGAAGTCAGGAGAGAATGCTGTGAAAGGAGATCCTGGAATTTGGAGTTTGAGGAGTTGCATTTTATGTGCCCCTTATGGAGATAATTAATAGACCACCACCACCAGAAAAAGTGGTCTCTTGCTGTCAGAGGAAGGCCACCAAGCACAATTTACTGAGACTTGACATTGAAAAGAGACTGCACTGTTTGTTTTCAAAGTGGGTAGCTTGTATTTCTTGACACTTTATCCCAGAGACTTTTACGTTAACAAAAGTCGGTGGGTGTTATGGAAACAACCAGTCTTTGGCAAAGCTAAAGACCTCCTGTTTTCTCACACATCTTGCAAACATCTGTCTGTCTAAGTGTCAGGAACCAAAAAAGCCGATGGGCATCAGGCAGGTAAAGTCGTGAAACAGATTTAGATTCTGGCAACATAGTAGACAAAGTCCATGCATAGTCTCCTTTAACCCCAAATAGAAAAATTGGTTAAAATACACTTTCTAAAAACTCATAATTGAGATCAAAAGAAAGAAAGAAATCACCAGACATGAAAAAAGAAGTGGCAGTTCAAAAGAACCAGAGAAGAAAGCCAAAGTCATAGCCTTGGGAGCTGTTTGATTTGGAGAATCTCTTGTGTTAATGTCCGTGCATGCAGGGGCAGTGATGTGACTGGACCTGTGCAGCAATATATGGGGATTAAACTTAAAATTTAATCCCCATATATTGCTGACCTCCTCAGGGATTGCCCCTTTCGCAAGAAGGGGAGTTGAGAAACTCCACCCATCAAGCTTTTTCCATGTCCTAGCATACTGGTGTGGGGTCCAAATCTACTCTAGTGATGCAGATGCTTGGGGAGATTGTCTAAAAGGAAAGGTGCATGTTGTATTTATGAAGCACATTGACTTCTGTTAATTCTTTTAGCATTGCTAAAAACAAATCCAGACGGTGATATAATCTATAGAAGTTTTAGAACACTAAAGATGAATAGAACATTTTAAATAGAACCAAAAAGAGGAAAAATAAATAATCAGAGGATATGGTCAAGTTGCTATCAAAGGAATAGCAGTTCAACTGGCAGCACTCTCTGTTTGGGCAACAATAAAGACTAAAAGACGTTGGAATAGCATCTTCAAAATCTAAGAAAAAATAATTATTGACCCAGAATTCTATGCTGTTAAATTATTAAGAGTGATAATAACATGTAATACACAGTGACAGAAAATAAAAAACTGATAACAGTAATCTCACAAGCATGTTTAGTGAAAGAACCCAGACACAGGGTACCCACCATATGATTCCATTTATATAAAAGTCAAAAAATAGGCTAAATTAATAGGGACGAATGTCTGGATAGTGGGATGAGTAATGACAAAGAAGGGGCATGAGAGAACCCTCTGCTGTGATGGAAATGTTATAATCTTGATCTGGATGGTATTTGCATGGGTGCTTACAGATGCAAAATCCATTGAGCCAAACCCTCTGGATGCATGCACATTATCAACTTCACTATATGTATTTTAAACCTGCCCTCCAAAAGGAATATATTTTTTAAAGAGGGAGACTGCAATAAAGACCTTTTAAGTTTGCTTTTTATTAATACTCACTAAAGAATTGGTCAAGATGTATTTCTGTAAGACTGAGATAGAACTCATAGGATTAGAGTGGGGTTTTAGTAATGAACAGTGAGAAAAGAAAGTGGTAAATTAGTGGTTCTATTTAAACAAACATTGACTAATTACAATAATAATGGCTTTGAGGAGTGGGGCTTAAAAAGCAAGATGGAAGTAAAGTGCTAGATAACAATCATGGAAAGTAGTAGGTGGTAATTGGAGTAAAAGCATTCTAAGGTCTTTTTTTATTCTGAAAGTGGGTAGAAATGTTGATTAACGGGAGGAAGGCAGCAAATCGCACTGACACGTGTATACCTATGCAACAATCTTGCATGTTCTTCACATGTACCCCAAAACCTAAAATGCAATAAAATAAATAAATTGGAAAAAAAAAAAAAGAAATGTTGATTAACTTTGATTCAATTGTAAAAATTTAAGGTACTTTTAGCAAACTAATAAATGCAGGAACAGAAAATCAAATACTGTATATTCTCACTTATAATTGTGAGCTACAAATGAGAACTCATGGACACCAAGAAGGGAACAACAGACACTGGGGCCTATGAGGGTGGAAAGTAGGAGGAGGAAGAGGAGCAGAAAAAATAACTATTGGGTACTGGGCTTAATGCCTAGGTGATGAAATAATCTGTACAACAAACCTCTGTGACATGAGTTTACCTATATAACAAACCTGCACATGTATGCCTGAACTTAAAATAAAAGTTAAATATATATTTAATTTATAATTTAAGATAGCTATATATACATATGATAGTCACAAGAAGAATAGAATATATATAATTTAAGATAGTCACAGGAACAATAGAAATAGGCTGTCTAACTTTCTTTTTTTTTCTTGTTTTCTTTTTTTTTTTTTTTTGAGACGGAGTTTCGCTCTTGTTACCCAGGCTGGAGTGCAATGGCGCGATCTCGGCTCACCACAACCTCCGCCTCCTGGGTTCAGGCAATTCTCCTGCCTCAGCCTCCTGAGTAGCTGGGACTACAGGCACGCGCCACCATGCCCAGCTAATTTTTTGTAGTTTTAGTAGAGATGGGGTTTCACCATGTTGACCAGGATGGTCTCGATCTCTTGACCTCGTGATCCACCCGCCTCGGCCTCCCAAAGTGCTGGGATTACAGGCTTGAGCCACCGCGCCCAGCAGACTGTCTAACTTTCATATCAGTTGATTAAAAAACAAGAATAAGAAGCTATTGAACCTAACAGTAATCAAGAGAGAAGAAAAACAGAAGCATAGAAAAGACATAGTTATTAGAAAATTATGGAATAAAAAATGGGTACAATAAAATTAGCAATTGTAAGTATAATTCATTAACAGATATAATGTTTAACATCTGTTAGAAGATGGAAATTCCTCCATGCTATTTATAAGAGACTTTCAAAACCAAATAACACAAAGCAAAGGGGTAGAGTGACTGCGCTATTGGTAACCATCCAAGGCAAATGCCTGCTGTTGCCTTTCCATCTTGTTGCCCACTATCTCGCCTTTTGACCACTCATTGATATCTGTGTTCAAAGAAGGGAAAGGCATTATCAGTCATCTTGGAGTCATACACATTTCTGATTGTGGGCAACAGGGCAGCAGGAGAGAGGGGATGAGGAGGAGGAAGATGCTATTGTCTACAACTAGGTTTATAGATTATGTGATGAATTTTGTGTTATTCATTGTTCCTGGTTGTCAGAAGTTCACCTCTAGGTGTGGTTGTATAAAATTGTTCTTTGAAGATACTGAAAATGGATCAAATAATTTTCTTCCTGCTTGAAGATAAGGCTTTATTTATCTACGAGAACCCCTTTAATAAGCACCTATACTTTGTCATGGCTGAAAGAGCTATGTTACCCTGAGAAGACTTGGACGTAGAGTCTGTTTGTAGAGTTGGGTGAGTTCAGGCTTTATCAGGAAAATTATAGGCATTTTACTTAGATATAAAATTATCTCACCTCCTTTTTTCATCGTTTATGAATAATAGCATTCATTATTGTGGTTACAATATTCTAGATTTGGTGTATAGCCTACTAATTTGTTAATTGACAGCATTCTTAACCCCTTCTGAATGATTCATGCCAGCCTCTCATTTTGTTAGATTTTAGTGTCTCCTCGTTATCTTTTGCTGACCTAGAAATTCTAGAGGCAGCTCCATTTTTAGGCTGATGAAACGCAGCGATCCCTGAAGTGATCTGGCAGTCTCCCATAGGTAACCTCCTTCAAGCTTGAAATGATTCCATTTATTACCATGAGTCCCTGCCCTTGAGAGCATTTTAGCTGAATGTTTGCTAATTTCCTTTTCCACACTGCCTCTGCACGTTAGATATCAGTCTGTTTCCTAAAATCTTTCTTAACTTTCCTAAGTTAAGGCTTTGATCACCAAATTACATATCCCATGGTATTTTTCGTTGACACTAAGGAATAAAACAACCTATTATAGTTCATTTTACAATATAATTAAAGAGCCAAAAGCAACTATTGAGACTGGCCATCACCCCCTATCTCTAAGAAATAAATAATGCACAGGCTGGTGTTTTTCTAAAAGTGCTAACTATTGGTCTCTTTGCAAAGAATAATAAAGTACAACTGCACTGGGCCACAAACTGGCCCTGGGCATCAGAATTCTTACTGCAGTGGAAGTTGTCTTTGGCTGCTTTTGTGTAAACTCTGACAGGCTGTCCAGCACAAATGTGACCGCAGACTTGCTTCAGTCTAGTTGTCTGTGTCCAGTATCTCTCTGGCTTCTTTTACTTGTCCCTGAGACTTCAGTCTTTAGCATGTGGACTGAACAAAGATGTAAATGCTGTGGCTTGTTCTTGCTGACCAAAGGAAACTTGATTTTGTTTTAGATCCATATATATTTGAACTGATTTGACATTTTCTACTCTATATAAAGTGGGGAGACATGTCAATGTGATAGTAACAGATTTCTCTCCATTTATGTTTATATCATTGCTGTGCTTTAAGAGTTCCTATGAAAGACTTCATTCACTGAACGTGAGTCCCTTGTTGGATAATTATCTAAATGCTTTTGTGTTTCAGTAGCTATTCATTTTGAGCTGGAAATATGGAAGTGGTTTGGTTTTTTATTTTTCCTTTGTTGTTGCTACTTAACTGCTTCCTCTTTTTGGGTTAATCAGTTTTAGGTTTAGATTAAAACAGGCACCTGAGTCATAAACAAACTTTGACAGATAAATGGATAATATTCTCATTATATAACTAGCTTATTATAATTCTTGTGAATAACACTAAGGCCACAATGGATGAGTGAGCAGAGGACATGACAGTTTCCTAAAGAGAAAACCAGATGGCTAGTTTGCATCTAAAAAACTGTTCATCTCACTAGTGATCACGGATGTAAATTAAAGCAACCATGAAATATCCTTTCTCATTGCTAAAATTCTACTTACTTATTTTTAGACTTTTAATTTTAAAAAGGCATTAAATATTTTGATGAATTTTGTTAAATTGATAAAACTTTTTTATATATTGCCAAAATGTTTGCTAGATGATTATACCAATTATACTACCAAGTATTCCAGTATATAAGGATAGATGCCTGGCTGTCTGCACCCTTATCTATATTGAGATGATTCATTTTTTGAATGATTTTGCCAATGATTAAACAAATTACTGCACAACTATGTGAGATAATACTTTCAGACATTAAATGTATATTTATGGATATTTTATATAATGCAGAAAACATGTTTATAAAAAGGACAAATGACACTTTAGGTAGCCCCAACACCCAAAACTCACATAGTCAAATAGAATACAAGGGAGGGTGAAGGGTGTGTGGTATCTAACACCACCAGCATGGTTATCCATTCCTTCTATTCCCTCTCCACACTGTCTAAGGAATGTTTTAAATCTGGGTGAAATAGCCCAGTGCTATAGCTTGTTTCCTCCCTTTCATTGGAAAATGATTGCACAAATGTTATTAAAACTTATTTCTGTGGTTAAATCATCTACTACTGTTTAGAAAAAAACCTGGGCCGTCTCCAAGCAAAATGACTTTCTGATGTTGCAATGCTCTTGTCTGCCATGCCTCACTTAGTTCTGAATACCTTCATTATGGGAATGTCATCTTCTCAGAACACATGCAGGACATGGGAATCATCAGTCGTTCTTCAGCTCTCTTAGCTTAGTCTGTCTCCATGCTATCATCTGTTATGTCTGTGATGAATTCTTAAGAAACGGTTTTATGAAGAGAGCTGATCTTTCTGCAGGTGTCCTTACTACTGAATCAAAATAAATAGAAAAAGCTCTCATAAAAAGACTTATCTTTGGAATCTGAGGACATCACCGTGTGTGTGTGTATGTGTGTGTGTGTGTGTTTACCCTAAAAATATTTGCCGTTCTTTGCTATTTTTAAAGTGTGTGCTTATTTGAGAGGCAGTAGCAAAATCTCACAATCAAAATAATTTCATTTTTAAGCTAGAAAAAAATTAGAGCTGATGAAATGTTTTGACTGGTACAGCATGGAAGCACTGATGAATGCTGTTCTTATGAGCACATCAGATAAGTCTTTGTTGTATAATATTTAAGCCCCTTATGTGCTTTTGGAAATTCTGGAGTTTGTCTGGGTGCTGATCATTTTGGAATGGAGATATTAGAGGTCTGGAGTTCTGATCATCAAAAACCACTAATGGACCACAAGTGAGTTAGTTGTACCTATATCTAACTTCTTCAAGTATAGAATATATGATGCCTACTAATTGTATAAAGATGTCTTAGTGTAAGGAGAATTGAGTGAGCTTTGGAATGTGACACGCCAGAATCAAGTTCTGGGTCTGTTAGTTACTACATGCATAATCTTAATTTACTTAATGCCCCTGAGTCTATTTCTTCACCTGAACTGTGGGAAGAACAATACTAACTTGGTAGAGTTGTGAGGATTAAAGATAATATGTGTCCTATACAAGAATCAACGTATGTATTACCATTAATATTTCCATAACATTTTATTGACATTGTAAACAGTAGGTATTTGAATATGTTGCTTTTTGAATGTCTTTACAATTCACCCAAGTTGAACATGATGTACTTGGGGCTTTATTTCTAGTCTGGATGAGTTTTTCCAGGTGATACACATTCTTTCCGTCCCCTTTGTGCTCAATTGTGTATGCCCCAGTGAGATGGCTCAAGGGGGTCCCTGTTGTTTTCTAAGACCTTGAAATGGAGCCCTTCTCACCAGAAAAACCAATAAGCCCATGTCAGATTTAATCCACATTTGTGTATTTATTAGCACCATGCTGAACCAAATATATTTAATTGGATGCCTAATTGTTTTGATTCAGATACTTTATAGGGTATAAGAAAGGTATATTCTATTTCTGGCAGGAACTTGTGATATAAAGTATCTAGAACAGTCTGTAAGAAATATCTGTGGCTTCTAACTTAGAATTCTCAGATCATTTGCTATGTCCATCTATTCGAGTCCTAAACCCCATGGAAATCTGTCAAAAACAGTGTCCATGCTGGACATGACCTAAATGTGCATCAATAAAATGAACAAATTGAAGTATATTCATACCATGCTATACTGCTCAACAGTAAAAAATTCTGAGTTGCTGATAGATACAATGACATGGGTGAATTTTAAATCATTATATTGAGCCAATAAAGTCAGACACAAAAGAGTATATACTCTAAGATTATACTTTTATGACATTCAAGAACAGAACAGGTACATCTAATTTCTGATGATAGAAGTGAGAATAGCAGTTACCTATGGGGGTAACGGTAGGTATTGACTGAGAAGGGGCAAAAAGGAATTTTCTAGGGTGATGGAAATGGTCTATATCTTACAAGGATGTGTATACACATGCACACATACATACACATATTCATCAAATTGTACGTTTAAGATTTGTGCATTTATGGTATCTAAGTTATATCTCCATTAAAAGAAAAGTGCCAGCTGGGCACGGTGACTCATGCCAGCACTTTGGGAAGATGAGCCCAGGAGTTCAAGATCAACTTGGGCAACATGGAGAGACCCTGTCTCTTCAAAAACAATACAAAAATTAGCCAATTGTAGTGGCACATGCCTGTATTCCCAGCTACTCAGGATGCTTAGGTAGAAGGATTGCTTCAACCCTGGTGGTTGAGGCTGCAATGATCTGAGATCCTGCCACTGCACTTCAGCCTGGGCAACAAGAATAAGACCCCTGTTTGAAAAAAATGCCTAAGAGAAGACACCATTTAGTTTGCAGAGATGAGCAAGGTGAGGGTAGAAAGAAATTAACTCTGAAAAGTATCAGTCTGTTTAAGGCTTACATTTTTTTTTAAGCAGGTAAACAATTTATTGGCAGTGAAATAATCCAGTTAGTTATAGCTGAACATGGTAGTCAAGTATCAATTAAGTTTTGTTTTTCCCATTTATTTATTTATTTTATTGCATTTTAGGTTTGGGGGTACATATGAAGAACATGCAAGATTGTTGCATAGGTATACACCTGGCAGTGTGATTTGCTGCCTTCCTCCCCATCACCTACATCTGGCATCTCTCCCTTGCTATCTCTCCCCAACTCCCCACCCCCCACCGTCCCTCCCCTATTTCCCCCCAACTGACCCTGGTGTGTAAGGCTTACATTTTATAAGCTTCATTTCTATAAAAATGAAGCAACCACTCAACTATGATTTTTATTTTATTTTTATTATACTTTTTAAAGTTCTGGGGTACATATGCAGAATGTGCAAGTTTGTTACATAAGAATATATGTGCCATGGTGGTTTGTTGCACCCATCAACTCTGATTTTAAAACCCAATAAAACCTGTCAGTGTAGCTCCCAATACATGAAGGGATTGGATCTCAACCTTTTAAAGTATAGTTTTTGCTCTGAAACAGAATAAACAGTATAAACAGTACTTACTTTAACAGCAAGTTCTAGCCTTGAAATGCTAGATGGCATATCTATGTTGAATTTAGAAGTGACATTGATTTTAAATCTCCCTTTGGATGCATTGATATTTCAGTTTGGAGAAAAGAAAAAAATGGGTTGTAAAATTCACCTTCCCAGCTTTGGTTTACTAAACTCCTCCATAGAGGTAGTGGGAGGATAAATTACTTAGAGTTGAATGTGATTGTGTGTCTGAATCGATTTTCATGCAGGACATCTTCATTTTATGCATAAATAATGAGCTATTAGCTGATTACTCTCCATTTACTCTGTGGTACATGTTTTCTAAGATTCAAACAGAAAAGAACAATGAATCAAGCAAGGTGGAGGACATATCTAGGCCCAGCCTAAATATAATAATCACCCAACTTGTGAAGATCATCTGGGAGGCAAACATTGATGCTATGATTTTACTTCTTTTTCCTTTTTAAAATCTTTCATGATGGCCGAAAACCTGTAAGCAACCTCTTTCATTGTCATATTCAAAGCCTTTCAGGATACTTTTTGCTCAGTCTTTTCAGCCATATTCCCCACACTTCTGCAGGAACTGCCACCTTCAAGTTTCTGTCCACAGTGAACTGTGTGATATTTCTTTAAAACTCTGAACAATTCCACCTTGGCATCTCAGCACAAGTCAGTTCTTCCCCTGCTGTGTGTCTTCCCATCTCTAACCACAAATGCCATGCCTTCTGCAGAATAGGCATTAAAGTTTTATGGAATTAAGGGAAGTAGAGAAAGAGAAAGCCTGCAACTGTCTGTACAGCAAAGATTAGAAGAAAAAATGAAATGTTACAGATCTACCATTTCATGGTACACAGGTTTGGCACTAATAGAGATTTCATGGAACCTTTCAACAGCCTTGTTTCTCCTTGCTATCAAACTTCATAACACAGAGTAATTAGGATTTCTGTTCCAGCGGTAAAAAAGGTCACCCAGACTTCTTTTGTAACAAAATAGTTTAACATTGGCAGAAAAAATACAGAAAACAAAGAGATTGGTTCTGAAATTCCATAAGCTAATGTTTACAGAGTAAACAGATTATTTTACTTTTTAAAATATTGATGCTAAGTGACAAGTAACAGTATGTATCAGTATTAACAAAGCAGCTGTGACCTCATCCCAGGAAATCTGTCACCAGGCCATCCAAAAAGTGTACATTAAGTTCCTTTTCCAGATGTTTTCCTTGTCCCAAAAATATATGTTTAATAAACTTTATCTGAAGGCAGGATATCAATACTATTTTTTCTCATAGCTAAGGTTTAACATTGCTCCTGATAAGATTTTAAGACTTTCATACAAGATATGTATTTTATATATATACACATGTTTATTCATATCAATGTATGCATATTGATAGACTGTACAAACACATCCATGAGATGTCTAATAAATTACTTACACATGATAGAGGACCATATGATGAGTCTCTTTGTTCCCACCTCAGGACTTTTGGTCACTTTGTATGGAATGCTTTTCCCCAGATGACTACATGTTCACTCTTGCATCTCCTGTATCTTCACCCTTATTTATTTATTCTCTTTATAGCCCTTTTCTCAGAGCTCACAGGATATGTTTGATTTTTTTTTTTTTTTTTTTAGATGGAGTCTTGCTTTGTCACCAGGCTGGAGTGCAGTGGTGAGATCTTGGCTCACTGCAACCTCCACCTCCCAGGCTTTCAAGCAATTCCCCCTGCCTCAGCCTCCCAAGTAGCTGGGACTACAGGCGTGTGCCACCATGCCTGGCTAACTTTTGTATTTTTAGTAGAGATGAGGTTTCACCATGTTGGCCAGGATGGACTCGATGTCTTGACCTCATGATCCACCCTCATTTGTCTCCCAAAGTGCTGGGATTACAGGCGTGAGCCATGAGGCCTGGCCTGATTATTTCTATTGTAAACTCCTCAGGATAAGTTCCATGAGGGCAAAGACCTTGTTCATTTTATTCACTTTATATCTCTCCTGCTTATCACAATGCCATATAATAGAAGCTCAATAAATCTTTACAGAATGAATGGAAAGTCATTTGCTTCAACCCTCTACCATAAACGTGATTTCTCTTTGTATCATTCCAAATAAGAACTTACATTAATGAATTAATTGAATGGCACTTATAAAACAGTATGGGAACAAACTAAATACAGAAGAGGTAAAAAAATAAAGGAATGACCCAAATGATTTGAGAAAGAGGATGAGAAAAATTCCAGAGATCATTTAAAGGGAAAAGCATTTAAACATGACCCATGTTTATATCATGGAAAGAAATTGCATAATTTTTCATAGCGTTCATTATTTTATACCTGAATCCCTGATAATATCTGCACAGTACTTTGCAGTTATAAGTACAGCTTATGACACAACAGCTAAAAAAATGAAAGCAAGCTACATGAGGACTGATGAGAATATATGATGAACCAAAGATTACGCGGTACAACACAGAAAATGCTGTACACATCTCATCTAATTTAGACCTCATAACAATCATAGAAGTTAAGTGGAACTGGTATTATTCTCATTTTTCAGGTGTAGAAACTGAGTCTCAGATACTGTAAATGATATGCCTCAAGTTTGTACATCTTATGCATACCAGACTCCAGATTCGATGCCATGTCTTTAGGATCTAAAACCGGTAATAAATGATGGGAAAACTCAGTTCCAATTTGTCAGCAATCCTGAGAAATAAGTTAGAAAAACATGAATTAGAAAATTGTATCTCCTCTGTCCTAGTGTAAGCCTTCTTTCCGTTCAAAGTATTCGTTTTTTGAAAAAAGTTACCATTTGTTTTTAAAGTGCACTACTTTCATTTTTTCTTCTTCCTCAGACACTTTATAACTATTGATTGAATTGACATGAATCAAATTGTTCAGATGTAAAAGGTTCTTCACTGTGCAGTTACCCTCGTTCACCACGAGAGGTCACTTATAGGCCAGTGAGGCCAAGGGGTTTTGAGAAGTTGTAGACGAACTTGAAAGTTAAAATTCATAGGCCACATATCATGATTCTGATAGAGTGTGAAGTTGGTGACTCATAGAATCGAGGTAGCAAGAAATGAAATATGTGGATTTGAGACAACTTTGGGTGTAAGTGGGGTAGAGGGCAAGAAGACAAAAAGTGCAGAGGCTTCTGCTGGCTGAGTAACCTCTCTATGACAGCCTTAATCAAACAATGTTCTAAAGCATCTATAGTGTCCCAGGCAGGGACTTAGTGTTTGGAGAATGACAGTAAGTCTACGGTTCCTTCTTCCGCAAACCCACATCCAGCAGGGTGACTCACAGCCCACTCTTTACATCCATTAATGTGCCCTGTCCTTTGCTTTAGAGATGAGATTGCAGAGTAAGAGCCTGCAATGGCCTTCCCCTGGATTTGTTTGGCATGGGTGCTTGCGCTGTTCTGTAACTACTACATATTGCTTTTTCTTCTACCTGGCTTGCTCTACTCATATGCATCATCTGTGTCACCCCATAGACATTTGAATGTGTCTCTGTGATTTCCCTGCATGCGCATAGTGAGGACAAGCCCTGCCCAGCCTTTGCTCTTCCTTTAAGAGGTCTGGTTCCCACCGCCCCCCGCGTTTCAGGACTTCAGCTGTCTTGCTGCCTCAGCAGCTGCTTCGGTAACAAAGTAGATGTCAGCCACTTCAACTCCAGATGAGATCCGAAGTCAAATGACCTTGTGTGCTTCAAAGAGAAGAACAAAAGGTCTTTGTGGGGAGGAGGGGAGTGTTGCAACCAGTTAATTAGCAGAGTGTTCAAACTAGAGTCTCTCCAACATGGACGGCCCAGAGGGCACGTGTGGCCAAACAGCACTGGTGCAGGCAGAATACAACAGCATACAACCGTGTCCTTTCTCTTCCAGGGTTTCAGTCCTTCCCCATCTTCTACTTTTTCTTTCTTACCTCCTGAGCACCCTATTGCCTTTTACCCTCTAATGGCCTCCAGTCCATTAATTGGTCAGAAACTCTTTCTGTGCAGGTAAGGAGACTTTTCATTTATCAGCTGGCTGAAAACTATGAAAAATATTTCAGAAGAACTTGCAGCCTCTGCCAACCCACTTATATTAGTTTCCTATTGTTGCTATAACAAATTACCACAAACGTAGTGACATAAAACAACAAAAACTTATTATCTTAAGGTTCTGTAGATGGGAAGCTGACACAGGTCCCATGGAGTTAAAAGCAAAGTGTTGGCAGGGCTCTGTTCTTTTCTGGAGGCTCTAAGGGATGATCCGTTTCCTTACTCATTCAGGTTGGCAAAATGTAGGTCCCTGAGGTTGTTGGACTGAAGTCCTCACCTCCATGCTGCTGTCAGCAGATGGCTGTTCCCAGCTGCTTGCATTGCTTGGTGTATGTTCCTTTCTCCCATCTTCCAAATCAGCAGCAAGAGAGGGGATTGTGCCAAGTCCTTCTCACGTTTTGAATCTTTCCTCTTTCTTTGGTCCTATCTCTCTGACACAGTTGGAAAAGATTCTCCATTTTTAAGGATTCATGATTAGGTTGAGCCACCCAGATGATCCAAGATAATCTCCCCCCATTTTAACATTCATCCTCTTAATTAGGTCTACAAAATCCCTTTATAATGTAAGGTAACATCTGTACAAGTTCTGGGATCCAGGACATGGACATCTTTGGAGGCCATTATTCCACTGACCCCACCAGTGAACCCAGCTCTTGGGTTGGTAAGAACTCCAGCTGGTGGTTCTGTTGGAAACCGGACATGGAGTGGTCTGCTGAATAAAGCACTTGACTGGGATGGGGAAAGCTTGGATCTTATTCCAGCCTTGAAGTCATGGTACTGGCCAAGACTGTGGGGCTTTGGTTTTTTTAGGGTATCACCAATATGTCAAGCTTTAAACTATCTTAAAAATGGAAAATTAATACAATTCCCTCAAATTCTAGTAATCAGCATTTTCAATGGCTAGTATAAGAAAGACCTACTCAATATCCATGCTTCCTTTCTTCATTACTAAGAGAAACCAGATTTTATTTAGGGTAGCAAGGTGTCCAGCCAAACAACAATTCTGGTTCTAAGTGTTCCTTGTAGGTAGGGGTGGTCAGGGTGACATGTTTCTGGTTGAGGAGATATAAATGGAAGTCACTCAATGGGTATTCTAGGGCAGCTTTCTAAAAGAAGCTGACTCTGCTGAAATGCACGCTTCTTTATCTATGCCCAGTTGCCTGCCTGAAATACAGACATGTGGCAGGCACTCAGGCTGCCATCTTGGAAATGTGAGAGTCAAGCTCTAAGGATGGCTGACTGGAAAGGTGGAAAGAGCTGAGTTGTCTCCTGACAATATTGTAAAACCCCAATACCATCCTTAGACCGCGCTCCTCTGGACTTCTTTTGTGTGAGAGAACAATACAGAGGCGGTGGGAGAAGAGGGATGGCCCTATTCTTAAGCAGCTGAATTTAATTCCTCACTGATCTATTTGCTCTGACAATTGATTCTCATTCTAAAGACTTACAAATTCATAAGTGTCTTCTAGCAACAGGAAATAAACTGTGAAAAAGCTCCTTTCATGATAATAAATTTAGCCCTAATAATTTCAAAACAGAAGTAGTTTTAAATGTGTGTGTAACACATTTAAATTGTCATAGCTTTTTCACATACATGATCTCATCATCACAGTAACTCTGTGAAGTAGGTGGGTCAGAATGGTGCATATCAGCATTGCCTTCATTGACACTTTAGGAAACTGAGGCATAAAAAGCTTCAGCAGCCTCTTAAAGATCCTAAGTCATTGTTTGTATCTTTTGACTCTAAATCGTTTGCTCTTTCCTGCTCCTTACTTTAAGGTTTATTCCCTAATGTTATAGATTATAAGAAACACTGGTTTATGATGTGAACAAAGGGTTTTTTTTAATTTTGCCCACCATGTGTATTAACATGGAAAAATGATAAAATTAATCTTCTCAAAGCATCTCTTCCCCCAGAAATGGGCAACTTACTCAAGCTAGTTCCAGTTAAGGAAGAGTTGGTCACAATGTAGAACTCTCAGAAATGAGGATGGCCAGACCCTGGGAATGGATCTGTGACCTTGGAAGCCATTAGGGGGCAGCACCCTCTGGGTTCTCTGACTCCTTCCGATTTTCTTGGTCTTCTCTAATTAAATCATGGCAGCCCAGGCAGAGTCCCTGGATGGGAACAATTCCTACAAAAATGGAACTGTGGGCAGGAAAAGCAACCCACAACATCTCTGGCAGTTATATCCCAGCACTAAAGTAGACTGACCTCTGAATCAGAATAACTCCTTCTACTACTGTTGTAAATGCTCTGATTGGAAGGATTTCAGATTTCCACAATTTAATGGGTTAGCCTGAAAGGCAAAATGCTGAGTTTTATGCTGATGAAATAAAATGTAGGCCAAACAATACAGACAAATGACACCCCCATTACACCCTTTATCTGAAAGACTGAAGAATTCTCAGTCTGAATTCCCAATTTTTAACATAAATTTATCTTGTATAATTTCAGAGTTTGTGATACTTAGAAAATTTTAAACTTATAATAAGGAAGTGTTTTCCCTCTAGCTAAAGAAGAAGTGGCTTTTCAAATACCCACTCTTTCTTTGTAGAAGTGACTTCCACCTGTATCTTCCATGATGTTTACAAGCCTGTATACTGAAGATCATTCATTTGTAAATTAATTGGCTAAAATATCTTGTTTTCAAATTCTCTTTCTTTTTGCATTCAAAGTCATTTCACATCTGATCCAAAATGAGAAGATTCAGGACATTATGAAATCATCATCATTAATGAATGATGACTTTATAGTGAAAAAGACTTCCTACACAAGCACATTTTAAAAGTCATTGTGAGTGTTACAGATTGTAGCAGAATAGGCTTAGGCTCTGACATCAATGTGTTTAGAATCCAAAGGGAGAGACAGACTAAACATGTGATAAATAAGAACACAAAGATGCAATGCTTTATGACTGTCTGCAGGCATCTTCTGTGAGTTAGCAGATGTCTCCCTGCCCAATGTGATTCTGTGTCCTTGTTTATATTGGCTAGAATTGTCAATTGCAAGTAGTAGAGACTAACTCAAGCTAGCTTAAAGAGGAAAGAAAATGGGGACAAGATATAGTTAAAGAATTTGGAAGTGTCTTATGGGTTCCAAGAGCCAGAGTTGCAGCCTGGCCATATGAGGGACTGGAAAGCCAGCAAGAATCTAGGCAGTTCTTATTTTTTTGTGTGTTTTGATTTTGGTTTTGGCTTTTTGTTCCAATCTCCCTCATCTGTCCTTTCTTTCTCCATTTTAATTTCTCTGTGCCGGCTAGCACATCTTCTATCAAGCCCATTTTGTTTAGTCTGGCTAAGTCACAACTCCTAAGGTGGTTTTCTTCCTGCATTCATGAAACCAGCCCAGATGAGAATTGAAACCTCTTAGTCCCATTTCTAAATTTCTGCTAAAAGAACCATGACCTATTATGAGTAAGGGGTTCACCTCTAGTCAATTGGCTAAGGCCAGGGGGAAGAAACAGGGCCTAGGATCATGTGGATAGAGGAGAAACAATTCTAGAGAAGGTAGAACTGTAACAAGCTTCACAGAGCCCTGAAAGGTGTCTTCTAGCCTTGTTGAAGAACCATATATTGGTTTTTAACCTGTGGGCCAAGGCCTTGGGTGGAGAATGTCAGGTGCAGGGTAGGGGAGTGGAGACTCATATTTACTGAGGGGGTCCTTCCTTGAAACCATCTACCTAGACAAAAAGCCTTCTCTGTAGACTGAAAATAAATAGTATATCCTGAGCATATGTGTTGTAGAACCTCTTAAAATTCATACAATTTACATTTTTTCAATATGTTACCAAATTAATTCTTTTAGTCATCACATGTCTTCGATACTAAGGCTCTTCTTACGTGGGAGTCCCTATTATGCAAACTAATGAAGGACCCCATGTATAAGGTTAGGTATGGACAAAAAGTCTGTATGAGTAGCTGTGAGTATTGGCTGGGATGTTTAGCAGAAAGCTCTACATATGAATTTTATTTTACTAGTCCCCTTATTTTCTTATATTATCATAAACTTATCTAAAGATACCTTACTTACTACATGGGAGTATGTTACATACAATAAATTGGAAGAAAACCATTCTGAACAATAGATAATAGTTAAATTGACTTTGTATTACTTTCAACTATATTCAGAAACAGAAGCTCAGCAACAGAGGACTGACAGGGGAAGGTCCTTTGCAGTGTGCCATAAGAAGTATTTAAGCATGACTTGTAATTTGCATGCTTAAATACATTTGATTGATGAAATGTCAGCAAATGATTTTGAAGTGTTTTTAAAATATCCCTTAAAGGTACCTTACATACTGCAGGTACTGTTTGCAAACTCTTTTACAAATTCTTTTCATAGACATTGCAAAAGGAAAATTTTAATTCAGTCTAAAAATAATAACAACAAATAAGCATAGTAGAGTTAATATTACTATGCAGTTTCTTGATACAAGCACTCCACACTTTATAAACATCTTTTTATTTTATTCTTGCAACAAATGTGGATACTGAATCTATGCCTGTTTTATCCAGAAGGAAATTGAATTTGAGAGGCCTGCAATTTATGTCAAATTATTTGGATCCAAATTAATTTGTTTTTATACTGTGCAAAATACTCCTTTGAGTGAAAGCAATGATGGCAGAGTGATCCAATTAACCCATTAGGTTAAGTAGGGAAATTTAAGGCATTGCTGGCAAATCGGAGAGATGCATGGCTTCATTATTAAGACCAGATTCTGAAACAGGTCATATGATGCAAGTTAAAATCCTAACTCCACCAATTATCCGCTTTGTGACCCTGGGAAAGTTACTCACCCTATCTGTTTCCTGATTTCCTCCTCCTTGAAGGTAGATAATATAAAAACTAGTTCCTAGAGTTCTTATAAGGATTAAATAGTATTTAAGAGTGTGGAAGAGTCCCAGGAATATGAAATGCTATTGCAGTGCTTTTGATTGGCATGACATTACAGAGCTATTTCTTTTTTAAGTACAGGGGACCAGATCAGTGGAAGTCTGGAAAGGTAGCAGGGTGCAAGATCAAGTTCTTTCTCAGACTTATAATGCTTCCTTTTCTAATGGTTTCCAGATTTCTTTGCCCTGCCCCAGAGTAGGGAACCAACACAGCAAGCAGAGCCACAGGTGCAGTGCAGGCTGTGGAGGACAAGCCAGGTGGGGAAACCCCAGCACAGCAGGGAGTGGAAGTGGAGGGCCAGCTGCCAGCAGCCTGCAGCCCAGGCTCAAAGAACTGCCAGGGGCTCCCTCCAATTAGGTGCTCAGCCCCTCCCAGGACTGCAAATCTATTTTAAGTCCATCGAATGCTGTTCTTAGGAACCAAGGAACCCTAACTAATTGGACAATAAAAGAAGATTTTGGTCTTGAGAGGGTGGCACAATAAATGGACTTTGCAGCGATTTTCATTGCACTCCTGCTCTGCAGCTGGCTGACTGGGGCCTGCAGAAGCCTCTTAACCTCATTGTGCTGATTTCTCCTGCAAAGAAAATGAGAACTGGTTCACTTGCCCTCTCTCCTCTCCCCAGTAGTCCTCAGAAGATTAATTGCTATTTGTGATTCATTTTGACTTGGTTCAACTAAATACAACTAGGGTGAAATACTGTCTTTCTGTAATTCAGAAGAAATTTTCTTTTTTAAGTACAGTGACCATTTATCACCCACACTTGGACCCTTTTGAGAATAAAAGGGGGCACTAAACATAATTAAAATCCTATAATTTTGCTCGGAAAACATTTTGGCAGTTTCTTAACAAAACTAAAAATACCCTTACCATACACGCAATCCAGCAATCACACTCTGCTGTTTACCCAAATGAGCTGAAAACTTATGTCTGCACAGAACCTGCATGCAGATGCTTATAGCAGCTTTATTCATAATTGCTAAAACTTGGAAGCAACCAACATGTCCTTTAATAGATGAATGGATAAATAAACTGTGGAGCATCCATACAATGAAATATTATTCAGTGCTAAAAAGAAATGAGCTATCAAAGCAGAGAAAAACATGGAGGAATTTGAAATACACATTACTGAGTAAAAGAAACCAGGGCAATAAAACTATTCTGTATGGAACAATAATGATGGATACATGTCATTATATATTTGTTCAAACCCATAGAAGGTACATCATGCGTGAACTCCCAAGTAAACAATGGACTTTGTTTTATAATGATGTACGTACCAATCTTGGTTCATTGACTGCCACAAATGTACCACTCTGGTGGGAGATGTTAATAGTGGGGGAGGCAAGTGTATGGGGGGTAGGGGAGAGGAGATGTATGTGGGAACTCCATACGTTTTGTTCAGTTTTGCTGAGAACCTAAAACTGCTCTAAACATAGTCATTAAATTTTACAAATTATATAATTTTGGACATGTTTATTAGTTTCATTATAAATAGATATATTTTTAAACTATTTTCAAAAAATTATTTTTATGAAAGTAAAACTTTTAAAAGGAAAAAGGTATAACTGAGATGGTTTAAGGGAATTGGATATATGCTCACCTTAGTCCCAAAAACATGCACTGAATTGAAACTAAAAAGAAAATAAAAATTAGCATACTTACTATTTCAAGAGGAAATAAATTACTTTTTAATTTTAATAAATTATTTTAAAAGTTTCAACAAATTATTAATTTAAGAGGAAATAAATTGCTTTTCTATAGTGTATTTGCTCTTTCTGTTGGGAACATATGCTGTCAAATGTTTCTCTCCCATTTCCTAGGTTTTTATTGCTAACTTACTGAGTAACTCACAATGTACTAATGCTCCATTAAGTACTTTACATATATTAATTTAATTCAGTTCTTTTAATGTAGAGATTTGTCCATTCATTCACTCAAAAGCATTTACTGACCTACAGCTCCACAGTAAGAAAGCAAAAAAAAAAAAAAACCAAAAAAGCAAATAACTTGAATAGACATTTCTTCGAAGAGAACATACAGACGGTTAATGGATATATGAAAAGATGCTTAACATCACTAATCAAGGAAACACAAATCAAAACTACAATGAGATATCACCTCATACCTGTTAGGATGGCCACTATCAAAAACAAAAACAAAACAAAACCAGTAAATAACAAGTCCTGGCAAGGAAGTGGAGAAATTGGGACCCCTATACACTGTTGGTGGGAATGCAAAATGGTTCAGCTGATACAGAAAACAGAATGGGGGAGTCCCTTAAAAAATTGAAAATAGAACTACCTTATGATCCAGCAATCTCACTTTTGGATATTTATCCAAAAGAATTGAAATCAAGATCTCAAAGAAATATTTGCAAAACATTTATTTCAGCATTAGTTACAAAGGCCAGTTGTGGAAACAATCTAAATGTCCATTAATGGATGGATGTATAAATAAAACGTGGTATATACATGCATGGAATATTATTCAGCCTTAAAGAAGGAAATCCTGTGATATGTGACAACATGTGAACCCAAAGGACATTAGGCTAAATGAAATAAGCTAGTTACAGAAAAACAAATACTACATGATTTCACCTATAAGAGGAATCTAAAATAGGAATCTAAAGGCTGAGTGTGGTGGCTCATGAAAAATTTTAAAATTAGCCAGGCATGGTAGTGCATGCCTGTGGTAGTGGCTACTTGGGAGACTGAAGTGGGAGAACCTCTTGAGTCCAGGTCAAGGCTGCAGTGAGCTATGATAGCACCAGAGCAGCTCAGCCTGAGTGACAGAGCAAGACCCTGTTTCTCAAATAATTAAATAACAAAATAGTCAAACTTACCTAAGCAGAGAGTAGAATAGTGGTTGCCAGGGGTTGCAGGGAGGGGACAATGGGAACTTGCTATTCAACAGGTATAATGTGTTAGTTGTCCAAGATGAATAAGTTCTAGATATCCGTCATACAACATTGTGCATACGCTTAGCAATACTATATTGTGAAGTTACAAATTTGTTAAGAGGGTACACAATAAAAAAAATTTACTGAACACTTCTGAAGTATCACATGCTATCCCAGACACTAGGGACACAGCCATGGTGGGGAAGAGAGACAAACAATAAATAAGTGTGTAATATATCAGGAGACTGCTATTTTAGATAAGTCATCAAAGAGCCTGTCTTATAAGGTGACATTTAAGCAGACGCATGAAGAAGTGACAGGAATAAGCCAGGTGAATTATCTGGGAGAAGATTAGTAGAGCCAGGGGGGAAGGAGAGTGCAAAGCAGGTATTGGCAATCCATGGAGTAGCAAGGAGGCTAACGTGGCTGTGAAAACAAGGACTCATTGAGATGAGAGATGTGAGGGCGAGTGACATGAGAAATCATTCAAGGGGATACATGATCTAATAACTTACACTTTGGCAAGGTTTTGGAAACCTCAAGACCGATTAGGAAGTGGTTGACATGGTCCAGGTAAGAAGAGATGGTGGTGATTGCAGTGGAGACAATAAGAAGTGTTTGGTTGGTTCTTGATCCATTTTGAAAGTAGAAATAACAAAAGTTGCTGACAGACTTGATATAGGGTTTGAGAAAAAGGATTAAAAGATAATGCCACGGTTTTGCTGAGCAACTAAAAGGATGATGAGGCAGACAGTGGAAAGAACAAGTTTAGAAGGAGAAATCAGAAGTCTGTTTTAAGACATGATAATTTGATATCCATAGTGAAGTGTTAAGGAGACACAGTTATGTCTAAAGGAGTTCAGGGGAACAGTTTGAGCTGTCGTTGTAAATTCGAGAATTGCCATTGTATAGATGGTAGATAAACCATGAGCCTTCAAGCGATCACCTGGGGGGATAGTATATGTGTGAACTGTTGAGTCCAAGGACTGAGCCTGGGTCCTCCAGTCTAGAGAGGTTTGACAGATAAAGAGAAACCAGTCAATGAGATGGGGAAGGAACAGGAGAAAGTGGTGCCCTGAAAGCCAGGAGAAAAGAGTGCTTTGAGAACAAGTGTATGACAGGCTGTATCAAATGCTGCCCAGTAGTTAAGTACAATGACTGCAAGGTATTGCAATATGGAACTCACTGGTGACCCAGACAGAAGCTGATTCAGTGGAGGAGCAGGGATGGGAGCCAAATTGGAATGGGCTTACGACAGAACAGAAGTGAACAGATACATTAAGTTATGGTCCAGAAGGGTTAATAACCTTGCTGATAAAAACACATCTTGTAAGTGCCAAAGCTAGGACTCTAACTAGAATCTTTTTGACTCCAAAGTCTGGGCAGTTTACAGAAGTTTAGAGTCTTGGATCAGATGTCAGGACAGCTTTGACACCAGCTAGTTGTGTGACCTTGAGTAACTCACCATTTGGCAAACTTCTTTGAGGTCCTACCGTGTGCCAGGCACAGATGAGTAACACAAACCACTGATCCAGACTAGACCATAGGAAAGGAAGGTAGGGATGGCCTCTAGAGAGAGTTGGAATGGCTGTTTGAGTTCTCCTCATCTCTTAAACAAGTAGGGTGTTAGGGCCAGGAAAGCGCTAAGTGCCTTGCTATCCTTATTAAGTTCAATGGATTTGGGATGCCAGCAAATCCTTTCACCTACAGATGCAGAAGGGAAAATCAGCACAGATTTTCTACCCATCCAGGGTGTATCACCAAGGTGTGTAAAGATGTCAACCCCTAATTAAAATTTTAAATTTGGAGAAATGTGTAGAGGCATTTTAAGTGCAATTAGCACAGTAGATTAAAATCATTTTGAAGTGACCTCATTCACTCCCCAAACTGTTTAAATTGATTTTATAATTTTCTGCCCATCCAAATGGCCAGATGACATTTGGATAACTGGGGACCAGGATAAAGAGATGAAAACTATTATAGCAAGTCTTTTAGTGCATTATTTCTTTTTTCAAGGCTCCAGCTTTTTTAAAATGGGATTTTGTAGAATTTTCCATAAACCTGGGTGCCCAAGATTCTGTTGCATTTCATCACAACAAAACAGTCTTCATCTTTGCTAAGTGGCATTACTAAAAAAACTTTTAAATTTCTCTATGGAAACAGAAACTATAAAGCCAGTCAAAAGACAGATGATATATTGGGGGGAAACCTTTGCAACAATGTGACAGACAAAAAGTTAATATTCCTAATTTTAAAAAGCTTCCTGGCAAGTGATTTTAAAAAACTCAATAGAAAACTAGGCAGTTCCCAGAAAAGGAAATGCAGTCGTCCGTAAGCCTGTGAAAAAGGGGCCACCTTATTGGTTGTCAGAGAAGTTCAAGTTAAAACATCACCTACCAGATTAACAAAAATTAAATACATTGATAACATGTTAGGGAAGAGCCATTTCCTTGCCTCATGATTCATTTTGAAAGAACATTCCTGGCCCCTCTCCCTGCCCCTCATTCCGTCCTTTTCAGAAGAGGATTGTGAGAGAATTTGGGAAAGAAAGCACGTGTGTTGGCCAGTACCATCTGGGTCCTCTTTTCCAGCTCTGCTTGCCTGAAGAGAGGTTGCATCCCCATGTACCCCTAGCCATATAGGCTTCCCTAGGCAGGCTCTGCACCTGTGAGAGTTGACAGCTGTCCCAGTGAAAAGGTGGGATTTTCTGCCTAGTGCAGAGTTGAAATATTCATAAGACGCTTTGATTGCAGATCTAAAAACACATCATCCAATTCATATTTTCAGATGATATTTTAAAATCTTCATTTGTGTGCCTCCAATATATTTCTTTGTTGGTTCAGAACTTGGGAAAGAAAGAGAGAAATATTTGTTTCCTGCCCTCTTCCCACTCAAGAAAAAAGAAAAATATGTTGATGGTCACATGTAGAGAAATAGAAGTTCTTTGGAAATGGAAGGAAATTACAAAGATTTGGGGGAAGTCACTGTATGCATATATAATGCACATGGTGGTGATTGCACAACAACATGAGTGCTTTCTGTCTTTTTTTCTTTTAGATTCAGGAGAGACGTGTAGATTTGATACATGCATATATCACATAAAGGAGGGGTTTGGGCTATGTGAATGTTTTTGTTTGTTTGTTTCTTTGTTTGAGACAGAGTCTTGCTCTGTCACCCAGGCTGGAGTGCAGTGGCACAATCTCAGCTCACTGCAACCTCAGCCTCCTTGGCTCAAACAATTCTCCTGCCTCAACCTCCGGAGCAGCTGGGATTACAGGCATGTGCCACCACACCTGCCTAATTTATTTTTATTTTTATTTTTAGTAGAAACAGGTTTTCTCCATGTTGACCAGGCTGGTCTTGAACTCCTAACCTCAAGCAATCCATCCACCTCAGCCTCCCAAAGTTCTGGGATTACAGGCATGAGCTACCATATCCAGCCTACATGAATGTTCTTAATGCTACTGAATTGTGTATTTAAAGGTGGTTTGAATGATTATAAAATTTATGTTCTTTATAAAAATTTATGTTATATATATTTTACCACAGTAGAAAATGTGTATAAGTTCAGATGAAATTATTAGATTTCTGGCATTTACATCAACGTAATCTAAGAAGATGGGGCAAATGAACAGGTGTGTGGAGTAATCAAGACTGGCTGTTATCATGTCTTCAATCCTCTTAACTAAATTAAGAGAATCTTTACACTATTCTCCCTAGTTTCTCATATATGTGACATTTTCCATAATAAAAACGTTTTTTCATGTGTACTGCTTTCAACTAGCATTGTCAGTTTTATGGGTTCCACATAAATAACTGTACTCACTCATAGGGATTTAATCTATGAGGATGTTCACTGAAACGCTGTGTAGGAAAAATGTGGAAATGACCTAATGATTATGAGTAAGAGAATGGCTATGTAAGCAATAGCATATTGTGACATTATTAAACAGAATAAATTAGGAGAAACAGCCTTACTTACATCAAAAAAATCCTTGCACCATCTACCTAATCCTTTAAACATGAACAGAATCACCAAATATGTGGGGGGAAATAGTAACATGAAAGAGAAAGACAAAGATACACAGAAGAAAATGAGCCAGAGGAAGCAAAGGCAAACCAGGACACTTTAAACAAACAAGAGCTCTCATTAATGTGTTCAGCGAACTCTAAAAATGCATAATATTTATTTAAAAGTGATACAAAAACAGATAATAGGAAAAGAAAGAGCTTTTAGGGATTAGACGTAGGCTTTCCAAAAATTCAATAGAGGGGCCTGGGGAAAAACAAGATGAGGAACTAGAATTGAGCATGCAACAAAAAGATAATAAGATGGAAATGGAGAAAAGGTAAGATAAGTAGATGATCAATCCAGAAGCTCTGACATCTGATCAGTAGGAGTCTCAAAGTAAAACCAGAGAAAAGGGCAGGAGGCAGAGGGAGGAAACAATCACAGAAATAATAGAACATTCCCCAAAGCTGAAAAAAGACACAGCTCTTCAGATTAAATGGCCTACAAAGTACACAGGACAGTGATTAACATCTTGATTCTCTTCTAAAAATTTCCAAATACTGAGAATAAGAAAAACATATTAAAAGATACCAGAGAGAAAAATCTACCAAGGGATGTGAGTTAGGTAAGTATCAGGCTTATCATTAGCACCATTAGGTCCTCAGACCAGCTGTAGGAGCATCAGCTAGAGTTTTAGAAGAAGTAGAGAATCCCAGGCACCACCCAAGACCCACCAGTCAGAATCTGCCTTTTAACAAAATCCCCAGGTGATTTCTTGGCACACAGGTAAACATTATTTACATAGTCATAATCAAGTAATGGTTCTTTACTGAGTTTCAGGATTTCAAATCAACCTATGGACAAAGTATCCAAGTGTTGATTGTGGTTGCAGATGATAAAATACATGTTATTTTGACAAATATAAAAAGTAAAATTGTAGTTGATAGCAGGTAGGAGGTAGAAGGGGACGGATAAATTGGAAAGACAAGATGATGTGTCATTTACAGAAAAGTCAGTATACTAATTATAAAAATAGTATTTAAAATTATAAATGTAACCAATAAAATTATAATTATTAAACATCGGGAGAGAGAAGTAAAAGGAGAAATTAAGTGAGCTATATCCTCATCTTTCACAGTAGGAAGTCAATAGATATTGCCTAAATTAAGTCCGTAAATTGTGATATATCATACAGAGTTATAGAAGTAACCCCGAGGAGAATTAGAAGAACCCCTAGAAGAGAAACAGAAATGGAAAAGGGGATATTTTTCTCATGATACTTGTGACTTTTTTTTTTTTTGAAGTTGAGAGTTAGACTCATTTTCAGGTCTCAGTGAAATGTTTCTGTGTATTGATTTGGAGTAACATAAACAAACTCCAGAATTTTATTGGCTTATCATATTAAAAGTTAACTTCCTAATAGTGGTGATCCAATGCAAGTCATTTCTGGTTGGACCACAGCTTTCCTTCAAGTGGTTGATTCATGGATCCAAGATACTTTCTTCTGGAGATTCTGCTATCTCTTGGGTCTCAGAGTCTTCTGTATTTATAGCGAAGGAGAACATGGAAAAAGCAAGTTCATTGGTTAGATGACCCAGCTCAGAAATGACATCCTCATTTCCACTTTCAGTCCTCTGAATAGAACTAATTGTGGTCCCAGCTAGATGCAAGGAGAGTTTATAAATGTAGTTAGAATGCTATATTGTGAATGGCGAGCTTCAATTTTTGGTGGGCAAGAACCCATTTCTGCCACATTCTGTATCCAAATAGCCATATATAAATGACAGGTCCTCTCCTCTCAAAGTATGTGTCTGCTGGGCATTGGAAATCCAAGTGTTCTTTAGGTAGAAAAGATGGTGGGTGAATCAAATTTGCTTTGTGACATTTGCATATTTTGAATTACTTTCCCTTGCTCTGACATTATTTTACTAAGCATCTTTTTGTAATTATTTTCTTTTGTTTAGCAGATCTTTCTTCTGTAATTGGATGTCATATCCACTTTGTAAATGAATCTGTTGGGATTATGGTGGGACAGTAGAAGGAGGTGCAGAAAGAGACCTAGCAACAAGCTCTCTAGTGCTCCATTAACACATGCATGACTTTGGACAAGCCATGCAATCTCTCCACTCCTTGGTTTTCTTCTTTGTAAAATATGGAACATGTGGGGCTTTGCCAATGCCTCCAGTTCTAAATTTCTGTTACTTTATAATTATATCCACCATGAACTGATAGTATTGAATTTCTGGAGCACAGATGTTAATGACCACAGCCTGAACTAGAAGTTCCCACAAAAGCATAACAACTTTTAAAATCCTTTTACCACTCCTACCCCTGCAATTTGTCAACAGAGACATCACTCTTGAATAGTAAGGCTTAAAGTAAACAGAAGTTGAGTACCAGCATAGCAGCAAGAACCCTGAAATGTGGTGAGAAAGCTTCTTCAGCAGCAAAACAGAAAGGTTTTGCAGGGATTCAGCTTATCAGCCCTTCCTCAAAGCCCTTCCTCAGCAAGAGAGTAAGGTAAATTTTCTCAGGCACTTTACAGTTCATAAAGCAACCAACACTCCCATAAAGTAGGCCGAATGGGTTTTTATTTTTATTATGTATTTAGTTTTTTTAATAGGTTCATGATTCAAACATCAAAATGTACAAAAAGGAATATGTTTAAAAGCCTCTATCCCATCCCAGTCCCCAGTCTACTCAGTTCTCCTTCCTTCTCTGCCTCTAAAAGAAATAGGCATTGTTATTAATTTCTTACTTATTATTTCAGAGATTTTCATACATAAAATCCTATCCCCTCCATCATAGTTATACAGCAATATTTATTACATGATGATCTGAGCTTTAATGGATGAGGGCAGTTCTTTCTATATCTGTTATACAGATCACCCACTTTGTGTAACATAGGATTCTATCCAAGGACACAACATAATTTATTTTACCAATTTCCTAATGATGGACATTTTAGTTGTTTTCGGTCTTTTGTGAACACACACTGTACATTAGTCATTTAAATAGCCTTGTACTTAAGTCATTTCACACAATTATGTACGATGTGTGAGTATATGCATAAATTCCCCTGAGTGATAATTTTGATGGATACTTTCAAATTACTTTTCACGGACCAATTTTATAGATGAAGAAAGGTTGTGAGAATTAATAGCAAATCAAGGGCTGCAAACAGCTTGCCTACTCAGAGGTGTGATTTTCCTGAGTTGGACATGGATGGGTATGAGTAACGCAAGGTTGAAGAGGTTTAGTATTGTTCACTGAAGTGGGCTGCTGTGAGGTGGGCAAGCAGAACCACTCAACAGTTCACTGAAGCACACACTGAAATAATGAGGCTTGGCTGCAGCATGCTGGGAAGTCACAGCAGCAGATGTGAGCCGAGTGCTACCAATGCATGAGCAGGCATTTTGTGAGCCAGAAGCCCAGAGAGTGGGGACTGGCTTGGCAGGAGGCTCCAGAAATAGCAGTTACATACACAGATGTTACAGGGCAGTATTTGAGCCAGGTGGTTGGGAAGAGACCTCCTGTGCCAGTCAGGTTCCTGTCATCCACACCTAGACTCATCGGGTCTTAGAACTGGGCCAGTGTTACGACAGTGGAAGACTTGTGGCCCACCCATATGTCTTTAAGCTTCAATTAAGGTTAGTTTTGTTAAAGTGAAGCAGTCTTGCTTGCATATTTTAATTAGTGGAACATATACACACACACATACTTCATTTTGTATAGCAGCTTAGGTTTACAGAAAAATGTAATGGAAAGAACAGAGTTTTCATATACCTCTTCCCTCCCTTCCCCCTCCCCCTGCCCCCCGCCCACACACATACAACCTCCACAGCCATCAACATCTCTTACCAGAGTGGCACATTTGTTGCAGTTGATGAACCTATTGATAAACCGTTACCACCTGAAGTCCATAGTTTACATTAGGGTTCACTCTTTGTGTTGTGCAATCTATGGGTTGACAAGAATATTTTAAAATTCTTGTTCTTAGTGCTACATTAGCTTATTTAATCCTTGCAGTGTGAACCAGATTGAGAAGAGGAAACTGAAGCACAGTAAGCTTAAATGACTTTCCCAAGGTCACATAGCTAGTGAGTGCTGGACCTGAGATTTGATCCAGAAGTCTGACTCAGTGAGCATTCTTAACCACTATGCTTTCCTGCCTTTTACTCCATGCCCCAGTTCCTAGGGTTCTCTTTCCCATTTCCACTCCTCCTCCAAGTGAGAGAAAAGAGTTCTCTCTGTTTTTATTTTCCCTGGCTTCACCTGAGCCTCATTGCCTGTCTGAAAAATCTTTGAGCAACTTTTCCTGCTGATTTACGTATGGAGGCCTTGAGTGCTGAAGGGCAGGGGCAGTGGGTGAGCTGTGGCCATATACCTGAGGATTGTCTGTGGGACACATAAGGCGAAAGGAAAGGCAAGGCTGGAGTGCTGGAGAGAGGAAGGAGCAGATGCAATGACAGTGGACTTGGGGACCCAGTGAGACCTGAAATTAGAGGACTGTGATAAGGATTTGGGGGATGGAAGAATAATGGAGCCAGCCCCCTTGAGAGATTGATGACCAAGCGGTATAGGACTTTGTTCATAATCTCCTATCATTTAGGAGGGAAAATTCTGATAATCCAAGGATCTTTTCTTTGCTGAACATGCTGATGGAGAAGGGTGATGGTATACACTTTTGGAAGAGCTGACACAGCCAAATTATTCTGCAAAAGAAAAGAGAGAGTTTAGGAGGCTTAGAGAAAGATCTAGAACTGTACTGTCCATCATGGTAGCCACTAGCCACGTGTAGCTGTCAAACTTTTGAAGTGGGGCTAGTCCAAATTGGTATGTGCTACAGTGTAAGATACACTTTGGATTTTGATGACTTTGTAGGAAGAAAAGAATGTAGACTTTCTCAATAATAATCTTTATATTGATCATATGTTGAAATGACAATATTTTAAATATATTAGATAAAATATTAAACTTTTCTTAAAAAAAATTTTTGTGCACCGTAGAAAATTTTAAATTACATATGTGACTCATATTACGTTTTTTTCTGGACTGTGATGATCCAGAAGGAAAGGACATGAACCATTAAGACTCAAAACTGTGTAGGAGAGAGGGGCAACCCTATTGCTGGTGACTCAGAAGAAAGGCTTAGGAAAATTAAACCAATACAGACTTGTTTTGGAGGATAAGTGGTGTGGTATGTAATATAATTTCTCACTTCATCTTCCTTATGAAATCATCAGTAAGATTAACACTACTTAAAAAAATTTTTTTATTTTAAATTTAGAGAGTACATGTGTATGTTTGTTATGTGAGTATATTGCATACTGATGGGGACTGGGCTTCTGGTGTACCTATTACCCAACTAGGAAACACTGTACCAGATAGGTAAGGTTTTCAACCCTCACCTTTACCACCCTCCCCTCTTTGGGAGTCTCTGGCATCTGTAGTTTCCATCTTCTTGTCCATGTGTACCCATTGTTTAGATTCCACATATAAGTGAGAACATGAGGAATTTGGTTTTCTGTTTCTGAGTTAGTTCACTTAGAATCATGACTGTAGCCTTGTCCATGTTGCTACAAAGAACATGATTTCATTCTTTTTTATGGCTGCATAGTATTCCATGGCCTATATATTCACAACATTTTTTTAATCCAGTCAACCATGGATAGACACTTGGGTTGATTCCATGACTTTGCTATTGTGAATAGTGCTGCAATTAACATATAAGTGCATGTGTCTTTTTAATATAATAATGATTTCTTTTTCTTTGGGTAGATTTCCAGTAATGATTGTTGAGTCAAATGGTAGTTCTATTTTTAGCTCTTTGAGAAATCTCTGTACTGTTTTCTACAGAAATTGAATTAATTTACATTCCCACCCACACTGTAGAAGTGTTCGCTTTTCTTCACATCCACGCCTTTATCTGTTGTTTTTTGACTTAATGATAGCCATTCTGATTGGTATAAGATAATATCTAAGTGTGGTTTTAATTTGCATTTCTCTGGTGATTAGTGATGTGAGCATTTTTTCATGTGTTTGTTGGCCACTTGTTCTTCTTTTGAGAAATGTCTGCTCATGTCCTTTGCCTAGTTTTTAATGGAGTGGTTTGTTTATTTTCTTGTTGAATTATTTGAGTTCCTTGCAGATTCTGGATATTAGTCCTTTGTCAGAGATATAATTTGCAAATATTTTCTCCTATTCTATAGGTTGTCTGTTTACTCTGAAGATGAATGCTATTTTTAATAAAGCAAATTAAAAAGAATTTCCTCTGGAAGCTCATGTCTTCCCTTGAGGTGACTGAAAGGTTGTGGATCTTCAAACCACATTCGGATTTTACAGATCTTCCCCTATTAGGAGCCAAAATGAAATTATTGAACTAGAAGAGAATAGATGCAGATATCATATCTCTTTACATTCTGATCAACATGGCCAATAAACTACTATGGGTTTCCAGATTATCCATTTGTCATTTTTAAGAAAAACTAATTTTTGTCTTTCTCCACATTATGTTTCTTTCCCTGTTAACTTTTTGCTAACATGACTGAACTTAGATAATTGATTGTCTTGGGAGGCTTTGAATCATGAGATTTCTGGCTCATCAAATTCAAATTGAAGTCATCTCCATTGTTGCTACCTAATAGTTGCTTAGTGGATTTGGTTCTTTGGGATTTGTGAAGCTGAATTGTCAGGAAGTGAACCTTCCTGAATGTAGCTCCTTTTAATCATTTAGGGTAGTCCTAGCCTAGCAGATTTAAGACATTACCAAAAATATGTTTGAGGATTATTACTAGCATAGCCTTTGCTGCTTTCCTGACCTATGAATAAAAAGAAGCTCAGGAACAAGAATTCAATTTGAAGCTTCATAATTAGGATTGTAGCTGATATTCTGGTGTAAATTTGGAGAAGGAAGATACTAGAAGCTACAGAAAACTTGAGGGAATAGAATAGAGAGAGGCAAGTTAACTGACTTTTTATTGAGCCAAATAATCTGTAAATGTAACAATAGCAGTAAATTTGAGGCGATGTGGTCTCAAAAAAAAAAAAAAAAAAAAGACTACATTTTAATGAATTACTGTTTAATTTGTCCTTTGCCTGGTATCACTGTTTTCATCTCCTTTGGCGGTGTGATGTGAATTAATAAGCCCCTGAAAACTAACATAGCTTAACTGATTTTAGAGACTTACTATCCTTAATATCATCTTGGGGTGTGTGTGTGTGTGTGAGGGGTGGGGGGGAGAGAGAGAGAGAGAGAAAATGGGCCAGATTGATTGTAGCTGGTGATTTAATACCCCCAAACTGAGTGTAATGTAGCAATACAGATAATAAATGTAGTAGGGGCAGAGGGTAAAAAGGAAATTGTTTAGGAGCATAAAAAGGGATTGTAACAGAATAAAAATACCAAGTTTGTATAATCTTCAATAAATTATGGATTATGTAGATATGTTTGATTTTATACCAGGGCATTTCACAAAAATTCAGAGAGACTTTTAATTGGCTTTGATTTCCAGAGACTGTCTCTTGAGTTTTCTGTAAAATTTGCAAGATCTCCCTTCTGAGTTTCAGTGATTGCCTTAAGCTTATTTTACATATTTTATTGAAACCAGAATGATAAATGAATGATTGGATTGTTAAAGTGCTAGACAATAAGAAAGTCTGCATAAATTCAAAATTTTCTCTTTAATCAAAGGCTGGGCTGTGATCAGAGCTTTGTGGTTGGCACTACTGAATTAATTCAAGTGGATGAATTAATTTTCCTGCCTGGTTAGTGTTAGCAAAAATTATACATATTGCAAGGTGGGATGAAAGTAATGAACCTGATTTTGTAGTCATCACACAAGAATATATTCACCCAATTGGCTTCTGTTCTTTTATTTTCCCTGTGAGGATGAAGGCTTATATTAAAGATGTGGCCACTAGCCAAAGCAATTTTTAAAGCCATCTTTTGGAATTAACTTCAGAGCTTATGCCAGAGTCTTTTCAATAATCTTGGCTTGATGCACATCTTCATCTTTTAGGGATAGACTTGATATTTGGAGAACATCAAAAAGCATTCACAGCCAAATCTTCTAAATAAGGCACATGATAAACCTGGATGATACCCTTTGAGATAAAAAATCAGATATAACAAAAAATGACTAAAGAATATTGAAAACAATTTGCTGGTAGTTTCAAAGACCATAAATTAACTTTGAAATCAATTCCAATATAGGAGTGGCCAAAGTGTTTTCAGCAAACACAGTGCCCCTGGAACTTGTAAGTATAGAGTCTGCCAAGGTGACTATTCTAAAAGGAATTACACCAATTTAGATGTTTGTTTAAAAAATCAATTGCATCACTTTGTGGGCTCAGTGTAATGTAATAGGAAGAACACGAACAGCGAGAGCCAGGCAGGTCTACCTCCACCCCTTCAGCTCTAAGTGACCTTGGATAAGTTATTTAAGCTGTCTGAACTTCTGCTTCATAATCAGCAAATGCAGATAATAATTCTCACTGGGACTGATGGAGGGCTAGAAATGTAGTATGCAAAATACCACATATATTGGCCTGTGCGTAGTTTAGTATTTGTAATTTGTTGTTTGATTTATTTATACACAGCTTCATTTCAAAACAGATCAGAAGTAGCTTAGCTACTTGTTTTCCACCCCTATATAACCTTATTTAGGAAATGACAATATTAATAAATATACCATGTTCTCAAGTCATTTATATTCACATTATTTTTTCACAATTTTTAAAAATAATCTCGACTTTTAGATTCAGGGGTTACCTGTACAGATTTGTTACCTGGGTATACTGTATGATGCTTAGGTTTGGCATGTGACTGATGCCACCACCCAAATACTGAGCATACAACCTAATAGTTTTTCAACCCATACCCTCCTCTGTCCTCCCCCACCTCTAGTAGTCCCCACTGTCTATCCTTACCATCTTTATGTCCATGAGTACCCAATGTTTAGTTCCCACTTGTAAGCAAGAACATGTAGTATTTGGTTTTCTGTTCCTGCCTCATTTTGCTTAGGATAATGGCCTCCAGCTGCATGCATGTTGCTATAAGAAAAACATTATTTCACTCTTTTTCATGGCTACATAGTATTCCATGGTATATATGTACCACATTTTCTTTACCCAGCCCACCATCAGTGAGCCCCTAGGTTAGTTCCACATCTGCTATTATGAATAGTACCGTGACTAACATAAAAATGTATGTGACTTTTTGGTAGAACAACATTCCACCGAGAACAAGTGTCTTTTGGATATATATAGGATGTATACAATTCCATTGCTGGATCAAATGGTAGTTTTAAGTTCTTTGAGAAGTCTCTAAACTGCTTTCCACAGTGTCTGAACTAATTTACATCCCAACCAATGGTGCATAAATGTTCCCTTTTCTCCACAGCCTCACTGGCATCTGTTGTTGTTTGACTTTTTGTAATAGCCATCTGACTGGTGTGAAATGGTACCTCATTGTGGCTTTGATTTGCAATTATCTGATGATTAGTGATATTGAACATTTCTTTAAATGTTTGTTGGCCACTTGTATGTCTTCTTTTAAGAAGTATTTGTGTCTTTTCCTCATTCTTAATGGGGTTATTTGGTTTTTAGATTCTGGATTTTAGACCTTTGTCAGATATATAGTTTGTGAATATTTTCGCTCATTCTGTAGGTTATCTTTTTACTTTGCTGATAGTTTCTTTTGCTGTGCAGAAGCTCTTTAATTAGGTCCCACTTGTCAATATTTGTTTTTGTTGAGATTGCTTTTGAGAACTTCATCATAAATTCTTTCCCAAGGCTGATGTGGTGTTCCCAAAACCAAATGATATTTTCTAGATTTTCTTCTAGGAGTCTTATAGTTTGATATTTTAAATTTATCTTTAATCTACCTTAATTTTTTACATGCTGAAAAGTAGGGGTCCAGTTTCATTCTTCTGCATATCACTAGGCAGCGATCCCAGCACCATTTATTGAACAAAAAGTCCTTTCCCCATTGCTTATTTTTCTTGACTTCAACTAAAAATTAGATGGCTGTAGGTGTGCGACTATATTTCTGAGTTCTCTATTCTGTTCCATGCATCTATGTGTCTGTTTTTGTACCAGTGCCATGATGTTTTGGTCCCTGTGGTCTTATAAGATAGTTTGAAGTCTGGTAATATGATGCCTCTGGCTTTGGTCTTTTTGCTTAGGATTGGCCATTTGGGCTCCTCTGTGGTTCCACATAAATTTTAGAATAGTTTTCTCTAGTTCTGTGAAAAATGATGTTGGTAGTTTGACAGGAATAACATTGAATCTGTAAATTCCTTTGGGTAGTATGTCCATTTCAATTATATTGATTCTTTCAATCTATAAGCATAGAATGTTTTACCATGTGTTTCTGTCATCTATGATTTCTTTTTGAAATGTCTTATAGTTCTCCTTGTAGAGATTTTTCTCCTCCTTAGTTAAGTGTATTCCTAGATTTTTGAGGGGGCAGGCAAGCATTTGAAATGGAATTGAGTTATTGATTTGGCTCTCAGGTTGAACACTATTGGTGTATAGACATGCTACTGATTTTTGTGCATTGATGTCATGTCTTGAAACTTTGCTGAAGTCATTTGTCAATTCTAGGAGCCTTTTGGCAGAATCTTTAGGGTTTTCTACATATAGAATCACACTGTCAAAGAAGAGAGATAGTTTGACTTCTTTTCCTATTTTGATGCCTTTGATTTCTTTCTCTTGCCTGATTGCTCTGGTTAAGACCTCCAATACTATGCTGAATAGGTGGTGACAGTGAGCATTCTTGCGTTATTCTAGTTCTCAAAGATAATGCTTCCAGCTTTTGCCCATTCAGTATGATGTTGGATGTGGTTTTATCTCTTTTTGTAGATGGCTCTTATTATTTTGAGATATGTTCCTTTGATGCCTAGTATCTTAAGTGCATTTATCATGAAGGGATATTATATTTCATCAAAAGCTTTTTTCACATCTGTTGAGATGATCATAATTTTGGTTTTCAATTCTGTTTATGTGGTGAACCACATTTATTGATTTGCACATGTTGAACTAACCTTGACTCACAGCAATGAAGCCTACTTGATCATGGTGAATTAACTTTTTTATATGCTATTGGATTTAGTTTGCTGGTATTTTGTTGAGGATTTTTGTGTCTATGTTTGTCAGGGATACTGGCCTCTAGTTTTCTTTTTTCCATTGTGTCTTTTCCAAGTTTTGGTATCAGGATAATGTCTGGCTTTGTAGAATGAGTTAGGAAGTTCCTTTTCCATAATATTTTAAATAGTTTCAGTAGAACTGGTACCAGCTCTTTGCACATGTAGTAGAATTCGGCTGTGAATCCATCTGTTACAAGGCTTTTTTCAGTTAGTGAAAAAATTTAAAAATTTTTTCAATTTTTTAAAAATATTATTGATTCAATTTTGGAACTCGATATTGGTTTGTTCAATGTTTCAATTTCTTTCTGATTAATCTTGGAAAAGTGTATGTTTCCAGGAATTTATCCATTTCCTCTAGATTTTCTAGTTCGTGTGTATAGAGGTGTTCTTAATATTCTCTGAGGATCTCTTGCATTTCTGTGTGATTGGTTATAATGTCACCTTTGTAATTTCTGATTGTACTTATTTGGTTCTTCTATCTTTTTTTCTTTGTTTATCTAGCTAGCAGTCTATCAATCTTGTTTATCCTTTCAAATAACCAACTTTTGACTTCACTGATTCTTTGTATAGATTTTTGGGTCTCAATTTTCTTCATTTTTTCCCTGATTTTAGTTATTTCTTCTTTTCTGCTAGCTTTGTTCTTGTTTTTCTAGCTCCTCTAGGTGTGATGTTAGATTGTTAAATTGAAACCTTTCTAAGTTTTCGAGGTAGGCCTTAAGCACTACAAACTCTCCTTTTAACACTGCTTTTGCTGCATCCCAAAGATTTTGGCATCTTGTGTTTCTCTTTTCATTTATTTCAGAGAATGTTTTGGTTTCTGCCTTAATGTCGTCATTTACCCAAAAGTCATTCAGGAGCAAGTTGCTTAATTTCCATGTAATTATGTAGTTTTGAGAGATCTTCTTGGTATTGATTTCTATTTTATTTCATTGTGATCCAAGAATATGGCTGGTATGATTTTGATTTTTTTAAATTCATGGAGACTTGCTTTATGGCCAAGCATGTATTTGATCTTGGAGTATGTTCCATGTGCATGTGGATGAGAAGGATGTACAGTCTGTGGCTGGTGGGTGAAATATTCTGTAGATGTCTATTAGGTCCAATTGGTGAAATGTAGAATTTAAGTCCAGAATTTCTTTGTTAGTTTTTTGTTTTGATGATCTGTCTAACACTGTTAGTGGGGTGTTGAAGTCTCCTACTACTATTGTATGGCTATGTCCTTTCATAGATCTAGAAGAACTTGTTTTATGAATCTGGGTGCTCTAATGTTGGGGGTGTGTGTGTGTGTGTGTATATATATATATATAAAATAGTTAAGACTTCTGAATGTGCTAAAAGGGACAGTTTATTGGAAATCCTCATTAATGATTACTTAAGGAAAGACTAATTTACAGCCTTCCCTTCTATCAATCCCAAATCAACGTGAGCCTCTGCTTCACATTATGAGATACCTGGATTCAACTGCTAAATCATGAACTATTATATATCTAAATGGTGCACTGAAGTGAAATTCCCTCTTTTTGTTCACCTTCTTCAGGTAAGCTGTAAAACATTCTAGAACCATGGTCCAAAAAGCCATCTGTGCTTCACCACTGGTAACCTGAAGACCCTCATCCTGTAGCCAGGATGCTACAGCACTCCTTCTTCATGTTTTGCAGGTGCCCCTGAGGAGGGGACTATCCTGCCTGAGTCTTCCAGGTCATCCAAATAGAGAGGAAGAGATTTTCTTCCATCAGCTCCTCATCAGCTCCTCTTCCTTTGCCTCTGCCTCCCTCTAGAGGCACATGGTTCATCAGCAAGGACATTGCTTAGATGACATCACTTCTTTCCTAAGCTTGCTTAGGTTGCTCACTACCTCATGAAATCCAGAACCCATATGAACAGCAGCCCTTAATATGATTCAAAAGGTGTTGCAATTGTTGACATTGTTTTAACTCTAGGCTCCTTTTGTATCTTGAACATATTTCCATTTTGCACTTATCACCAGGTATCATCACTATCAAAGCTGTCTGCCCCTGTAGGCAGGAACCATGGTTTAAAAACTTTTACATCCCCTTTGCCTTGCACAATAACTGGGTACATGTTCGATAAATGCCCATTGGATCAACACGCTCAAATGCAGGAAAATGTTGAATCATTTGCATTCTTTATGCACTTAAAGTATCAGAAGTTGAATGAGTTTGCATGGGTAAATAAAGGCAGAAAAGATTTAAGATGAAAAGAAGAAATGAGTTTTTCTCCAAAGGCGATCATGCCAATGTTTAGAAGTCTATAAGGCCCCAACTATTGGGTAGGAGGGGTGAGGAATAAAGATTTTTTTCTTTTTCTGTTACTAAAAATTTCTTGACCACCTTCTGTACACCCTCTGTACTTGGCACCAGAAAATCAAAGATACGTGACAAGACATCTTTCCTTAAGGACTTCATACTTATAAAGAATTACTACTCAGAATGATAGAAGACATGACAAATTGTACACACACACACACACACACATAATGGTGTGAGTGTGTGTGAGAGGCAGAGAGACAGGGAAAGGGAGAAAGAGAGAGAGAAAGCACAGTGGGCACAAAGGGAGGCTTAGTCGGGCCTTATTAATCCCCTGCTTAAGCTCCCCAGTAGCATGCCACTACACTTGAAATAAATCCACACCCTTTACCATGGTGTACCAGACTCTGCCTAACTCAGTCCCTTCCCATCTCTTTGTCCCCATCTCCCATCATACTGTCCCTTACTCACTCCACACCTGCCTGCAAACATTAGTTCTATCCTTGAATACAGCTGATCCTTTCTCACCTCAAGGTCCTTGCCCTCAGATCTTCACAAGGCCACCTCTTTCTTGATTTTTCAGACCTCAACTCAAATATCTCATTCTCTGGGTGATATCTACATAATGCCCTCTCCTCAGTCATTTTCTATGACATTACTCTGTTGTATTTGCTTCATAAAATGTTTCCCTATGAAGTTATCTTGTTTACTTATTTACATTATTATTGTCTGCCCTTTTTTTCCCTCTGCCCCTAACCAAATGCACCAGAATGGGGAGTTCTTGAAAGCAGGGAAGCCTCCTCTGGCTTGCTCACCGTTCTGTCCCATTGCCTCGAACGTACCTGGGGGAAGGCACCTAATTGACATTCATCAAGTATGACCTTGCCCTGGAGAAGACAAGAAGATTCACCAAAGAAAAGTTATACGTTAAAATTTGGCATGAATAGGGAGGGCAGTTAGGGCCAGCACCAGGACTTTGGCTGTTAGAAAAGTCACTTCACATGGGGTGAAGTGTGGAGATGTACTAAAGGGGTGATGCATCCCAAGGGCTTTGTGGGCCAGGAATAGAACTCAAGAACCCAGACCCCAGAGCTAGAGTGCAGGGATCAAATGCCGGGGGCCTCTCTTACCAGATTATGACCTGGGACAATCACCCAACATTTCTGTGCCTCCGTTTCCTCATTTTCAGAAGAGCTGATAATGGCAGAACTCCTCATTGGCTAGTGTGAGGATTAAATGATTCATGTGGAAAATGCCTAGTAGAACCTGGGACATAGTTAGCTAAGCATTTATACTATGCCCTAGAAGGGAATCACTGAAGAGTTTGAAGAGTAGGGTTATGGGATTCAGATTTGTATTTTATAAAGATCATCAGGCTGGCAGTGAGGAGGATGGAGTGGAGGAGGCTGATAAATCAGAGTCAAGGAAACAACCAGGTAGTCAAGATAGACCAAGACAAAGCAGTGGCAGTAAGGCTGATCCAAGAGTTATTAAGACAGTGGACTCTGGTATCAGTTTGAGGAGGGAGACGAGAGAAGGAGATGATTCAGGGGGTGGCTGGTGGTGCCATTTGCCCATACAGGAAATACAGGAGGGAACCCAGTTTGAGAGCCAGAGTGGGGAGGGAGGGTGAGGAGGTGTGATTTCTTCAGGTGCGATTTCTGGCTAAGTTGAAGTGTTGTGGGAACTCCAGGTGAAGCTTCCCAGAGAGAAAACGCCCACATCTTTCTGATCACAATATGACCCTAACATAATTAGCACTGTACTTATCAGTACTTAATAAATATTAATCGCTTAATATTTGGTATTTGAAATTTTTGATTTTGAAGAAAATATTGAGAAACATTTTTGTTCATATTCAAGTTTTCTTTTAGATTTCTATATGTAGAATTACTGGGGCAAAAGTTATGTTACCTTTTGAAGACTTGAATTAATCTTGCCAAATTGCTTTTCAAAAATTTTGTACCAATATATACTACCATAATAACCTAGGATTTTTAAAAAGCAGCTTAAATGTTTTTTATAAATACCACTCCCAAAGTTGCCAGGGTAGGGAGAATAGTTTTCTTGTGTGTAGGGATGAACCTGAGCATCAACTTCAGCTCCTTCCTTAAAAGTTGATAGTTGCCTTTGTCCTAGAGAAACCCCCAAAGTCGATGTCTGTTATTTGTTAACATGTTGTAATACCACAACCCAAATCATATTATTGAAAACATGATGGTATGTAAAACACAAACACTGTATGTGAGTTTTGTGGACAGGGGTATAAGGAGAAGGTACTTAGTGAACAAAAAGCTCTATTGTACTAAAACTACATTATGTTAACACTATCTTCCTCCATCCTCTGCCCCACCAGAGAACTTCCTTTACTACGGTTTAGTGTATATACACACACGGAAATTCCATTTCTTTCTAATCAACACGTTTTATAAGAGGGTACCATTCACTGATTTTAACCCAGAATGAGCTAAAATTTCTTTTTAATACATATGTCAGTAGATTTTCATCAATCTAAAGAAGAGCCATTTTCCCTGAAGATAGCAATTTGGTCAATTCCACACATGGTTATCATGAATTGTTGGTCGTTCAGGTGCTTTGTGTGATTTTTGTTACTGTTTTTCTTACACTGACCACATACAACTGAGACACCTCAGGGTAAAAGAACCCAGGAAAGTCTGTGATATGTTTGCTCTCCCTTTCTGTGAATGCTCGCTTTGTGTTTATTAGAATTAGATTTGTATGTTACGAAACCAATGTAGATTTAATGAAGATTTATCTGTTATCTTTTTAAGAAAGTTCTTATGAAGGAAACTTGGCTATGCTGTTCTTGTCCATGTATTGTATTGAGTTGAATATTTGTTTTGTGTTTCTCATAATCCACTGGAGGCTATTTAACTGGGTGGCCTGCAGCACCAACACTTGCCTCTTCTGTTTAGAGCAGGGGTTTCTAACCACGGGCTATGGACCCATATTCATCCATGGCCTGTAGGAACCCAGCTGCACAACAACAGGTGAGTGGGCACTGCTACCTGAGCTCCACCTCCTGTCACATCAGCAGCAGCATTAGATTCTCATAGGAGCATGAACCTTATTGTGAACTGCACATGCGAGGGATCTAGGTCATGCACTCCTTATTAAAATCTATTAAGCCTGATGATCTGAGGTGGAACAGTTTCAATCATCCCCCTTCCTACCCGACCCTGCCACTGGTTTACAGCCTTAACCATCCAACAAGGTTTAAAGGGAGACTCATACTTGCTTTAGGAAGACTTTCTTTTACGTAGTCCACAGTCACTGTTGTCAGGAGTTAATGGGAGGAGCCCACAAATTTTTGAAAAGAGGCTGGGTCTAATTTATATGAAGTGGGACTCATGTCAAGTAGAGAAGCAATAAAAGTTGTTCTTCTCTTGTAAACCATGATTTGTTTCTTCTAGCAAGCATCAATCAGGGGTAGATCCATTAAAGAATGGGGGAAACATGATACTTCTGCTTAAATGTGGACTTGGTAGCTCCAAAATGGCCTTTTTTGCTATTGGGATGGTTATCAATGCTCGAAGGAAATTGCTGTGGTTGTGACAGGGAGTTGAATAGAATATAAGGCATCTCACTACTAGAGTCAATCAGATATCCCTGGTCCTCCTGGGGCTGCCTGCTATAACATTTAAGAGTTCACTTCCCATCAATTTTGTCCATTTGTAAGAGAGGCTCTCCAAAAGAACATAACAGCGAGTTTACACATACTGTTGAGCCCATTTGCCACAGGGATCTCAAAATCACAGGGGTCCTACCTGTTTTGTTGTTGTTCTTTACATTCTCTGTGTCTATTTCTATATACTGCACAGAATATACTATAGAGCTATTTTATGATAAAAAATTGAGAAAGGTTGAAAGAAAATCTTTCTCTCAAGCTACAAATTTCTCTGAAAATAGAATGAGACCTACCCATATTTAAAAAAAAAATACACCTGTTATCCCATTCTAGCTATAATGGCAACTCATAAAAGTCACAGATTTTTAAATGCAGGGTATATGGGGGAAGTGACTATAGTCCTCCCCTGGAATCTGTGGGGATTGGTTTCAGGACCTCAGTGGATATGAAAATCCATTATAAAATGGCATATTTGCATATGACCTATGCACATTCTCCCATATACTGTGAATCATCTCTAGATTTCTTATAATATGTAATATGATATAAATGCTATGTAAATCAGTTATATTTTATTTTTACTTGCATTATTTTTTATTGTTGTATCGTGTTGGGTTTTTTTTCCCGAAGATTGTCGTCCGTGGTTGGTTGAATCCTGGATGCTGAATGCGCAACAGGGAAGCCTGACTATTAGGAACCAACTGCTGTATAACACTGGCCTCTAGGAAGAAAAAGTGTCTCCTGGTCACACAAGTTAGGGAAACCCTGTATCCTGCATCTTCCTCCTTCTGGATATTAACAATGAAAAGTCTACTGTAACTCACCATTTTCCAAACTTATTTGATCACGGAGTCTTTTTTACCCTGTGTAATAGCTGTTAACATCCTGCATGTAGGAAATGAGGCCAGTCACACCATGGAGGTAAAGAAATTTAAGCCACTTGCCCGAGATCACAGAGTCAGTAATAACAGAGCCAGGGCAGGATCCCTCTGCTAGCTGGCAGCCACCCTCCAAATGGCTGCATATGTGTGTTACCAGCAATGGCTTCAAAAGGTGTTCAAGGTTTTTTTTTTTTTTTTTTTTAATTGATTTAAAGAGTGATTTCCAAAGTTACTAGGATCCTCGTTTAATTTGGAGAGATTTATCTGTTAGCAGATGGAAAATGTGTCAATTGGCCCATTCAATTTAGTAGTACTCTATTCAGATGCATCAGAAATGGGACCTGAATAGTGTGCGTGAAGAACAAAATGTTCCTGAGGCACTCAGTCTGAGGGATGGGGAAGGGAGAAAGCCAATAAGCAATTAAACAAGTACATATGTAATTACAAATTATGATGCGTGCTATATATGTGCTGTTAGATTGAGCTTAAATTTGCAGTCATTTTTTAATTGACCCAGATCCAAAAGGAATCAATAGCAGTTGGTTTTATGGTTATCTGGATATTCATCTCATAACCACTGTTTGCACCACATGACGGCCTCTCCCATTCTTGTTTTTCCAGCCCAGTGGAGCAAAATGAGAGCGCAGTGAGCGGGGCCCAGCTTTTCTCCCAGCCGTCCCCGACGCCCACCATGAACCACTTGGAGGGGTCCGCGGAGGTGGAGGTGACCGACGAGGCGGCAGGTGGGGAGGTAAATGAGTCGGTGGAGGCCGACCTGGAGCACCCCGAGGTGGAAGAGGAGCAGCAGCAGCCGCCACAGCAGCAGCACTATGCGGGCCGCCACCAACGCGGGCGTGCCCTCGAGGACCTCCGCGCCCAGCTCGGCCAGGAGGAGGAGGAGCGCGGGGAATGCCTGGCGCGCTCGGCCAGCACGGAGAGCGGCTTCCACAACCACACGGACACCGCCGAGGGCGACGTGATCGCCGCAGCCGGCGACGGCTACGATGCGGAGCGGGCGCAGGACCCCGAGGACGAGAGCGCCTACGCCGTGCAGTACCGGCCCGAGGCGGAGGAGTACACGGAGCAAGCGGAGGCCGAGCACGCCGAGGCCACGCACCGCCGCGCACTGCCCAACCACCTGCACTTCCACTCGCTGGAGCACGAGGAGGCCATGAATGCGGCCTACTCAGGCTACGTCTACACGCACCGGCTCTTCCACCGCAGCGAGGACGAGCCCTACGCCGAGCCCTACGCTGACTACGGCGGCCTCCAGGAGCACGTGTACGAGGAGATCGGGGACGCGCCCGAGCTGGACGCGCGCGACGGCCTGCGGCTCTACGAACAGGAGCGCGACGAGGCGGCCGCATACCGCCAGGAGGCCCTGGGCGCGCGGCTGCACCACTACGACGAACGCTCAGACGGCGAGTCCGACAGCCCCGAGAAGGAAGCCGAGTTCGCGCCGTACCCACGCATGGACAGCTACGAGCAGGAGGAGGACATCGACCAGATCGTGGCGGAGGTCAAGCAGAGTATGAGCTCGCAGAGCCTCGACAAGGCGGCCGAGGACATGCCTGAGGCTGAGCAGGACCTGGAGCGCCCCCCCACCCCGGCCGGGGGCCGCCCGGACAGCCCCGGGCTGCAGACGCCGGCGGGGCAGCAGCGGTCAACTGGCCCCACAGGCGGCGGCGAGGCCGGGCAGCGGTACAGCAAGGAGAAGCGCGATGCCATCTCGCTGGCCATCAAGGACATCAAGGAGGCCATCGAGGAGGTGAAAACCAGGACCATCCGTTCGCCTTACACCCCTGACGAGCCCAAAGAGCCCATCTGGGTCATGCGCCAGGACATTAGCCCCACCAGGGACTGTGACGACCAGAGGCCGATGGACGGAGATGTAAGTTGGTGAGGGTTCGGGCTTGCTCGGATCCACGCGGTGGGAGGGAGATGGTGCCCCATGGCCTTGTATGTCCCTGGGTAGTGCCTTTATGGGAAACGGTCTGTGGGGACGCTAAGAACTTTTCCACTGTAAGCCTCAGAAACAGCTTCCACCTAAACTCTCTTGAATGAAATACCAGCAGGAGAGAAAGTGTCGAATGCATTCGTCAGATTCTTAGCAGGATGGCTTCAAATCAGTGGTTCCCACACTGTGCCTGGAGACCTTGTGAGAGATGCATTCTTGGGCGCATCACCCTCCACTTCACAGTTTCTGATTCAGAAAGCGTGGAGTAAGGCCCGAGAATTTGTATTTCTAATGCCAAATAAACAACAAGCCCTGATTGAGGAAGGAGACACTTCATTGGAAAAGATTATTGCAAAGGAGAGAAAGGTGCGGTTTCATTATAGGGAGGAAGGACTGTTGCCATAGGAGAACTTCCGACCTTAAGATCTTTTAGGATCTCTAGAGTTAGGCACAAGGTGGGGTTTGTTTTATAGGTAGGAGTAGCCAAGTAGAAGGAACAGGGTGTGTGAAAGTGGCATGAAAAGGGTGGGAGGTGAATGTGCTGTGAATCAGAGACTGTTTCTACCTGTGACCAGCATTTTCTCAGGAGCGATTGTATGCTGGCCAGTCCACGCACTGGGGAAGGAGAGAAATGTAAGCAAAGTTTGGCTATCAAGCCGTTCAGCTGATCATTTGTGAAGAACGAATGGGAATGTAGAAGGTCTGCGTTTGGCCTTGTCATAGGTAAACAAGAGGAGCATTCCTACTCTAAGTCAAAGGGGAAGGAATTTCCCAGAACACAAAAGGAGTGGGGTATTTCTTCATTTTGTTTTTCTGGTTCTCAGCTAAAGTTCAACATTGTCACTAACAGTTCCCACGTGATGCTGCTGGTCCCAGGACCACAATTTGAGAACTGCCTTAAATCAATCCTTTGACGATTTGGGATGGGTGGTGTGCCCTCTTTAGAGGAAATCAAGGAAGTCCTTCTGAGCCTTTTCATGCCAATGGTTTCTGCGGTTTTGTTTGTTTATTTGGAGATGGAGTCTTGCTCTGTCACCCAGGCTGGAGTGCATTGATGTGATCTTGGCTCACTGCAACCTCTTCTCCCAGGTTCAAGCAATTCTACCTCAGCCTCCCAAGTAGCTGGGCTTATAGGTGCGCACCACCGACCTGGCTAATTTTTGCATTTTTAGGGTCTCTGGACATGGGGTTTCACCATGTTGGCCAGGCTGGCCTCCAACTCCTGGCCTCGTGTGATCCATTCACCTCGGCCTCCCAAAGGGCTTGGATTACAGGTGTGAGCCACAGCACCTGGCCAGTTTCAGCAGCTTTTTTGTTTTGGTTTGGTTTTTTGAGAAAGTTTCACTTTTTTTGCCCAGGCTGGAGTGCAATCTTGGCTCACTGCAACCTCTGCCTCCTGGGTTCAAGTGATTCTCCTGCCCCAGCCTCCTGGGTAGCTGGGATTACAGGCACACACCATCACGCCTGGCTAATTTTGTATTTTTAATAGAAATGGGGTTTCAGCATGTTGGCAAGCAGGTCTTGAACTCCCGACCTCAGGTGATCCACCTGCCTCGGCCTCCCAAAGTGCTGGGATTACAGGTATGAGACACAACACCTGGACTCTGCAGTTTTTTCATCCACCCTATACCTCATTATCAGCTTCAGTAGGTGCCTAATTTTCACATCTGGTGGTATCAGGGCATCCTTCCCAGTTCATATGTATTCTATTTTAAACCAAATTATTTTCATTGTGAAGAGCTATACAAAGAAATTGATGCCACCATTGACATTTTCCATTTTTGAAATACCTAAGAAATGTGATAACATGGCAGGCTTAGGTGTCACAATCTATTCAGAATGTATCAGGAAGACTAACCTTTACTCTGACTTGTTTGCTATAAAGATTCTCTTTCTGCTTCTACTCTCCCTTTCCATACTCTTGAATAATTTTTAAGCATTTCATTTAAAAATGAATCTTAGAGTAAGATAAGGTCAAGAGCTTACATTCAATTTCATTCAATTCTCCATTTTATGATTACACCAGGCTGTTTCTCAATATATATCCTTGGCGCGAGAAACCATTATTGTAAAGTATTTGTTCATTTTACTTACACATAAAGAGCCATGCAGGTCAGAGTGGTAGCATTCACCTCCTCTTTAAGGAATAGTCAGCATTTGCCGTTAGCGGATTAGGAAAGGTTGGAAACCAGTAGGGAAGGGAACTTCATTCTCTCCAGCAAGGGGGCAGCATTGGGTCAGTGAGTTCAGACATGTCCTCTCTCTCTGTTTTCTAGGCTTCTGATTTGGTGAAAAACAGGTGCACTCACATGTAGAATTCTCCTTGACCTCCAGCTGTCTCCAGATTCCTCTCAGCCAGGAGGGATTGCAGCACGCATTTTGCAAATGGGGTGGAAATAGAGCAGGTTTTCAAAAGTAGGGAGTTGGCAAAAGGCTGGCTTCTGTATCCTTTTAGAAACCTGGAAAGCCACCAGAGGGAAAAGCTGCAGGCACAATTGGTCCAGATGCTGGCCTCTTCCTTCAGCTTTTTCCAGTGCGCCAGCTCCTTAAAATGACCTGCTTAAACAATTGCCACTGCAGCCTCACGATGAGTCCACAGCACAGCCTACAGTAGGACTGGGGGCTGACTTTTATTCATTTGAACTAGAACAGCTTAACTCTCTTGCATGCTGTTTCATTCAAAAGGTAGAATTAATTATAGAACATTGTATGATGCTTTAAGAACCCACCATGTCAGAAATTCAGCTTGATGCTAAGAAATCACTATGGATCACTGGATTATGAATAGTTAATATAAAGTGAAACTGAAAGCCTGTGCTTTAAAGTATTCCACCAGTCCTTTTAAAGCTATTTGTGGATTGCATTTCATCTGTCATGACATGTTTATAGGAAGGACCTTCCTTTGCTATCTCTTTAATGGTATTATAAGAATATAATGATATTATATTCTGTTGATTTCCATCTCAGCATCAAAAAATATTTCCTGAACACTCATTCTCCATGTATGCTGTTATAGAAAATGGAAAGGTATTTTAAAGCCATGTGGTCTGAAGTCTGTCTGGGAGGTACCTTATTCTAAATGCAAGTTACTGCCCTTCCCTTCTAAACCACAATACCTGATGTGGGGCTCAGTGATCTGGTTTTTTATTTTATTTTGTTTTGTAAACTTTCCCTGAGATTCATAAACATGTGAAAGACTGAGAACTACTGATTTAAAGGAAAAAATGTATTATCTGGGTACTTTCCCCATATAAGTGCTGTGGATTTAATATTTAATTAAATCTTTTATTAGCACAGATATGGTTTTAACAAAAAGAGCTATTTCACTGTAATTATGGTCAGCAGACCTGGAGAAATGGTATTCTTACAAAAGCAGTATTTTGAGTATTTGTATTCTCAAAATGACAAGATCAGAAACTATAATAAAGCAAATAAAATGAAACAAAAAACACCTATATTACCATTTGTAAGCCATCATTGCTAATAGCTAAATCTGCTTTTAAAGTACTTTTAATTCCCCCAGAATTTAAGCACTTTTTGCTTAGAGCAAACTGGTGTTTGTTTGCTGGTGGATTGTATAGAAAGAGAAAACGTGTTTGCTAACCTGTAAGAATTTACTGAACACATCTATTACATGCTCTGCACTGTGAGAAAATAACTGTGTTCTAAAATTTTTTTTAAATACTTATGTGCTTTTCTTCCAGTAAGCAGTTTTACTTTTCCAAGTATATACTTTAGAACTATCTCCCAATCCCCTTCTTGAAAAATATTGATAATGAAAACCTGTCCTCTTTCTTTTCTTTTTTTTTTTTTTTTTTATTAAGATGGTGGCTTACTCTGTTGTCCAGGCTGGAGTACAGTGGCACAATCTTGGCTCAACGCAACCTCTGCCTCCCAGGTTCAAGTGATTCTCCTGTCTCAGCCTCCCAAGAAGCTGGGACTACAGGCACATGCCACCATGCCTGTCTAATTTTTGTATTTTTTAGTAGAGATGGGGTTTTCCCATGTTGTCCAGGCTGGCCTTGAACTCCTGACCTCAGGTGATCCACCTGCCTCCCAAAATACTGGGATTAGAGGCATGAGCCACCATGCCTGGCCGGAAGACCAGTTCCAAAAAGCCACAGCCTACTGATCTGTCTTTAGGCAGCAGAATCATTCAAGAACAGAATTATAGTAGACTCGGGGAGATTGATGTTAGCAAACACACAGTGTAAATTGGAGGGTTTTTGCTACTTTAAGTGGTGCGGTATACAGCTTGAAATGGTATTTATCGTTGCTGCCTCCTAGAATTCCAGTAAAATAATAAAAAGCACAAAGGCTGACAGAGAAAACAACAACAGATGAGCGCAACAAAATTTGGCAACACCCAAGTGGTAACTGGCTATGATAGGGGGATTAGTGTGCCCCAGCATTTCCAGCTCTCTTATTTTTTCAAACACAGAGACAGCTCTTCCTCAGCGCCTAGAAGTTAGGCATAGCCGGGGAAATGTGAGCCCTGAATTGTATTGCTTCCAAGCTGGAGCAGCTAAGGTCATGCTTTCTTTCCCAATGGAAACAAACCTCAAAGCCTCATGTTAAGGGGGCAGCCTCACAAGATAGCCATGCCTCTGTCAGCACAGGTCTCGAAAAACACATTGGGCAGGGCTGGGACATGTACTGAGAGAGAAGAATCAACCTTTATCGTTTTAAGCCACGGAGATTTTGGGGTGATATGTTATCACCACGTAGCCTGGTCCATCCTAACACAGTGATGAGGTTTCTATTTTCTCTCTTCTGCCAAGTGTCTGTGAGGATGTATTAGGTAGACCCCCAAAAAAAGGCTCAGGAATTTGAGACACCAGGTACCTCAGGTAGCAGAAGTATGAGGGGTATGGCTGAAGAAAGAAGAGGATTATTTGGAAGCCTGTCACGGGAGACATTAAACTTCCTGATGCCTTCTCCAGCTTGTGAAACAAGGCGATTCCTCCTCTCTCCAGAAGATGGGAGGCTTCTGTAAGGAACGGGTTAAGCAGAGAAGCACTGGAATTAGGGACATGGCAGCTGTTGGAAATGGAAACAAGGCATCTTGGGGAACATAGGGCCCTATAAGAAGTGAGACCTTGAGAATACCTTAGAACTCTTAGTTGTCAGGCTTATAATCCAACCCACTTGGGACCCCTAGTCCCCAGCAGATAAGCATATTCTTCTCTGAAAAGGCCCAAGAGAAAATACTACAGATACTAATTTTTGGGGAAGTTCCTAGTATAACACCTGACTTTCCACCTGATCACCCCATAGTGATGGCTTCTGCATCATGAGTACATAATCCTCCAATAGGCTTTTTGAGGATTTACTCTTAAATATGAATGAACAGCCAAGGATGACCAGACATGTAAAGAACATTTCTAACATGAAAGACAGAGACAGAAAGCAAATGGAAAGTCACTTGGACAAATCAAGGCAGCAAAATTGAGGAAATCTTCAAAACAATAGGACAATTATGGCAAAAGGATGGAAAGTAGTAGAAACAAAGATAAAATGGAAGGGGAAATTATGAAAGACCACGTGCTAGAGCCAAAGGACACACGACCTTCCAGATTAAAAGAGTCTACTGGGTACCAGTGTAGAATAATGAAGTAGAAAAGACCCACAGAAGTTTCAAAACAGGAGGGAGAAAGAGGAGATTGTACAGACTTTCAGAGAAATAAAAACAAGTAACAAATGATCAGGAAACACAATGATGTTGGACTTGTCACAAGCAACACTGGAAGTTGGGGGGCCTACAGCCAGTCTATCTTCAATTCAGTGTGAATGTACAATAAAGATGTTTTCAGACAAGCAGTGTCCCAGAAAATTTACCTTGCATGGACCCGTTCTCAGGAAACTACTGGAGGATTGCTCTTCTTGCATGGAAGCATAAACCAAGAAAAAAGTGCAAAATCCAGGAAATGGGGGACCCAACCCAGGAAGGCAGCAGAGAGAATCCCCAGGTGATGGGAAAGGAGATCCAAGGATCATAACGGTGCAGAAGTCCAGCGACCAATCCTGTGTGGCCTTCTGCTCAAAGGGCTCAAGTTAGGCAGTCTCTAGAAAGAGTGGAACTGAGAGATTTCCTGATAAATTTGTACCACCAGGAATTTTAGATGGTTGTAGGAGAGTTTGGCATAAATTATTGGTCAGTCCATAGGAGACTAAGAAAATAGAAAAACAATTCCATTATTTACCTCAATAAAAGAAATTGTGATATTGGCAAGAAATGCAACAACAATATGCATTGTAGCTCAGCAGAGAAGAGTATAGTCTTGAGAATACAAGCACTGAATATTGATTAACCAGAAATTGTAATGTTGAGAGGATGAGGGTACATGTAATATGAAAGAGGTAAATCTTAATTATAGTAAAGCCAGGGAGCAATATATAAAATTGAAAAACCAAGGTGAGGCAGTATAAACATGCTATTGATGAATATGGAAATACACACCTGGGGGAAAATGTTAGAAGAGTTGGGAGTGGGACCCTGGAGTGGGAGGGACAGGGAAGACTTTGATTTTTGCCATAAACTGCATGATATTGTTTGACTTTTAAAACTAGATTCATGTATTTCTTTGCTTTAAATGAAAAATATGCAAAAGTAGAAATCATCCTCCAGAGATGACTTACTGCACAAAGGAACCATCTCATTGTTACTGCTTTCCTGGAAACACAGAGAAAGGCAAACACTTCTGTACATTTTGTACACAATTTCTAAGAAATGACTGCTTTATTAACCATGTTATATGGTAAGATGAGTGCACCAAGTCTTTAATTTCCTGCAGTGTTTGCGTTAAGCACGCACGCTTGCGTTTGGCTTATGTGACACACATAAGAGTAAAGAAATAAAAAGTAGGTTAAGGCGGGGGCTATACTACTTAAGGTGACGAGCACTAATTGGCAAGTGAATTTACACCTTGACAATGAAAAACCTGAAGACTTCAGGAGCTGTGGGCTTGATAGTGTGCTTAGTTGGAAAGCACAGAACATTTGTGGGAAGTGTAGCAGCAAGAATACTAATTGCAGTGGGAGTGATGCTTGCTGAGGTGAAGTGTGGATGCATTCATTTCTCCTTGGGTTTGTATACTTATGTAGGTTAATGGGCTTTACTTCAAAAATGAAATGTTTTTGAGATGCCTTCTTTTACCAGGGTACATTTAATGGCCCAATCTGCAACTTAGGATCCGCAGTAAAGTGTCATATCTGTCAGTGGGGAATAATGCTCTAAGTAAGAGACCTTAGTTGTCAATAACAACAACAACAAAATGAGGCATTTTTCTATGAACTGTGAGGACCTAATGCAACTAGAGTAATTTTTCTAAAGATGTAATGATCTTACTGGTACACCTTTAAAATGAAAAGGCTTCACCTTACAATCCCATTTGAAGAGCAAATGATTCATTTCAACCAAGAAAAAAACAAAAGGAGTTGGGAGAATGTTTGTTTTGATACTACCTAGATTGGAAATATTGTCTCTGATTATTTTAATTCATCTTTAGAGTCTCACCAGTCAGTTCAGCTCTAGGCAAGTTGTGTTGCCTGGTAGGTGTCTACCCCACTGATATCAGATCATGAGCATCTAGAAGTCACCAGAGCAAAACTTGTCCAGTGATCTGCACACCAGAAGGCAAACTCTTCAGTTACTTTGTGCTCTCTGGAATACAAGAAAATGATGGATAAGACTGATCTTTTTTAACCCTCTGGGCTCCAATTTTTTCTTTTTGCTGACCCCTCTCCCAAGGGGAATCTTTCTCAACTTTTTTAATGGATTGTCTCACCAGACAGTATATATGTGAAACTGTGTCAAGAAGTGATGGGCCAAACAGCAGGGAAAGAAATGAATGATTTAGCCCAAGAGAATTTTGTTGTCAGTTTTCAGTCAGAGTTGCATCTCTCAGGGCCACAGTCAGGTGTCTGACGTGCTTACTGAATAAGTGTATGCTCAATAAACTTCCCCGTAGTCTTTAGGAAAGTTGCGTCCCCTACTCCAACTATGCTCTTTCCATGTGTTCTTTAGACAGAATCTCACTCTATGACCCAGGTTGGAGTGCAAGGACACAATCCTAGCTCACTGCAGCCTCACACTCCTGGGCTCCAGCAATCCTCCTGCCTCAACCTACCTAGTAGCTAGGACTACAGGTGCATGCCATCATGCCCAGCTAATTATTTTGAGTGTGTGTGTGTGTGTGTGTGTGTGTGTGTGTGTGTGTGTGTGTGTATTTTACTTTTTGTAAAGACAGGGTCTTGTTATGTTGCCCAGGCTGGTCTCAAACTCCTGGCCTCAAGCGCTGGCCTCCCAAAGTGTCATATTACAGGCATAAGCCACCATGCCCAGCCACTCATATTTTCTGTGATAAATGTACTGGGGCTGTATTGGAGAGGAAAGGAAAGTGCTGGGAGAGGAACAGATATATCACAGATAATTGAATTTCAAGCATAACCCAGTTACATCCTGGAGCCCATGTAGTCCTGGGAGTTATGAAATGTGATTTGAGTATAAACATGATTATCTTTAAAATGAAAAATACTCCCATTACAAGTGTAATTGCAACGTGTTCTGAGTCCAAAAATGTAGTTTCTCAATCCACTTGTTTTGAAACACAGCCTTCGCTGACTGCTTTCTTGAGGGCAGCCATGAGAGAGGATTTTTGTTTAGACAAAGGTCACTTCATTCCCCTGAAGAGTTCCACATACAGTTTTTCTCCTTTTGTTTCTCATATTGAGACAACAGACATTCAACTTGACATGTTTAGCTGACCTCTTGGTCAGATCCTGCCCATGGGACATCAGAAAGTAAGTAAATAAGTCTGTTAATGGATTGAAGGAGATTTAGAGCCAGTCTGGACGTTTTGGCCCCAGTTTACCCAGAAGGAATAGCTGAAAATAGACTTTTTGTGACGCAGGAGAATTATGAAATGTGATTTGGCTATAAACATGATCATCTTTAAAATGAAAAATGCTAAATGTCTTTATGCTTATCTGGACTGGTCTCTTCCCCACACTTGTAATAATACAGATCTTGTCTCTATCCAGGTCACATTCCCATTAACTAAAGACAGGGCTTTGCTCTTTAAACATAGATTTCAAGGCCCCAGACTTCTTGATTAGAGCATCTGGAGGTTGGGTCGTGGCATGGGTATTAATGAGATTCAGTCAAAATTGGTAAACACTGGCTTAGACTGTGGACCAGAGTTAACACTGAATTCTTTAGGATCTCATTTTCTACTTTTCTTGTATGCGTTAAACCTGTTGCCTCTGTCATTCACGGTCACTGTCTCATCCTTCATCCTGTATCTCTCTCGGAGCAAGTCACACAGATGCGCTGCTCAGAGTGTCCATCGTATGTACATCTTTTGCCTTACAGTTGATCTGTTGCACTTACCTTGAGTTGGTCACCTGCTTTCCTCCCAGGCTTCAGTTTCCTCATCAGTAAAATGAGTTAGTCAGATTTATGTCCCCAGGTAGCTGTGAGAGAAAATGGTTTTGCAGATATTGAGTCCTCTATGGAAACGTGAAATAAGAATCACAAGTTTGATTTGTCAATTACCTTTGGAAGTCAACACTCACTTAACATTGGGGTTGGTCACTGGCGAACTGAATTAGGGGGCTGGGCTTCAGCAGCCCTTCCTCAACCCTCTCTGGGCTGGTGTTTCCTTTCTGCTGTCCTCAGCATTCAGATCCCCCACTGGGCTGCCCCTCTGGTCAGGCACTCAGGCGACCCTAGTTCTCAGCTTCCACCTTAAGCAGCATTATACCCTCAGCCTTTTCTTCCAGGGTTGGTCTGATTAACTCAAACTAAACTGCTAATTAGTGATAATGGCAACATGCACCATCCCTCCAGATAACATTTACCTTTTATTGGCATTTTATTTCTTATTCCGGCGACTAATGGAGAAAGTATTTTGAAGCAGGAAACAATTTCAGCACTAGCATTTCTTAATCAGAAACCAGCCACTCTCTTGCTGAGACAGAGGTATTGCCAAAATCCTGGGAATTGAGAGCTTGGTGTGAATACCTGACCTGATCATGTGTACTTTCGCATCCACCTTTTTTTAAAAAAAAAACTTTTTGAAAAATGATGTAATAAGGGTAGAGGAGCACCAAGGCTTCATCTGGAACCTTGATTTCCTTGATGATACCCTGTCTCTGCCCTGAATTCAGCATGCCACCGACATGGATTTTTTTTTTTTTTTTGATCGTTGCTAAGAGACTACTGACCAAGGTCAAGTGTGTGTGCTAATTCATTAAGACTTGTTAGCAGCATCTTATCCTGTTGACCTTGCTGTTATGTTGTCAAGCTTACAAGGGCGAATGAAAAGAACTGTCTTGCTGCCAAAGCAAGACAATTTTGATGCCATTGTTTGTGAAGGATTCTTGTTAAGACATGCTGAACTGAGAGATTTCCTCTTGCTCATGACACCTTGCAGAGTTCTGGTCAGACAAAACTTTTCCAGGATCTGGTTAGCAAAGGATGAAGTGGAAATGGGACCTGAAATCCAGTAGACTGAATTTAGGATGAATAAGTGTTCAGTTGGAGCCCTACTTCCCCAAGGGGATTGATTCCTTGATGGAATGTGATACATTCTTAGGGAGGGCAAGGGTGGTTCTAGGATAGCTAGCCCCAGTCTGTCTCCATTTGTGGTGTTAAGAGGACAAAACTCCAAGCATCCTCATCTCCGATTGTTCCCTTTACCTGCTGCAGAAGAGTATGCATTCCAGTGTCAGCTGTAAAACTAACTTTATTTTCTTATATGATCCAGACTGTATAGAATAAATGGGGCTGCCAGACCCGCTAGGTCAACATCCCAGAATCTTATCCAGAAGCATAACCTTAGAAACAAAGGATCCACTGCCAGGACAGCAGAAATGGAACCCAGTATATTTTCCAGATGGACCTCAGAAAAGGATGGGAAACTTCTTACACAAGTGAATGGTGTCAAAGGTATAAACGTGCTCTCAACCATCTACCATGCAAAGTGATTGAGCTGAGCTGTTATAGTTGTTTCTCTGCTGACACCTTTGTGTTTTGTTGAACACCAGCTACAGATAGGAATAAGAAATATGGCCTCAAAGCTATACTGTTCCTTATTTTGGCAGTTAACTAGAGAGAGTTTGTGACTACTGTCCTTAGTCAAAATTTGAAAGTACATGTTATAATTTATCATTCACTCATTCAATAAATACTTTTAGACCCTTTTATAGATCAGGTACTGTGTAAGACCCCAGGGATACAGCAATAACAGATAGAGGCTCTGACTGACACAGACACAGGCTCTGCTGGTACAGAGGATACTATCTAAGCTAGTCCTTTGTCAGGCCCCAAGCCAGGCCTTTGAGCATCCTCTGCTCTTGAGCCTCTCATCTGAATCCTTATTTGGTGTCTTAATTATCTGTTGCTGTCTAACAAATTGCCCCAAAACTTAGTGGCATAAAACAGCCCTCCTTGATTATCTCACAGTTTCTCTCCATTAAAGTCTCTTGGAGGCTGCTGTCAGGGAGTCAGGTGGCCTGCAGTCATCTCAAGCTCATGTGCTTGTGGTCAGGATTTAGCTCCTCACGTGCAGTGGGGCTGAGGGTCTTGGTTCCCAGTTGACTGTTAGCCAGAGGCATCCTTAGTTCTCTGCCTTGTGGGCTCTCTGACACTTGACATCTTGCTTCATAAAGTATGCAGGATGAGAAGGTCATGGAGTCTGATAGCAAGATGGAAGTCATAGTTTTTTGTAACCCAGTCACAGGGTGATATGCTGTCACCTTTGCTGTATTTTATTGCTTGGAGTAAGTTACTAAGCCATGCTCCCTCCCCAGGGAGGAGATTACACAAGAGGCTGAATACTAGGAGGTGGAGATGATTGGGAGCCACCTGAGAAGCCTGCCTACCATGTTTGGTATCTGTTGTTATCACATGCCAGCAAAGAGCTGCTGGGCTTCAAATTTAGGGCACAGCAGCTGCTGGCCTTGTCCTCCCCAGCTGACCTTGTCAGCCATTCCCAACTCCTGGGCTGTGTTTGTTTTGCTGTCTGGCTGAGAGGAGGCAGATTTGCAGATCTCAAAGTGACCAATGGACAACGAAACTGAAATGATGTAAAAGGGAAGGTGTGTGAGAGCCAGCACAGAGATGAGGCACGGGCCATGTCAGAGAAACCTGGGACTAGGAAGGGCTGGGGAAATGGAAAAGAGGAGGTGTCCTGAAGAAACAGCAGGTCCATGGTGGACTGCTCAGAAAGAGAAGGATTTTAACTTTATACCCAGGGGACTGCCATTGTCAAAAGAATTTGCTGTAAAGACCCTCTTATAAGGCAGGGCTTTCAACCAGTGTGCTGATGATCCTCCTGGACTCTGGGGATGGGGGGTGACCTGGGCCACCAGGCACGTTGTCTTCAACCCTTGTGCAGCCTCATCATGGCCTCCAGGTCCTCTCCGTGTGACCCAGTATATCGTACATGTATTAACATTTCCCTGTGTGCCATGATGCAAAAAGTTTGGGAAGCACAGAGTTAAGGGGCCTTGCTGGTGCTGAGGGAGCCATGCAGGAGAGAGCAGGCCTTGAGACTGGCCAGCATCTGGGTGCTTGGTTTCTCCCTTGCATGTGACACGTGGATCCTCATGCTTCCATCTCAACCATCTTTGCACTGCTGGAGGAGTTTTCCATCACAGGTGTTATCCATTATTGATGAGGCATGGAGAAGGTGGCGATGAATAATTAAATAGGTTTCAGGTGCAGAATGAACTTGAAAGGGAAGAAAGAATGAAAACAAAAGAGCCAGGGAAAGAATTCTAAGTTCTTTTGTGCCAACAGGACACTGGATAGATGCTTTCTATAACTTTCCAGAAGACCTGGCAGTTTCTTGGAGTCTGACTAGTGACTTACATGTGCTGGTCATTTCTGAGTAATAACTGAAAAAGTTGCAAGCTTTTCGCAAAAGCAGTGAACACTCTAAACAGCTTCACCCACACTGATCTGAGCAGTTCATAAATGGAAACCAGTGCAATTTTCAAGAGTGATAATGGGGGAAATGGCTGCACCATGGGCTAGAGAGTGTTAAATGGTAGGGAGTATTCAGTCTGGACTCTTGAGAATCAACACCCCAAGATTTTCTCTTTTTAAATAATTAATAGAAAGAAGAAAGTGTTTTGAGAGATGCCCAGAGCTGTAAAGTAGGAAGAGATACCTCCCTCAGTGCTCACTATTTAGAAAGGGCTTTCTGGAATGGTGGCTAACAGCTATGAGACTTGCATCCCACTGATCTGGATTAGAGTAGGTGCAATCAGAGTGCCAGGAATAGTGGTCAGAAATGCCAGAATAATGAAGAGGGAGAGGGCAGTGCCAGAGGACACCCTCTCTCTGGCCCTGTTTCTCACTTTGGCCTGCAGAGCTTCTCCACAGCACAGGAAACTGTCAACTAGTGTGGGAGGATTCGCCAGCTGTGGATTGCTCACAGGCCCTTCATGTCTCTTTTTTTCTACCTTTTGGTCCTGTCATAGCACATTAACCAAACAGGTAGGCTCACAGAAAGACCTGCCAGCATGCCTGGTAAAGGGTTTGATGAGAAAGAAGGCTAAAGTCATCTATTCAGATGAGTGTTTTTCATGCATCCACATCCTTCCGCATCACCACAGATCAGTGAGAGGCTGGTTACCTAGGGGGGTGTCTCTCTGTGGAGGTCTCTCTGTCTGCCTCCTGCCTTCAGAACCACGCTGCTGCCTCTGTTTCCAAGAGCTCCTCCCTCCAGCTCAGTTCTACCTATGTTTGTCTTGACCTTCCTCTGGTCTAGTCTGGACCAGCATATACAATCCAGCTTTTGAGCCCATTGTAGGATTATCTGTTGGTTTGGCTCAAACCGTGCTGGCCCTGGAGGCAGCTCTCTTCTGTGTTGGTGTCGCTGGCTTGCCATACGCCTTATTCAGACTGCAGCATGAGGCTGTCACAGGCTCTTTGTAAAGGTGAAGAGACTTTCCGTGGCCAGAGGTGTGGCCCCTAGCTTGCTGCAGTGTCCTCCAGCCTCTTCCCACATGCTCAGGTTCATCCTGATGCAGGTCCTGAGAGAACCTCTTTTCCGCCGACTCCCACCCCTTCTTTCCACATGAGCTGGATGCTTTTTCACAGGTTCTATAAACGTAGCAGAGTTTGGGGTGTGTGAAAGTTTCTGGTAGCAGTTCAGAGCCGAGTTTATTTTCTCCAGAAATAGTAGGTGCCGCTGCCAGGAGGGATAGGCCAGTCCATTCTCAGAAACATCAGCTTCTGATGCCCAGCAGTGACGCATGACTGCCTGGGCCATTCAGGCAGTGAGGGGTTAATGCAGAGAGGTCAGACACCCAGGGAGGTGGTCACATCTCCTGTTACCAGTTGCATGATTGACTCGGGCATCTAACACCACTGAAAACAACTCACCTGAGTACCGAGGTCAGGAGTTAGCCTCAGCTGGAAAGATGGAGAACTTTTGGATGTACCAATTTGAGTGTCATGAAGGAGAGGTAGGTGGATCCTAAGGCTTGAAAACCACATTTGCTGCTTTGCTCTTTATTTTCTTCTCCTCATCCTGTCAGGTTGTAAGTTGGTCTCCGCATTTCGCTTGATGGTAGGAGTTAGTACAGCAGGAATAGAGAGGGGGAGTGTGCATTACCCCAGACAAGAGGTAATGGAATCAGGTTTGCCTGGGGCTTGGAAGTCCAAGAGGGCCAGGACAGAGCAAAGGCTGCTCAACCACTCAGAAGGGGTGCTTGGAAAGGGGTTGTGCTCCTTGCTTTCTCCCCATCAGTGCTGCATTGTGATTCTCCACATTCTAATAAATGAGTCACTTTGGGCACTGTACCTTCAATTCTATGCACTGTGTTGTGTTTTGTGCTTCTGTGATGCTAATGAAAACGAGTGGAGATTAGCATCTTGCATATAGGAACTGCTTTGCTAGTCACTGAGGTATAATGGATATAATGTACCCTTGTACAGTGCCTGGCACACATAGTAAGCTGTCTGTAAATGGTCACTATGACTGTTCTTAGCAGGTAATGTGGCTATTACAGCAAATCCCCTTGTGCTCTTAGCTGCATCTCTTAATAGGAATGAAAAGTGGTTTGGTTTTTTTCTCCCATAGAGCTAAGGGCCAGTGGTCCAGGAATTAGTGTGGGAACACCGTCAAGGAATGGATGGACTTAAATGTGGAAATGAATAAAGACTCCTTCATTTTTCCAAATTGTAATGCATTTCAGTTAAATTCAGTGAGGCTGTTTGAAAGAGGGAAGAGATAACCTCTGTTTTAGGTCAGCTTTATCAGATGAGAACTTGTGTCACCCTTACACTGTTGTAGTAATTGGTTAATTTTTTTGCCTTTGAGAACATGTCTTCAGAAGCTTTTTGAGAGTGAGAAAATGAATTATTTGTGTGGGCTCTGGTGATGAATCACCCTCTGTTGGAGGAGATTGCTACTGTGCAAGGCTCTCTGAAGCTTCGAGTGATCCAGGTCTTCAACCTATACCTTTAACGGGGGTTTAACCAACTTGGAGTTGGAAACAGGAGGGCGTTGCCTGTGGGAAAAGAGAGAACAAAAATGGATAGAATAGCTGATGGTTATCTCAAAATGTTTCACTGGTATTAATTGAATTCATTATAAATGTGTATATAAAATACTTCATTAAGCCCAGGCTATTATCATTTTAATGACATAATTATGCCCCTACAATGCCATGATAACTTTCTACTTCACCACATTAAAGAAATACAAATGTGCATTGATAATACAGTTTAAATTGAGAGTGAATAATTATGGATTTCTTAACCAGTTTCAATTTTTAGAAGCACAAACATTTCTTAGGGCAAGAAAAAAAACTAATCATATATTTGGGGTTTTTAAAAATAATTCTAATGTGGAATAAGGTTAATCTAAAACACTTGGATCAGTGAGGGAAACAATGTACATTGATGTGAGAAAAGAGATAAAGCTGGATAAACCAGAAGCATAAGTGCAAAGCTATCTGAGGACAGTGGACCTTGAGAAGTAACGCTGCATGCGTTCAGACCCACTCTGTATATAAACCTATTTTTTGTTTCCTTTTCCTCCAATACAAGATGGTTGTCTGTGCATGCTTCCATTCATTCAACACATTTATTTAACTCCTGCTGTATATTTTATGGGGTCTCTGTATGAGGCACTTGGAGAGGAAACATTTAAGCTAACGATAAATCCTGCCTTTGTGGTGCTTATTAAAATATTGTACTTATTGTCCTGTAGCATTATATTTTTATAAAATAGAAGGGAGATAGTAAGGTACCATAAGAATGGTGCATATAAAATGCATGCAGACAGTCCTTACAAGAGGGGGTTTCCTTTCCCTTAAGAGAACTGAGAAGGCTGCATGAAAGAAGTTCTACTTGAAATGGAGACGGACTGCTGTAGCTTCCTGTAAGTGAGGAGTTCAGACAAGAGCATAAACAAAGACACTGTGCAGAAACGCAGGTGATATGCTGGGAACAGAAAGTAGTTCAGTTTGGATTGATGAAAGAGAATAGGAAGTAGAAGGGGGAAAAGAATAGTAAAAGAATTAAGGCCAACCCTTGGTGTGCCGTAAGTGGTGAGGTAAAGAGTCTAGAATTTGTTCTAAAAGCAAAAAAGAATGACTAAAGATTTTTGAACTGAGGATTGACTTGTTCAGAGTTTTTTAAACCTGCATTTTAAATGACAGTAAATAGGTACTTAATGACATTGGTGAAAGAGTTCATGGGCTTTTAGTGCTATAGTCTCATGCAGCATGTTGGCTGCTTACTCAAAGAATAAAAACCAAACACCTTACTCTCAGGTTCTCTGTATTGTTCTACATATGTGAAATTACTAAATAACTCAGTCGCAGATGGATTTGGCAAAACTGTGTACATTTTAAAGAATTATGTTCTCCTGCCTTTCATTACCATGAATTTTTGCCGCTGAGTTTCGTTGGAGGAAAGAGGCCAACACGGGCTGGAACTCATTAAGGTTGGGTAGGCTGGCTGGGGTATTTCACCAGGTGTCCTAATCAGTGGTGTACCAAGGTCGTGTGTGAGCTGTGCTATAAATTAACAGTAGAGGCATGCATACGTCCTGATTCTCTTTTGTAAATCAATCGCTGTAATAGCATCACCCTCAACCCTTATATTTGGAAATGCTATCTTGGTTGGGAGTTAGTGGACATGCCAGAAGATGCACACAGTAGTTGAATATACCCCCTAGCCTTAACCAATAATAAGCTCTTATTACCAATAGACCATTAAGAGTTTTGGGGCTTATGAATTAATGTAGAATCTTGGTATGATTTTATAGTGCCTTTTTGATTTTCAGTTTTACCCATGAATAAAATTTTAATAAGGAAGGAAACGAGATGAAGAAAACATCCCCGTAGGTGTTTGCTGTCCTTGTGAGCACTCTCCCAGAGGGCTGAAATAAACTTTCTAACTGTTGGAATCATAAAAGACTTGGATGCTTTGCCCATGCCCAGGCACTGAACCCACCCCTAGTGTGCATTATCACCAACTAATCCTCATGGCCACTTAGGAGGCGGGTGGTAGCTGCTTCCCCATTTCTCAGAAAGTATCAGAGAGGATGGATGACCTGCCCAGGGTCAGAGCCATGAATGATAGCCAGAATTCAGATTCCAATCTGCCAGATGCTGAGGCTTAAGCATTTAATCACCTCAATATCCTGAAACATAAGTTACCTTGTTCAGCTACAATATAAAATTAAAAACATTTCAAGGGGCCTGGTACGGCAGTGGCTCATGCCTGTAATCCCAGCACTTTGGGAGGCTGAGGCAGGTGGATCTCTTGAGGTCAGGAGTTAGAGACCAGTCTAGCCAACTGGTGAAACCCTGTCTCTACTAAAAATATAAAAACTGGCTAGGTGTGGTGGCGGGCACCTGTAATCCAGCTACTTGGGAGGCTAAGGCAGGAGAACCCTTGAACCTAGGAGGCAGAGGTTGCAGTGAACTGAAATAACACCATTTCCCTACAATCTGGGCAACAAAGCAAGACTCCATTTAAAAAAAAATTCAAGGGAGAAACGTAACTGAGTTCCTATACTTTTCAAAATGAATCGTAATATAAGAAAGCAGGTAATAGTGGCTTTGAGGACTAAACCCATTGTCTTAGGAGTTGATTGATTTTTCAACCAATAGGCTTTATTCCAGAGCTTTTGAAGTCCCAAGTGCTGTGATGGCAGATGATTCTGTATCTCTTCCACTAGAAGGGTTTCTGGCCCAGCCAGTGTAGGTGACCTCTCCGCCCCTTGCTCTAGGGCTCTCTGTTCTTGCCTGTCTTGGCAGTTGTCATGCCACACTTCAGCCACTAGGACAGAGGTTCTCTAAGGAATCCCTGCCAATGTGTACCTTCGAAAAGCTACTTAACATTCATTCATTTGAAATGAGGAACAGCATTCTCAATGTATGGGTAAGAAGTGATTTAGTTAGAACTTTACCTTGAAAAGCAATACTAAAAATTATAAATATAACCTTAGTTTACCTTTTGACTATCAACATGTAGGTTGTAGTTCCAACTGTACACGAATTTGTAAAATAGAGGCATAGTACCGATTTTATATGATGTAGTATTGATCTTAGTTATAATTTTTTTTCAAAAAAAAGTCACTGAATCACACAAAATAACCTTCAATTCACATGTGACTTTTGGAGCATGTTCAGAAAGGGTCATCTCAATCATAAAAAGAGACATTTCAGCAAAAATATTTAGGTACTGACTCAGTTTTCCTAGGGGCCTTTCTTAATTATTTGATATTCCAGTCATTCTCTTTCGAAGCACCTCTAATGTTACCACTCTTTCCACTCATCACTCCATTAACCAGTGCAACCCCGTCAATTTCTCCATTGTCAGTAGCTGGCTTGAGCAAGACTTCAACTTTTTGCCATTCTGCTATCCATCTATTTATTTTTACAATATTTGTACCTCTGAACTTTATTTGCTATTATTTATTTTTGTTTTGTTTTTACCTTGTAATGTCAGATGGTCCCAACAGTCAACAGAAGACCAGTTGAGAAAGATGTGAACCAGATAAATAGATGCTAGTATTTGGGGTAGAGGACCATTCAGGTGGGCATTGATATTGTGTCTTAGTCTGTTTTCTGTTAGTTCTGGAGGCTGGGAAGTCCAAGGTGGAGGGGCCACACCTGGTAAGGGCTTTCTTGCTGGTGGGGACTACTCCGCAGAGTTCTGAAGCAGTTTAGGGCATCACATGTTTAAGGGGGTTCACGAGGAATGGCCAAACTGACTTTTATAATAGCCCCACTCTCACAATAACTAACCCACTCCTTCAATAACCGCTTAATCCATCAATTCATGAATGTATCACTCCATTCATGAGAGTAGAGCTCTCATGATCCAGTCACCTTCCAAAAGTTCTACCTCTCAACATTGCTACACTAGGGAACAAGTTTCTAGCACAAGAATTCTAAGGAACGCACTCAAACTATAGCACATTATAAGTAGTTGGCTCATTTGTGACTTTTTGTGCCATTAAAACTTTTGTTTTTCTGCAGTGACTCAGACAGTGACCCTGAAGTCACTGCAGAAGTTTACAGAAGTTTACCGAAGTCACCCTGTATTTGTAACCTATAGGCTTATCTCCCCTGAAAGATCAGGAGTTTCTTGTGGGAGGCAGGTATCTGGGTTTTTTTTCCAACACTGTCAGCATTTCAGTGTTGAATGAATGGCCCACATAGAACTCACTTTTTGTGTGTCTCTTGACTAGAATTTCTCCAAAAGTCTTTCAAGATCCCTGAATCTCTCTCCACATCATGGCCCTGCTCTCTGAGGTCCTGCCCCAGTCCTCAGGCCTTTCTAGAATAGAACATTGTTCATCATCTATTTGGAAGGAGGCAGGAACACTTTACCTCCAGCTTTGGTGGATTCTTATCATCCTACCTACTTTTCCTAATTGTAAAAGTTTATTTCTGCAGATCTCCAAATGGTGAGAGTGGCAACTCAATCCCTCACTCCTTTAGATCTTCCAGTTCAACTCAGGAAATAGTTCTGAGTGCCTGTATTGAGATTCTTTAACGAGGAAAGCAGTCCTTTGACTCACAAAAGAAAAGAAAAAAATCCACTCCCGGGACAAATACTAGTTGCTGAGCTGTAGCTGCTGTTAACACCTTGTGCCATTCTCCTTGGGGCTCCAGACGCTAGTCCCCACCCAGCTCTTCAGCCTCGTTTCTCACCTGCCAGAGCTGTGCTGTTCCTCCTCCCTACCTCTGTTTCCAGTATCTTCCCCTGCTTTGCTGACTCATGCTGCTCTATGAAGACCACACGGTGTTCAGGATTCAGCTGAAGCACCGCCTCCCCACAAAGCATTGCCTGATGCACACCCCTCCCCTCCTGCAGAACTGACCACCCCCTCTGTGTCCCCACTGTACAGATGAACATCCTGGCCACCTGCTGGGTCCCTGCCTTTCCATATCTGTCTCCTATTCTCTGAAAACATGTCTCCTTTCTCTTTGCTTCCTGGCCCAGTGTTAGGAACACAGATAGGCACTGAGATGTCTGTTGAAGGAATAAATAAATAACAATAACGTGTGGTGCTGCTTCTCTCCCCTTCAAACATAACCTGAAAGTTCCAGGACCTGTTTGTATATCTCCACGCTACCACAAGGAGTGCAGTCTTTGTCCCTAAGAGATGTTCAGTCAGAATTTAAATGAGGCCAGATGCTGTGATAATCCCATTGCTTTGGGAGGCCGAAGCGGGCAGATCACTCGAGGTCAGGAGTTTGAGACTAGCCTGGCCAACATGATGAAACCCCATCTCTACCAAAAACACAAGAATTAGCTTGGCGTGGTGGTATGTGCCTGTAGTCCCAGCTACTTGGTGGTCTGAGGCAGGAGAATCACTTAAACCCAGGAGGCAGAGGTTGCAGTGAGCCAAGATCACACTGCTGCACTCCAGCCTGAGCAAAAAGAGTGAAACTCTATCTCAAGAAAAAAAAAAAATGAATTAAAATCAATAATCAGCTTTGCCTTAAGATACTTTTGTGTGCTTTAGCCACCTCTGGACTCAGTGCCAATGGACAGGATGATACATTTCTTGTCTGACGTTCAGGAACCTGGTCTTGAGGCTGAAAACTCTGCTTTGTGGAATCCCAGAGCTGTGGTGGTAAAACTTAGATTGTAGCTATAGAGAATCTACTAGAACATAATCTGCAGAAGATGAGTTGTTAGCTTAAGGAGACCTTGTAACTATGTAGAACAGGGAGTTGCTGGTGAGTCATCTCTGAGCACTGCATCCTAGATAGATGTTCACGTTCAGGATTTACCTTTGTGAACTCCCAGCCCCACATTTGCATCCCACCCTCACAAGCAAATGGTCTCATTTGCTTAAAATTGTATATCCATCCAGCAGCCCAGAAGGCATGAGACTCCAGATAGAGATATATGTGATAATAATTTTACTTTTTCTACCATATTTCATTGCCTAAATTTTGCCTCCAATGAATTCTTTGGAAGTTAGCAGTATTATGTAACTTCAATTTTTTTTCCTCCATTTTTAAGTGTATATCAAGGTGGAAGTTGGAGATAATGGACAAAGTCTTGTTAAGCAGACATTTGAGATGAGTTAAACACTAACACCATTGTTTAGGCTTTATGGGGTCATGTCTGTTTTGAAACTGTCCACCCTTGACATTTAGGCGATGGGGTGGTGATTTTTAGGCTTCCATTAGATAGGGTCGTCTCTCATTTGAGGACAGCTTTCTGCATTAAAAGAGCTTCCTTGGAGCTCAGGTGACAGTCATCAAAGGTAAAGACCATTTCTCTAATTCAAAATGCAGATTGAGGCCAGGCACAGTGGCTTACACCTGTAACCCCTGTGCTTTGGGAGGCTGAGGCAGGAGGATTGCTTGAGTCCAGGAGTTCAAAACCTACCTGGGCAACATAGTTAGATCCTGTCTCTAAAAAAAAAAAAAATAAATAAATAAAAAAAAAAAAATATATATATATATATATATATATTTTTTTAGTTTAAAAAAACTGCAAATTGAATGTTCTGCATACAACACTAGAGGGATGCTGTATCAGAAAAGGGCCTACCATTGGCCATTAAAACATGAAGAAAGCATTGGGTGCATATCTGTAACATATCTGCTTCCTATGCAAGTTGAAAAACATTATAAAGCTAGAATAAATTGAAGCCATTTATTCAGTAAACATTTACTGAGTGCCTACTGTTTATAACACCCAAGGTGAGGCAGTTGGATGATGAACACGAACAAGACAAGCTCCCTACCTCCTGAGAGCTCTTGGAGGAGAAGGGACATACATGTGAACAGATGGTTACACAGCATGGCACATGGCCGTGGAGAGAAGAAATGTACTGTAAATAGAGTCTGCAGAAGCTTCAGCAAGATGAGTGCTTTTGAAATGAACATTGAACATAGGAAAGAAGGAGGGAGAACTTTCTAGGTGGAAGTCATTAATTGCACATTCAAACGGGAGGAAACTTGAATGAGCTCAAGCATGTGCCAAAGGCTAGAGCACGTGAGGTCTGAGGGTCCCTGAGGAGGTTGGTGTGGGTCCATCGAGAGCCTCTGTGAGGGCAGTGCCCACTGCAGGCCCATCTGTGCCTCTCCCTGTTCCATGTGGGTGCTCTGTAGCAGTCATCTCATTCCCTCTTCCATGCCCCTGCTCACTGTCTGTATAACCTGTCTTCTTACATCATCGTAAGATCATCTGGTTCCCATAATGTTGTAAAGAATTTATTTTTAGAAGATTTGCAGCAATTGAGAAATGGGAAATGTGAGACTCTCTGGAGGATTGTTTTTAATGAAGGTGTGATACAGCCCTCAAACCAAGCAATTAAAGAAAATCCAGCTGCACCAGGTTCCCTGGAGGCCAGACACTTAAAATTTTTGTGACAGAAAATTACTTGGGGGAAAAAATAGAACCATACATATCCAAAGAAGCTCTTCAGATTTGAAAAACTGGGGAAATTTAAAGGCATTAAATTCTCATAAAGACTTTACTACATTAATTGGGAGTAGGCCAAACATAGAGCTAAATCAGCAAGTACCCACCAGCTCTGTTGGGTGCCAAATAAAAGTTGTGTATGTTTCTTCTTGAAGGCATGCGGAGCTACTTTATTGCAGCCAGGGGCTGTGGGGCCTGGGGTTCTTTATGCCAGCTGTTATCCTGGGCCTGCCCTCTTGGCTTCCCCACAGAGTGTCTGATGTCTGCATGTGAATGTTTAAGGGATTCTTCCGTTGTTGTTACCTCCCTGCCTAGAATCAGGTGTATGAGGTCATAAGAAACAAATTTAAATCTCACAACAATAAACTGGGATCACACAACTTCTTCATCTGAATTAAAATGAATTTCACTGCATTGTCTTTCTGTTCATTTGTGACCCTCTGTATTTTCCATGATTCAGACTTTTTGGAAAAGATTTTTTTTTTTAATTTCACACAATGCTTACCAAGCTCCCCCTTGTCTATTGGTGTGCTCCTCCGCCACCCCCCCGCCGCCAGCACCACTGCTGTGTGAAACATTCTCCCTTTCCATGCAGATATTGTACTTATGTCTCTGTGCCTCAGCTTCCCCAAGGGGGCCAGTCCCGACAAATCAGACATGGGTTCAAGCAAGCACTAGGGGTTTTTTTCTTCCTTTGCCCAGGACTTACCTCCCCACACTCACATCTCCATGCTTCCTGAGAGAATACACCTGTGTTTGGTTTTTCTCTGTGTTTTATGCCTTTTGTCAAACATTGCCAACAGACTGTGAGGCAGTACAGCCTTCCTCTCAGAAGACCATCACTGCAGAATTCTTAAGCATCTCTGTGGCTCACCTGAAGATGCCTTTCATCTCCCAAGATTTCAGGAGCACATAACAGTGATTGGTGATTGGTTGGGGAGTGTTTCCCGGGCCTGTATCAGTCCCATCCCTGCACTTGCTTGTTTTATTTGCTCATACATTCAGTAGATATTTATGGACACCTTCTGTATACACCGACCTAGGAGTTTCCTGTTCACATCTAGCAGGGCCTGCCTGCACAGGGAGCTGGGGTCCCATCAGCCCAGGCAATACCATACCTAACTTGGCCATTCTCCCTGGGCTTAATTTTTCTAAGCCTTATTTTCAAATATACTGTTTGACAAAGGATTTTTGAACCGTTCTAAGAGCATTCAAGGTAATGTCTGGATGCTAAAATATCTCTGAATTTTCAATAGCCTGTAGACTAAATAGGACAAAATATTTGAAATTTGAATTGACTTAAAAAATATAGGTTGTATAGTTTCTAGTCATCAAAATCAGGCCCAGCTACATCTTTTAAAATGTATGTTTTAATTTTTACTTTTTCATTTAGATCATTTGGGGCAGGCGATTTAATAAGATGTTTGGTACCCTAAATACTTGGCTCCATCAGTAAGAAAAAAATGTTTTAAATATATTTGTGTAATATACTTAGCTCAATTCATTTAGGACTTTTGATAGTCAACCTTTTCTCTATTTTCTTTCAACATTCGGCCTAAGGGAAAAAAACAGCCCAGAGCTAGAAAAGCTCCTTTGAAAGCATGGCAGGACTTGAAAAAGAAAGCTTGAAAACCACAGTGTTTTAAGTACAGTTGGCAGCTTCTTTCTAAGAGGTTTTCTCCCCACCGCAGTGTCCGTTTGGTTGTATTCTTCTTTGCTTCTCTCTCCCGGCCCCTTTCCCCCAGCCAAGTGTCTGGCGAGTCCCCTCAAATTCTCACTGTGTTTCCTCTTGCTGTATTCTAGTCTCCGTCTCCTGGCAGTTCCTCACCCTTGGGTGCAGAGTCATCAAGCACACCCCTTCATCCCAGCGACCCCGCGGAAGCCTCCACAAATAAAGAGGTAGAGTGCCGTTTTGTTATCAAAGCCATCGGGCCATTTTGCTTTACTCTAATGCTGTTCTATCATCTGTATCTAGGATGCTTCCTAAGACAGCATCCTACAGCACTCCTGACCCACATTACCCTGGGGAGAACAATCCTGATTTCTCCTCTCCAGTGTGCAATTTGCCTGTTAAAGCCACGCCATCCAGTTTGATAGCCACTGGCTGTAGGTGTCTAATGAATGAATAAAATGAAAAGTTTATTTCCTCAAGCACAGTTGCCACATTTCAAGTGCTCAGTAGCCAACTGTGATGGCTATCAGTGGGGGATATTGTATTGGATAGGGTAGTTTATAGAGCATTTGCATCATTGCAAGGAATTCTGTTGAACAGCACTCGACCTCAGACACCAAACACTCCACGTACAGCATCTTTCCTCCTGGCATCACATGCCTGCTAATGCTATGGACTTGTAGTTGCTCTGTGCTTTGGGAAATGGGTTGGTTTCTTTTTTTTTTTTTTTTTTTTGAGATGGAGTCTTGCTGTGTCACCCAGGCTAGAGTGCAGTGGCAAAGTGTCGGCTCACTGCAACCTCCACTTCCTGGGTTCAAGCAGTTCCCTGCCTCAGCCTCTTGAGTAGCTGGGATTACAGGCATATGCCACCACGCCTGGCTAATTTTTGTATTTTTAGTAGAGACAGGGTTTCGGCATCTTGGCCAGGCTGGTCTTGAACTCCTGACCTTGTGATCCACCCACCTCAGCATCCCAAAGTGCTGGAATTACAGGCTTGAGCCACCATACCCAGCCAGGTTGGTTTCTTAAGTACCCATTTATTTCGGGCCCAAATGAGATAACTTTCATAAGAATAGAGTGGCTATATATCCCCAGTTTACCCAGGGTGTGGTTCCAGCTCACACCTGTTGTCCAGACAGCCCACCTTATGAACACTCTTCTCTTTTGCTGGTGTGGTGCCATCAGCTAGAACTTTCCATGATTCTGGAAATGTACCACTTCTGCTCTGTCCACTATGGTAGTCATTAGCCTCATGTGCCTGTCAAACCCTGGAAGTGTGGCCAGTGTAATGGAGGAACAGAAGTTTCCATTTTGTCCCATTTCAATTAACTTAAATAGCCACGTGTGGCTGCAGACTGCCAGACAGTGGAGCGCTAAAGTGTATCCCTTTTGGTCAACAAATTCTGTGGTTGCCCTGCTAATGGGAGCTTTTCAGTGAGAAGACACTGCTTTCTCCTACTGAGGTGTCTGGGGCTGAGAAAGGGCAGCCCCAGAGGGGAGCCACTGCCTTTTCCTGTACCCAGGGTCCTTTTACACCTAGCGAACTGCCCCCCACATCTGCTAATGAGCCAACATCAGGTAAATGTTGGTCTGTGCCATAATCTGTGTATGGGCTCAGCTCACACTAAATACAGATGCTCCCTCCCTCATCAACACTGAGGAGATGCGTCAAAGAGGTAAACCACATGATGAACGGTCTCCTTTTCCCTCATTTTGCTGATAATTTTATGTTAAATGCAATGAAAAAAAACAATCTCTGTCTTCAACTGAGTGGCAGATCACTTTAAAAGGGAGTCTTAGTTACAATTTACCCTTAAGGTATCCTTGAATACACATATATTTTCCATTAAATATTTATGCAAAGGAAAAGTATTTTTTAATCTGTTCCTATTAAATCAAATAAGCAAGCATAAACCTTCTCTAAAATGACACCAACATTAGAATTTAGAAATATACTTTAGCCTCCTCTGGTTTTGAGCCTCAGACCCTTGGCCATTTGGAACAGGAGTGATGGGCACAGTTTCCGCTGTTCCCACCATTCCACAGTTTGCTTCATTTTTATGGCACATGGTTGGAGGAGAACAAACAGCTGCCATGAAGATAACAGTAATGAGCATTGTCATTTCTTGAGCATTGACAATGTTCCAGGAACTGGGCTGAGAAAAATCACAGGTAGTGTCTCATTTAACTCTTAAAATAATTCTGTGAGGTAAGTATCATTGTCCTCATTTGCTGATTGAAGAAGCTAAGAGGTTGAGTAACTTACCTGAGATTATAGAGCTTACAAGTGGTCAGCCAGGATTCAAATCCAGAGCTCATGCGTACTCGTGTTATTAACTGCCAAGATCTGCCACTCCTGGAGTAGAAAGTGTTTGCAGGTCACAGACTATATGGACAAGGTGGCTTGTCTGTCATTGTTCCAGTTGTCCAACTGTACCTCCACGTTCTGCACATGATTCAAATTATGTGCCCCAAAAAACACAAATCCCAAAGATCTTAGCCTTTAGCTTTTTGAATGCAACTTTATTTTTATTCTCGAAAGTTAAGAATCAACTGATGTTCATCTCAGTCGGTGTGTGAAATAAAGGGCTAACCAGACATCTAAATATTCAGCATTTGATTATGCATCACATATAATAAGGCAAACTTGTTAGTTTCTCAATTCCTGCAAGACTTGGCTCATGTTTCTACATATCCTTAGAAATGATGAAAATCCTCTTTGTATGCAATAATTAGAGATTCTTTCATTTCACAAAACTCTTTAAAAAAAATTTTTTTTTACTTACCCCAGAGACTAAAAAAAGCTAGTCGTGAGCTCATGAATAGAGAGTAAGTGAATGTACCACATACCCTCTGTTGTAGCTCTTAATAAAATCTCAGCTTTTAGAGTTATAAAGTAATTCTTTTGTAGCTTCTGCTAAAATCTGGCCACTGTATTTGAGATTAGCATTCAGAAAAGTATCCAAATAGAGCAAGAAAATGAGAATTGACTTCCTAGGTGTACCTGGAGGCTAAGCAATTTTGATTAAACAAACTCTCATTACCCTAGGCTCTAGTTACTTAGGACAAGGGTAGGGAGATGGTTGAGAAGTAATAAATTACACTTGATCTTAGCCAAAAGGCCGAGAAGTGATGAGAAGTAATAAATTAAAAGTTTTCAGCCCCTGTGAAGAAGCTAGCTTCCATCTGCATACCATGAAGTTATGAGAGTTTTTTTTCTTTAAACCAAACAGAATTAGACAGATTTGACTGATGGCCCTCAACTAGGCCTATCTTCTCATTTAGGTAAGTGGAAAATACAATTACCATAAAGCAGTGCTGAAATTAGAGTTCTTGTTCCCTCTATCCACATATCCTGGCTTTTATTTGGTGTGCATTTTTCCGTAAATGCATTAGTAGCCGGTAACTTTTCATTCCTGGTGCACTAGAAACCCACTCACATTGGTGTGCAGAGCCATTTCATCCCAGTGAGCACATATGCAGCAGGTTTACTGAAAAGTTGCCCTGTACAATGTGTTGTGTGATTACTGTTGAGTTCTTGTCATTATCCTGAACTGAGTTGGAGTCTAGAAGTTTCTTCAACTGCCCCAATTTTTCACAAAACAATTAAAACTACTGTTTTTAGACTGTTGCACAAGTATTAACTGATTTATCATCCCTTTGCTGTTCCCATCCTCCAAGTAAAGAGCACTATGTCAAGTGCTAGATGATGGTATTGCTTCCCATGATATCCCAACGCTCACCCAGGGCACTTTCCTCGTCCAGCTTGCCAGGCAACCCAGAGTCTACCATCTATGCAGGTCAGCCTACCGAATAGCTATTCAATGCCAGATATCCTTTCTCTTAAAGGTATACATTTAAATAATCATCTAAGACCTGTTAGGTTCTCAGCAGTGAAATTCTTGGCCATGCAAATCTTACCTTCTGCCCATTTTAGGGAATTGTCTTTAACACCAGCTCTCCACTCTCCTGTGATGCTTGTACCATTCTGGTCCAGACATACCAGCTACAAATTCTACTACTGGTCGGAGCCGGGGTGAATTTCTTTCTCTTATCTCAGTCAGTGTTATATCTAGTACATCTGCTTCTGATAGGAACGTATGGTGAGTTTTTGCTCCTCTAAGAGCAGGCAGATTAAGCTGCCATTTAATCAGGCCCTAAAAGGTGTCTAGCTCATTATCTCTGCTTCCAACAGTGCTGTGAGAAGACTGACCTTTTTTCTGAGGTATAGAAGAAATGCCAGAGTTTTAAATTTACTCCTTTGTTGTGTTCTTATTTTAAGATAACACACAATCATGATTTATATAATGGAGTTTTTCAACTAAAACTCCATTAGGAGATAAAAGGAAGAGATTTTTAAAACTCTAGCACACATCTTTAGCACAGTGGGAGATCACTGTAACAAAGACTAAATTTCTCTAAGATAATTCTTAATTTCAACATATAATCATAGCATTGGTGCTTTCATTAATCAGTTTTTCACATGGAAATGCAGATCCTTAAGAATACAAATTGTGATCTTTTTATTGCTGTTGTTAGAGATTTTTGTCTGTGAGGTTGTTTTTTAGTTGGCAGATACCTCTCTGTGAAATATAAAATTTCTAGATCATCTAAAATAATGAATATACTATTCTGAGTTTTAGGTAACCTTTATTAATAAATGCATGTTTATCTGCACTTTACTTTCTCTAGCTAAAAATGATCAATAACTGGTAACTGCCACTGGTGATGTATTTATTTTTCATGTTGCATGGATGATTGTGTTAATGCATATTTCATCATGTTTTGCTCTTTTTGAAACCTGTTTGTCTTAATTACAGTCAAGAAAAAGCTTGGCTTCATTCCCAACCTACGTTGAAGGTAAGAGCTGAAAAGAAAATATTGAGCACTGAGTCATTCATGAATCTTTAGCATTGGGGCATGTGAAGCACTGAGATATAAGACAGTAGAAGGGAAGAAAGGCCACAGTCACTTATTCACAATGTTAACATTCTTAGGATCTTAGACCCAAAGTATGCTAGCCGGGAGCCTCTCAAAAATCCTCCTCACATCTTTGCTGATTCTGTGGATGGAGACTCTGAAATTGGAGCCGAAGGTGTGGGCTTTACCCAGTGTCGTGCAGCTTAGCAGTGGTCACATTGGATCCCAAACCCAAGTCTCCTTATTCTGTCCCTGTGCACCTCTTCCATTCAATAAGAAAAATTCAAGTGGGAATGAACATTAAGTAAGACAAAAATTTTGGTCCTTTTTATAAGAAAAACCTTCCCAGCAATTTCCATCTATTACGTGGATGAGCTAGTAATAGTAACAGTTATGGCATGCTTACTCTGCCAGGTTCTGTTCTAAGCACCTCTCATGTAATAATTAATTGAATCCTCACATCAATCCCATGAAGTGAGTTTTTTTATTATCCTCATGTTTTACATGAGACAACTAAGCCATCAAGAGGGTATCTTGCCCAAGATCCCACAGTTGGCAGTACAGAGTCAGGCTATGAATTGGCAGGCTGGCTCAACACTTCTCTCTGGAAACCAGTGTTCTCTGCAGCGCTGCCACACATGGTTGTGCAGGTTACTCATTGCACAAGGGCACCTAAGGGGAGGCCAAGTGGGGCCAAAGTTCAGCCAAGCTCTGTACCTCAGCTGGAGATTGTGCTACCCAAACGGGGCACCAAATCAGGCACTCATTCACAAAGAAGCACTTACTCTCTGGCTAGAGGTGGTGCTGAGGCTCTATCTTGGTGCATTGCCATTTCCTTGAAGGAGGCTTTTCTGGAAGCCAGAGGACGCCCAGACATCTCTCTGAGGGTGTGTCTGGACTTTGGATCCTACGTGTGAACAGTCATTGTGTTCCACTGCCTGGGAAAGGGTTAACAGGACTCACAAACCTTCACGAACCTTGGGGCTCAAAGCTGAGGACCAGCTCACAGTTTTGGTTTAGTTACTCAGGTTTCCTTCTTGACTCATCTGTAAATAATTTGCATCATTTTTGTGAGGCTCTGAAATTCCATGGGAGCACCTTGGGAAGTTTTCTGAAGTTTGAAAGCTCCCTTCTTCATATTCGTACCCCAGGCCTAGAGATTTTTCAGGTTCATTGAGTGTTAGCCTGAGTGTGAGGATGTCATGTGTGCACTCCCTCATCCACAGAGCAACCCAAAGGCAGCACACATTCCAAAAGGCCAAAAGAAAACTTGCAATTCTCTGACATAGGATCATTATGGGTTTAATATTTTTTTTAGCTTTGTAAGAATATACTAGCACTGAGCCCAAAGTGAAGTTATGAAATTGGGCTTTTATTTTTCTGGATATGATGCAGTGACAATGACATTCAATTATATTCAATTTCCCAAAAGGATAAATGGCATAAGATCATATCTCAAAATGTATTTAGGTCTGATATTCGTGTGTCTTTGCTGCTTGGCACTTCCACAGCCATTTAAATATCATTTGAATTGCTTTTAAACATATCCCCATACCCACACTTAATGTAGTCAAAAAGGGACCTTCTCAGTGAATAGCACCAAATCAGAGAAGAATATGTGATGTTAGAACACCCATAGAGAAGGTAGTTAAGTTTTGTTTTTCTTTTAACATTGATTTTTAAAAATTAGATGGAAAGCTTTTAAAAATTCGTATATCAGATGAGATGTTTCTTCTCAATATCTGATTGGCAATAATGATTATGTTTCAATAACACTGTAAATGCATCATCAGGAACTTATCATAGAAGAACTGACAATCTTTTACTTTATATAAAGTGTAATGTGGATTCAAAGCTGTTCATATATTATTTTATATGCATCCCTGCTATACAACTGAAACTGTATATCATACATAGCCCAAATCCAACTCACATCTATAAAAGATTCAGAGCGAGTCCCAGTGACTGTCGAGTAGAGTGTGAATTACTGGTATGTAGTGGAAGCAGATTTGTCTGTATACCACTCACAGCGTTAGTCTCCAAGTCTTGCTTGTAAAAATGGAGAATAAGATGAATAACAGGCTTCCTTATTTAATTACTACATAGATGCTTTGTGAAAACCCTTCCTAAAATGCTTTTTAATTTCTTTGTTTTAAGCACCACCTTAGTTTTATATAAATGAGTAGATTACTTTACATTTGTACTCTGATAAGTAGTTCAGCAGAGGAAGCAGCTGTGTAAACTCAAGATGAGCTTGATGTGTAAGGATAAAAATAAAAAGCACTTCAGATTAGCCTTCCAAAAGGAAAAAGCAAATTGTTTCCATTATAAGTTATCTAATTTAAGACCCTGAGGTTTTAACAGTGGGTTAACATGTATATTTTAGTCTCCCAAATGTACCACTCAAGTCAAATAAAATACGTAGGGCCAGGCATGGTGGTTCATGCCTGTAATCTCCGCATTTTGGGAGGGTGAGGCAGGCAAATTGCTTGAGCCCGGGAGTCCAAGACCAGCCTGGGCAACATGTCAAAACCCCATCTCTACAAAAACTATAAAAATTAGTTGGGCATGGTGGTGCCTGTACTCCCAACCACTTGGGAGGCTGAGGTGGGAGGATCCCCTCAGCCTGGGAGGCGGAGGTTGCAGTGAGCCAAGATCACACCAGTGTCCACCAGCTTGAGCGAGAGAGTGAGACCCTGTCTCAAAAAAGAGAAAGAAAATACATAGGCTTCAATTACAGATTAAAATGCCTTTTTAAGTGGACTGTTACACAGTTACATATTAATCCGAGTTTTAATTTCGAGTTAGGGTTTACAGGTAATGGTGGTTCGTTAGAATCAGATGCCCCCAATGATTAAAATATTTAAAACAGATTTGACTTAAAAGGCTGATAAATTAGAACAGAAAATATAATTTTCCTTGGAATTGATCTGTATGTGGGCACAGGCCAAGAACATTATACCTTGTAAGTGAGCAAGATTGGCAGCATGGGACTGTGGCTTTGAGATCAAGTTATCTGTCTTGCACAATTGGGGTCAGAAGCCATTATAGGAATCTAGACATTCTGAAACAAATATTCTACTTTTCTGATCTATAAATTTGTTTCTTCCATTATGGATTAAATGGAGGAAGAGATATGAATGGGAGGCATGTAATAGGAATTGCTGTAAAAAGCTTTTCTAAAAAAACAGCCATCTAGTTACATAACCATTTATCCAGCAAACAGCTAGTTGATACCAACTGGGTGACAGTAAGACACAAGAGAGTCAGAGGTGAATATGACATGGTCCTTGTCCCCTAAGAGCTTAGTCTAACAGGTGAAACAGTACGCTTTATCGCTGAATTTTATATTCCATATTTAAGTAAATATTTGCATTCCTTTTCATAGTAAGTGGTTTTAGAGAAGCAAATTGTTCTAAGAAACCGTACCTTCTATTTGAAAATGAGGCGTGGGTGCAGACAGAGACAGAGGGATGCCTTAGACCAGCAGATTGGCTCACCTGTTCAGGAGTCTCTGTACCTTGCCCACCTGTGCCAGTGGTGAGGCAAGGGGGAGTGGTGATGTGCCATCAAGGGGGTTGGTGGTCCCTGCCCCAGGATGGCTTTACTCACTACTGTGGCTCTATGTTACAGTTCCAGGACCCTGCGACCCTGAGGACTTGATCGATGGAATCATTTTTGCTGCCAATTACCTTGGCTCCACTCAGCTGCTCTCAGACAAAACTCCTTCCAAAAATGTGCGCATGATGCAGGCCCAGGAAGCTGTAAGCAGGATCAAGGTGAGGATGCCTGGGTGCTCCAGCAGGGGACGGTGGGCAGGTGTGGGCACTTGAGCAGTTTACAGCATCGCCACAACTCCATATCTAGTTTAGAGGAGAGTTGTTTGAGATGACATCACACAGGCCATGCTTATCCATGTGCCTGCTAACAATTAAAACCAAAAATAAATATTTCCAAAGTCTCCTGAAGTCTTTATATACAAATATGATCTATTTAGGTTGTTACAAATGGCCAATCTTGAGAAGAAATACAACAACCTTTATGATAACAACCTTTGAAAAGTTGATGTAATGAGGAAGGATGTCATTTTGAGTATTATGTCTCAAGTGCGATATATGTATTACCGGATTTCCATGGTCAGCTGGAGGTCAATGGCAAACATTCATGTTACAGAGTTGGTTCAAACTAGGTGGCATTGCTTTTCAACCAGTCCATCCTGTTCAAGCTAGACTGAACTGGCTTGCTTCAAGGAAAATGAACGCTTTGACCAAATCTAACCTGGCTAGTCTAAGGTCAGTGCAAGGCTAATTCAGTTTAAACTAATTCGAGCCAGTCATAACATGCTTGAATCTGTTTTCTCAAGATATAAAAGGAACAAGCCTGTTTGATCCAGGAGGAACCACTCTCATCTGGTTTAAGTCATTCACAACTAGTTTGAACCATCCAGAACCAGATTATTACTGTGAATAAATACAGAAATGCAGAGCTCTAGAATCTCCACCACGATACCAAAACTACCTAGAATCATGGGCAAACCAGGACTCCAGGGACACTTAAGGTGCATTCATGCCATCCATATGCCATTGTGCCACCAGCACCTGGAACCACTGGGCAGCCTCCCAGAGCCTTGAGGCCATTTGTCACCTAGAGCTCTAGGGACAGCATCACAATAGAAGCCTAGGACCAGGTATTTCCAACAAGTTGGAATAGGTTAGGACTTGCCAGAGTCTGTTTTACCTAGTTTCAACTGGTCAAAATGGATTCCTCTCTCAAGGAGCCATTCCATATTTCATACCTTCTCTCTCACACATCCCCAGGTTGCATCCTGGTGTTTGTGTGATAATATGGAAGGAGAAAGAGGGACAGATAGACGGCAGTAACTGAGAGTCCTTGATCTCACAGTCAAAGAAAAAATATTCCTTGAGCACTTAGGCATGCAGGGCTGTGCAGAGTCTTGGCAGGGAGGAAAAACAACAGCTGATAAAGTGAAATCCTTGTCCTCAAGCTCAGAAGCACGAACGAGGGAATGACAAAGCAAGTCAGGGAGTGCAAGGGGTGTGCCCAACAAGGAGAGGACAGTGTCAGAGGCCGAGTGCCACCAGAGTGCCAGGGAAGCCTGCAGATGTGAACACCTCTGACCTCTGCCTTCTGCCTGAGAGGTAGAAGGAAACAGTGAGCGATCAGCAATTCCAAGAGGTGCTTACAGAGGAGAGGCCGTTGGTCTGGGCCTCATGCCCAAGCTGATTCCTATGATAGTCACGGGTCCAGACTCCGCCATATGGTGAATATTAAACAGCTTGTATCATCACTAATCCTGTAATTATGATGCCCTTGAAGCCTCAGCTGTCCAGTTATCCTGCAGTTCCCAGGATACTGTGCAAATGGCCCCACATCCCTCCCATGACTTCCCTCTTGGGCTGCTTTCTGCCGCTTCTGCTGCTGAGGCCTCTGTGTATCACCCACTGATCGGACCACCTCTCGGTACTTGGAGGAAATGCTTCTCTCCCAAGCTTAGAGCCAGCCCTTCCCTTAACTTCTCTTTGGACAGTAAGCCCATGCTGCAACTTTTGACATGACATTTGATGTTTTTATAAACCAGGGAGAAGTGATTTGCAGCTGCCTCAAGAGTGGCTGTTGTCACTACCCTGATAAGCCAGACCTAGTGTCAAGATTACTAACAGGACCTAGTTCCTTCCATGTGTCAGGGACCGATTCAGCCACTTCATCCAGGCACACAAACCTTATCTGTGCCTCAGAGGCCCTGCTACCATAAGGCTTATTGCTGTAGTGTTTGTCTTCTTCTAAAATTAGCCTCTCCCGGAATGAGGGACAGTGGAAAGAGCCAATTCTTTCAAGGGAAGCTCCATCCCCTACCCAAAAAGATGTGTCTTTGCCCTGTGGCTCCCAACAGGACAACTCCATGGAAACAGTCTGACCTTCATACCTTTTGGGACTTTCAGACCAAATAATGCTATGGGTAGAACATTACCAGGTTCCTGGGGAGCCGCCCATCCAAGCTTGGCCTAATTCCTTTTCACTGCCTTTCCCTTTCCACGAAGTGGTGACATTGTGCCAGCAAGTCTCCCCAAGGTCTTCTCCATCTTAATTTAGTTGTCCTTCAGGCACAGCATTCAAAACAATAGCGCACAAGCCTCCCAGAACGAGCTGCTTTTCAGGTATAGTCACATCCTATTTTGTACAGAGCAGAGAACTTTAAAAACAGAGACATACAGACATCATTCTGACTCCGTGTACTCCATGGTTTCCAAACATGTCACCTGGGCTTCCAGGTGAGTGGTGCCCTTAGCTTCCCCAGGTCTGGTGGAAGCACAGAAGCCTGGTGTGCCTCACTCGGGGTCTCTGATAGACAGGGACTGCCTTCATAAGATGTGTTTGGAAATGGGTGGGGACACTGCTGGTTGTCACCATGAGTGGGGGCATTTACTGGGTCAGAGCCAGGTGTGCTCAAGACCCTATGACATCCAGGGCAGAACCACAAAACAAAGATTTTATCTCTACCAAAATGCCAAAGAGCCCCTTTCAGGGAATGCTGCCAGAGCTCATTCAGGCGAATCTTCCAGAATAAAGCAGCAGTCTGCCCCCAGAGGAGTACTGAAGACTCCTGAGGTTGAAAACTGCATGTTGCTTTGAGGTTAGTTTTTCTTAGGATCTCTCCATCAAGGTTTCAAAAAAATTAAGGTTCGGGTTTCATTTGGAGCACCTTGTTTATTAGCCCTCTGATAGCTTAGAACTCCTGCAGATAGAACATTTATGCCTTTCCAGTCCCCTTATGACACTTAGGTAGTGCTGAGATGGCCTTACAGGGAAAAATCAAGCACAGGGCACATCACTTATACATAAAGCAATGTGCAGGGTACACTACAGCATCCCTGTACCAAAGCCCATCAGTGCCAATTGTATTGTGAATTATATTTTCTTATTTCCTCAGTGGTATCTTATAATGTTGTGATTCCTTCTTTAAAGTCCAACCGCCTCATAAGAAATCAGAGATTCTACTTCAGAGCTTCCAAAGGATTGGTATCCCAAAGTTCCAGAGTTCATTTGAACCAAAAATTAGATGGCTCTGTTGATCAGAACAAGCAAGATAGAGGCTTTCTGATTATAAATACATTTTAGACCTGCCTCGAGCAGAATAGGAATCTGGAAAACATATTTATTTTTACAAGCAAATTGGTGTGAGGAATTCATTATAGAGTGGTAAAATTAAATAGTTACATTTCATTTATAACGTAAGTATCATTTTACAATGTGCTGCTATGCATTGGAAGGAACTGTTGCCTGTCATTAAATATTTTCTGCTTCATGTTCCTTTTACATCCATTAAAATGCTCTCACATTGATTGACGTTACACCCAGTCAGAAGCCTTTTCCAAGTATCAGTGGAGTTGCCTGTTTAAGTTAGTACTCCAAAAAGTAACTGTGTCCGGGCTTGTACACAGACTTCATCAATGCAAAGGGAAGCTGGGGACAGGGAGTGTTGATCCTGAGCAGGCTGGGCTGGGCTCAGGTGGAAGGAGCCTATACTGGGTGCCCACATGTGCCTGGGAGACACTGCCCTTTAAGGAAGATAGTGCCACTCTGTTTCCTAAAGAGAGACTCACGTTTCAAAACGAGTTATTCTAGGCCACATTGGCAGAAAGGACACAGGGCATAGCAAGGCTGCAGACTTTATAGCATCCATCCAGAAAGGAAGGAGAAAGAAAAGCTCTGTGGATTTATTTTGTAATCCATTTAGCAATGTCCTTAACCCCAAGCTGATTAGTAATTTCTGGCTTGGTGCTTTTACCTAAACAAAGGTAAAGGTAGTTTCCTCCTTTGCTTTCTGATTCCTCCTTCTTCCCTCACTCCCTGCAGGGACCCCATTTTGTCCCTTTCTTCTTCTGCCTACATTGTTTGTTTGACCAGATGGGCATGGTGGGACGTGAATGAGAACTGCTCACCATGCACGTTGGTATTTGTGGTGCTTTATCTCTGAATAGATGCCGACCTTGAGACCTTGAAGCTTGAGTTTCCATTTCAAAGCAGTCTTTAATTTCTGTTCTGTTTGTCGATTGTGGTGTCTGCCACTCACATAGCACCAACTGTATACCAAAATTGAATATTGCTCATTGGATTTGTGCTTGCGGTTTTGAGAATTACTGTTTTCTCAATTTAACAAACAAAATTTACAAGATTCAATTGCCGCATGGAGAGAGAATGTGAAGCTGTGGTTTGGCCAGGTATTTTCTACTTAATATGAAAAGAAACAAAGGAATTTGGCCCAAAATGCCAACAGTTGCTGTGCAGACTCCTGTGATAGGCCCTTGGGAATAAAAATTAGCCGATACACAGTTCTTGAGCTTGAGAAATTCGCAGTAAAAATAAGGCAAAAAGGATGTTAGGTAACAATAATACAAGGTAAGCTGAGGGCTCTGAAATTTAAAGGTGTTTCCATCTACCACAGTTTAAGAGATGACATGTCTGAGTACAATAGCAGAATTAGAAGACATCTGCCATTTAAATTATTTTGTTATTGTTTTGTTCTTTGGTCCCTCCCTTATGTGTTCTTTCTGCCTTTGTTGCTCATCATTTTTGAGAAGTAATATCCTTCCAGAGAGCTCCCATATACCTTAGAGGATTGCATTAGAGCTCCAGTTCTCAAAGCATGATCTTGGACCAGTAGCATCAGCATTACCTACAAACTTATTAGAAGTACAGGTTTTCAGGCCCAACCCCAAACCTACTGAGTTAGAAACTCAGAAGGTGGCACCCAGGAGTCTGTGTTTTAACAAACCCTCTAGGAGATTCTGCTGTGCACCAGCGCTTGGGAACCACTGCCTTAGAGAAAGGTGGACCTGCCAGTGTGTAAAGCATCTTTCCACCAGCTGTGCCCTGCAGTATTCTAGTCAGGCTAAGTGCTTGTCACTAACAGAGTTCCACTGGCAAATAAGCTCAGGAAAATCGTTCTCCTTTTTGGATATTTGCTACAGATGTCTTCCTCTGAATGGCTCTGAGAAGTCCTGCACTAAGGAGATTTCATTCACGTTAACTAGCAGCTCCCATAATTACTTGAGCTCAGAATACATTGTTACCATGTGATAGATGCCTGCTAATTGTCACCATTTGATAAATACCTGTCTTATTGGTAGTATTCTCTGGAACATGTTTTGGGAGAAACTTCTAGAGAGAGCTTTGCCCTATGTGCTGTCAGTCTTTAATGTGCCCTAGATAGAAACACACCTCTTCCCCTATAAGGTGGGACTCATGCCTACGCCCTGTCTAGAGAGGGCCAGACTGGAAGCTAGCACAGTGAGCTCACTTGTCTTCCTTGCTCTCCACTGCATCTCTAGCCTTGCCTTTCATTCTCATTCCCACCTCATTCTCTGCTCTTCAACCAGAATATAGGGTAGCCTGCTGAGCCCTACCTGAACCACAGAGACTGCTTCTTGTCCATCCACCCAGAGTGTGGTGTTTGTGTCTCCATTATTCCTACATTTGTGAAGCTTATGCAATTACATTACAAATGGTGTTTAGGTATCTTGTGGTCCATGCATTTTGGCAAGCTACATTCATTATCAAATATTCATATGTCCCTCTTCACTAGCCTGTCCCAAAGAGCAGATGTTTTCATTATTTTATGATTTCCTTAAAATTATGATTTCATTGTAGAAGTAAAATTTCTATCATAGCTTTGCCTAAGTTGTATCATTTCCCATGTTAGTTGGAGAAGTCTACAATCAATAAAGTATTAGGCCCATCAAATATATTATCTCAATCTCATTTACTCCTCAAAATGGATGGGGTAGAGAATCTTGTGAGGTAGGTATTGTTAACCCCATGGTATAGACAAATGGAGAAGTTCACAGATGACCAAGCTTGCCTCAGATGCACAGCTAATGGTTTACAATGAAGTGAGATTGCCAGAGTTTGAATCTCTGTTCTGCCACTTCACAGTTGTGTGACCTGGGGCAAGTTAATTAGCCTCTCTGTACCACATTTCCCTCTTCTGAAAAATGAAGATACCATAATATAGGCAGGAATGACAACATCTACTTAAACCTCGTGTTTCATGGGATTGATCATGGCTTACCACCTAGTAGGGTAGTAGCTCACAGGGGTGTTGTAAGCTTTTACACTGATCTATGTGAAATACTTCAAAGGATTCTGGCACATAGCAAGTGCTCAGTAAATGTCAGTGGGGAGAGAAAAGATAAAACAGTCAGGAGCATCCCTGGCATGACTAACCTAGAGTGTGTGAACAACGACAGAAACTTAATACACATTGTGGATGGAGTAAGTGGGTGGTTGTGCTGCACTTTGCACCACACCCTGCCATGTGGTAAGCTGTGATCAAGCCCGTGAAACACGAGGGTTTAAATAGATGTTGTCATTCCTGGCTTTAAGATGCATGCTGGCCTTATGTTTCTCTTGGACCCCTTTCTGCTACCTGGATTTCTCATTCTGGCTCCAACTTTCCCATCTTCTGCAATGTTATATTCAAATTTTAAATTATAATTTGTTGCAGGGTACTTGGATATCATGAGTGATTTAAAAGATGGTATGACTTTAAGTCCATAGAATATTTTTAATTTCATAAAAACTGTTTCAGGCCAGACACAGTGGCTCACGCCTGTAATCCCAGCTTTGGGAGGCCGAGGCAGGTAGATCACCTGAGGTCAGGAATTCAAGATCAGCCCAGTCAACATGGTGAAACCTCGTCTCTACTAAAATTACAAAAATTAGCTGGGTGTGGTGGCACGCACCTGTAATCCCAGCTATTCAGGAGGCCGAGGCGCAAGAATTGCTTGAACCTGGAGGTAGAGGTTGTAGTGAGCCAAGATTGCACCACTGCACTCCAGCCTGGGTGACAGTGCAAGACTTTGTCTCAAAAAAAAAGAAAAAAAAGTTTCAGAATACCTTTCATGAAACTGTTTGCCTTTTGGATCCTCTTCCTCATCACCAGTTCCAGAAAAAAAAAAAAAAAGAATTTGGGTACTCCAGTGAAGGTGGACCTATTTTCTTTTGAAAAAGTTCTTTCAAATTAGTTCCCTAGAGTTGAAGAATTTTGACCAACAGCTGTTAGGATTTGATATCCAAAGTAATGGAAATTCCTATATTACTGCCATAACATTTCAGGAGAGGTAAAAAACAAACATTAAAGATCTCCCAGCTGTCAGTTATGCAGATTATAACTGATGCCAGTCAGAACATCACTGGCTGGACTCTGGGATTCCACACAGGAATCCTCATGGTGTGACATGGCAAAGCATCAGCATAGGGTCACCTCTCAGATGCAGAAATAGTCCCACTGTAATGTGAAGCAGTTAGGATGACTCCTTACAGTTGCCGCCTTCAGACTGTTTCAGAGCAGACTATTCACTGTGTACTCATGGCCACCAGTAGGAGCAGTGGGGCATCTGTGTGGGAGCGCAGTTGCCCTAGTTTCCCGGGAGATTTGCTATGTGGTGTCTGGATGGCTGACTCATCCAGTTTCTCTACAGTGAAGTAGTATAGGCAACATATTTTAGTCAGTAATGAAACAGAGATGTGCTGCTGAGAGCAGAGGAGCTTTTCTACCAGGTGAGTACCCAGGAATATGAGAGAGCAGTTCTTCCTCCACCCCACTCCCATTACCACAACAGCGTCTGCAGTTTGGCCATTGACTCATCATTATTTGTACAATATCTGTGTAAACCGCAAGTCTTAGCAAAAGCCAAGAAACTGCATCATGACCTAGCTCAATTATAATCATATAACAGCAAACACAAATATAGTGCTTAGAATGTACGAGGTACTGTTTGAAGAGCTTTGCAGGTATTCATTTTGTCCTCAAAACAGCCCTGTGAGGTAGATACTATTTTTATCTTCATTTTACAGATGAAGAAACTGAGGCACAAAGATGTTCAGTGGCTTGCCTCAAAGTCACACAGCTAGTAAGTGGCAGAGCAAGGACCTGGTTTTAGACAATCCAGCCCTACTCTCTGTTTTTATCACCTATGCTGTTTTTTAATTGTGAGCAAAATGGGAGAATGGTACATCCATTTTTAGTTAGGTATAAACTACATTAATATTAACACAAATTTAAGGCAAGAGTAAAAGAGGGAGGTAAGGAGGGAGAACAATGAAAGGGTCAGTTTATCAAGCAGGCACACCATCCTACATGTGTGCACACCATATAACATAGCTGTAAGATAAAGCAAAGTTTGACCGAACCTGAAGGATGCACAGACAAATCCACATAACAGCTGGAGGTTTAACACACTCAATAAATGATGGAACAAGCAGATTAAAGAACCAGCAAGTACATAGATGGTTTGAACAATACTCTTAACCAACTTAATTGACCTAATTGTCATTGATCGAGCACTGTTCCCAACAAATACGGAATGCGTATTTAGAAATCCACATGACACATCCACCAGATTCAGTCACGTGCTGGACCGTGCAGCTAAGCCTCGGCATATTTCAAAAGATTCACATACAGACTGTGTTCTCTGACCACAGTGGAATTAATTCCAAAATCAATAAGAAAAAGAGAACTAGAAAATCCCCAAATGTATCAAAATTAATAATACAATTCTAAATAATCCAAGATTCTGAGAAGTAATCACAGTAGAAATTTGAAAAAAAAAATTAATGAAACAATGATTAAATTGAAACACAAAACAATCTGTGAAATCCAAAGCAATGCTTAGAGGAAGATTTGTAGCTTTAAATATCAGAATAAAGTTTGAAAAGCCAAAATTCAAGATTTTATCTCAGGAAGCTGAGAAGTCAGCAAATTAAACCCAAAGAAAGTAGAAGGAAATAAAGATCTACGTTGAAATCAGTGAAATATAACACCAGGCGTACAATAAAATTAACAGAACCAAAACTTGGTTCTTTGAAAAGATCGATTGCAATTAAATATTAGAGGCACCATAACACATTTCCTTTGTCTCTCTTCACCACCTTCCACATATTAAACTCTGAATTAGGAAATTTGATTATCTTTAGACTGGGATTTTAAAAGCCAGTCCTCCTCCCACAGAAACGCTTCATGCCACTATTCAGTATTAGTTTGTCAATTCCCTTTTTGACTTTCATTCTCTGCAAATTCTTTCTAACTATTCTCCTGTCTCTGTTTGTTCCATGCTAAACAGATGGCCCAGAAATTAGCCAAAAGCAGGAAGAAGGTGCAGTACAAACAACTTCATCAGCTTGGTGTTATGCCTGTTCTTTTCATTCGTTTCTGTTTTACCTTTTTATATTTTCGTGTTTTTGTTTTCTGCATCCAGCAAGTTTTTGTTCAGATTTATTTTTGAACCGCCCCATAAGCCAGCGTTTCTCAAAACTCAGTTGCCGAAGGCGGCCGTTTTCTGTTGCTCATTAGTCATTTCACTTCAGAGGAACGACAGGGAGCAGATTGGAGATGCTAAATGAATCGTATAGTAGTATGGAAGTTCCAACCATTCAGGAGCATCGATGTGGCAGGGACTTGATTCTGTTCGATTATACTTATGCATGATTTGTGGATTTGTCAGATTGCTGGATGCAAAAAAGAAAACTCGCTAATAACCACACATGTGCAGAGTTAAGCCCTAAATGAACCAGACTGTGCTTTTTGGTTGTGGAGCTTCTAGGTGCTTATGAACTACTACTCCTGGGACGTTGAGGCATTGGGGCTCTTTCTTAATGGAGTGGCTTCAGGACTGCTTCTGTGTTGCTGTGGTGGTGTGTAAACATAAAGACCCTCTTACCAGAACTGCATCCAAATGGCTTCATTTACAATTGCTATTAACAGTGTCTCCCATCAGGTCAAGCAGAGGCAAATTCTAAGTGACTTCTCCAAAGTCTTTTAGTATGAGATTTTTGCCCTATTTCTTCAATCTGTTGGGCTCCAAAACCCTTACAGAGAGGGCCACTTGCCATCATCGTTCAAAGAGTGAAATTTACTTCAATGAGTTACTGCTTCTATAGAGGAGAAAGAAAGGGGATTCCGTATTTTCCCCTGTAACCTAGAGATGCTAACTCTTGTCCATGTGTCCATCCTCTGTGTGGTACCTTCAGCTTTGGCAGTTTAACCCTAGAGTCTATATTGCTGTTCTGGTGACTGTGTCTTGGTGCCTCTGTGTGTGAACTAACTTGACTCCTTCTGCATCTAGGTCAGTCAGAGTAATGTAGTGAAATTTTCCCTCGGTGCATTTTTTTCTTCTCAGGCTCCTGAAGGCGAGTCTCAGCCAATGACTGAGGTGGATCTCTTCATTTCTACCCAGAGAATCAAAGTGCTGAACGCCGACACACAGGTATCAGCTGGCTTCCACCTTTCCTGGGGTGAAGCTTAGTGGCATCGTAACTCAGAGATGCATATATCTGTAGAGCAGCTGTCCCCAGATGCAGGGCCCCAGCAAGCTAGAAGGTGGTGTTCACAGTGCCTGCTGCTGGGTGGGGTTTGGGATTGCTTTCTTTTTTATTTTCTTTTGCCACTGGATCACAGTTCAAGGGATTGCTTTCTTAAAGCCCCAAAAAAACCCCTAAGACATGGATGATGTTTAGTATTTTCAGAAATTTTTATCAGAGGATTCATTAATGTGGACAAATTCGCCTTTTAAGAAATTGTGTTTAAAATCACATATAAATTCACACACGCAAAAACAGAGACAACCATGCCATTTTGACTTTTTGTCGTTTTTTTTTTTTTAACTTCCCCACAAGAGATTCTACTGTTTGGAATTTCTTATTTCTTTTAACCTGCCACAGATCATTTCCTGCAGTTGGTTACCCAAGGGAAATGCCCTCAGGGCTAGATGGGTATCCGTTAATCCCTCAGCATGGGCTTTGCAGTGAGCTCCTGAGCCCGCCCTGCATGTGAACTATATTTGACTGGCTGTGGGGTGGCAGGCACTCTCTTGGGTCATTAGATGCTAAGCTGGACTTACCTGCCCTCTCCTTCTGCCTCCAGGAGACAATGATGGACCATCCACTGAGGACCATTTCCTACATTGCGGATATTGGGAACATCGTTGTGCTGATGGCCCGCCGGCGGATGCCTCGCTCCAACTCCCAGGAGAACGTGGAAGCATCCCACCCATCCCAGGATGGGAAAAGGCAGTACAAGATGATCTGCCATGTCTTTGAGTCTGAGGATGTAAGGGTGGCTTCCTTGGATTTCCTTCTGGGTCACATTCTCTTGACTTCTCAGAACCTGATTCAGTCTAATTCATCACAGAGGAAACATGTATTTATTGTGTACATACTGTGCGTCAGGCACTGTTCCAGCACTAGCAATATAAGGCTGAATAAAACAGACAGGGTACTCATCACAATGGCTGAAAGGAGACAGAAAGTCAGTAGATAAATATATTTAATATAAAATTAGGTAGCGGGGAGTGCTCTACAGACAAATAAAACAGGGTCGGGATGGAGGGGCAGGGGCTATATCAGGTAGGGTGATCAGCCAAGGCCTTGCTTGAGGACGTGATCTTCGAGCAGAGACCTGAATCAAGTGAGAATGAGGAAGGAGCAGGTGCAAAGGCCCTAAGGCAGAGACTAGCTGCATTTCCCTTCCAGGAAGGGAAAGGAGGCTGAGCTATTAGAGACTTTGGGATGAGATGAAGAGTAGGAAGAATTTGGCCTCCCTGTAGGGGTTTGAGCAGGTCTGTCCAAGCGTGAGGGCATTTTGAGAGGACAGTTCCTTGTGGTACAGGACCATGCTGTGGGCTATAGGAAAGTTAGCATCCCTGCCCCTCCCCAGCAAACAGCAGGAGCACTGCCCTGCCCAGCCCAGTCCTTAGGATGACCAGCTCCTCCTCCTGGCACAAAGCCAGTGATTCCTAAGCTCCATTTCTCTGGGTGATGCAGTCAACAGAGAAAATTTGTTTACAACAGAGGCCGTTCTTTCATTTGGCCTGCTTTCAGGGTTGTAACCCAAGCTGCTAGTGAGGCCACCAGGCTGCAAACTGCATTCGCACCTGAGCTGCTCCAAGGTGCTCCGCTACTTCCCCCTGCCATCCTGGGCCCTAGCAGGCCTCAGAAGCCGCCTTCCAGGGGAGGCCACAGCCCCTTAGTAGTTTTTAGCAGCAGAAAACTCACCCACGCACTGAGGGCTGTTGCTTTTGACTGTGCTCATTATTCCTCCTGACACAGAGGAATAAGCTCTGTTTCTCACATGGAGCATGGAGTCCTGATCTGTGAAAAAAAGATTGTGTCTGGTAGCCTTAGCTCCTTCAAAGAGGCCATTCTTCTCCAGTAGAGCATTCATCTAGCTGCAGAAATTGCCTTCCTCCAGAAGTTAGGTGTCGGCAGCCACCCCGCTTTTTTCTCTGGGGAACCAGAGCTGTTGTGGCTGCAGCCACAGAGAGGGGGAGATGCCGGCACTTATTGTCACCATCCTTTACTGGTCTGATTCTGTAGAAAGCAGCCACAGGACAAGGTCACTGGGAGGACAGAGAACTTGAAATGCCTCTGCCTGCTTTTCTCCTGGCCGTTCCTGTAAAGCTGAGGCCAGACATGCAAATGGGGGAAGATGAGTTTTAGGAGGTTTTCAGAAAGTTCCAAAAGACTGAAAATTTGGACTTTTAAGCTCCCTGTGTCCTGCAGGCCAGCAAAACGGTGGAGTTAGCACTTCCCACCAGGCTTGAGGATCCATGTAGACCCCACTGCCACCTCTATCTGGCTGGAGCTCATAGGGAGGGATTTCTTCTCCTTGGGGTGCCCTTGGGTCCATCAGGGAAGAAAGGAAAGAATGGAGAGGCAAGAAGTAGAAGAGTGGACCTGGGAATCTTACCACTTTGCTTTCACTAGAGCAGGGCCAGAGTCCGTTGGCTCCAGAACAGGGCAAGATGGGCGTTGAGTCCTTCCTCATTCAAGCTGTGTAGCTACTAAGCCTCAAGTTCCTCCTGTGGGACGATAGTGCCTCCCTCACCAGGCTGCCGTGGCATTCTCATAGATATTGCAGTTAAAGCCCGATGTCTGGCACATGGCTAGTAGTCCATAAACCTCAGTGGCTGGTACATTCACCAGGGGCATCCACTAATGATGATCAGGAAATCGACTGGCTACATTCCCAGGTATATATTTTTCCATTTGGCTGCATGTGCCTCTCTGATGCTGAAAGCAATGCATTACTCCTTCCAGTTTTATAGTAGGGTGGACAGTGGTAGTGCTCGATGTGACTTGTAAAAGTCACCAGAATCTCACCGTGAGTAAAGTTAAGTATTTCTTTTCCCATAGCCAGCCACACAGAAATTTCCCATTTTGCTGTTAATAAGGTGCTTTTACAAAAGGTGGGGAAAGAGGAGTAGAGGTTAGGATTGTGTTTCTAAAACACTGCTCTAGAGATTTTCTGGTTTGGCTTTGTTTTTCTGCCCATTGGAATTTCACAGAGAAGCCGTCTGGTGTGGTGGGCAGGAGGCTAGGCTCTGGATTGAGCCCCCAACCTCTTCTCAGGGAGTGTGCAGTTTAACCCCTCAACCTCCATATCCTGGTTTACTCAATGGGGACACTAATACAGACCCACAATTCCAAAGTCTAGAAAGCTCTCAGAAACAAAAGGGATTTTTGCAGTCAGTTGGCTGATAACCCTGCTTTGCCTGCCAGGAGGCTGTTTATAGGATTTGTCCAGCTTACCCTGAATCTTACACATTTTGCCACAGAAATGCTGCTGTACTCTGTGTACTTCCTCAGACCTTAAGGGGTTATAGCACAATGTCCAGTATTTGCACCCTGCTACCTTGATAAAATCAGAAAGGTTCTGAATTCTGAAACAGAACCTCTAACATTCCAAGTGAAGGATTGTGGACCAGTCACACTAATATCTGTCATAGAATTGACACGCAGATTCAGTGATGGTCCTTGTATAGCATTTACTTTGCACAGCATATGCCTCGTATAGCATGTACTGCAGCACAGGCACATGAGAAGTGCTCAGTTGCTCTTGGCTGTCCGGATCAATAGTGGTGCTTAGTTAATGCAGGGAAAAGCTATCAAAGCCCAGGGCAGAAGCCACGGCCCCCTCCCTGGAAGCTATGTGACCTTGAGAGGTTTCTTTGTGTCTCTGGGCCTCCATCTCCTCAACTGGCAAATGCAGGGTTGGACCAGTCAGAGTTCTCAACTCTGTTAGACCCAACACTCCCTTTCTACAATCAGTATTTTATAATGACCCACTACTATCCTGAAATGAAATTCATAGCTAATATAACTTCCCCTATTGAAAAAATCTTTCAAGAATAATCAAATTATGGCCATAAATGTGATATAAAGGAAAGATAAGAGGAAAACAAGCTAAAATAAAACCATATTGCAATATGTATTAATAAATACTTTGGCCCAACCGTTCTGAAAGGCATAATGAGGTAATCAGATGCTTATACCTACTTCATTAAGCTTGGATGTGGGAGACCACAGTGTGCAGTGGGATATCGTAAACACTTTCTAGTTGACATTTCAAATTGAGGGTTAAATAATATGTATGTGACTACAAGTACATGCAGAATCACCATGCACAACAGTAAACGTGCAGCGTTATAGGGATGTGATTTATCAGCAACACAGATACAAACGGCACTGATGTTGATTTTCCAAAGGCATGAAGATTCCTCCTGGTGAAGTACTGAATGAAGCTAAATACCATCTTCTCCTAATTTACACAGTATTATTCTTGAAATGTTCAATGTGTATTAGAGCCACACAAAGTCTTGGTGTTTATGTATAAATTGGAGTTGAATCCTGGCCTCAGATAACTGTAAACAGGTACTGCATATACATGAATGTCCAGTGGGATCTGTGAAGATGGTGCAGGGTGTAGAATGACTCATCACTGTATCAAGCTGTTTTTTGCATGGCAAGACATTCAGCATCTCTGACTCCTGTCTATTGAATGCCTGTAGCTCCCTTATGATCATTGTCATAATCAAAAACATCCCCAGTCATTTTTTTTTTTAATTGAGACAGAGTCTTGCTCTGTTGCCTGGCTGGAGTGCAGTGGTGGGAATTCAACTCACTGCAACCTCCACTTCCCGGGTTCAAGTGATTCTCTTGTCTCAGCCTCCTGAGTAGCTGGGACTACAGGCATATGTACCACACCCAGCTAATTTTTGTATTTTTAGTAGAGACAGGGTTTCCCCATGTTGGCCAGGATGGTCACGATCTCTTAACCTTGTGATCTGCCTGCCTCGGCCTCTTAAAGTGCTGGGATTACAGGCGTGAGCCACCGCACCCATCTCCCAGTCAATTTGAAAATGGCCCCTGGTGGGCACTGGTGGCCCCATGTAGAAGCACTGGCCCAGCAAGTGTAATGTCTAGGACTTCTTCAAACTCCAGCAGTGCACTGCCCTGCTGACCGTCTTTCTTCTCTGGCTGCTGTTCCAGGCTCAGCTGATTGCACAGTCCATCGGACAGGCATTTAGTGTGGCATACCAGGAATTCCTCAGGGCCAATGGGATTAACCCTGAAGATCTCAGCCAGAAGGAATATAGTGACCTGCTCAATACCCAGGACATGTACAATGATGACCTGATCCACTTCTCCAAGTCGGAAAACTGCAAAGATGTGGGTACTCTCCTGAAGCTGTTTTCCAGGCTGGGTCAGCTGGGCAGGGGCCTGGAAAGGGGGTCACCCTGCTGTGGAAGTGAAGGCAGATCAAGGGTTAGGAGTGAGGTATTGGCAGGATATCGTGAAGGTACTCACACCCATGTCTCATTCCCTGCTTTGGGGCCCTGTTGTGAAATGTTGTCATGGACAGGTGTAAACACAGAGGCAGCACATCCTCTGCACCTGGTCATCCCGAGCTAAGGTCATCTAAGTTTTGGGTAGGTTGCAGAGGCAGATAGGACCTGAAATCTGCCTCTACAAAGCCTTCAATCTAGGTAAAGGCACTGAAAAAGCACTAATCAAAGCCAACTACACTTGGACAAACAGAGATCTTGGGTTTTAGACAAGAGATGCTGGGCTCCTCTGGGGATGGCTCGTGGCTTCAGACTGAGCTCTTCAGAAGTGCCTGTAAGAAGGTGAGGCCATCCAAGCTGGTCTGGAGGTCTGGGGATTATAGGGGAAAGCCAAGGGTAGGGTCTATGGAATGGTTGGAAGCCTGGAGGTCAGAAAGCTCCAGATTTATCTGGGAAATGAGGAAGTACGGTTCGGCTAGAGCAGGAGGTGGGCACAGGAAAGGAGATAGATGGGCCTGAGGTCTGAGTCAGGACTGGAAGGCCTACAAGTCCTGCTGAGAGGTTTGGACTTGATCCCATAGGTAAAAAGAACTTTTAATGAGAAAGTGATCATTTGATCCACTGGGGTCTGTCAGGTGTCTTAGGTTAGATTCCCCAGAAGCAGAGCCTAAAGCAGGGATTCTTGTTGCAGAGGTTTATTGGGAGAGTACCTAAGAGTAGAAGGGATGTGGGAGGCAGGGTGGTAGGACACCAAGGAAGGGTGTGGTCCCCTTGGCATGAGCTTCCTTCTGAGCCAGAGGGAAGCTCCAGGGCACAGATTATAGGACAGATTTGTCTCACCTTGAATCGAGGGATCTGGCAAGCCTTTGTACCCCATGCCAGTCATTGGCCAAGACTACACAGGGGGTAATATGAATTTGCTAGGGCTGCTATCACAAAGTACCATGGACTTGGTGGCTTTAGCAACAGAAAGGTATTGTCTCACAGACCTTGTGGCCAGAAGTCCAAAAGCAGGGTGTTGGTAGCGTTGGTTCCTTCTGGGGGCCATGAGAGAAGAATCTGTTCCAAGCCTCTCTCTTTGGCTTGTAGATGGCTCTCTTCACCCTGTGTCTTCACATCATGCTTTCTCTATGCATGTCTCTATGTCCAGATTTCCTCTTATTTTTTTGATACCCATGACAGACAACCATTCCGCTTCTTATATAAGGACATCAGTCATACTGGATTAGAGCCCATATTAATCACCTCATTTAAAATTGGTTACCTCTGTTAATACTTTATTTCCAAATAAAGGCACAGTCTAAGACACTGGGGATTGGGAATTCAACATACAAATTTTGGGGGGACACAATTTAACCTTAACAGATGTTTCCCGTTCAGCTAAGGACAGTTCTCCAGGGAAGGGGCTGAGTGTGAGCTTCAGCAACTAGGGGAAGCAGACACCAACCTGTGAAGGGGACATTGTCAAGCCCTCCAAAAATATACATGCATTCTCTTTGTTGGATGCTTCCAGTAGGTGTGTTACCTTTCTGTGGCATCTCCGTAGGCCTCCCTCAAGTGCAAGTATCCAACATCAACTTCTGTCTTCTCTGGCCTGGCAATAAAGGTTGTAAAAAAGTCTGTGTATCCAAGATATGCACTTCCTCTGTGCACACCCAGCCTTTTGGTTGTGATAACTTCAGCATCACTTTTTTCTCAACTTTCTCCTTGCAGAGAAGTGTTTCTGCATGTTTATTTATTTTTAATTCAAGACACTTAAATGTCAGAGAGAATTGGTGAAGGACTGTGGGAGGGGGAACCTGTGCTTGAATTTGAAAAGCTATTTCTAGAAACCATAACACACCACCCACCCACAGATCCCCTTCTCCTGCAACTGAGGACTGAAGAAATTAAAAAAAAAAAAAAAAAAAAAAAAAAAAAAAAACACACAAAAACAAAAAACAAAAAACTGGTGACCCTCATGGTTGTGCGCTGAGGCAAGTTTGCTTATGTGAAACAAAAGTGAATTACAAGAGTGTAGACCTGGGTGAATTTATTTCTTAAAGACTCCAAATGTGTGGAATGCTGAGAAGACAGGAATTCTTCTGGGTTGGAGTCCCCAGAAAAGTGTCTTTCTTTAGTCAAGACAGGAAGCGGGGAGAGGCCTTGATTTCTACCTACCCCAGATGGTCACTGATGCAGGCTTTCTAAATGTCTTTCTCCTTCCAGGTTTTCATAGAGAAGCAGAAAGGAGAAATCCTAGGTGTGGTGATTGTGGAGTCTGGCTGGGGATCCATCCTCCCCACCGTGATCATTGCCAACATGATGCATGGTGGCCCTGCAGAGAAATCTGGGAAGCTGAATATCGGTGACCAGATCATGTCCATTAATGGCACCAGCCTGGTGGGCCTGCCTCTGTCCACCTGCCAGAGCATTATTAAGGTACCTGAATATGGGGGAAATCAATTTCTATGGTAGACCTGAAGTGATGTGAAGTGTGGCCTCCATCTAATCATTAATGTATATGAACAGGCACCAAGAAAGACATAAACACAAAAGGCGTGGACTTGCACTCAGGAAGCTTACCATCAAGTTACTGTTTACAGATTCTTCCCTGAAATCCATTTAGATCAGGGGAAGCATATTTGGTTCATATGACACTACTTTCTGATAGCTGCACATCCATCACAGGCATCACTAGTCAATCACAGCGCACTCCCACTAAGCCCAGACTCGGCCTCAACAGAAATGGCCTCAGCTCAGGAATCCAATCACTAATAGCCAGATGCACTTGGCATGATTTACCATCCCTGTTAAAAAATCACAGAAATGCTTCAAATCTGAGAGCACTTTTTCCTTCCCAGTGGCCCTATGATGCAGGTGAGTTTGTCCTTCCCCAGGTAAAGCAACTCACATGTGCTAGTTGCCAGAAAAGGAAGGAAACTCTCTTCAGTCCGTGGATGCTTTTTCATACCTGAGCATACTTCCTGTTCAATCTGAACTGATACTTATAAGGCTAAGAAGAGCTACTTAAAGGAAAATTAAATGTGGATATTTGAGAAGAAATGAGATTTTCTTAAGACACAAAGCATCCATGTGGAGTCTTTTGAGCACATTGCGACTTGCTGATTGCATGGCCAGTGTGACTGCGATGTTCCTCCCCTGTGACATCACCTGTAGACCCTAATGGCTCTGCACCAAGTGCTGTGGCACTGTAGGTAGACTGAGATCCCACAAGTTTTTTTTGGTCCTGCAGGCCTTTCCTGAAAGACTTAGCTAGAACATAGCTGTGTGCGTATTATGTGCATGTGTGTGTGAGAGAGAGAGGGAGGAGGAAGGGAATGAATTCATACAATAGTCATTGTGAACAAAAGAAAATCTCAAAGCCAGCATCCTCAGCTGAGGGGATAGGGGTGGGAGGTAAAGGTGAGTATATAGGGCACACGGATGGTGACTTTTTTGTTTTTAATGAAATACATTAAATTCTAATTCCACATAAGATAATCACACCTGGAAAGAAATAGTCCTCTTTGGCCTCCTTTAATTTCTTTTTCTTATTCTTATACTTAAATAAATTCTACTTCTTGCTTAATACACATTGAAGATAAGATTAGAGAATTGACTTTGAACATGCATATTCATTCAGACAGGTTTAATTGAGCCTCTGTGAGGCACTGAGCCGTGCTCTGGGGAAGCTGGGATGACAGTATGCATGTGGAGGTTAATTGGAGATGTACAAGGGCTCTGTGGCCTTAAGAGAAACATGAAGGTGAGAGGCTATGGGTGATTACATGGACCATTTTATGTGATTTTAAAGTTGACCTTGAAGGAGTAAAACCTAAGTCGGTAGCAGAAAGGGAAGTAGCCTTTGGAAGTTTCTGCTTGAGTTGATGGACAGAGACCGCTGTTGAGTCAGAGAGAAATGGGGTCTGAGCAGAAAGGCTGGTCTGGTGTTGCTATGATCACATGGAGAGGTGGAGAGGGGAAGGGACCGGGGAGGCAGGACCACAAGTTGTTCCTGCCAGTGAGCAAGTTGCTTATTAAACACCTGGGGTCGGCAGGGGGCAGTGGCTCATGCCTGTAATCCCAGCACTTTGGGAGGCTGAGGCAGGCAGGTCACCTGAAGTCAGGAGTTCAAGACCAGCCTGACCAACATGGTGAAACCCCGTCTCTACTAAAAATACAAAAATTAGCCAGGTATGGTAGCAGGCGCCTGTAATCCCAGCTACTTTGGAGGCTGAGGCAGGAGAATTGCTTGAACTCGGGAGGCGGAGGTTGCAGTGAGCCGAGATCACACCACTACACTCCAGACTGGGCGACAGAATGAGACTCTGTCTCAAAGAAAAAAAAAAAAAAACACCTGGGGTGCATGCATCAGAACTGCTGAGGGGCTATGGGACCCAGGGGCCCCATGGACACAGTCCTGGCCCTGGGGCGCTTGGTCAGGTTGGGGAGAAGTGAAAGGACTTAATGGCTTGCAGTGCTCAGTGCTGTGTGACTGTGGTCTGTGTGCTCTGAGTGCTGTGTGCTCTGAGATCGTGTGTGGACTGACTTGCTGAGCCTTGGGGGCAGCATTCTGTGGGCATGCACTGCTGTTGTAACCACTGTAGAAGTTAGGAAGCTGAGACACAGAAAGGTAATGTAATTATCTATGACCATACAACTTCCAATACAGAGTCATCCCAGCAAGGGTGTCAGGTGAAATGCTAGGCCCAAGGCCAGACCCTGGGGCAGTACTTCTCAGCCAGGGGAGATCTTGCATGTCCCTAAACATCTGCAGACTGTTTGGGTTGTCACCACTGGGGAGAAGGTGCTCCCGACATCCAGTGGGTCGAGGCCAGGGAGGCTGTCAAACATCCTGCAATGTGCAGGACAGCCCCACAGTGCAGTTATCCAGCCCCAAATGTCTATAGTGTTAAGGTTGAGGAACTGCCTGAGCAGCATAAGAGTTCAGATGCAAGAGAGAGAAATTGGTGAGAGAGGGAAGCTGGTTAGGGAGGGTTCGTGGGGAGTTGGTCTGGGTCTAGAAAGGTTGGGGAGGAGAGGGGATAGTGGAGTTACGGACTGAACAATATTTGTGTTTTCCCCAAATACATATTTAAACCCTAATCCCAATGTGATACTCTTTGAAGGTGGAGCCTTTAGGGAGTGATTAGGTCATGAGGGTGGAGCCCTCATGATTGGGATTAGTACCCTAATAAAAGGGACCCCGGCAAGCTCTCTTTTGCTATGTGAGGTTACTAGAAGTTGGCTATCTGCAACTCAGAAGAGGGCCCTCACTAGAACCTGACAGTGCTGGTACCCTAATCTTGGACTTCCAGCCTCCAGAACTGTGAGAAATAAATGTCTGTTGTTTATAAGCCACCCAGTCTGTGGTACTTTGTCATGGAAGACTAAGAACAGATTCAGACAAGCGTAGGACTTAAGTAAGGGTGGGGATGGGGCCTGGGGAGGAACAAGCTGGGCTTCCTGAGGCCCGAAAGACTCCAGCTCATGGCCTGGAGTCACCTCCCTTCCTCCTCGGGACACAGCAGATGTCAGCTCACAAGGGAGACAGCAGATGCTAGGTGTACAGATTGGCCATCGGAGACCCTGAAGGCACAGAGACTTGCCCAGGGCCCCCAGCTGGCCAGTGAATCCTCATCCTCCTGCACACCCCTCCCTTCTCATCTGCACAGGGACCAGAGGAGGGAAGCAGTGAGGCTGTGAGGGCAGCCTGACTCCTGCTGCAGCTGCAGTGGGATCGCAGCATCAAGGTGGAAGCAAAGTCACCTGGAGTACAGACGGAATTCTGCACAGTTTCCTAAGAGGAAATGGATTGTTTGAGGAGCTGAACTTTGATGTCTATAAATGTAACCTCTATAGAACCAGAAAATTAAAAGACCCAGTGGTGATGAAAGAGATGTAACTGATGAAGATGAAGAGTAAGAAAAGCAGTGCCTTCATGGCCGCCCATAGTGAAGAAGTACCTAGCTGGGCAGACCCCAATTAGAGCATGGCTGAACTTCTTCCCTGCCACAACGTGCCAGGTGTTGAATGGGGAAATGTGACGGTCCGTCCGTAGACCAGCCTGGCTGGCAGGAGGTATAACCACTGGTAACAGGCAGAATCTCCAGTACCAAATACAGACTGACTTCAGTGGGTTGTATTACATTTTCAAAATTCTCTAGAAAACACACCCCTTTTTACCTGCACCTGGACAGATGTGTGCACTGCACTACGCCCACCCCTCGGGCCACTGCAGGGCAGCACCTGGGCCACTTGAAGGCTGCATGTTCTAATTTGTTTCCGTGTATGTCCAGGCTCTCTACAGTGACTTTGACAAGCAAATCTCATCCTGATGAATCAGTGCTTGTCAAACTGATTGGATTTGGGGATCTTGTTAGAATGCAGATTCTGATTCAGCGGGTATAAGGTGGGATTCTGCATTTTCAGCAGGCTCCCTGGGGGTGATGGCATCACTAGTCTGCAGGCCATGTTTTCAGGAACAGGAGTCCAAAGCATGCGTTCTGCATCTGGCCACTTCAGTACTGGTTGACCATTTCCCCCCAGGTTACAGGAAATGGATTTCTAGAGCAGAATTATAGGTATTGACTTGCCTTACTCTTCCTACCTCTTATTTTTCGGGTCATAATTAATTCCCAAGGCATAACTATTGGTGGGTGGAACATTTTACAGGCTGCCTCTTTCCATGCCTTTGCCTCTGTGGTCCTGCCCTCTGGATTTTTGCTCTGTTTTAGAATAGCGCACAGCTTCCCTAGCTTCCCCAGGAGCATCATGGTTCTGCTCTCCCGTTGCTATAGAGACCATCCTGGCTTCTCTTTTCTCTCTTCTTCTCTGGCCTTCCCCTCCCACCAGATTTCTTAATTTGCTGCATGGTTCCACTGTTGTCATGGTGACCAAGTGACCCTTTATTTAACTGGCACCTCCAATAAAATGGCAGCTGAGAAATCCAAGTTAATGGAACCCAATGTGAAACATTGGTTAGGAACAGCAGAGCAAATGCACGGTCTGGTTATTTCAAATTGCTATTTCTCTGAGCTTCATCTTAAAACACATTTTCCCCAATCTAGAAAATCTTTCACTGAGGGACAGATGAGGCATCTTAAATCAATTCACAGAGGAGGAAAGAACCCACCAGAGCAATGTGAATTTTTAGGCAACATTGAGAAAATAGAGTCATTCTCTTGCATTTTGGTACATTGAGCAACATTTTCTGTATCACACAAGCATACCTAAATAATCTCAGTGGTTAATAGGTGTAAACATTCAAAGCAGGTGGCTTTGCCTGAAGGGTTGAGATTCTAACAACATGCTCCTGTCCTCCTATCGTCATCATTCATCTCTCTTCTTTCCCACTAATTCCTAGTCTCCTGGTGTGTGATTAGAGAGAGAGAAACGGGTGAAGGGACTCAGGCCCCCTCTAGGCCCACAGGTCTGAGCTTAGTACCGATATTTTATCTTGTCCAGCTTAGGAGAGGTTGTACTTCCCTGAATCTCCAGTGCCTAATGCATTTCTTCACATAACAAGTGATTTGTAAATATTTATTGATTAAGCTGATGAAAAGGAGGAAGCACTCAAAGCAGATGGAAATATCTGCATGAATGTCTGAGCTGCTCTTGACAGACCTCCCAGCCCCACAGAAGAAGCCCACTTTAAATTTTAGGAATAGGTTTAAGCATAATGGTCGAGATTTGGTATCATAGGCAAAGGCATTTAGGAAAAAACACATTAAAGGGGGTGCAATCACAAAAATTAGAACCGGTAGAGACGTTGGTGAACTCCACCATTTGTTGTGAAGATGAGGAAATTGTGGTGGGACAAGGGCGAGCAAAGGGCCTCAGATCCCACTGATTGGAGTAGCAGAAATATAACTTGAGTTCAGGTCTTCTGACACCATGAGAGTCTTCTTCACCAGGCTGTGCTGGTCCCATTGTCAGGAGTCAGGAGCAGAAGACCAGAGCATCTCCTCCTGTCAATGGGGACGATGGAACCTGCTGCATACAGAAGGCCTGGATCCTTCACAGATGTTCATTTCCCCAGGGAGAATCACACTCATTTCATGGCTCTGCTTTGGAATCATTTCCTTAACCAGAGCAGTTCCCTGGAGATGTTCCAAAACCACCAGGAGATGCCACATGAATGTGAACACCAAGTCTCCTGGTACATAGAGACCACAAGCTGAGTGACAGCCATGGGGAGGCTCAAGTCCTGCAGAAAGCAGAGGAATTCAGAGCACTGGGGAAACAGATGCTGACAGCAGGGGAATTCAGTTCCATCAAAATTCACACATTCGGAGCACAAACTAGAATCAAAAATCAGTAGGGAAGCCAAGGGGTGGGGATTTATGAGGACCAGGAACCCTGAAAAACTCTTGCCACGTAGGAAAATGAACAAAAAAGATGGCCCCAATTGAAGCCTGGAATTTGGGAACACAGATTTGTTTAGTGGCTAACCCCATGGTCTTTGTGGAGCAAGCCTTATTCACAAAAGACACACCCTCTCCAGTCGTGTATATGGGGGCGTTATGATGTAGAAATACTGCATGTTTTGAATATGGACAGACCTAGGACTGAATCTTGCTGTGTGTGAATATGAGTGAGTCATTTAATATCTCTGAGTCTCAGTTTCCCCTTCTATAAAATAGGAATCATTATGGCCACCATATTAAATGAGACAGGTCCTGTCATTTCCAGGTCAATGCCAGTCAAGAGTGAGTGTTCAGTGGCAGGTAGTTACAGTCATTTTGGTTCAGTTAGTTTCATCATCACTGTGGGTTTTGATGCAACAGTGATTTTTGGGATCTTAGTGATCTTTGGGGTCAGCTGTATGGTGACTGGGCCAACCAAATTTCCCACAAGCTGTCCCCCTCACCCCAACCTTGCCAGCAACTGCTCTCACTGAGCACACTGGCTGCAGGTGTGACTAGTAAATTGACATCTTTGGGTCTAGTCATCCATGGAGAAATTAAACCACCTGGATGCTGGTAAGGCCATTCATTGCTCCACAGTGGTAGTCTACACCAATTCATCACAAAATTGAGTGTGCACACAAATCTGGGAGATTTGTCATTTACAGATTCCTGGGTCCCACCCCTAGGTTTTCTGATTCAGTGGGGCTTGGGTAGAGCCCAGAATTTGCATTTCTAACAAGTGACCAGGGGGATGCTGCTGCTGCTGTGTGGGGTTTAAGAGCCATTGGTATATACCTGTTGGCCAAGCATAGTAAAGCTGGATTACCAGAGGCAAATTAGCCCCTACCTCTCCCTCAATCTAAAGCATAATTTGTAACTCAGATACAAAAGGGGTGCAGGTCACTTCTGCCACTCCAAGAAGCACTCTTGCTACAGATTCTGTTTGCACTGAAGTTGCCTAACACCAGCTTCTAGGCAGGGTGCCTGAGCAGGGGATCCATAGTCCCAGTCCTGACCCCACAAAGCCCTTGGACAAAGCAAGCTCCATGTCTATGTCTTCATCTTTAAAATTTGAAATGTAAGTCCTGACCTTGCACTGAAAAAGATTTGGTAGACTGGTCAAGGAGTAACAGCAGTACTGGCTGTGGAATTTGCAGAATTCTATTTATAGTATAAGAGGCAGATGATCACCCTTCATGCTTGCTTTCCGTGGATTTAATTACTGTTCTTTCCAGGTTCTCCTTCAACTTTACTCATAGAGGGCACAAACTGGACCCATTTGTGAGCTGAGCAGGTGCTGTCTCTGGGTGATACTGTGTGCTTGGATATAACAGAGCTTGTCTTTTCCCCGAGTCCCTCCTGGTTCCCTGGTAGCTAGTCTTTCCTGGAGGAAAAGGTACCCACTTCTCCTCCCACACACCCCACAGTTCCCTTTGGAGAAGTGGGCCTGGGGCTGACCTTGAGCAGTTTCCCAGGCAGCTGGCCTTGTGGATGAGAGTCCAATTGGGCAGGCGCTTCCCACTGAGGGCTCTGACTCCCGCTGCCTCAGTTCTTGTAGCAGGGCCAGGGGCTGCAGGGCCTCTAGCTTCAACAGTTTGGTCTGTTTACCCCAGCATGCAAACAAGATTCTCCTGCATATCATGACTTGAAAGGGGTGGGAAAGCACGTGCTATCCACCATTCCTTCTCCCCCATCTGGCAGTCAGGAGCTTGTCGAGGCAGAGCAGGCAGCCTGGGGAGAGTAGAAGATGGACATTTGTTTCAGGGCTGAGTCCCTTTTGTCTGGCACCCTCCTCTAGGGGGAAGCTGACAGTTGGGCCTGCAGGAGCAAACCTTCCCACCGCTCAACTGAGAGCAAGTGTAGCCTTGTGATGGTTTTTCTAAAGATGCTTCTGAGCAGACCAGAGCTTCTGTCACTGCTGTCAGTCTGATCTGGGGACAGGAGCAGGAGCCTGAGCTTAGCTCAGACCACAGTGAGGTGGAAGCTTTCTACACAGGATCTGAAATTAGTTCCTTTTTTGTAGTCAAAGACCAGCTTTCCCTACATGCTTCATTTTAATTTAGAGGGAGAGGTGTATCATCAGGGATCACAAAACCACAATCTTCAAGCTGTATTTCTTCCCCTTCCTTCTCCATCAACACCGATCCTGCAACCCTCCCCATTCCCCCAAGGAGGCAACACGGATTGGAGTCCCCAGTTGCTATGGAAATAAATGGGAAAGAGGAGCATCAGAGGCCAGAGAAGACAGCCATGATGCATCGAGCCAGTTGCTCTGAGTTAGATGTCCTTTATTAGAAGAGGAGTCAATGCTAGAGTTTATCTTTCAGGAAAAAGAAGTCCATTTCCCACTTCCATTTTTCCTGGCTGGGGGAAATAGTGTGCCTCCTTCATCTTTGAAGCCAAAAAGCACATCTGACACTTCCTCATAGTTGCACAAGTACTTTGATCAGATCCCTTGAGCCCAGCCTACTTCCCAAAAGGAAGGCGTTACCACAGGAACCCCATCTGTGCATGGATTGAAAGGGCCCATCTGCAACATGTGGCGTCTGCCATGGGTAGGTAAAGTTGAGCAGTGACTGTACCAGCCTGGACACTGGAGGCCTTCAGGTGGCGGGTCCTTCAGAAGACTCGGTGTGGCTTCTTTTGCCTTTAGTGGTGCCTGCTTTTGTTTATGCTGTCTGCCTCAGTGGGCACCATACCCACTGTACTTGTACTTTATTCATGTTTAAGGGCTTAAAGAATCAGTCCCGGGTCAAGCTGAATATTGTGAGATGTCCTCCGGTGACCACCGTGTTAATCAGAAGACCAGACCTTCGCTACCAGCTGGGTTTCAGTGTCCAGAACGGAATTGTAAGTAGAACATCTTCCACACCCCTTTCCACAATGTTGACAAATAAAAATGGAGCATGGCCTTTGATTTTTTTTTTTAAGCCAGTTTGTTCTCTAAAGGAATCCATCAAGGAAGAAGATGAGTGGGTGAAGCAGGCTCAGCTCCCTCTGTGGACAGAGTCCCTTCAGCAGAGATTACCCAGCATTTCTGTGACATGCAGGTCTGCCCTCCCACCTGCCAGCTTGAGAGTTTGGGATGTACCCTCCAAGGGCCTCCTTGCCTCTGGCCTGTCCACCCAGGCTGCACAGAGTCCCCACAGAGCAGCTGGTGGTATAGGGGCTGACCCCAGTTCCCACAGTCACAAGTGAGATTCAAACAGTTCACTGTTTCAGTGATCCTTCAAACCTTGGCCTTAATGGCAAAGACAGGTGGATCACTTGAGGCCAAGAGTTCAAGACCAGCCTGGCCAACATGACAAAACCTAGTCTCTACTAAAAATACAAAAATTGGCTGGGTGTGGTGGTGGGAACCTGTAATCCCAGCTACTCAGGAGGCTGAGGCAGGAGGATCACCTGAACCCAGGTGGCAGAGGTTGCAGTAAGCGGAGATCCTGCTACTGCACTCCAGCCTGGGTGACAGAGCAAGACTTTGTCAAAAAAAAAAAAAAAAAAAAAAAGAGTCTTAGGTAATTAAAATATCATTCCAAATACATTTTAAGGTTTAGAAATACCCTTGAAATTCCCAGTTGGAGTTGAAATATCCAGCCCCACTTCCTGCGTTCTTTGTACCTGAATAGCCTAGCTTGCCTGTTAGGAGAGGACCTAGGGTTACTCTTATAGTTTAGCTCTGATATCATCTTTTCATTGGTTTGCACTTGCACTTGTTTGCTTTGTTCATAGTTAAATAATATTAAAAGTTCAGATATGAACAAAGAGTTGTTAAATGACACCTATGGGTCCATTGGGGAAACACCTAAGGAATGTTTTGACCCCAGACTAGCTGAGAGAGCAGCTGGGTCACACAACACAGAATCACACAGCACGTTGCTGCAAGATGTCACTTGCAATCTTGTTTGCATCCACTTTTAAATAAAGGTGCATGGTCTGGAATTAAAAGTCAACTTAGTAAATTCAGACCTACTCTTTTGGGAAAAGTCACGTTGCAGTATGTGTGAGGTGAAGGTGGAGGGCTCATCAGCCCTGCCTGCAGCCTTGGGTCACCGTAGTGCCATCACAAAATCCAGCCTCACTATCATTTCTGTGGGAAGGAAGTTTTAACACGGGCCACTGGGTTGGGAAACTCTAAAGGAGCCTTTTCCCTCCAGCCAACCACACTTTGGAACACAGAGTGGAGTTCCAGCCCACTGTGGCTCAGGCAATGATGACCCTAAAAACAGTCTGCTGGCATTAAGCACTTCACTGCCTGAGTCCCAGTCATGACTGTGGGAACTAACACTAACCTGTGTCACACAGGCTGACAGTTTGAAAACACTGGCCACTCTGTGACAGGCCCAAATGGCCCTTTTTACCCAGCCCCAGCTGGGACGAGAAGTAGAATTCAATGTGCCGTGAAAACCAGTGATGTGCTACAATCTCTGTGCAAGCTGCATGAACAAGCTGGCCGTATGGGCTGACAACACCTCTTTTTTTGTGAAAAGACACGAAGAGATTTAAATGCCCAAAGCCTAACCATGTTGGTTTCTCTAAGAGGAGAGTGTGGGGGCAGGGAGCTTTTGGGAAAAACGGCCTTCCAGCCCCACCGCACTCTCTGAGATGAGGGTAACTGGGCCTTTGACTCCGGCAGATTTGCAGCCTCATGAGAGGGGGAATAGCTGAGAGAGGAGGCGTCCGTGTGGGGCACCGGATCATTGAAATCAATGGACAGAGCGTCGTGGCCACCCCCCATGAGAAGATCGTCCACATTCTCTCCAATGCTGTTGGGGAGGTAGGAGAGGTCCGGGACTGGGGGTGGTGCTGAGGGTGGCATCTGGTGCCCCTGCCTCATGTGCACTGTGGCCCTGAGCAGACCTTCCAGGAAAGCTCCCTGAGTTTCCAATCCTGAACACTCCCCAACAACCAGACCTATCTGTCTCTGACCAAATGCCAAACCCATTAGTGAGCAGTTGTCCAGGAGCTCCTCCATGAAATGGAATCAGGTCACCCTCAGCCTTCTCTTTCATCTGATGTGCTTTCTCTTTTCAACACTCAGCTTCATGTTGCTTTTTTGTATGGCTGCCTGAGTTGCCTCCATTTTCCCCAGTTAATCTCCCCAAATGTACTTAAAAGATTTAAGTCTTAGACTCAAGTCGAATCAATAAAGTGGCCCTTCAGAGGTGTGACCCCAGTGCAGTGTGGCATGACATTTCATCACTGCTGCCAGTCATCACTACTGTCAGTCAGTCATCACTGCTGCCATTCATCACTGCTGTCAGTCATCAATGCTGTCAGTCAGTCATCACTGCTGCCATTCATCACTGCTGTCAGTCATCACTGCTGTCAGTAATTGCTGTCATTCATCACTGCTGCCATTCATCACTGCTGTCAGTCATCACTACTGTCAGTCATCACTGCTGTAATTGCTGTCATTCATCACTGCTGTCATCACTGCTGTCAGTAATTGCTGTCAGTCATCACTGCTGTCAGTCAATAATTGCTGTCATCGTCACTGCTGTCATTCATCATTGCTGTCAATCATCACTGCTGTCAGCCATTGCTGTCATTCATCACTGCTGTCAGTCATCACTGCTGTCAGTCAGTCATTATTGCCATCATTCATCAGTGCTATCAGTTATCACTGATGCCATTCATCACTGCTGTCAGTCATCACTGCTGTTCTAGGGCTGATTTGTCATACCTTGCCTCATCTGCCAAGAGAGGCAAGGGAGGCAGGCGCCCTGATAAGCCTGGAGCCTTCTCCCTCCATTTTCAGAGCCCTCTTTTTAAAAGGGTAGGGTCTGGTGAGAGCAAGAGCAGTTGACTGAGAAATAAGCCTTGCCTGGTTTTTCTTGTTCATTTGTGTCACCTCTAAGCTTTTGAGAAAGTCAGTGGATTCCACTCTTCCTGGAGGCCACCCTGGGTCAGGTTCCTGGTGGTGGCTGTGCAGTAGAAGGGTATCTTCAAGGCCCTCTATGGGAGAGGCACTGCCTCTCTCTCCAGCCCTGGGCAGTGCCCACGCAGCGACCCCCAGCCTCAGCCCCCACTAAAGTGTGTTCTGTACCCTCAGATTCACATGAAGACAATGCCAGCCGCCATGTACAGATTGCTGACGGCCCAGGAGCAGCCCGTTTACATCTGACCACAGCCTCACGTGGTGGCATGCATGGAGGACTCTCCTCATTGTGGTTGTGTTTCTCGTGCTGCATCCCTATGTCCACTGAGACATTCCCCTCTCACGCCCAGCATTCGGTTTTACACAGGAAGAGAAGAATCCGCAAGGACCTCTTTACTCTCTCCAATTTGCTTTTTTTAAAAAAAAAAAATACCAGGGAAGTTTTGTATGCACTCCCTTGAGGATGGAGAGCAGCCAGCACCCACCTGGTACTGACCCAGGACCATCCAGGAGGGCCTTCTGGGGGTGTCTAAAGGGGGGCTGTCACTGCCTAACAGGGAATCCTCCCTTCCCAAGAGGTGCAGACCTCTTAGAAAGAGCTCCCGGTGCAGTGAAGCAGCTGATTCAGCAGTGCCTAAAACCCAGTTGCTGATCTCTGCTCTCTGAGTTTATCTGTGGGAATGTGGTAGTATGCAGGGCCAGCCCACATCATTAAGGTTATGCACTTCCTGCCATGTAGTTGGGGCACTGTACATTATTTCCTCCCAGAATCTCTGAGCCAACCTTAAACCTCTTCTATCGCTAGTTTTAATTTCAACGTATGTGTGTTTCCTAATATGAGCCTTCTCACCCCAAGATGAAAGGGGAAATAACTGCCTTGGGCAAGGACACCATAGTGTCACAGAGACCTTGGGAATTCATGGGGCATCCGAAGCTTTACCAAGTTGTCCTAAAATTTATCAACCATTAGATAAACATAGGCAGGTACTGTCTGCTTCTCTCTCTGTATCTCTCACACACACAGTCCTTTTGCATATCACCCTTCCCTGCTCCCACCACCAGTGAGACAAGCTGATGATTAGACACACAGATCCCCTGGAAACTCACCTCTCTGGGAGGCCCCTTCCCTGGCAGGTGGCCAGGCACCCAGGGGCTGCTCAGCCTCGTCCTGAGGGACACCTGCCCTCTCTGCGGCTGAGGACCAGCCCCTCCAGCACCACCTTGGCTTAAAGCATCCCCCTCCTGGACTCCCCTCCCCTGCAAACACACATCCCAGGAGTCTGGGGAGGAGGGACTGTTCCCCACAAGGCGAGGCCCCAGGTGCCATAGCGTTGTGTTCTGGCCCAAGGTAAGACCAGCTTTCTTCTCTGCTCAGGGCCACTAGGCAGAATGTGATCTCGGAAAGAACAGAGCAGTACATAAGTCACAAAATTAAGGGGTCAATAGTAACCTCAAGCTATGCCTAAGAATCCCCAGATGTGGCCCAGAAACAACATCTTGCTGCCTTGTGGGCCTGAGAGCATTTTCAGCTGGTGTGGAATGTTCTGTGTTTTCATCAGGTGCCTCATATTTATGGCTTCCGTCTTGGTTCAGTGTAGATGTTTTAGTAATATTATAATTCTGAGCCAGTTTTCACTTATTCTTGGTCCAAAGAGCATTTTGTTTTCATGTGAGGTGTGATTTGGCTTTGCTTTTGTTTTGTTTCATTCATGACCTCAGTAGAGACAGGGGAAGAGAAACTAATATATTTTGTAATTAATATAGTCCCTGTTCTCTGCATCCAGGATATTTATGTTGTGTCTGTGGAAATAGGAACTCAGTGAGCAAATGTTGGGTAGCATGTATTTATAGAGAGAATGGAGGGATTTCAAGGAGGGGGAAAAGTGACTATAACAAGATTAGGAACAAGAGACTCCAACCAGAGAGCTCTGTGATCAATTCCCTGAAACCTCTGTACCTTCTGAGTTTTCTGTTTAGAATCAGGGAAGCTCAATGCCTGAAAGGAACAAGCAGTGGAACTCTCAGTTTCACGGTACTACAAAGGAGCCCTAAGGAAGGGAGGCCACTGGCTGCCCAGGTGCCCTGTGGGGAAAGGGGCTTCTGCTACTGCAGAGTGGCATGGGTGGGGCCAGGGGCTCTGGGTTGGGCCATAAAGCTCCCCTGGACTTCTTTGAAGGATGCTTTACAGAATGTTGCTAGGAGACCAGCCCCAAGGTCAATCCATCACAAACGTGGGGACCAGGAAGGAACCATGGCCCAGGTTCTCCATTTGCTGTAGCATATCTGGTAATACAATGAGACTCTAAAGAGTCAACAACCAGTTCATCTTTCCTCTGCCAATAAGAGTGGATAGAACAGGAATGGAGTGTTACCGGTGGTATCTCAGGCATCAGGAGCCTTGGAAAATCATTGCAGGGGCTCATGCTTGTCTGCCCCCAGGCACCTGGGCAGCACCACAGAGGCCTGCCCTCGATTGGCCAGGAGACAGAACTCCAGTAGCTCATCCCTGTACAACCTGGACGTAACAGTTACATATCTTCACCTCAAGGAGAGACTATACTTTCTATTCCTATTGCACAAAAACCTTGTAAACTTTGAGAGGTGCTGAAAAAGCCAATTCTGCAAGCTCTCCTAGAGGACTGACATTGTAACATAAGAGTAAGATGATTTATCCAACACATTCTTTTGTGTTAATCCAAGTGTGTCTTCACACCCAGTGAGTGGAAGCTGCTGGAGCTTGGTACTTCTCACCCAGCTGAAGTGGATTCTTTTTCCTGCTACCACTAGGGCAAGGGAGTGAGCCTAGGTATGGCCACCCCAGCAGCCGAAGTCTTAAAAGTGAGTCGCTAGATTTTTGAAAGTCCCAAGAGAAGTGGTGGTCTCCTTCCCTTCTGTCATCCCAGTATATATAGTTGTATATGTAAATAACTAAATACCCTGTGTAACAGGAAGGCTATGTACAGAGCAGCCTTCCCAAACACAGAGCCACTGTGGCCACTCTGCCAGGGTGCGCTAGTGGCTCATCTTTGGGGATGAACTTCCACATTCGCCTCCCCTTCCTGGTCCAGGCAGAGGCACCAGAACCCACCCTGCCTCTTCTCCAATGTGAGCATTTCAGGGAGCCACCATCAGCCTTGGGTTCACGAGAGGAAGAAACCCCCAAAGACCAATGCCTGGAGCCCATGTCTCCAGCAACACCTTCCTCCCTTGCCAGAGCGGGCTCCTGGGGGATGGAGCGCATTGCAGGGGTGCCGGGTCCCTGCTCACGGGTTTGCTTTCTGAACATTGCCCATCAACACCACCTTCAGGGAGTCCCAGAGTAACCTACTACCTCCCCCATCGCTCCTCTGCCACCCTCACCCTGTGGGCACCAACACCCCCCACACACACAGATGAAAACCATCTGCAGAGCCCTTCCAGGTCCCTCGACCCAGTGGTGTAGCCGTTACCAATGTTTACAACCAGGGGCCGCCCCTCCTTAGATGTGTTTACTCACATTCACAGGCCACCTGTCGGTTTGAGTTTCATGTCTGTCTCCTTCCCTGACCTGGGTCCACTTGAGCACACGACTCTGATCTTTCTTCCCCTCCATCAAGGCAGTGTGTGAGGATTGAGTGGGAATGACATTTCTTGTACATACTTAGCACAGCACCTAGAGTATGAACTTGTACTATTGTTCTGTAAAGAGGGTGAAATAGAGCTTATTGTAAAGCGTCGGGAGAAGTATAGTATTGTATTTGTAACAATATCGTTCTTTGTATACACAAAACTCAATGATCTATATATAAATATAAATAAATATATAAATAAAATATATCTACACGTGAGCCTGGAATGTGGACACCGCACACCCACTGAATGTACTTCCTCGACAGTCTGGTCACTGGTCCCTCCCTCCCTCCTCTGTACCGTGGCCACAGTCATCCGGTTTGGGGTTGTGATGTATTTACTGTGCTATCTTCCTTTATTTAACTGAACGCTAATGTCTGTATAAGAGTTGCTGCAACAATAAACAAGAACTTCACCTCTTGGCCTGGCCAAGTGTCTTCTTGTTGCAGGGAAGCCTCGGGACCGTGTGATGCGTTTGTCTTTTCCCTAACAGACTGGCTCCTGCCCACCCTACAGGCACGGCTTTGCCGCCCAGAGCCGAGCAGTTCTCTAAATGAGCTTTTATTCCATGGAAACTGACTTGGTTTTAGACAAGAAAGGCTGTGTTCTCCTGCCCCAGTTGGTGCTTCAGTCTTGTGAGTCTCCTTCAAGCACGATGAACGGGAGAAAGAGACATTCTCTGGATTTCATACTTGACATCCTCCATGAGGGAAGGAAAACAGGAATTAATTCTCCCTCAACCTCAGTCATCTTCCATAAGGGAGGTGCCTTTTTTTAAGGGACTAAGTGGACAGTGGGAAACAGCGCCCTGAGGGTCCCACCCAAAGGTTCTGTGAGAAGGTTCTGGAAGATTTCCTCTTGGTGCTCTTTGCAAATTCACTTTTTGAAGTTTGCCAGGCATGCCCTCCCTGCTGTTAGGGGTATGCTGGGGGCCCCAGACTCCTCACCACAAAGTGTCCAGCCCTGTTCCAAAGCAGAATGCTGGCCAGGCCTTTTCTCTGCATACCCACCTTCCCCATCTTCCCTGCAAAGCCTGTTGCAGCCCCCTCAGGTCCATAGCTGCAGAAAGCCCTGAGACGTGGAGGCAGGTCCTGTAGCCTGGCCCCCAGAGGCCCCTTCTCCTCCATCCTTCTCACAGCAAGCAGAGTATCCCACCACCAAGACGGCTGCTGTTGAATCAAGTGGGAAGAAAGCACATTGAACTGGTGTCTGCGGAAGTCACAATTTGGAGAATGACAGCTAGTCTTTATAGCACCATCCACACGCCAAGCATCTTACAGAAATGAACTTGGTGACTCCCCACAACACCTCTAAGAGGGAGCAGCTTTTCCTATATTATCATCATTGTCTCCATTTTATACAGGAGGAAACGGGCACAGAGGGTTCCAACACTTACGCCCAGCTTTCCAACAACTCCCACCTGTGCTGGAACAGGCTTGTCATTACCCAGATGAACTCAGTGTTAGACTTCTGGGTCTCTTGGTTCTTACGGTGTTTTTCTTCCAGGTTTTTTTTCCATTGATTTGCAAACCTCAATCGCCCATTCAAACCAGGCTGCCCCACTTCCCCACCCCCCGAGTGGAATTGAGCACTGGCCTGGGAGAGGGGGACTTGCTCGCAGTTCCCTCCTCCCCTCCCTGTCTCCTTCTTTGGGTCCCTTTATGGGAAGGGGCATGGGCAAGAGGTGCACAGAGGTTCCCCTACATTAGGAGTTGCCCTTGGGAAGTTCACAGGCCTCTCCTTGCTGGTTCATTCCGCTGATCTAGTTCTCTCAATGAAGACACACAGTTGGCAGCAACCAGGCATTGGGGGTTCCTGAACCCTGGGCCCCATCTTCCAGCTGACCCCTTAGGCCACAGTCCTCTAAAGCAGTGGTCTCCACCCTTTCTGGCACCACAGACCAGTTACGTGGAAGACAATTTTTCCAGAGACTGGGTGCCAGGGTGGGGGGTGGTTTCAGAATGATTCAAGCATATTACACTTATTGTGCACTTTATTTCTATTATTATTACATTGTAATATATAATGAAATAATTATACAATTCACCATAGAATTGTATAATTGTATGGTGAACTGTATAATTCAGTGGGAGCCCTGAACTTGTTTTCCTGCAACTAGATGGTCCCATCTAGGGATGATGAGAGACAGTGACAAATCATTAGGCATTATGTGCATGCAACCTGCATCCCTTGCATGCACAGTTCCCAATAGGGTTGCTGCTCCTATGAGAATCTAATGCTGCTGCTGATCTGATGGGGCGGAGCTCAGGTGTTAATGTGAGCCAGGGATGGAGAGTGGCTGTAAATACAGATGAAGCTTTTGTTGCTTGCCTCCTGCTGTGTAGCACAGTTCCTAACAGGCCACAGACCGGCACCAAACTGTGCACACCTCTTTCACCCAGGTTGTGTCCCCAGCCCCCTGCAGCCACCTTCTCCCCAGCGGGGAAGCTCCTGCATCGTCCAGCATCCATTCTCCTCACCCTCCAAGGAAGGGAGAGGCACCCTTGGCCATCTCTCCCCTGCCCATCCCGGAGCCATGGCTTCCTGTCTCACCACCCACAGCACTGCACCTTCTGCTGGTCTGGTCCCTCGGCAACACGTAGCTAAGACAGATCTACATCAGTGTGCAGAGAGGCAAGTGGAAGGCGCAGGACCCCAACCTTCACAGTGATGCTCTTAGGGTCTGCCTCCCAGAGTGATGAGGTGAGTAAGCAGCTCCTTTCCTGAAGTCTGCACCCATCCCCCGCCAATGGCAACATCCCTCTCCCATCACCCGCATGAAAATGAAAAGGCAGCTGGTGGGAGGGTCTAGTCTTCGAACTGGCACCTCTCAGCAAGCCCCCTGGAAGTGCATCTGTCCCATGGGAGACCATAATCCCCTGATGGATGGTGTCCGCTTGTGTGGCTGGGGTCTGCCCCCACAGGCAAGGCTGCTCCTACCATAGTCTATTCCTTAGCTTCCCCCTCTCGGCTTTAATCTTAGATGAAGTTGCAGAACTAGAGACAAAAATCCACTCAACCATTTTGATGCACGTAGAACCACTTTATTTAGGTCCTTCTTCTATAATGTTTGCTTAAACTGTGATCCTCGGAGTTCCTTAGACCCTCTGAGCTTGTTCCCTCATCTGCAAACTAGTATCTATTTCAGGAGGACCGTGTGAGGATAAGCTAATACATAGGAAGCTTTCGGAATGTGCATGGCTTATAGTGGGTGCTGAGGAAGTACTGGCTATTGTGGTGTTAGAGCAAGCTTGCCGCCTTTCCTGGGGCCCAGCAGGTCCAGGTCCTCATCAGCTTCCTAGAATTTCCAGCCCCGCTGAGTACACCAATGAGAGCCACAACTCAGGAGGCTCCCCAAGCATTTGCATGGCTTAGTGTAGGTCACCCCCAAACACCCAAGTCCTAAACTGCTGATGTATTGAATTTCATCCAAATGTAGATTTTAGCCCTTGGGAAAAAATTCTGGATGCCAATGCATACTTTTTTAAAAGTTAAAAAACACAACTCCCATAACAAAGATGAAATGAACACGTACTAGAGATTTATGAATCATTAATGATGAAACAAGTAAGATTGTAAAGCTGGTCCAAACAGCATTTGGAGGACCTAAGTATAGACATTTTAAAAAGAATGTTAGAATAAAATTACTAGGTTAGAAATAAAACTGGTCGTGGCTGGGCACGGTGGCTCACAACTATAATCCCAGCAATTTGGGAGGCCAAGGCAGGTGGATCATCTGAGGTCAGGAGATCGAGACCAGCCTGGCCAATGCGATGAAACCCCACCTCTACTACAAACACAAACATTAGTTGGGCATAGTGGTGGGTGTCTGTAATCCCAGCTATTTGGGAGGCTGAGGCATGAGAATCGATTGAACCTGGGAGGCGGAGGTTGCAGTGAGCCAAGATTGCACCACTGACTCCAGCCTGGGTGACAGAGCAAGGCTCTGTCTCAAAAATAAAAGAAAAAGAAATAAAACTGGCTAATGTCCTTAAGGCAATACAATTATAACTTTTAGGGTTATCTTTCTACCAAATAGAAATCATTTGCATCTCTAGTTGTGGGCTGGAAGAGGGCAGTTGGATCGTAATCAGTGTTCTGCAGAAAAAATGAAGCATGAAAGAAAGAATGGAAAGTGGGGCGAGGTGTAATGGCTCATGCCTGTGATCCCAGCACTTTGGGAGGCCAAGATAGGAGGATCATTTGAGCTGTGTTCCATACCAGTCTGGGCAACAGAGTGAGACCCTGTCTCTACAAAAAAATAAAATAAAATTAGCTGGGCGTGGTGGTGCAAGCCTGGAGTCTCAGCTACTTGGGAGACTGATGTGGAAGGATTGCCTGGGCCTTGAGAGGTTGAGGCTGCAGTGAGCTAAGGCTGTGCCCCTGCAATGCAGGCTAGGCAACAGACTGAGGCCTTGACTCAAATAATAATAATAATAATTGAAATCAGGAGCTCAAACAGGTATTCGTACCTCCATGCTTATGGTAGCATTATTCACAACAGCCAAATGACAGAAGCAACCCAAGTGTCTGTCCACAAGTGGGTCAATGCAACATGGTACCGGCACACGCTGGGGTATTATTCAGCCTTAAGAAGGAAGGAAATTCCAGCACATGCTAGCATGAGGGCTCATCACTACTGGAAGGACATTATGCTACGTTAAGTAAGCCAGCCACAGGAAGATAAATACTGTATGATTCCACTTACATGAGATACCAAATGTAGTCAAATTCTTAGAGACAGAAAGTGGAGGAGTGTTTGCCAGGGGCCACGGGGAGGAGGAAATGGGGAACTCTTGTTAAGTAGGTGCAGAGCTTCAGTTTTCCAAACAAAAAGAGTCTTGCAGATCGATTGCACAAAAATGTGAATGTACTTTACACTACTGAACGCTACACTTAAAAATAGCTAAGACAGGAAACTTTGTTACATGTATTTATTTTTATTTTTTTAATTAATGGTTAAAATAGTACTTTTATGATATATTTTACCACAGTTTTTTAAAAAATGTTTTTAACTAAAGCATAGAATGAGTTTGGGGGTGGCTACTTTATGTAGGTTGGTTAGGAAGGCCTCATGAAGAAGAAAGGAGGGAGGGCCCTGTGGATGCCTTAGGGATGCGTGTTCCAAGCTAGAGGGACAGCAAGGACAAAGGCCCGGAGGCCAGACCTTTCAAGCAGGGCGTGGAGGAGGCCCTAAGAGCTAAGAAAGGAGAATTCAAGTGGCTGAAGATGCAGCCAGCAGGCAGAGGGTGGTGGTGGGCGGGAGATATAGGTGGTTATAGGAGCTTTGGTGCTAAACACACACACACACTCTCTCTCTCTCTCTCTCTCTCTTGCTCGCTCGTACACTTAATTGCTAATTGCTTCCACACACTTTATCACACTCAACTCACACTCCACCTCCTCTGCACTCTCCCTACTAGACACCCCCATTAGGCACTAAGTTGGCAAGAGCTAGGATTTGGTGCCCTCTGGTGGAATCACATGAGAAATGCCAACTCCAGATAACTGCCAAGATTACCAGGCAATTGAGTGAAGGAGTCTTGGCCACACATCCTAGGCCCCCTTGTTTTCCAGATAAGGAAACTAAAGGCCCCAACAGGGGTAGGACTTGCTGGAGAGTACACAGTGAGTGGGAAGCTAGAACCTCACTCCCTGACTCCCAGACTAATGCTGATTTGTATGATCCCGGTTTTTGACAGGGGTTTGTAGACCCCCATCTCTACAAGAACGTAAAAAAACAATGGCGGACCTCATCTCCCTACTGACCAGACCCAGGAGGCCCTGGAGGCAGACTGATGCACTCCTGTAACCTCAGTTCTCAGGCCAGCTCCAGAGTCTTTGTGACAGTGGAGCAGCAAGCAGCCTAGATAACTGCTGCCTTCTAGTCCCTTCCTCCAGGTGGGGAGAAGCAATTCCTGGAAGGCCAAGGCTACCACTGTGGGAAGTGGGAGGCGGGAGGTGGGAAACACAACATCCTTACTACCCTGGACCCCCTTATCCAGGGGCCACTCCACTTTCTGCTCCTATTGTCCATCTCGGACAGCACAACTAACCAGCTACTTACTACCTTCACCACCTCTTCCCCTCCACTAATTGGAGGTTCTTATGGGCAGAAGCCAAATCTTCCTTGACTTTCTCATCACCATGGGTTATAATTAGAAGAGGAGTCACTGAACGGGGTTCAAGTTACAGCTTTCCTCCCTATTGTCCCTACCATACCCAGAGGCACAGCCTCCCACATGGTAGCATGTCAGAGCTCCACTCATTCATCAGTATTATGAGTGACATCTTTGGCAATTCACAAAGGAGTCAAACATTTATTTGTAGTCTGGTTTGGTGACACTATTCTTGATGACAGAATTAGAAAAACTGATTGTGAGTTTGCAGGAAATACCAAGTCATACTGAAGTTATAGGTGGGTGGCATTTGCAATAAACATTAGTGAGACGGGGCATGGCGGCTCACATCTGTAAATTCAGAGCTTTGGGAGGCTGAGGCAAGAGGATCATTTGAGCCTAGGAGTTCAAGACCAGCTGGGCAATAGTACAAGACCCCCATCTCTACAAAAACAGAAAAAATTAGCCAGGCATGGTGTCACGTGCCTGTGGTCCCAGCTACTTGGGAGGCTAGGGTGGGAGGATTGCTTGAGCTGGCGAGTTTAAGGCTGCAGTGAGCTATGATTGCACTATTGTACTCCAACCTGGGCAACAGAGTGAGTTTCTACCTGCCTCCCTCCACAAAAAAAAAAAAAAAAAAAAAAAAAAGAGAGAGAATATGATTATTGTTTGTAAATTGTGTTACACATCCTTTATATCAAGTAAGTTTGTAATATATATGTATTGTATATAAGCACAGATGCACACTCACCATTTCCTCCTGGAGAACTGGTTATTAAACACTTACCAGCACACCTGCTGTGGGCCAGCGTCTCAGCTACTTAAGCAATTTCTAAGCTTTCTTGTGGAGGGTTGGTCTAAAAATAATAATTTTATTAGTTAGTAACATAAGCAATCACTTTAATGGTTCATTTGCAAGCACACAAGTCAAATGTGGACATTTTAGGTGTTTGTCACAGCATTAGAAAACAGGCTCAGGAGGACTCCAGGACCTGCCTTGGGTAGGGGTGAAGAGACAGCATTCCGAGTGACACCTGAGGGCCCCTCCTGTGCAGTGGCCTCACAGGACACACAGTAGGCCTCTGCTCAGTTCCCGTCTTACTGAAGTCTCCAACCACAGCACACAGCGAAACGCTTCCACTGCAAAGCAATCTTTTAATTTTTTTTCCCTCTGATATGCTCACTAGAAATCCTCCAACATTGAATTTCCATTAGTAATGTGATTTAAAAAAAAAAAATTTAACCATTCACCAGTTCCCACCAGACTCACTAACAGTTATGATGAGAGCTAGCATTCCTTGAGCACCTGTAGGATAGCAGGCAAATGAGCTGCATGGGCTCTATCACAGCTGTACAGCAATACCACAAAGCAGGCAATACCCCATTTTACTGATGAAGAAACTGACCTCAGATGTGGTAGGTAATGTGCCCAAAGTCCCAGAGTGACGACGCAAACTTGATCCTGTCTTGTTTCTTTCCCATCCTCTCTTCCCTGAGGAGCTTGTGGTCAGGGGTGAGACCCGCAGGTACCCAGGAAGCTGAAATCCCAAGCAGAATGCTCAGCACGAGTGGCATCCCAGCGAGGAGATGAACAGAAGCTGCAGGGAGCTTGGGGAAGGTGGACGGAGCTGCAGGAGCCGGATGCGCAGCCTCCGGGGAGCAGGGGGCCCGGAGCGGAGGATTTGGCGGTGGGGAGCACAGCCAACCCGCGGTTGGACAGGAAAGGTGGGCTAGAGTTAGATATGGGGCTCAAGGAAGCAAGTCCGTTTTCAGTTCCATTTTATTCTGTTTTATTTCACTCGACTAAAGAAGAGCTCTGGGTGGTGGCAGCTGGAAACTGCCCGCGCTGTTCACCGCTCGCTTGCGTTCTCGCCCTTCAGCCTTCCTTGGGAGGAAGGAGCGTTCGAGCTCGGCTCGGTGCCAGCCACGGCGCTGCGAGCGGCGGATGCAGGCCCGTGGCCGTGGTTCCCGGGCTGTTGGCCACGGCGATTTAGGAGCCTCGGTGGCCCGCGTCCTAGCCTGGCGTCCTCATAGGCTGGGACTCGCCCTGCTCGGAGGGGGTCCTGGCCCTCCTGGCCTTGTCCAGCCCGGTCTGTGACCCGCTCCAGCCACCTGGGGGGCCGCGGGGGACACAGCAGCCCCGGGACGCGGCCCGGAGGGGAAACGAGTCTGCGGCCTGGCCTGGTCCAGATCCCTCCCCCGGGACGGCCCAGGCCCCGTCCCCCTGCGTCCTCAGTTCCCTTTAGTCATAGAGAAAGCCGTCCCCCGTTCCCTCGGCTGACCTAGAGCAGGTGAGGCAGGGCGCGGAGTAAAACTCCCGCCTCCGCTGCTTTTCTCCTCAGGTTATTTCCATTCGGGAACCAATGAGGCGGGAAGGAGACATCAGGCCGGAGCCCAGAGGCAGGTAGGAAGTGTCCACCGACCCCGCCCCGCGTTCCAGAACGTTCCCTCCAGCTCAGCCGCTTCCATTAGCCGGGGACCTGGGGTCTCAGCCAGTCTGATGGGGGTCGCGTTTTTCCCCGCCTGGGACACCGGAGGCTCCATTCTGCGCCAGAAGCGGGCAGGGCCCGAGAGCCACGAGCACAGCTCGCCTGAGTGGCGCCTGGCGTCAGCCCGCAGCGGCCTTTCCCTCTCCGGTGGGAGCTGGACCCCCAGAAGCCCCCACGGGGACATGGTCTACGCGCCTTCGACCCGCGCCCCCGCCAGCAGAACCAGACCTGCCACTGCAGCCGGGAGAATGTCTTGGACGATCAGCAGGGCGCCCAGGCCTCACCCGCCAGAAACTGCGAGCGCTGTGTGAGCAGCGCGGCCCCCAGCGCCCCAGGAGGTGGGAACCGCGCTGGAGCCATAGCGAGGAGATCTGAAGGCCCCAGTGGCCCCCATCCTCCGGTCGGTCGGACCCCGGACCCCGGTTACCACCACCTCCCCGCAGTCTCCAGTCTAAATTATGCTGTTCCCGAAAACAGAGAAAGTGACCAAGGAATAATGTGGAAATGTACCAAGAGAGTTTACCATTGAAAGAAGTTTAGCCATCAAAGAAATGCCTTTTACTAAGCGCTGGGTAAATCCCGTGGTCTTTCTGGATGATGGCTTCAACCTAGGCAAAATCCCTGCTTCCCTGCTATTTATATTACAGCAAAGGAGACCAAAAAAAAAAAAAACAAAAAAAACAAAACCCCAAGTTAAATAAGTAAAAGAGATGGTTGTATACTAAATTGTGGGGCAGGCAAAGAGAAAAAATAAGCAGGGAAAAGTTAACAGTTCTAGAGGCTGTAATTTCGAGAGGACGGCTAGAAAAGGCCTCCTGAGAAAGGTACATTGGAGTCAAGACTCGAAGGAGTTGAGAGGGCAAAACAGACACAGAAAGCAGGCAGATGGCTGGCAGGTGCAAAGGCCCTGAGGCAGGAACTCCTATAGCTGTTCCAGAAAGAGTGAGGAAAGCAGAGGTAGGGAGTGAGGGAAGGCGAGGGGAAGAGGCGGGGAACTGAGAGAGAACCCTAGGACAGGTGGGAAGTTTATGCTGTGAAGTGACTCTAAGGATACTAGTGTCTATGTGAAGCAACGTGGGAGCCACTGGCGGTAGTGAGCAGAGGAGGATGTAATGCGACGTGTTTTAACAGGACAGCTCTGGCTGCTGCGCTGAGGAGAGCTGAAGAGGTAAGGCTGAATTGATCTTTGATTCTTCTGTCTCTCCCACCCCCATCAGAGAGCAAGTTCTTTCTCCGATCCCCTCCCCCACTTCCACTTCCAAAGTATTTCGTTCTCTGCTCAAAATCGGCTTCTTCAGGCCACCCTTCTCCATCAGATTGGGCAGATCCTTATTTTAAATCGATTTTCAATCTTTATTTAGAAATAATTTTTCTGACTATAAAACAAATACATATTCACATGAAAACTGTCAACAATTTAGAAACATAAAAAGGGAAAAAGCAATCTTCAGGTAAAGAAGGTGATGGTTTGTTCTGAGGTGGACACAATGGAAATCATGAGACGTGGTCAGATCCAGATGTCAATCTTTACATATAATCTCAACATCCAGAGAGAATCACTGTGGCCCTTCAATGTATTTCCATTTAAACTGTGTGGACCACGTGTATTTCTCAGGCGCCTGCCACCACATCTGGCTAATTTTTGTATCTTTAGTAGAGATGGGGTTTCACCATGTTGGCCAGGCTGGTCTCGAACTCCTGACCTCAAGTGATCCACCTGCCTCAGCCTCCCAAAGTGCTCAGATTACAGGTGTGAGTCACCAAACCTGGCCTGAAAAAAATATTTTTTTTTTTTTTTTTGAGGCAGAGTGTTGCTGTGTTGCCAGGCTAGAGTGCAATGGTGCAATCTCAGCTCACTGCAACCTCCACCTCTCAGGTTCAAGCAATTCTCCTGCCTCAGCTTCCCAAGTGGCTGGGACTAGAGGCTCGTGCCTCTACACCTAGGTAATTTTTGTACTTTTAGTAGAGACAGGGTTTCATCATGTTGGTCAGGCTGGTCTTGATTTCTTGACCTCATGATTCACCCTCCTCACCTCCCAAAGGAAAACATTTTTAATGTCAATATATTATGCTATCTTGTATACAATTTTTTTGTTTTGTTTTGAGGCAGTCTCACTCTTTCACCCAGGCTGGAGTGCAGTGGCACAATCTTGGCTCATTGCAACCTCCACCTCCCGGTTTCAAGCGATTCTCATGCCTCGGCCTCCCAAGAGGCTTATATACAATTTTTTAAATGTTAATGCGAAATAATTTATACTTCTTGCTAGGTGTTAGGCCTGTTTCCACTTTTTTCTTGCTATTTTAACTTGTGCTGCAATTAATATCTTTGTTCTTAAATCCCGAATCTTTCCTAATAGTATTAGCAGTAGCATCACAAAAGAAGTTCATATTTCCAGTTTTTTCCACTCCCGTTCATACTCTCTGCTGCCACTGGGCTTACTCAGGACCTCCTCGTGTGACTCCAGGAATAAAGTCTGATGGCTTTAGTTTGGCATTCCAGGATCTTTAGAAACCTGGCTCTTACTTTTGTCCTGCCTCATCTTCCGTCGCTCCTCACTGCTTCCAGACATGGACAGCTTTATCCTGAGGCTGTGACATCTGCCGCCCCATTCCTGCCCATGCAAATCCTATTCTGTCTTGGTGCCTGCTCCCAGGGTGAATGGCTTGCTGCTTTGTGATGCCTCTAGTATTTTTTCCAGCATTTAGCACATTGGACTGTGATGTGTCTGCTCTGCCTCTTTTCCCTGTGTCATGTGGGTGGGGACGGTGTCTGGCTCACTTCTTTACCCATTATGCCAGGATAGCACCTGGCACATAGTATATAACATGAGAGTTTGTTGAAAGAATGACCAACAGTTAACTAGAAACATACAAAAGCAACAGAAACATCCTTGTCTTAAGTTGTCAGCACCACCTCCTGGAAACAGCAATGCAGGAGGCATCACATCCAAATCTGACCAGGTCTCATGACCTGCACTGTTTCCTCCTCAGAACAAGCCACGACCTTCTTTACCTGAATGACCACAGCTGCCTCCTAATTAGCCCCGTTTCCTCTTTTGTCCTCCATCCCATCCCTCATTTAGCAGTCAGAGTGATGAAGAATCAGATTGCATCTTTCCTCTGCTCAAAACCCTCCAAGTGAGTCCCATCACACTAGATTAAATCCAAGGACCTTGCAAAGCCCTGATCTGGCGCCTATCTCTGATTTCATTCCTATTCATCGTTCCCTTGCTCACTCCATTCCAACCACACTACTCCTCGAACACACACCGAGAACACTCCTGCCTCAAGGGCTTTGCCCCTGCTACCTCTCTCCCAGTATCCCTGTGGCTGACTCTCATTTCATTCAAATTTCTGCTAAAATGTATCTTCAGCAGAAGGGATTTCTCTGAGCACCTCCTCCAACACAGTGCAGAGGACCGACCATGGTCACTCTAAGGTAGCAGTGCCCATCACCTCCTATCCATTCTTTTTCTTCATAGCCCTATTACTATTGCTGTTACTTCGGTTATCTTTTGATTCATTGCCTGGTTCCTCCCATTCAAATGTGAGCTCTATGAGGACAGGGACTTCACTTGCTTTGTCCACTTCTCAATCCCCAGTACCTGGGACTGCGCCCAACATCTCATTGTCACTTGATGAATATTTGCTGATTAAGTGAATGAATACAGGTATGAATGAGGGTGACCTCTTCTCTATATACCACAGGGCATGTTGAGGCTTGGATTTCCAGGGAGGGCAAAGAATGGATTCTGGAGGATTGCTCAGCCTAGACAAAATCCCCTTGTTACAAATCCCATGGCAGGGATAACTTCTGAAAGGCTGGACATACTGCATATACAGCCATTATCCCTGTGATGGCCTTAAAATACATTGTAAGAGAGAAAACATTCCTCTTTTCACCCATGGCTAGCTTCATGGCTGAGGACCCTGTAACAAAACACAGATTAACAAGACCAAAAGCATACAGATTTATTTAATGTATAAAGTTCATGTGATATGCAAGCCTTTAAAACTGAAGAACCAAAGGAACAGAGAAACTTAGGTATTTTTATGCTAAGTTTGATGAAGAAGTGGATAGGTAGACAAGTTATGATCTAATGGTAATAAACCAGGGGAAACTTAAGCAAGGCCTGGTTGCTCACATTCCTCTCTGTGTCCTGGCATCTTCAGAGTAAAGACATTCCTTTCTTTGGGTATAGGAAGGAAAACTCTAGAAAGAAAGTTTTATGATCTGCTTTAGGAGAAAAGAGTGAGGAGAAGGTAAATGTGAGTTTCCCACTTCTGTTTTCTCAAATGCCAAGGTGGCATATTTTGGGGTAGTGTGTTGCTGTGGTTTGAGTGTGTTCCCCAGAATTCATGTGTTGGAAATTTGGTCCCCAGTGTGATGGGATTGGGAGGTGGGGTCTTTAAGAGGTGATTAGGTCTTTAGGAGACATTAACACTGCTCTTTCAGGACTGAGTTGATTCTGATGGGAGTGAGTTCTTGCTCTCAAGGGACTGGATTACTTCCCGGGAGAGCAGAGTGCTGTAAATCGAGGCCAACCCTCATGTTTTGCCCTCTTTTTGCTCACGCCCACTTCCCTTTTCACTTCTCTACATGCTATGACATAGTACCGAAGTCCTTGCCAGAAGCTGCCACCATGTTCTTGGACGTCACAGTCTCCTAAACTGTGAGCCAAATAAACTTTTTTCCTTTATAAATTGCCCAGCCTCAGGCCGGGCATGGTGGCTCACTCCTGTAATCCCAGCACTGTGGAAAGCTGAGGCAGGTGGATCACCTGAGGTCAGGAATTTGAGACCAGCCTGGCCAAGATGGTGAAACCCCATCTCTACTAAAAATACCCACGTTAGCTTGGCATGATGGCGTGTGCCTGTGATCGTAGCTACTCGGGAGGCTGAGGCAGGAGAATCACTTAAACCCAGGAGGTGGAGGCTGCAGTGAAACGATGCGCCACTGCACTCCAGCCTGGGTGACACCAGAAGACTCCATCCAAAAAAGAATTACCCAGTCTCAGGTATTCGGTTATAGCAACAGAAAACAGACTGAGACATGTGCCTTGAACTTCATCAACGTCCACACATATTTTAAATACCCCTTCCTTCAAAGGTGCAGCTCAATTTCTCTCCCCTTGAGTGTGGGTGGGACCTAGTGGTTTGCTTCTAATAAACATAAATGATTGTATATCAATTCTAAGATATGTTATAAAATGAATGTGGCTTCCATCTTGGGTGGACTTTCTGGTTTGTGACTGACTCTCTCTTTTTCTCTTTCTCTCTCTCTCTCTCTCTCTCTCTCTCTCTCTCTCTCTCTCTGTCTTACTCTGGGAAGCAAGCTGCCATGTTGTGAGCAGCCTTATGGAGAAGCCTACACAGTGAGACCTACATGGTGAGAAGTCTACATGGTGAATTCTTAGTAACCAGTGAGAAACTGACGCCCATCCACAACTGCATAAGTGAGCTTGGAAGAAGATCCTCCAGCCCCAGTTGAGTCTTAAGGTGAGTGTAGTTCTAGCCAACCATTAGATGTCAACCCCATGAGAAACCCTGAGCCAGAAGCACCCAGCTAAGCTGCTCGTGGATTTCTGACCCTCAGAGCCTGTGATATAATAAATGTTTGTCATTTGGGGATAATTCATTACACAGCAATAAATGACTACTATGGTCATCACGTTTTGTCTAATGCCCTGCAATAAGTAATTCCACATTGCCAGTACTCATCTTTCCAGGTGACTTTCTGTAAGAAGTTCCTCAGCTCACAGCTTCTAGAAGAAGATGGGAGGAGCACTGAAGCCAGTCCTTTTTGGCACCAGCAATATGGTGAGTGTAGTGAAAAAAACATGGGCTTCAGGGTTGGACTGGGCTGGATGTAGGCTCACTTAACCAACTATGTGATCTGAGAGGCATTACTTAACATTCAGAAACTCCTTTTAATCATTTGCAGCTGGTGATAGTACAACAATCACACACATGGTAAGATTATATTGAGATTAATTCTGCCAAGTGCCTGGCACAAGATACACATGATAGTTCACTCTCTTTCCAGTTCCTTTTTCTTGTTACTCATGCCCTCAGGGTATTTTCTTACTGCTGCCCATCTCAAAAACGCCAACCACTTACCCAAAACTCAGGTGTAAACTCCCAAGCCTTATTCTTGAACAGCAGTGGATTTATTGTGAAGTTACTGAAATTAAAGTATCATGGATTATCCCATAATTAGCCCTTTTCAATGCCCTGTACCTAATTTTGTATTCCTAATTTTGTATTCTTTATTTCCAAGGGGGTCCCTAATCACAATGAAAATATATCAGATTCTATGGTATGCAATTCAAGCAGTGATAAGAAAATCTATTATGCTAAACACTTTATCAATGAAAATAAGAAAATAACATGAAATGAATTAAATTTCCAGCTCAAAGCACCAAGAAATGAACAATAAAGAAAAGCAAAAGAAAGCATAAAAATAATAAAGCTAAAGGCGGCCAGGCACTGTGGCTAATGTCTGTAATCCTAGCACTTTGGGAGGCCGAGGCAGGAGGATTATTTGAGCTCATGAGTTCCAGACCAACCTGGGCAACATGATGAAACCCCATCTCTACAAAAAATACAATATTAGCTGGCAGTGGTGTGCCTGTAGTCCTGCTACATGGGAGGCTGAGGTAGCAGGATCACTTTAGCCTGGAGAGGTCGAGGCTGCAGTGAGCCATGATCTCACCACTGAGCTTCTGCCTGGATGACAAAGTGAGATCCTATCAAAAAAAAAAAAAAAAAACCTAAAAGCAAAAATTAATGAGAAAATGAACAGACAGTGGATATAATAAATAAATAAAATATAGTTTTTTTAAAAAAAGAAAAATAGCTAACAAGAAAAATGAGAGGAAACCATAAAGATACAAAATTTAAAATGACCAGGGGGAAATAACCATTGGAACAGAAAAATTTTTATTAATTATAAGAGATGATAAACTTCTATGCAAATAAGTTTGAAAAACTGGGTGAAGTAGATAGATGTTTTCCTGGGGAGATTAAAAACTACCAAAATTGACCCTCACTAGAGTTGGAAAGTTTAAATGGACGAATTTTAATAAAAGAAATAGAAAAATATATTAAGGAATTATCCTGCAGTAAAGCACCAATGGCTTTGACAGGAAATTCTACCATATCTCCAAAGACCAGCTATCCCGGTATTCTCTAAAATATTTCAGCACACTGATAAAGAAGGAAAACTTCCCAATACATTTTATGAAGCTAATAAAACACTGATACCCAAACCAGATAAAGAGTTTACAGAAATATACAGTCCAATATCATTAATAAATAGCATTAAAAATTTTTGAAATAAAATATTAGCAAACAGAATCCAACATCACATTAAGAAAATAATACACCATGAATTAATGGGATTTATTCAATAATTCAAGGTTGGTTTACTACTCAAAATCCATTAATAACATAGTCCACATTAATAAACCTAAGGGAAAAAAATTCATATGATTATTTCCAGAGATGCCGAGAGAGCCTTTGACAAAATCCAATACCCAGGCTGGGTGCAGTGGCTCACGCCTGTAATCCCAACAGTTTTGGGAGGCTGAGGCAGGCAGTTCATGAGGTGAGGAGATGGAGACCATCCTGGCCAACATGATGAAACCCTTCTCTACTAAAAATACAAAAAATTGGCTGGGCATGGTGGTGCATGCCTGTAGTCCCAGCTACTCAGGAGGCTGAGGCAGGAGAATCGCTTGAACCCAGGAGGCAGAGGCTGCAGTGAGCTGAGATTGACCACTGCACTCCAGCCTGGGTGACAGCACTCTGTCACAAGAAAAAAAAAAAAAAAAAAAAAGCCAATACCCCTTCATGAAACAAACAAAAATCAACTACAACGAAACAAAAAACCTCAAGAACATAGGAACTGTGGTATGCTATCTTTATATATTATTTATGTATTTATTTTTGTCCTAAAGCTAGTATCTTATTTAATGGAGAAACATCAAAGACATTTCCTCTAAGATCAGGCACATGACAAGGATGTTCTGTTTTCACTACGCTTCAACATTGTACTAGAGATGTCAGCCAATGTAATTAAACAAGAGAAATCAAGTAGAGTCATAAGAACTGGCATAGAATTGTGAAGACTTCTGTGAAGATTACTTGAACTAAGTTAATAAGACAGCTCTGGATGGGCTCACAATAAATGCTGGTCATTAATACCTTTTTTTTTTTTTTTTGGAGACAGGGTCTCACTCTCTCACCCAGGCTGGAGTGCAGTGGCACCATCACAGATCATTACAGCCTCAACCTCCTGGGCTCAAGTGATCCTCCCACGTCAGCCTCCCAAGTAGCTGAGACCACAGGTGTGCACCACCATGCCTGGCTTTTTTTTTTTTTTTTTTTTTTTTGTGGAGACAGGGTCTCACTATGTTGCTCAAGCTGTTCTCAAACTCTTGGGCTCAAGCAATCCTCTCACCTCAGCCTCCCAAAGTGCTAGGATTACAGGTGCAAGCCGCTGTGCCTGGCCTCCTTCTCACTGTTTGTAAGTGATTCACTGGTGTTACCATTCCAGCTCCCTGTGAGTTCCACTGGTGTCTTTCTTTCGCCTCCCCATAGTTCCCTGCCACAGCAGTCTAGAGAAGAGCAAGCAGTCTGCTATGATGGAAGGCAGGAGACACAGGCTAAAGTTGTGGCATGCTGACACTTGGCGCATGTATGAGCCCAAGCAAATCTGTTTACCACTCTGGATGTTAGTCTCCTCATCTACAAAATAAGGAGAGAGGCCTCCATGCCTGACACCTCTCATATTTTGGTGTATGATTACTGCTTGCCTCCACCAAGTGGATATGTGGTGGCGGGAGAAATAGCTCACGACCAGAGCAGAATAATCCCAGCAACTCTCCTTGCTTGGAATTATTTTCTGCCTAATATGAGACCCTGCCCCCACTATGAAATGTTCCTTTGGGATCAGAATTCATGAACAGTATCTAAAAGATTCTGGGAAAGCCTCCATAGACCTGGGACCTACAGCTACTTTGCCAGAGAAGAATGATGATTCATCCTGAATTTTGGCTCTAGTTTCTTTGTTAGGGCAAAACACATAGATCCTGCCAGCTGTTGGAATGAAAGGCACATTTTTCTTGAGACAGTGACAAGCCTGAGGCAAGGGACACAGTGTGATGAGAGTTCCCACTCAGAAACAGAGGTGCTCCTTAAGAGTCTGACAAACCCGCCCCTTGATCAAACTTGAGTAAGGCTCCTCTGAGTCCACTTTTTTTTTCTTTTTTGATTTTTTTTTTTTTTTTTTTTTTTTGAGACAGTGTCTCACTCTGTCACCCAGGTTGGAGTGCAGTGGTGCAATCATGGCTCAGTGCAGCCTCAATCTCCTGGGCTCAAGTGATCCTCCAACCTCAGCCTCCCAAGTAGCTGAGACTACAGACATGCACCAACATGCTTGACTAATTTTTACATTTTTTGTAGAGACAGGGTCTCACTATGTTGCCCAGTCTGCTCTTGAACTCCTGGACTCTAGTGATTATTCTACCTCAGCCTTCAAACTGTTGGGATTATAGGCGTGACCATTGCACCCTGCCTGAGTCCTCTTTCTGACTTTGGACTCTTAGTTCAGTTTTAGCAAGAATTCTGTGCAGTTTAGCAAAAATCTCCTATCCTTGTATCTGATCACATTCTTCATTCCCTACCCTAATAGCTTAACAGCCTGGCCTGCCTTCAGCAAGAATCCTGATGAGCTGATCTATCAAGAATTGCCCTAGCCCTGCTTCCTCCTATTACTTTTCTATCTACTGACCCCAGCCTTGCTCCTTGGCCATATAAATCTCCATTTGTCCTGCTGTGTTTGGGGTTGAATCCTATTGCAGAACCCCACTGCGGTGGCTCCTGCTTGAATAAAGTCTTCCTTACCATCTTTTTTTTTTTTTTTTAGACAGAGTCTCATTCTGTCACCTAGGCTGAAGTGGAATGGCACAGCCTTGGCTCACTGCAACCTCCACCTCCCAGGTTCAAGCAATTCTCCTGCCTCAGCCTCCCAAGTAGCTGGGATTACAGACACCCACCACCACAACCGGCTAATTTTTGTATTTTTAGTAGAGACAGCATTTCACCACGTCAGCCAGGATGGTCTTGAACTCCTGACTTCAGGTAATCCACCAGCCTTGGCCTCCCAAAGTGCTGGAATTACAGGTGTGAGCCATTGAACCCAGCCCATTACTAACTATCTTTAACAAGAGTCATGAATAACTTTTCTGTGTGAGCCTGTTTGATAATCAGGGATGAGAGATCCTTCATGCCAGCCTCTGAGAATCCAGGTGTGTGCCTGTTGGTCTCAAAGTCACCATCTCTTGGCTCCTCCTCCCTGCTGGGGCCTGGGCACGGTTCTGCAGCCAAGAGGAATGTGGCTTTGCACGTGTAATTTGCGATTTGTGTGTCTCCTCTTCTTGCTCAGCCTTCTTCCCTCAGCCCTGGCTAACGGCCTGGTACTCTGGAGCTCCATAAATACCTGTTGAGTGAATGAAAGGATGAAGGCTCCTGCAGAGAGAGAGGAATGGAAGAAAAGTGGCATCTTTTGGCCCCAGACTTGGCTCTCTTTGCAGAGGCCTCAGGGAGGAACAATGAGGAAACAAAGATGGCCTTGTCCCGGGCCCTTCCCTCCTGGCCCCACCGTCCTCCTCTGCATCCTGAAGGGCCTGGGGGAAGGTGGAGATGGGCCCCTTTGTTCTGCTTCCAGGATTCCATTCCTCTGGGTAGAGGCCTGGCTGCAGCTTTCTCCTTCCTCTGCCAATTCTTCCTAAGCCTGGGGGACTCGCCAAAGCCTTGCACCTTCGCACTGCGGGCCTCGCTGTGAGGATGGGCCTCAGCTCACAGGTAGCCTCACAGATGGACATGGGTGCAGAGGGAAGAGGAGGTCCCCACCTGTTCCCTCCCAGCCCTCTTCATCAGCGTCCCCAGCGCCTATCACATGGGACAAATGAAACTGGGAGACTCCATCCAGAGTGGGAACCCAGGTGAGCACTAATCCAGTGTGGGCTGCAGACTTGGTTTCCCTGGTCCCTGACATGAGTAAATTCAGAGAACAAGGGTAACTGTTTTGAGATGTTAACTTGATGGAGTACTTTTCTGACCATTGAATCAAATAATTTTTTAAGGGTTTGAATGGATTATCAGACCATGGAAAGATGGGGGAAATTTGAATGCATACCACTAAGTGAAAGATGTCAGTCTGAAAAGGCTACATAGTTCATGATTCCAGCTGTATGACATTCTGGGGAAAGCAAAACTATGGAGACAGTAAAAGGATCAATAGTTGCCAGCAGTTAGGGGAGAGAGGCATGACTAGGAGAAGCACAGAGGATTTTTAGGGCAGTGGAACTACTCTATATACCACTACAGTGGGGCATACATGTCATTATGCATTGCTCAAATTCATGGAATGGACGACACCAACAGTTAACTCCAGCCAGAAGTGCTGGTCTCTTACCCTGCCCCATTCTTAGCACTGGGCCTCAGTTTCCTCTTCTGCAAATTGAGGAAGTAGCATGATCTGACCTACCCAATTTGATAGTTCAGCAAATGTTTGGTTCTTTTGACAAATACAGGCAGCCTCTGGCATGAGGGGCTATAGACTACTCCTCCAAACCTCGCCATCAAGATGCTCCAATGAAAGCAAGTCTTGGGCAATTCTGCCAACCAGACACACTCATTAGCAAGGCTGCACACAACAGTTCATATGCTTGGGAAAGTCCTCGCTGTCCTCAGACTCTCAGACACATAGCTTGCTTGAAAGGTTGGGGCTGGAAGGAGCAGCCCACATCCCAGTCCATCCTGTGACAGTCACAAAGTGGGGACCAGATTCTTATGTCTCATTGGTACAGAGGCAACGATGACTGTGCAGTGCTCCTAGCTGGCCACATATCATGCAGATTATTTACTTCACCAGTGAAAACTTATTTCAAACATCCCTCGTGCTAATTAATCAACCTCTGGTGTCATTTTGATACCCACATTTGAAATGCTTTATCAGCACCTCTGGACTGTGGATTCCTAAAGAACACCAAAGGCAAAACAGCTGCCCTCCCTATGGATATTCAGTTAACCTATGAGCATGTGTGTCATTCTTAATGCTTAAATATTTAAAAGTATACTACCATCCAGATGAACTAGCAAGGAGATAAATCACATGACCTCTGATTTCCCTCCCATGCTAAATATATAAAAACTATTGTATTACATTATATATATATATATATATATATATATTTTTTTTGGGGTTTTTTTTTTTTTTTTTTTTCTTCAATAGTCCTTAAAGTCAGAGAAGGGAGACAGAAGTAGGTTTTCAGATTTCGCCGATATCTTCAAGTCCTAGAATTACATGCCATTTCTCAAGTTGCAGGGACAATTCTATGAAGCTAAGACAGCCCCCACCCCACTTGCTCCTGGTGTCCATCTAACTGATGCTTTCAGGCTTTATGCCTCCTTTCCTCTTCTGGTTGGTGCTGCCAATTTCTCATTCCTTGGGATGACTGAGGCCATCTCTGTGACTGTCCCCCCCAAGACTAGAAGCCAGACATTGCCTGCACTTGTGGTGCCCACCTGTCTTCCTTGAGCCTTTCAGGTACACAGGGAGGCCTGTAGTGGCAGGTGGAGGTGAGCGACAGGGTTCAGAAGGGAAGGTAGAAAGGAATGCTGCTGGGGAAAAAACAGAAGCCCAGGGCGGTGAGAGAGGTCTAGCCAGGCCTGAGTGAGGGAAGGGAAGGCCGGTCCCTTGTACTGCCTGGCTATGGGAGAGGGACAAAGTAGTTGGCTAAGAGTCGTGGGGCCTCACCTGGAGAAACCAGTTTGGGGGTACACAAGCAGCTGTGAAAGAAAGAAAAAACTAGACTGGGCCACATGGGCAGTCCATGGAATGTCGGAGAGCTGCAGTGAGGCCCTCAAACAAGGCAGGGGCTTACCCGGGCAGTGGGCCAACCCACAGTGGACAGTGGACAGCTGTGGTGCTGAGAAGACTCCTAGAGAAATGGAAAGATCATGTACCTGAAGGGAATTCAGTTTCTGGGAATGGGAGAATAAGAACATAGAAAATGTCATCCTGAGATGTCACTGTACCCCCAAACACAGCTCACCCCACACAAGGGCCCAGACCCCAGCCTGACAGGCGTCCATCTCTGCCCCATTTCTAGGGCTGTTTCCACAGCCCCCTTCCCACCCCAGCTCAGCACCTCCACATGGGAGTCTTCCCCGCCTTTTCTCCAGCCCTTGTCCCCACCACAGTTCCCATTCTGGCATGGTTTGTTGGCTTGGAGCCAGGGAGTCTGTGGTCTGGGGAGGCAAGCTAGAAATCTTAACAGCCCTTTCTCACAGAAACATGAAATGGCAAACCCATAGCTGTAGAGGAACCATGGAAAAATGAATGAACCTCATTTTCCACATCTGTAAAATAGGGACAATAACAGCTCCCACTGCCTACGCTGTCATGAGCATAAAATGGGAGCATGTGCAAAAGTCTTGGCCTAGTATCTGGTACACAGGCAGTGCCCAGCAAGAAGCAGTATTCTACCTCCTATGTAACCTCTTCATTCAGTTCCTCACCTCCACTCACGGCTGGCCTAAACTGTTCTCCATGCAGCATGGTGATCTTCTGAAAATATGCTGACATCCATCACTCTCCTGAAAACTCATTGTTAGCAACAGGCAGTCTGTGCAGCTTCTGCCCACTGCTGCCCTGACTCAGGGCTGTGGTCCCAGTGACCTCTGATGTTCTTCGCCTCTCTTGTCTCTCTACCTGGAACATTCATCCCTGACCCTCTAAGTCGTGACTCAGCTCAAGTGTCATTTTCTCAAAGAAGTTTCTCTAACCACCTACTTATCTATTCAGCAATCATCCCCAATCTGTAATTACTTTATTGATTTATTGTTCATGATCCCATGAGAAGGCAGCTCCATGAAGCCATCGAGCTAAGCTCTTGCTGATTGAATGAAGGACACATGTTATCCACGGGCTTTGGATGCTTTATAAATTAAACTGGTTCAGTGGCCTGCGTGGTGAGCCTGACCACCACAGCTCCAAGTTCCCAGTCCTCTGTAAGGCAAGGCTTGGCCACTTGAGTATAAACAAGTATTACACATCAACCCTAGTGGCCCAGAGTAAACATTTTTATTCTCAGCTCTGCCTTAGGGGTCTCTAATTTTGCAAGCATGAGTAAATGGAATCAACAATAATCCTCTCCTTAAATGTCTTGCGTTAAAATTTCTCACTTAAAAAGTTTCCTGTTTTGCCTAAAGAGAGTGAGATTTGAGGGTGACCTGAAACAAGCTTGAGGCTTGTGGACACATAGGGTTAATCACCTATTTCCTGCCAATTCACCGAGCAGTGAAAGGCCACAGGCAGCTAAAAATAGCAGCCCGGCAGAGCTGCCCTTCCAAGAGGAAAAGAACTTAGCAACAAAGAGAGACTCTAGGGGTGAAGTGGGCAAAGACTCATTAGCCCAGTTTCTGCCCATGCCAGGGCATGTGACCCCTGGGAATGCCACGAGGCCCAGCAGAGGAAGGAGAGGATCAATGCTTTCATAACCTCCAACTCGGTGCAGCCCAAACCCAAATGGGCCTGGGCTGACCTGTGCATTTACCCCTGAATGCCCTCGGTCAGCAGACACGGGAGCCAACAAGTAGGAAAATGTGTCCTCCACAGTGCTTTCTTTTTTGAGGAGGACCCCAGCTCCTAGCCAGGAAATGGCAGAGAGGAGGGGAATCCTTCCCCTTGGAGTGGCCTTCTGTTTTCCAGGGTTCACAGGACAGTCTCTCGGATGACCCCAATGAGGCTGTGTGGCCGCTCAGCCTCCACTCGCCGGGGCCTCCTCTCAGCTTGGGGCCTCCCCACCGGTGTGAAGGTGCTCAAGTCACCGCAGCTCTGGAGGTGCAGCAGGCCAGGCTGTCTCCGCGAGGGCAGCATGTGGGTCCTGGATGTGCTGGGCTGCAATGGGGCCATTATCTTTGGGAGAAGAGGAGGTGGGGAGAAGTTAAGTAAGTCTTACCAGATGTGGCTCTTTGACTTACCTCCTAGGTCCATCCACCTATCTTCATGTGTAATTGCTTTAAAAAAGAAAAAAAAAGGCATTTTCCCAAAGTGGAACTCATTTGAAATTCTGGAGGTTCTTTGAATGTAAATTCTCCAAATGTTCTACCATTTCAGCTGTAGACCCATAAACCACACTTAACTGATTTGTCCACTGCAATTTCTTGCTTTAACATTCTTCTCATCACTTTTCTCTAACTTCTCCAAAGTCTAAGTCAATGATCCTTGCTGGCATCTGAACATTATAACTGGGTCGGGGAGGGACAGTTACTGTCAGAAACATGATTCCCAGCTGAATTGCCACAGAAATCCCATAGCAATGGGGACAGTTAGCCTGGACTCAGGCTCAGGTGTCTGTATTTTTAACAAGAACCCAAGTGAGAACCACTGATCTGGGATTGGAACCAGGTGATGGATGTATAAAATATTAACCAAAGTACGGGCACAGTGGCTCATACTTGTAATCCCAGCACTTTGAGAGGCCGAGGCAGAATTACTTCAACACAGGACTTTGATACCAGCCTGGGTAACATAGTCAGACTACCTTTCTACAAAAAAAAAAAATAACTGTAGCCTTGAAATTGTTTTTAATTAGCTGGGCATGGTGGTTCATGTCTATAGTCCCAGCTACTTGGAAGGCTGAGGCAGGAGGATCATTTGAGCCCAGGAGTTCTAGACCAACCTTGCCAATGTTGCAAGACCTTGTCTCTACTTATTAAAAAAAAAAAAAAAAAAAAAAAACTTAGCTGGGCGTGGTGGTGTGTGCCTGTAGTCCCAGCAACCTGAGAGGGTGAAGCCAGGATCACCTGAGCCCAGGATTTCAAGGCTACAGTGAGCTATGACTACACCACTGCATTCTCGCCTGGGTGACAAAGCAAGACCCTGTTTCAAAAAAAAGAAAAAAGGTCAACCTAAACCATCCAATGATGCTTCAAATGGATATGATAATCCTTTAATAAACAACACAAAAACCAGACCAGTTAATTTGTAAAAAGTATTTAAGAATGATTCTTTTGCTAGATCTATTTTGCAATGTGTCACAAACATAATTTTGAATATATAATAATATCACTTACTTTGTAAAAATGGCAAAAATATGAACAATTCCTCATCCAACTGGGATTTAAGAGAACTGTTCAGTCAATGTTTTAAAAATTGCACAGCCATGTCTATATGACCTATAATACTGCTAGCAGCTTGGGAAAAACTTGGAGCTTTATTATTACCTAACATCACAGCACAATCATTTGGATGACATTTTGTTTCATTTGTACTTTCTGAGCTTTGAAGATCATTAGAAAGTTATTCCCCCAAAGATGGGAAATTAAACGTTATCAACAGTCTACTAATTACATTTGTATTTAAGGTCTGTCTTGTCTCCTGATTCAGAATGAAAGTTCAACATTCATAGAAGCTGACTGTGTTACATAGTAAGTTAGGATAAGTGGTTTTGATATCAGTGAAAATCAAAATGGATCTAAAAACTCCAATGTGGGAAGCCAGCTAGAGTCAGAAATAACAGGTCTCCTTCTGCAGTCCTTACCTCCTGCCTGGGAAAAGGTATGGCATTACAAAACCTGACCTCTAGGGTCCAGTCCTGGAAGGCCCAGCAGATGGCCCAAAATATATCACAACAATCTCAGCACCTGAACTTTTAACCTGTCTGGAGCACAAAGATCTAGCAAACATTTGTAATGATAGCATCCAGTGAACTGTACAAGTGCTTGTTCTTTTTTCCCAGGGAGCAAAACTTTGCAGAAGGTCCAGGCCCACTGCCTGGTGAATGCTCCAGCTCTTACTTCATCAGAGCTTGGCAGCCTTCCAGAAGTGGCTCCTGTTTATTGGACAGAGGGAAGGTGACAGAGAATGATATCTGGAGTAACTAAGGGACACCAGGATGTAAAATGTTTCCCCTACACAGGTTAGTAACTGGAGCCGGATCCAGAACCATCAACTGATCAGACTTTTTAGGGTCTGTGGTTCATGTACTTCTTCATGCAAGTAATCAGATCATTCCTTCCCACTGGATCCCCTGAGGGACTGGGAGAGAGTTTGGCTTCTGGCTTCTGTAAGAAGAGGCCAGCACGTAGAAAGAGGGAACAGAGGGAAAAGTGAGAAGGGTATTTACTCAATCTGAGTTGAAAATTTACCTATGATCCTGAAGTTGGTAATTACCCTGAGAAATTAGCCCATTTCAGTTGAAGAAGCATTCTGGGGGCATTTAATGCACAAAGACACAGAACCACATAACATCCAATTGCCATTGTGGGGTGCTGTCTGCAGCCTCCACCCCAGTACCTGTAGCAATGAAGCAAACATCCAAAAGGGAATGGCTTTTAAAAGAGTTGGAGGGAAGGCCGTTACCAGAAGGAAACTCCATTCATTCAGAAATAAAGGTACAGAGACTAACTAGTCCAACCCTTTACTTTAAAGAGGAGAAACCTGAGACCCAACTGGATTATGTTCATGCCCAATTCTATCTTTTCCCCAAGTGACTTCAGTTTTGGGGATTGCCTTGTACTTTTTAATCTATAGGAAGAAAAGGTGTTTATTCCTTTAGGACCTGTTGGCTTATTTATCTTGCCAAACATTTCATGGTAATGTGAACAGCTCTTAGAATCTTGTCAATATTAAAATTCACTTATGTCATCATTTTCAAAGAGCTGAGAAAACATGCCCTATCAAAGGAAACCTTCAATTCAGGAAACCAAATGTTGCATGCACTCCACACTGTCCATAGCCTTTGCTCTTATTCCTAAGACACACTCTTTTCTTTTTCCAAACATGCTTTCACATCCCAGAAAAACTGGATTTTCTTCCCTTGAGCCAAGGATGATGTAGGAAAGTCACCACACTTGAAAGCTCCGTGGCTTCCTCTCTCTCCCTCCCCTGACCTCCCAACCACATTTACCTGAAGACTGTGACCATGAACTTACTCTGCCTCAGACAGGAAATTAGAGAAGCCACTTGAGCTGCTATGAAAATGAGTTATCTGATTCATGTCTGAGATTAACAATAAAACTACCTGTTCTAGGAAACTGGCACTTGTGATGGCTTCCTCCATGTGCTCCTCATCAGACTTCAAAACAGATTTAATGTTTTCTACAAGTTCATGGATGTCTGGGGTCATGCTACAGGAGGACTGCTCCAGGAACCTCGCCACCAGCAGCTTGGTGTCCATGTAGGATTTGTAATCTATCAAAGACCGTGGTCTGCATCGCGAAGCTCTCGATCTCAGGCCTCTCCTCAAAGTCACTGCAGCCAAATCCAGTCTCCTTTCAGTCTGTGTCGCAGCTTCACAGCTGAGCACTGGGGCAGCTGTAGACAGAAACAAATAACATGTACCCATTGGCCAACCCCTTTTGAATACATGCCTGTACCTGAAAGCACAGACCACAAAACTCAACATGGAAGCATCTGACAAATGCTGATAGCCATGCACACCCTGCTTTTCATCTTGCAGAAGGGGGGAAAACAACTATGATACCAGGTTATTCCCTGAAGTCCAGTTCCAATTGGATATGGTCCAAAACATGTAATGGTGTCATGTACAACACCACCCCCAAGGTAAAGCCAGATGGTAGAGAGGAGAATCCAGAATGCAAACCACAATGAAGTAAGTTTCATGGAGTATGACAAATAGATGGGGATGGATGGGCCAAGCAGGAAAAATTTGGCTGACCAATGAAAGGACGTTCCAAGGAGTGAGGATGAAGCAGTCACTTAAGAGAGGAAGGGGCTGAAGGAAGACAAGATTTGTCGGATGAAAGTAATGCTCTGGTCACTTTGACTATACCTTTGTCCCAAATGTCCTCAAGGACATTGTACTGACTTGCATTGTTGATGCTCACACCATGGATATGAGGTAGATCTATAGCTATTACAGAAAGAGAAATTTAGGTGCAGAAAAAGTACACATCATTTGGAAGTCAACAGAGGGCCTGAGAAATCCATCACAGGCTCTAGTCTCCACGGCTACCTACATCAGCAAGGGTGTAAAGACCAGCAGAAGGCTTCTGCACTGTGAAGTGGGTCAAGCAAAACTCAGATCTGGTCATTATGTGTCCAGAAGCCAGCCAGCAGCCTTCAGTGTACACAACACTGGTATCATCAGTCTATGAAGGCCTGATAAGCAGAACTTTAGAAATTCAAAGAAGACAAGAAGCAGGAGGTGAGAGCAGGTGAAGAAGGGGAGCACTCCTTTTCTTCTGGAGAAAGGTAGGCACGGGGAGCTCTAAACCAGGATTCGAGACTGTCCCCTCAGGCAGCCATGTACATGTCACAGAGAACAAGAGTCTTTCAGAAGCACTCGCCAAAGACACTCGTGTGAGGACAGAGGCAGGGTTTCCACTCTTCCACTCGAAGGCAAGCTTGTGCCTTCCACAATGGAGGGCTCCAGCAGCTGCTGTCCTCATCTCTGCAGGTCTGCAGAATGAGAAAGGGTTCCAGAGAGATTTCCCTAAGAGGTGCAAACAGCTAAGTTTCCATTGAGGCTGTAGTCCTCAACTTGCCATGTAGGGTGTAGGAGACCCACAGTGAAGGCAGGTCTTGGGAATCAGAAGCCAGGCTGCCCAGCCACTGGCTTTCAGAGACTCAGTACCAGGTGGCAGGACTTTCCACTCAGAAGCCGCTGCAGAGACAAGAGGAGTGTTCTCTCTGGCTCGCACATGGTCAATCCAGAGCTGTGGCAAATAACACACTGTCAGAGGGGCAGAACAGAGACTGCAAGGGCGCAAGGCAGGACCCTAGAGAGAGCAGGGTGGAGGATTATCAGAGTTTTATTTGCATAGAGTTTTAGAAGAACAGAGGTCAGCCCTGCTAGGCTACTTCACAGAAGCCAGTGCTGGTGGAGTTACAGGAGGTTTTAATTTTCTTCCGTTAGTTTCTTTATTTTTTATAATTTTCTACAATGAAGAGATATTTGGAGATGTTCAGGTATTCATATATTCAGAAAAAAAATCCTCTGTCGTTACTTTAATTTTTTTAAATGTTTAGTTATTCAGGTAACGTCAATACACAAACTCAACACAGAGAGAGAGGTGAAGTGGGTGGGCATATGTATTTCATTCTATCAAAGTTCTAAAAACAAGGTCGGATTTCAATAATTCAATCTACTCATACATAGTAAAACTATGACAAATTATAGAAGAGGGAATATACAAAAATCCTTTTGACTTTTTTTTAAGAGAATACATATTCCCATAGGATTGCAGCATCTAGAAATCAGAACTAGGTGTGCATAATTTTCTTCATATAGCACCTAGCACAGTATCATGTACAACCAAATATTTTTTATGACAATGACTTTAAAAAAAATAAAATAAAACCCTACCATCCTCAAAAGACATGATAGATGTATATTTCTAGCATGCATGTAGAATATTTTACTTTCCCAAGGCCTCATAAGCTCTTTCAAATAACCACGTCAACTGCAGGGTCTCGAGCTGGCCAGAGCCACCTGCCTTCACCTGGCTCCTTTAGACAAATAAGTACAGAGCCTTGCGAAGAGCTTGGGGAATGACATCACCTCTCTCCTCAGAATGATGGAGCATGGGGTCACTCTTCGACCTTGTCCTCAGGGGTGGGAGGGCTCTGTGGCTTCTCACAGGACACACCAGGGTTGAACTGGGAGTTGGCATGGATGCATTTTCTTCTGCAGGTATGTTAGGAATGTCCCCACCTGATTTTTTTTTTAAAGAGGCAAAATATAAATTATTTCACAGCTGTGGTCCTCGAAATGGACAGGAAACACCTGTAAGCCTAAACCTGCCGGGGCAAGGGTAATACAGTTAATAACATTTACTCAGGCTGCTGGCCCAGTAAGTTTTTATATCACTGCACTATGGGAAAACTTGCCTTTCCAAACCACCCCTCCATGCCTAAAACAAACAAACAGAAAAATTTAAATCCAAGAGCAAAATAAAGGAGCCATGCCAAAATGTCAGGGTTTTTTTCCCTAAAGGTGCTTAGAACCTTCTCCAGGGAAGCATCCTGGGGCAGTACTGAAAAGCTCCCTGACAGCTCAGGATAAGCCTGGTTCTCAGGAAGCTAATACCTGGACAGGTGAGGTGGCTGCCCTGTGGGCTGAAGAGCCCCCGGATGGCTAAGATAGAGAGTCAAGTGGCCACTAAAAAAACCTGTAAAACCCCACTGGAATTGGATAATATATGCTCATGAAAATAAAATCACATCATTTGTGAGCCTGAGTTGTAATTCGGGAAACTATTTTAAAAAATGGAAAGATTGACCAGGTGCAGTGGTTCATGCCTGTAATCCCAGCACTTTGGGAGGTCGAGGGTGGGTCCCCTGAGGTCAAGAGTTCCAGACCAGCCTGGCCAATATGCTGAAACCCCATCTCTACTAAAAATACTAAAATTAACTGGGCATGGTGGCACATGCCTGTAATCCCAGCTACTCGGTAGGCTGAGGCAGCAGAATCACTTGAACCTGGGAGGCAGAGGTTGCAGTGAGCTGAGATCTCACCATTGCACTCCAGCCTGGGCAAAAGGAGCAAAGCTCTGTCTCAAAAATAAATAAAGAAATAAAAATAAGATAAAATAATTAAAAAATGAAAAAATTATGAACATAGGAAACAGAACACTGCTTCATAATTCTACTTAGGATGGAAGGTGAACAGAGCACAGAGTATTACATTACAAATAGTACTGCTGAAAAATCACCTCCATCTAAAATTGCTAAGAGTTGATCCATTATTTATTACCATTTGCAATTTTGTCCTAGTGGACAATTCTCTGGGCCACTTAAAACCTCCCCAAAGAGAGAAGGGCACAACAATGTTCCCTTAAATAACAATGATAAATGTAAACTGACTCTAGTACTTACTGTAGTATTGAAAATCAGAATTCACTAGCTGCTCAGACAGCATGACCTGGGCCCTAGGTTATAAATCATACAGCACATTCTCACCTCAAGCCACTCTGCAATAGAGGAATTTTTTTTCTCCTGCCAAAAGTCTAGCTAATTTTTAGGAGGAAGAAAATCATAGATCAGAAAACACAGGAATACCAAATCAAACTCTGTAATCTATTTCATGGTTCCTGAGAGTAGTTTGACTCATAAAAAATTCTAAGGATATCTTTTTTCAGTTCACATATTTTCTCTGATTTATAAGCCCTAATAGTTGATAGTATTTTTGGGCCTGGAGAAAAAGATGTAGCTTGAACTATTTGCTGCAAGAATATCTGCCCTCCAACAAAATACCAGACAGCATCATTATTTTAACATGGCTTTTTTTTTTTTCGTTTGTAGAGACAGGGTCTCTCTATGTTGCCCAGGCCGGCCTCCAACTCTTGGCATCATGTGATCCTCCCACCTTGGCCTCCCAAAGTGCTGGGATTACACAGATAAGCCACCTTGTCCAGCTTATTTTATCATGTTTTAATCTACTGAATCATGTCATAATGTATGTACTACCTTGAGTCACTTGTGTGCAGCATGGATCCAATGGGATCACAGCAGCTTCTGATCCTTCTGGCATTTGAAATGAAGATCCCTGCATTGCAGGAAAAAAGAGGGTTATTTTGTGGATGTTTAATTCAGCCCTCGTCAGACTCAATGAACTCCTTAAAAAGATGTGTGGGGCCCAGTCTCCTCGCTGTCTCTGGGGATGGGGGGTGCTGTGTTGCCCACTTGCAGTCAGTGTACTTAGAATCAGGACGGTACCTGCTCCTGGTCCATCTGGCTCACCACAGCTTCATATGGCGGCGGGGGATCCAGAGGACAGAACACTTCCACACCTTTGATTCGAGCTCCATAGATGTGTGGCAGGGGAATAACATCAGGACCAACCATCCTAGGAAAAGCGACTTGGCATCAGAAAGCACGTTCTACAACCTGGCCATGTAACTGCAATGATGCCTGGATACTGACTTTGCCCTAAACCATGGGAAAACCACTTACCTCTCCATACCACGGTCCCCGAGCCAGGAGAGGGAGAATAATAGAAGCTGCTCTCTGATGGAGTGGCCAGAGTTCCTTATGCAAATAACAGTGTATAAAATGCAACCCCATCATTCCATTGAAACCCATCAGTCAAAAAGCAAACAGTAATCCATAGAGACATAGAACGGATTAGTGGTTGCCACGGGATGGGGGAGAGGGGAATGGGGAGTGACTGTTTGATGGGTATGGGATCTCCTTGAAGTATTGAAAATGCTTTGGAACTAGATAAAGATGATGATTATGAAATAATGTGAATGTACTAAATGCTACTGAATCGTATACTTTGGTTAATTTCATTTTATATGAGTTTCATCTTAATTTAAAAAACAACTAAGGACTCAGGGAAATTCAGTTATTTCTTACACTCTGCATGGCTCTTGTTTTCGTCCTGTGGCTAAAGAACTGTCAACAGCAAAATTCAAAATAATAGCAAAATCCTACACAACATTTCTCACCAATGGTGATAGAAAATTCCATAAATCTCTGTTCAAGGTGCTAGATGATCTAGAAAAGGAATTAAAATAATTTATAAAATACATATACAATCCAGAAAACCTGTATTCCACGATGGAGTATCAGAGAATGAAAAAAAAAAAAACAGAGCAAAAGTTTGCCTGTTCTTGAAATTCAAAAAAGAATTTTAGAAAGCTAAAAGAAATGGATGAGAAAACAGATTCTTGGGCTAGTTGCTTGCAGGCACTGCCTTTTGGGGAGAGGTGTTCTCTGAATTTATAGTTGCTTCGTTTTATTCTTTGTGGCCATGTACAAAATGTGATTGGTGGAAGAAAAAATTTGAAAAGGATGTGGTCTTCTTTCTTTCCAACAACAAAGCTTCTGGAATTCTGGCATTGAAAAGAATGAGACTCTGCAACCTGAATGAAACGATGAGAAAGCACTCCCTCATTTTCCTTTATATTTGTCTGTTCATAAGCGAGGAGCTCATTCCCTGCTTGGCCTGAAAGGGAAGGCAGAAGGTGATGTGCTAACACCTGAAGTGGGAACGTTTTCAGGTTCAGCCCACAACACGTGAAGCCTCCAGTTGGAAGCGAGGCATTAGCACAAAGGGTCCCTTTGTGAGGCAAAGTTATCAAGAAAGAGAGATTCTCCCCTGAGAGCAGGTCTTGCCAACAGGCTTCATTCCAACTCCCGTATTCCACTGAAACTGTTTAAGGACTATAAAGGCTGAGTGACTCTGAGAAGCCAAATGCTTCCTGGATCTAAGAATGAAAACCCTTTCCTGGCCAATGAACAGTGAAATTTGTTTTCATCTATGAGACCTATGGACCTCTTGTCCTCTCCAGAGGGCCAGCCTTCCATCTTTAAAGAGCATAGCCCTATGAGCCACTGTCCTAGCACTTACAAACAGTTAACTTTTTCTCCCCAATAAATAAAACCTGTATTTCTTCACTGCTGTGTCCCCTGCCTGGAAAGATTATCTCCCCAGCTTTGGTTGTCTGTTTGTTAGCTCTGATGGTCCCCGTTTGGCATTCCCAACGCAATGGCTACCTATGTGTCTGGAGAGAGGAGAGGGCTTGCTGAGGGCTAAGAGGTCAGAAGAACAGGCTCTGTTTTAGATCCTAAACTTGCAGAATTTCTTCCAGAAGAACAACTGGGGAAAGAGGGGGCATACTTTATCCAAGTTGATCACAAAATAAACAGCTTCTATGGTAGTTATGATAATCCCCGTAAAAGCTTTGCTTTGAAGGAAGATGCTGCTAGAGTTGACATAGAAGGAAAGATCCTTTCCTATTCAGCAGTCTGTTTTATCTCATTTGAGTAAACAAGGATCCATGGAGGGAAATGGGTCTGCTACATACTGGCAGGTTGTTTGTTTGTTTGTTTTGAGATGGAGTCTCTCTCTGTTGCCCAGAGGCTGGAGTGCAGTGGCGCAATCCCAGCTCACTGCAACCTCTGCCTCCCAGGTTCATGTGATTTTCCTGCCTCAGCTCCTGAGTAGTTGTGACTACAGGCGCACTCCACCACGCCTGGCTAATTTTTAGTAGAGACAAGGTTTCACCGTGTTAGCCAGGATGGTGTTGATCTCTTGACCTCGTGATCCATCCACGTCAGCCTCCCAAAGTGCTGGGATTACCGGCATGAACCACTGCACCCAGCTGGTTTTTTTTTTTGTTTTTTTTTTAACTCTTCTTTCCTCTGATCCCCATGGCTCTCAGCCCTGGTAAGGTGGGTAGAATAATCTTGGGAGGTTCTAAAACTATGGATGGCCCAGGCCTCGCTTCTAGAAATTCTGCATTCATTGCCTGTGGTGGGGCCCGGAAATCTGACCGTTTTCAGTGCTCCTAGGGCATTCTAAGGCACCACCAAGATTGAGCACTATTGCAAAGGAAATGGATAATGGTGATTGAAATGACAACCTTGTTCTACTGGGCAAGTTGATCAAATTTTTATTACGAATAAGGGCCTTCAGAAGATAGTTGCCTAATAAGTTCAGGCTAAGGTTAAGAGCTAAGTGTTTCTTAAGAGTAGGACACATACTGAGAGCATTTTAAACCGCAGAACTAACACTGGGAAAGCTGGGTCTAAGCTGTTCTTTTCAGAAAGCTTCTTATGTTCATTATCTTATAACAATACTCCCCATAGCCATGTGACAGTGAAGGTGAATGAGGAAACTGAGGCTCAGAAATGGCGAGAACTCATCCTGGGTCACCCTCTGCAGAGGCTCTAGAACCTGGGCTCTTTCAAGTGCATCACCAAGTCTCCAGGAAGCCTTCACTCATACAGGGTCAGGAACACGGACGATGGAAATTCAAGGCATGTTCTACTTTACTGCTACAAATAGGCCTTGAAAACTCACTCGAGGGGAATGCAGCACTGAATACACCACTGACCAAAGAATCCTCCTCCTTCTGTACTGGAAAACTGTACCCTGTGACTGGGCACGGGGTTCCTGTACGGAGAGGGGAGAGGGAAGTGCCCTCCCTCCACCCTCTATCGCTGAGCACTGGCTCAACCGCAAGATCGCCCAGGTTCACTTGAGTTTGGATTTGGAAATTCTCAGGAGGAAATGAGTGGGGTTTGGGGGGCTCTGCTTTAAGAAATGTCCACGTCAACCACATCAATGCCTGATACGCCCCTGCTCCGTCTTCAGTTTTATTTAATATGCTACATCCCCAGAGTAAAAAGCAGGTCCATTTTCATGAAATAGGTTGGAGACTCCTTGATTTCTGGCTCAAGCCAACTTCTGAGAACAGAGACATCCTGGAGTCGTGGAGGTAGGGTGTATGTCCCCTCCTGTATTACAAATCAATTCACAAAGTAGCCAACCCATCTTTGGACAGAAACCTCAACTGCAGTCAGGCTTCCGTTTATGACAGTAACACGAGAAGCCTTTTCTCAAGGAGATACCAATGCATGAAGTGGTTGTATTTATAGAAGTTAAATAAATAAACCCTTTCTGAGAGGTCATAATACCTTACAGGAAGTGGGGACCCTCTGTTGTGTGAAAACTCTGAATAAAACTGGTCATAGAAATAGTAACAAAAACATTCATGAATATTCTTGCCTGTCTGCTTATGAGAAAGAAAATTACTAATTGAGGTTAAACCGTAATATCTATAAAGCTGATTTATACTGTGAATCTAGCAAATTTTTAAATTTTTTGATAGAACATGTATCTGAATGTGAATAAACTCAGCCCTTTTGAATAAAGGAAAGTAGACTGCACTCTGATATTCGTAAAATTTTTAAAAATCAAGGTGTTTGCCCATCGCTAATATAATTACAGGGGTCCAGGCAGGTATTTTGGACTGGGCAATGTCTTCTTTCTCACAAGACTATAGTGATTTAACTCCCTCCTTCCACCTTCTTTCTAGAAAGCTCTGAGTGATAAAGCACTTGATGAGAAGCTTGTCTTTTTCTTCCAACCTGGATTTGGCCAGAGGCTGTCTCAGGACTCAGAGAGACAAATCCGAGGATGCACCTTGATCTTAAAGAGTGGAAATATCTGCACTGAGAAGCACTATCATGGTGGAGCAGAGAAGAGAAAGGAAAGCGAGGCGACAGGAAGGTCGGGAGTGCTCAGAGCACACTGCGGGATGGCACAGCTCCTAAACCCACATGAGTCACTTTCCCTTTCTGCCACTGCAGGAAACTAAATCTGTCTATTGCCTCCTCGTAGGTCAACGGAGTGCTCATCCGCAACCTCAGCGCCAAGGAATTCTTATTGGAGAGGGTATTTCTCATCCCCACCATGAAATATCAGTCATTTTTGCTGTCCTCCAATGTACCCTCTACAGACAGCCTGAGAAAGGGCTAAGATTTTTACAAATGTGTCCTCAGGTACAGAAAGAACATGTATTCTGCTGCCATACCTCTTCTGTCTCTGTCATTCTTGGCTCATTTCCTGAAAGATTAGGGAAGCCATCCCAGCCCCTGAGGCTTCGAAATTCCAGTAGAGGCCACTCCCTGAACAACAGAGAGGCTGAGCTGTCCCACAGGCCTAGCCCAGGCCACCTGTCACCCTGCTTACACCCCCTCCAGCTTTGCAGTCATCTCAGCCCCGGCCTGGGCAGGTGGGCAGGGGAGGGCATAGAGGTAGGGCTCGGGTATAACTCTAAGGGACAAGTCAGCAGCTAACCCACTGAAAAGAACACTAACAGTGTGTGGGTGGCCGCCCCACTGGTGATGCATCTCAAAGTCACATACAGCTGCCCTGGATATTAGAAGATGCTTCTCTAAAAACCTCAAGCTCAGCACCAAATTGGTTTGATCAGTCTCTACATGTACTACAGCAATTAAAAAATAGAAATTTCTGGCCCTCTGAATATGAAGCTAAAGACACTAGTCTTTCTGTGGAATTGAGAGATTTTTCTTTCAGAAAGTTAAACAGAGGTTTGCTTATCCTTTAAACTTTAAACTCAGCTTAAGGTCACTTCATCCAGGAAACTATCTCTGACTGCCTTACAACTCTGGGTTAGGTGGACCTTCTCTGTACACCAAGCATCCCTCTTTTGAATACTATTGTGATCCTTCCAACATTTTAATGACCTAGACTATGAGCTCCTTAATGTTAGGGGAGGAAGCAGGTCTAGCTCATTTTGAATTCCAATAACCCAGCACAGCAACTAATAAGCAGCAGAGGATTCTGTTTGTTGAAGGAATAAAATAAGCCTTTCTTTAAAAAGGTTTGATTCTAGAAGTTGCTAACAATCAGACAAATGTATGCGGCATTTCATTATACCAATAATAATCCTTGATATTTAAGAAAGTCAAAAATTTGAGCTTGAAATTTGAAAAGGAAAGTAAGTATGAGATCTATTTTTTCTAGACCAGGGAGATACAATTAATAATTAATCTCTTTTTAATGGCTAGGAAGAATTTCATGATTGGTGAGACCTGCTGATGGTGTTACAATGAAACATCGATTTGGCCTAACTGGAAGTGTTTCCAAGGCAACGGCGACTCTCAATCATGTCAGATTAACAGCTGTTATCTCCCTGGGTGTCAGTTTTCCTTCGAAAGCTAATTGAAATTGAAAATGTCTATCTTTAGGTTCACAGTTTAACTTTTCTTTGGATTCATCTGGTTTATCGGACAAAGAGAGACAGAGAAAGTAAGACAGAAAAAAGAGAGAGAGAGACAGAGAGAATAGAAACCCATGAAAAATAGCACAATCGGTTTTCAATTTTCTAAAGAAGGCTGGCAGATGTGGACTCTCTAAAAGCCAGACCTCAGGGTTCACCAGGTGATTTTGTCACTCATTGGGCTAATGTTCCTTAAGTCAGGCACAATTTTTCTTTTTCAAAGAAAAGCCGGATGTCATGCTGTGAGTTCTGGAGACGCTTCAGTCTTCAGAGCCCACAGCACCCCAGTCAGACTGCAGGGGAACTCAGGAGTGATACCTGCGGTTCATCCGGGGTGTGCACGAGTAAAACGTGGCAAAATAGGAAGGGGGAGGCACAGGCGGCACAAAGTCATCAGGGTCGGGGATGCGTCCATGATCCTCCACTTCTTCAGCAGAAATCTGGGATTCATCCTGATTAAACAGCAGCTCAGTTAGTCAACAGCCTTCCTTACAAAGGCAGGGGGAGAGAGGCAATGGATGGCAGGAAAGGGTCCATGGGCTGGCTCCGCGGAAACATGGGCATGGCGCCCTTGCGTAGACTTACGATGCAGGATCTCCTGGTTGCGAATATCTGGAGGTAGCGGAGGGCGGCAGCCACCAAGCAGACGGTGGTGGTCAGGGCATTCAAGGCACACAGGGCAAAGAGGACTTTCTGGGGCAAGGAAACAATGGCACCACTAAGTACTTCAACATGCATGACCAGAATACAATGTAGACACTCTTAAAAATGATAGTAACATTCTCTCCATAAGGCAATTCTCAGGAGAGGGTGCATGTAAAGGACTTAGGTGGTGTTTAGTTCATGGAAAGCACCCAAATAAATGCTGGCTATTATTATGACCCTCATGCAATAATGTATACTTCTTAATTTCAAAAACTTATCTTAGAAGCTTCCTGTCATAGAATGACCCGGTATGACAGTACTTCTCTTTGCAAGCATCAGAATATTGTCAGAAAACATTCCTTCCAGGAGAGCAGTGAGTTTCTCTTCTGAGGCTGATGTCCCCAGGGATAGCAATTCCCAGCCTCCTCCCTCCCACAGCCTCCCACCAGGACAGCACACTGCTTAATTTGTGGCCACTGATTCTATTTCAAGAGCAATTGGCCGCGCTGCCCCTTGCACTTGACGAGAACGCTGCAGGGGCCGGCCCAGCCAGAGTGTATAAAGGACTTGTCTCTACTAAACACACATCTCAAAATAGCAGCAAAGCCCATTCCAAAAGCTTCTGTTGCTACAGTCCTGGCTCCTTTAGTGGGGCTTTCCCCAAGCTAAGTCCTGGCTCAGAAAGTTTGGGGGTGACTCAGCTACCAAAAACGCAGAAGCCATGGAAAGCAGGCCATCTCTACATCCCACACACCCCAGAGCTGGTAGCTTGGAACAGTTCTCTTTGCTTGGAGATTCTTCCTCCTCACCAAAATGAAACCCAAAACAAACATCTAAAGAAAGCCGGCGGAAGTGGACTCTCTAAAAGCCATACCTCAGGGTTCACCAGCTGATTTTGTCACTCACTGAGCTAATGTTCCTTAAGTCAGGGCACAATTTTTATACAACTCCCTGATGAAGGCTAATTGTGTATTTCTCTTCAACTGGGATCATCTGTTTGTTTGTTTAATCTTTTTGGCTTATTATAATTGTTGCTTATTAAACAAGAGCTAAAGTGCTTCCATTCCCCCTATATTTTCTGGCCAGTCTCTCTCCTTAGGATATGTATTGCAGACTGGTAGCACTCCGTGTTCCATATGACCCATGTGAGCAAACAAATGAGTATCACAACAATGACACATGAGTGTGTAACTTAAAGGTTTTGCTAAAAGCTGCACCATATATATGTGCGTAGGTATACATATATGCGTATGTATATGTATATGTGTATACATACACAAATATATAGTCAGCTCCTTTCCATTTTTTACTGTCTTACAGTTCTCCAACACAAAGAAACATATTCATACATAGTTTAACACACATAATAACCTGTGGTTCTTTCTGCATTCAATTCTGTTTCTGTGTACCAATGAGGGGTCGCTCACATGTGCTTTCCAGCAGCTAAATTGTTTGAGGGAGGTAACAGAACATGAATATTTCAAGTATTGCCTTCTTTGGGGGCTCCGTGGTGTATTTATCAGTGGGGGTGGGAATCTGTTCAAGGTACCTTAAGTAGAAGGTGAACAGCGCTACAAGGCTGAACCGGAAAGAGTTTCAAGGCATTTTCTTTGTCTGTGCATTTGGCTGGTTGAAATTCTTCACAACAGAAGCAAATCTTGCCTTCACCTAAGTCCACCTTAAGGGAGGAAAGGTAGAAAAATACTTTAATTATTAAAGAAAAATACCCTGGCTCCACCATAGAGCACCACTCCTGTAGAATGAGATACTGCAGGGTTCTGTGTCAGGCAATGCCTCTGTTGGTCAGGATGGGCTAGGGTACCGCATGGTAACAACCAAAACGTAAATTTCAGTGGCTTTCCGAACAAAGGGAATTTTAATATTCCTCCTCTCTCCTTTAAAGTCTCCAGCTGAGATCTTCCTGTTTTTATACTAATCCTGTTTAGTACTAACTGATAAGCAGTTAAATGAGATGAAGTATCAGGCTGCATTCTGCTCATGTACGTGGGTCCCACTCTTCCCCAACAGGAACCAAATTCACTATTTTTTCCCAACACAATGCACTCTGATTTTCATTTTTTGCACTTGGTGCAAGCCTTAAGATCTTAACCTGAAAGCTCTATCTCTCTCAGACAATGCTAGGCATCATCTTATAAAGTACTCCCTTCCCAGACAAGTCCGCTCTTTTTTTTTTTTTTTGAGACGGAATTTCGCTCTTATTACCCAGGCTGGAGTGCAATGGCGCGATCTCAGCTCACCGCAACCTCCGCCTCCTGGATTCAGGCAATTCTCCTGCCTCAGCCTCCTGAGTAGCTGGGATTACAGGCACACGCCACCATGCCCAGCTAATTTTTTTTTTATTTTTTAGTAGAGGCGGGGTTTCACCATGTTGACCAGGATGGTCTCGATCTCTTGACCTCGTGATCCACCCGCTTCTGCCTCCCAAAGTGCTGGGATTACAGGCTTGAGCCACCGCGCCCGGCCCAAGTCCGCTCTTGATACAAAGCATTCAGTTAAGTGGGAAACCAGGCCTATGTGGGCTGCACACACGTGAGTGTTTTATTCATATGACACAGATGCCCCACTCTTCAGAAATTTCAACTACCTGCAACTTCTGGAGTGAGCCAGTCTGGATGGCAAAATTTTCCAGATGGGTGAAATTTAATTCCTTTAAACAAATGTATTTGAAAGTTTACTCATTATGTAAATGATCATGAATACCAATTAATTTGCCCACTGGATACAAAGAAGCCCTGAGACTATGTGCAAAATGATTCCAGGCAACTGTGCCCTGTGTGTTACTGCTCCCCTATTCCTGATCCTTGCGGAATCTAATACCTTCACCTCCATTCTTAATCCCATCTCTGCCCAATATTTATAAAATCTTGTTCTCATTTCTCATCAGTCACTTCAGCCTATCCACAAACAAATCTGTACAAGTCCCCCTGATGCTATAACAAGGATCGGCCCTATATTCTTGGTGCTTTTGCCTGAAGACGTCAGAGCCTTGGCTTCCTCCCATAGCCTTTCAGCTGTAGTGTTCTTAACCCTACCTGCATATTCGAATATTCTGGAGAGCTTTTTAAAAAATGATGATGCCATGCCAGGCGCGGTGGCTCATGCCTGTAATCCCAGCACTTTGGAAGGCCAAAGCAGACAGATCACCTCAGGTTGGGAGTTCAAGACCAGCCTGACCAACATGGAGAAACCCCATCTCTACTAAAAACACAAATTTAGCCAAGCATAGTGACACTTGCCTATAATCCCAGCTACTCGGGACTCTGAGGCAGGAGAATCACTTGAACCCGGGAGGCAGAGATTGCAATGAGCCAAGACTGAGCCATTGCACTCCAGCCTGGGCAACAAGACTGAAACTCCATCTCAAAAAAAAAAAAAAAAAAGATGATGCCATCTTTGGCACTGAGGAACTACAAATTAAAGTGACAGTGAGCTCTCACTTTGACCTCATCAGACTGGCAAAACTTTAAAAAGAGAGAAACTCTCTTTGCTGATGGACATATGGAGAGCCACTAGTAGAAACTCAGTCACTGGTGAGTTTAAGCCCTTTAATGAGGGAACTGGCTCTCCATTTTAAAATACTCACTTCCCCAACGACTTTGGAAAACTCTTGAGCACCACATGATCCAGCAACTCCATGCCTCGGTATTCACTCAAGAGAAATGAAAACTGCCTCCCCCAAACAATAATGTTCACAGCAGCTTTGTTCATAATACCGCCAAACTGGAAACAACCCCAATGTCCATCAACAGGAGAACAAAAAAACAAAAACAAATTCTAATATTTTTATAAAATGAAGTAGTGTTCTAAAAAAAGGAACAAACAACAGATACAATATAAAAATATGGATGAATTTCAAGAACATTACACTGAGCAAAAAAGTCAGACACAAAAATGTTCAAACCATGTGACTCCACGTATATGAAGTTCAAGGACAGGCAAAACTAACCTATGGTGAAAGAAATAGGAACAGTGTTGCCTCTGAGGGAGTAGAGACTGCCTGAAAAGAGACACCAAAGAATTTAGCATGATAGAAATAATGTCTGGAGTATAACAAACAAAATTTGTATGGAGTATAGCGATTGTTTGGAGTGTAACATGAGTGTATACGTTTGTCAAAATGAATGTATACACTGGTCAAAACTTATAATGAACTGCACACTTAAGATGTGCACTTTTCACTGTCACTTTTACCCCAATTTAAAAATAAGGGTTAGAATAATAAAATGGTTGAATTTGTAATAATAAATGAGACAAGCAGGAGAAAAGATATACTACTGAGAACAATTCTTTATCCTGGGAAACTTCTTCCTCTTAGAACTAAAAGTCTCCCTGAGGATATGCCGAATGATATTAATGGCAGCACTCTGTCTATTGGCCAAAACCCAAGCCACAAGAGACAATAACAAAATAAGGAACTAACTTGGTAAAAGAAATCAAGGGTGTTAGTCTGTATTTAATCTATCTCTAAGTGATACATCTTTAAGTGATAAAAACAGGATGCAGGGAAGTACCTACAATACATCCCATTTTTAAAAAATCATAAAAAACCCCACCGCATACATATTTATGTAAGATTACATGACCATGAAAACTTTATGAAATATAATTCCCCAGCCTTTTACTAAGGATTTGGGGTGACAGATGTGGGCAGAGCGGGAAAGAGGAGAGAAGAGCAACCCCTTGCCCAAAAAGGTTTCATTTGTCAATAATTTCCCCAAAGGAAAACAACAGTTATAACATGATCCTGTTGATTACATGCGTTTTTGTGCATAAAAAGATGCTTAACACACAGCTGAACTGTCATCCTGGGGATGGGGGGAATTCAAACGATATTTAAGTTCTGCCTAACACTTCATGCTTGCCCAAAATTTTATAATTATATCATCAGAAATAATCACAGAGTTGGTTTTGTGATAGGAAAAAAAATTATTAAAAACTTAGTGCAAAGCATATTCTGATATAGAGAATGTATAAAGAATTTCTACAACTCAGTAACAAAAAAAATACCCTCAATTTTAAAATGGGCAAAAGACTTGTAGAGACACTCCTTTAAAGAGACACACCTTTAAAGAAGATATACAAATAGCCAGCAGGCATATGAAAAGATGTCAACGGCCGGGCGCGGTGGCTCAAGCCTGTAATCCCAGCACTTTGGGAGGCCCAGGCGGGTGGATCACGAGGTCAAGAGATCAAGACCATCCTGGTCAACATGGTGAAACCCCGTCTCTACTAAAAATACAAAAAATTAGCTGGGCATGGTGGCACATGCCTGTAATCCCAGCTACTCAGGAGGCTGAGGCAGGAGAATTGCCTGAGCCCAGGAGGTGGAGGTTGCGGTGAGCTGAGATCGCGCCATTGCACTCCAGCCTGGGTAACAAGAGCGAGACTCCGTCTCAAAAAAAAAAAAAAAAAAAAAAAAAAAAGAAAAGATGTCAACATCACTAATCATAAGGGAAATGCAAATCAAAACCAAATAAGGTATCACCTTGTACTCGTTAGCATGGCCACTTAAAAAAAAAAACAAAAAAAACAGAAAACAACAAGTGTCAGCGAAGATGTGGAGAAATTGGAACCCGCGTGCACTGTTGGTGGAAATATTAAATGGTGCAGTTTCCTCAAAAAATTTGAAATAGAATTACCAAACGATCACTTCTGGTTATATGTCCAAAAGAATTAAAACCAGGGATCTCAAAGACATATTTGCATGCCCATGTTCATTGCAATGTTATTCAAAATAACCAATAAGCAGAACCAATCTAAATATCCATCAGAGGTGAATGGATAAACAAAAGGTATCATGTACATACAATGGAACTGTACAGTCTTAAAAAGGAAACGAATTCTAACACATACTACAACAAGATAAACCTTGAGGAGATGATACTAAGTGAAATAAGCCAGTCACAAAAAGACAAACAGCGTTTTTTTTATCCTGCTAGCATGAGGTAACTAGGGTAGTCAAATTCATGAAAGGGAATGTGAAATGGTGGTTGCCAGGGGTTGGAGGATGGGGAGCTGTTGTTGTTTAATATGCACAGACTTTTGGTTTTGCAAATGAAAAGAGTTCTAGAGATTGGGTGTACAACAATAAAATATACTTAGCTCTACTGAACTGCAGACTCAGAAATAACTAAGATGATAAATTTCATGCTATGTGTATTTTACCACAATAATTTTTTCCTTTTAAGTTCAGAGATGGTACAGGTCCACAACCTCTTGCTCACAATGCTAAAATCCAAAAAGCTCTGAAAACCAGAAGTCATGATACAGCCTGCTGTCCCAGACTCCACTATGGTATGTGCAAAGTATTTCATCTTCTAAAATTGGAAAAACTCTAAATGCTGACACACACCTGGCCTCCAAAGGTTTCAGATAAAGGACTGTTGACCTTTATTCTGGCAATATCCATTTTTTTCTCTTTAGATGAAAACATTCAGAGGCTGATTGACTGTGGACACCTGATCCATTCATTCACTAAGTAATGATGCATTATATCACTATGGTTCCGGGGTTTTGCTCGCTGGTCCCTGCTTTGGAAAAAGTAATTGACAACTTGGGTGAAATAATCAGCAGGCAGGTCTTTGTTTTGTTTCCCCACTTCCTGTTACCCATTTCAGGTTTCACTTCAGGACAGTTGCCTGATGTTGAATGTTGCAAGTCTTGCCAGGAACACCTGACAAGCCAGGGTCTGCCTAGATGCATTGCAATGTTTTAGAAGTGCTTACCAGATCACACCTGGGCACACTGGACACAAACTGGGCCCCTTGGCAGCCTAGGATAAATCCTGCTAGATTTAAGAGGACACAAACCACAGAGAGCAGCACAAAGAGGTTTACCTGAAATGGCAAGAAAATGGACAGTTAGCAAAAGATAACAGTTACATTCAGACATAGTTTTATCTGATTTTTAAAACCTCACATTCTCTTCCAAGAGGAAATTTTTTTTAAAAAAGAGATCAGAACTGGGTTTTTAATGTACAAACTTTTTTCACATTTTAGAGTTGTTAAAATTGTGCTGAAGGATGCCATTGACTCTTAAGTCTTCTCAGTAATTCTTACTCCCTTATCTTTCATCCACACATTACACTAAGCCCTGGCTATTTCCTCCTTGAGCCACCCTTATTTTTTTTCTTTCAGTTTTGTGGGATCAGCAGTAAATAAACAAACGGAGAACTCCAGAATATAAGTGAAATCTCGGGACATCAAGGAACTCAGAGCCTTTTATTATCCAGAAATCGCAGTATGCAAATGAACATAAAGATGTGTCTTTTTCTCAGTTTTGAACACTTTAGGTACTAAACAATGCATGCACAAAGATTTTCCATGTGCTTTTCTCTAAAGTTAATTATTACAAATATTACTTCAAATAATTTAAAAATTGATAGCAGTCAACTGAGAAGCCAGTATTTACTGAGTACAAATTAGAGACTATGCAGGCTTTTCAGCTTGAGAGCCATGATTGTTAAGGAAATCAAATCTTATTGCAAATACAAAAGCAAATATAAAAGATTAGAGGCAGTAATTATCAGTGTCAGAACCAAGCGTCAATTCAGGTAGCTGATATGTCAGAGGTGACTGGTAAATGAGTTCACATAAGGAAGAAACCTTGTTCTTTAACTATTGTTATTCCAACTCAAGCTTGAAAGAATTCCCCCAGACCCATCTGATGAGTCAGTGTTTAACATCGCAGGATGCCACTTCACCTAGGGGGAATTCCTTCTTCTCTCCAAGAGAAGTTTGGCCTCTTTCCTTTTATTGTTAATTTGGATGCAGCCTGTCATCAGGTCTTGGGGAAAATACTAATGGAAGCTGCTGTTGTTACTGTCTCCCAGGCTGGATTCCTCGGTGTCTATTGGACTTGACTTGAGCAGCATATAGAATATGGCCCTTCTTGCACTGTGTCATTTATGATTATGCCACAGCTTCTTGGAAAAGGAGAATACATAATTGACAAAAGACAGAGCTTGATCTTCCCAAATATGCTTCTATTACATACTAGCAGTTGCTACTCAAAGAAATCTAATATATCTGGAATCTTTATATCCAATAACACAATCACTGTTACTGTGGAAAAGTGTTGAGTTTTCCTTAGGAAATTTTCTTCTAAGATAATATAAAATGCCTTGAAAAGAAAGTGTGTCATTAAAATTAACAGCATCAACTATAAAATGGGTAAGGGTCCATTACTTCTAACACTGAACCTCCAATCTCTTCACTAAAATCTTAAAGCCAGCCTACTGAAGGACACAGGAAAATCAATACGAAGCAAGCCACAGACTGGCTGAAAATATTTTCATGCATATATTGAACAAAAAACTTGTGTCCAGAATATACAAATAGCTCCTCAAATCAATAAGAGATAAGCAACCCAATTAAAAATTCGATTAAAATATTTAAATAGACATTTCAAACAGACACATAAAAAAAAATAAGAATAGCCAGTGAGCACATGAAAAAGTGTTCATCATAATTAGTTGTCACAAATGCAAAGCAAAAACCACAATGAGATACCACTTCACACCAACTAGAATGGTTAAAATGTAAAAGACTGGGGCCAGGCACAGTGGCTCACACCTGTAATCCCAACACTTTGGGAGGCCAAGGTGGGCGGATCACCAGTTCAGGAGTTCAAGACCAACCTGGCCAACATGGTGAAATCCTGTCTGTACTAAAAATACAAAAACTTAGCCGGGCATGGTGGCAGCTGCCTGTAATCCCAGCTACTTGGGAGGCTGAGGCAGGAGAATCTCTTGAACCCGGGAGGTGGTGGTTACAATGAGCTGAGACTACGCCACTGCACTCCAGCCTGTGCAACAGAGTGAGACTCCATCTCAAAAAAAAAAAGACTGACAAAACCACGTGTTGGTGAGGATGAGGAACACTTGGACTCTCAGACACTGCTTGTGCAAGTATAAAAGTGGCACAACCACTTTAGAAAATTGTGAGTTTCTTAAAAATTAAATATAAATCTCCCATGAAGAAGAATTGCAAATAATTTATGAAGCCACTGCCAAATTCTAACAAACTTATAAAGAAGAAGTAACACCAATTCTCCTCAAACTGTTTAAAAAAATTGATGGAGAGGGAATTCTCCCTAACACATTTAAAAAGCTAGCATTATCTTAATACCAACATCAGACAAAAAAGAAAATATCCAAAGTCCCTGATGAACACAGACACAAAAATCCTCAATAAAATGCTGGCAAACTGAATCCAACAGCATATCAAAAAGTTACATATGATGATCAAGTGGAATTTATCCCACTCATGCAAGGATAGTTCAATATACCCAAATCAGTAACTGTGATATATCACGTCATGAGAATGAAGGACAAACAGCACATGTTCGTCAATTTTAATATCCCTTCAATGGACTAGGCATAGAAGAAACACACCTCAACATAATAAAGACCATATATGAAAAACCCACAGCTAATACCACATTGCATGAGAAAAAGCTGAAAGCCTTTCCTCTAAGAACTGGAACAAGACAAGGATGCCTACTTTTACTACCTCTATTCAAAATAGTGCTAGAAGTCCTAACCATAGCAATCAGGAAAGAGAAGGAAATAAAAGGCAGCCAAATTAGTAAAGAGGAAGTCAAAATTTCCCTCTTTGCAAATGAGACAATCTTATAGCTAGAAAAATCTAAAGACTTCCCCAAAAGACTCTTAAATATGATAAATAAATTCAATATAGTTTAAGGATACAAAATCAACATTCAAAAAAATCAGTAGCATTTATATATACCAATAACAAATGAGCTAAAAAACCAAGAAGGCATTCCCATTTACAATAGCTACAAACATATATATACACATATATAAACATATATAACATATATATACATACATAAACATATAATAACATATATATATATATGTTTGTAGCTATATAAAACACCTAGGAATAAATTTAACCAAGGAGGTAAAAGACATCTAGAAAGAAAATTTAAAACACTGAGGAAAGATATGGAAGAAAACGAATAAAAATGCATCCCATGTGTATGGATTGGAAAAATTAATATTAACAAAATGAGCATATTCCCCAGAGCAATCTAAAGATTATTGCAATCCCTATCAAAATATCAACAACATTTTTCACAAAAATAGAAAAATAAATCCTAAAATTCACATGAAACCAAAAAAGAGCCCAAAGAGCCAAAGCAATCCTGAGAAAAGCTGGAGGCATCACATTAACTGACTTCAAAACATACTACAAGGCTATAGTAACCAAAAGAGCATGTACTGCTATAAAAATAAATATATAGACTAGATGTGATGGCTCACACCTGTAATCCCAGCAGCTTAAGATGCCCAAGACTTCAAGACCAGCCTTGCAACATAGAGAAACATTGTCTCAAAAAAAAAAAAAAAATTTAATTAGCCAGGTATAGTGGTGTGCTCCTGTAATCCCAGCTACTTGGGAGGCTGAAGTGGGAGTATTGCCTGGGCCTGGGAAATCAAGGCTATGGTAAGCTAAGTTCATGCCACTGCACTTCAGCCTGGGTGACAAGGCAATACCCTGTCTCAAAATAAAATTTAAATTAATAAAAACAGACATGTAGACTAATGGAACAGAATAGAGAAACCAGAAATAAATCCAAATATTTACAGCCAAACCAACTTTTAACAAAGGCACCAAGAACATACATTGGAGAAAAGTCACTCTCTTCAATAAATGATGCTAGGAAAACTGAATAACCATATTCAGAAGAAAAAACTAGACCCCTATTTATCAATATACACAAAAATCAACTCGAAATAGATTAAATACATAAACATAAGACCTGAAACTAGGAAAATTCTTGAAGAAAACATAGGGAAAACACTCTAGAGCACTGGTATAGGCAAAGATTTTATGGCTAAGACCTCAAAAGTATAGGCAACAAAAACAAAAACAGAAAAATGAGACTATATTAAACTAAAAAGCTCCTGTGCAGCAAAGAAAACAATAAGTCAAGAGACAACCTGTAGAATGAGAGAAAATACAAGCTGACAAGGGACTAATATCCAGAATATATAAGAAACTCAAACAATTCAACAGCAAAAACGCCCAAATGATTCCATTAAAAAATGAGCAAAGAATGGACAGACATTTCTCAAAAGAAGACATACGAATGCTTAACAGGTTTATGGAAAAATGCTCAACATCACTAATCATCAGGGAAATACAAATCAAAACCAAATGAGAGACCATCTTAACCTAGTTAGAATGGCTTTTATCAAAAAGACAGAAAATAAAGATGTTGGTGAGGATGTGGAGAAAAAATAACTCTTACACATTGCTGGTGGGCATGTAAATTAGTACAGCCATATGAAACACAGTATGGAGATTCCCCCAAAAATAAAAATAGAGTTACCATGTGATCCAGTAATCCCACTACTAGATATTTATGGAAGGGAAAAGAAATCAGTATATCAAAGGGATTCCTGCACCATTATGTTTATTGCAATATTATTCACAATATCTAAGATATGGAAGCAACCTAAGTGTCCATCAACAGAAGAATGAATAAATAATATATGGCATATATACACATTGAAATGTTTAATTGGCCATAAAAAAATAATGAAATCCTGTCATTTGCAGCAATCTAAATGGAACTGGAGGAAATAAGTCAGGCACAGAAAGACAAATATTGCGTGTTCTCATTCACATATGGGAGCTTAAACAGTTAATCTCATGGGGATAGAGAGTAGAATTACAGTCACCAGAGGCTGAAGTGGGAGTATGGGAGTATAGGGGATAGGGTCAAGGAAGAGAGGTTGGTTAATGGATACAAATATACAATTAGATAGAAGGAGTAAGTTCTAATGTTTGAAAGCAGAGTAGGGTGACTAACAAGAATATATTGTATATTTCAACATAGCTAGAAGTCATGAAATGTCCCCAATACATAGAAATAATAAACTCTCAAGGTGAGTGTTAACAGCTTCACCTTTCCCCTTATCCAGCAAATACCTTTGTGAGTTGTCCCTTTATTAACCACTTGTCAATTATAATTGTATTGTGCCACCTGTTTCCTGCTGGGAGCTTGACTGATACAAATTCTCTATAAAATTTTTTCTTATATTAATATTTAACCTAATTTTTTCCTGCTTGCTAAGCCTCATTCCTATTGTTCTCATTTCAAATTAATCATCACTTGCCCAGTGAAGTGAACACTATGGGTTACTGCTCCTGAATTCTACTGAAGCCAATGTGTCACTGGGGTTTACTCTCAAGAAACAGAAAAACACAAAGTTGACAGAGAACTGCCTTTCCAAAACTTGTATTTTAGACCGTGGGAGATAGTAGGAGCCAAAAAATAGAAGGCTTGCCCCACATGGCCCTGTGGTCTTTAAGAGTAAGATGCAAAATCCAATCATTCAAGGATACACTGCAAAATCCAAAATCCAAAGAGCTAGTGCCAACATGAGTGTATTGGTCAGGGTTCTCTAGAGGGGCAGAACTAATAGGAGATATGTATATATATATAAAGGGGAGTTTATTAAGTAGTATTAACTCACACAATCACAAGGTCTCACAATAGGTCGTCTGCTAGCTGAGGAGCAAAGAAGTCAATCTGAGCCCCAAAGCTGAAGAACTTGGAGTCCAATGTTCAAGGGCAGGAAGCATCCAGCACAGGAGAAAGATGTAGGCTGGGAGGCTAGGCCAGTCTAGCCTTTTCACACTTTTCTGCTTGCTTTCTATTCACTGGCTGCCCATTAGATGGTGCCCACCCAGATTAAAGGTGGATCTGCCTTCCCCAGTCCACTGACTCAAATGTTAATCTCCTTTGGCAACGCCCTCAAAGACGCACCCAGCATCAATACATTGCATCCTTCAATCCAATCAAGTTGACACTCAGTTTTAACCGTCACAATGAGTTAAGTCTTCTACGCTTTTCTTATTTTTTGTAATTAATTTGAATCATGACTATTTTACGATACTTACACCAGGTACCATTATGCAAAATGAATTATGTTTTTCAATTCACTATTTTGAATTCACCTCAGCTCTGTTCTCTGGCAATTGTGCCCTCAGTTCATTCCAAGTCTCAATTAACTGACCCAATGAAAGAATGTTTAGAGAATCTGGGGCTGTCAAGAAGCAACATCACCTTCAATTTGCCTATCCTTCCCTGCTAAAATTTCTTCATAATCTCTGTCACATATCATCATTAAATAATTATGGCTATCACAGCTTGGTATTGTTGAATGGTTTTTTGATACAAGATTTCACTTTTTAAATAGACTGACCTTTCCCTACTGCCTAAGGACTTTTACTTTGCTCCTTACTTCCTCACTGCTCCAATCTCAAGATGCGACTTAAACTCACTGTGCAGGTTTAAATAAATAAATAATTCCGGTAACTGTGGGAAGGCAGAATAGTTTAAGAGTGAATAGGTTTTAAGTGGTGAATTCCGCATAAGCACATAGCTCTACTAGTTTCTGAAAAGTCACTAAAATGACAGGAAAAGAAAATATTTTAAAAGCAGAAATCCTTAAGGACAGAGAGAACATGAGAACAGCAACAAAATTTTGGAAGGTCAAATGTTGGTGGACAAGTGTGCACTGACTCAGTGCTCCTGAGAAAACTGCATACCATGATAGCAATGAAGAAAACCAAAACTCAAAATGATTTACTCTTCAGTCTCCTCAGATGTTCAGAAATGGTGGCACCAGATACTCTTTGAATGAAAGTGAGCCTCAGAATAGAACTAATCAAGAGTCTATTAAAGAAACAATTAGAAAATGATACAACCACAATGGAAAATGACCAGCAGTTTCTAACAAAGTTAAATCTATACTGCTCTACGACCTTTGCACATGTCCACAAAAAAACAGAGACAAGAATGTTCATAGCACTTGCTCATAACGGCCCCAAACTGGAAAGAACCCAAATACCAAGAACGGAAGAATGCATGAACAAATTGTAGTACATTCATAAGTGGAATGAAACTCAACAATAAAAGCAAACAAACTGATGCATGTAAAACATGGATGAATCTCAGAAACCTTATATTGACTGAAAGAAGCCAGACACAAAAGAGCACATGCGGTATGACAACATATAAAAAAGTTTCTAGAACACATAAACTTAACCTATGGTAGAAAAACATCAGAACAGTGGTTACTCCTGCAGGGAGAGAGAGGAATTGACTGAGAAGAGGCATAAGGAAACTTTATAGAACGCTGGAAAAGTTCTATATCTTGATCTGGATAATAATTACACAGGTGTATAAGTGTGTAAAAATTCAGCAATCTCTACATTTAAAATTTGTGCATGGTACCATATATAAATTATCCCTTTTTTAAAAAGTCACTTAGAACTGCTGATTCCTTTTTCTGACCACAGCTTTGGACCCAGAAGAAAATCTCAACCACAGCTAAAGACTGAAAGATTTTTCACTGGAAAGCCAAAATTCTATGGAGACATGCCTTCAAAATTTTGAGAGAGAATTCCAATTTTGGAATTCTATGCTTAGCTAAAAATGTTGATCCAAGTTTGAATAGAATAAAAATATTTTTACTTTTTTTTATGATTTACATACAAGATTTTTTAAATGTGTTTTTAATATACTTATTTTTTTCTCAGAAAGTTACTACAGGATGCTCCACCAAAATTTGGGGGGAACTAGGAAAAAAAGAAGCTACAGAATCTAGGAAACAGGGATCCAACTCAAGAGAGATTAAGGGAACGTCCAGGATAACAGTGGAAGGATGATAACGATGACAGTAACATGTAGGGCCTACTGCGCAGACAGTCCAGATAGAGCAAGTCAGAAAGGAGAGATAGAAGTGATGGAATATCCAACGGATGTGCTTGAATATATGGAAAAGAGACTTAAACCCTAAGAGGAGGGTTGACATTTGACTCAGTGATAGATACACAGAAAAACTAGGCAAATGAAGAAGGAGCACCTTTGTCAACTTAAAGAAAAATAAAATTTTACTGGAAAGGAAAGGAGATAGTAAGAATAAAATAAACATTGAAAATTACTCTGACCAAAATCATGATATAACTTTAATGAGAAAAGGACTATAAAAGTATGTATTGTGGCAGAGGGGTAAAATGTAAAAGAGAAAGATTTCCTAATTGTCTACCATGCCTAAGTGATTGATTGCCTTTGGAAATTGGTTGAAGTGATTCTGTTTGGAAAATGGGATAAGGAACTGAAGACTTCTTCAGACTTACAGCACTATTTGACCCATTAAACTATGTGCATGTACAACCTTGATAAATGGCAAAGCTAAATTTAAAGCATAAAATGAAATAAAAGACATGAACTCAGAGTGAGATAAATTTGTGTTTAATTTCTAGCCCATTGGCTTACTAGCGGAATAAACTTGAGCAAATTACTTAAATTCACTGGGTTTCACTTATTTACTTATAAAAAATGAGTAATACCTCAAATGGCTATTGAAAGGGAAAGCTCAAAAAAAAAGCAAAATAAGAGCATCTCTATAAAACTACCCAGAGCAGTGCCCAACACATAGAATACATTCAATACATCTCTCCTCAACAAATGTACTTGTCAATTCACAAACTTTTAATAGATCAGGAACCATAGCCATCTCTCTGTCTTCCTGCCGATCATTCTAGCTTAGCACCTTTCTCCTTCTCACTGAATGCAGTTGTCATCCCCATCTAGCCTGTAACTGTCCTCACTGTCCCACTCTCAGTCCCTGACCTTTATCTTTTTAAAAATATCCTTTTGTATAGTGTTAGTCCATTTTCATACTGCTAGAAAGAATGGCCCAAGACCAGGTAATTTATAAAAGAAAGAAGTTTAATTGACTCACAGTTTAGCATGGCTGGGGAGACTTACAATCATGGCAGAAGGCGAAGGGGAAGCAAAGCACCTTCTTCACAAGGCAACAGGAAGGGGATGTGCCAAGTGAACAGAGAACAGCCCCTTAAAAACCATCAGATCTCATGAGAACTCACACACTACCATGGGAACAGGATGTGGGAAAAAAAATGTCACCATGATTCAATTATCTCCACCTGGTCCCTCTCTTGACACATAGGGATTATGGAGATTACAATTCAAGATGAAATTTGGGTGTGGACACAAAGCCTAACCATATAATCATCTCACCCCAAGTTCTTAGTACACTCATTGGTGGCTGTGGGTATAAATCAACTTCCCAACTGGATTTGGTCTCTATCACATCTGTCTGGCATCACACGTAGTATTCTAATCAAGAAAGGCTTTGGTGGCTGGACACGGCGACTCCACCTGTAATCCTGGCATTTTGAAAGGCTGAGGCAGGAGGATCACTTGAGGTCAAAAGTTCGAGACCAGCCTGGCCAACATGGTGAAACCCCGTCTCTACTAAAAATACAAAAATTAGCCAGGCTTGGTGGCAAGGTGTTATCCCGGCTACTCAGGAGGCTGAGGCAGGAGAATCGCTTGAATCCAGGAGGCAGAAATTGCACAGTGAGCCAAGATTGTGCCACTGTACTCCAGCCTGGGTGACAGAGTGAGACTCCATCTCAAAATTTAAAAAAAAAAAAAAATTTAAGGCTTTATTAATGCTTTAAAAAATTTCCCTTAACAATTAAATATGTTCATCAAATGTGACACTTTTTTAAAATTATAAGAAATAACACATATTTTTCCTAAATGTTAACCATGAATTTGTGCGTGTGTGTGTTGTTTTTATTTAAATGTGAACAGTTCACCAAATTATTTCCTCATGAGTAGAAACTTCTAAGAAAGCAGGAACTTTTACTTTAAAAGGTACTAATACTACCTCAGAATTCTTCTCTTTCACACTGTTTTGTCTTTTAATTTCCCAAGAAAATTTTACTGGTCCCCATTTAATCATTGTGTCCTTTTTTCCCCCCTCACATGAAGCCTTTTGATACCGCTCAAAAATAAATTTTTAAGAATGCTTCTGCTGGGAACTCATCGCTTCCTCGAGAAAGAAGACAGGAAGGGTTGGGACTTCAATTCCATTATGTCAAAGGAAGAAGTGAGAGTGGTGGGTAGGTAGAAGAACAAATTACCTGTTCCTTAGAATTCCAGTTCCATTTTACCACTGAAACAAAGACAATTGTGTGGTCTTTCTGGGAATCTAACTGCCATTTTAACATGTACGCCATGGAGTCCAGGCACCAAAAACTCTGATTAGTCATTGGTTAGTAAGATAAATAGCACAGGACCCACGACAGTTGATGTAACCACTTATTTAACTCTTAACATTTCACATTTTAATTCAATTTGGAGAAGCATTTTAATACAAAGATCTAGAATCATAAGCAAAGTCATCTGGATACAACACAACGGCACCGGGAAAAAAAAGACAAGACACCAAACTAAAATTTTTCTGAACTGGTTTAGCAAAACGAATGCTCGGATTGACAGCCCAGCACCACAGCGACCAACAAAATATCCTAAATCACAACCACTCACAAAGCCCACATTCTCACCACTGTAAACCTATTACAGGAGCTCCCACACGCACTGACTTGGTTTGCCTGGGTGCCTTTAATTCTTAGACCCCAACAGAACCTACTCGCCATTTCAGTCCCTTGACACCCTTTAAACTTCTGCCAGAAGTTTGGCAGATACATTAGCATCATCCAGGCCAGCTCTCCTTGCCAACAAGCAAAACACAGGCCCGTTGCTGTGAACAGAATCGGCTGTCTCCCCTTCCTCTCCAGCAAGCTGAAGTGCCAGGTTTACTCATATTATGGAAGTCCCTGATTTTCTTTTTATAAAGTGCTTAAGATATAATAACCATTGCTTTCTCATTCCTTTTTCAAGAGGGGTGAAAGGCCTCTTGCTTCTCCCACCAGAGTGAGGCTTATAAGGGCTTTTAGCTCTCCTCAAAGTTGATTATTTATCATTTGGGGACACAACTTTGAGGAGAGCTAAAAGCCCTTATAAGCCAGAGTTGCTTTGTTCTGGTGAAAACATACACGTCTCAAGGGCACTTTCAAGCCTCTTTACTTGTGAAAAGCAAATTCTGCCCTATCCCGGGTCCCTCAGTCCCCTCTTTTAGCACATTGTCTCTCATTTTTCAGGAAAGTGACTTTAATTTTTTTTTTTTTTTTTTTTGGTAGAGACAGGGTCTCTCTTTGTTGCCCAGGCTGGTCTCACACTCCTGGCCTCAAGCTGATCGTTCCACCTCAGCCTCCCAAAGCACTGGGATTACAGATGTGAGCCACCACACCCAGCTGAAAACTGACTTCTTATAAGCCAAGTAATAAGGCTCTGCAGAGAAGAGACAGCACATGTCTATCTCCATAACTCAACTAAACTCAGGCATCACGCTGACCCCTACATTAACATGTTCTCATTAGGAATGTGACCCAGACAAGGACAGAGTCACAAGAGGAACAGTCAGTGGATCATGTGACATATGAGATTTATTGTTCCAATAAAGTGAACCAGTCAGGAACCTGATCAGCTATGCCCCTTGGGAATATGGTGGCCAAAATAAATTTGGATTTGAAGATAAGAAAGGTGGCAGAAAGTTCATTGTCAACAAAGTCGCATATCTATGGTTCCTGAGACTCCACTTCTCTGACATCATTCCTCCTTTACCCTTTCATCTGCCTCTCTAATTTTCTTTCTTTCCCTACTTCTGGCCCCTATTTTGCTGCTCTTAGCTTCTCAAGGTTTAGCAGGTTAAACAGTCAGATCTTCTGACTCGCCAACCACAAAGACCACAGCTCCTAAGAAGATTCCGCAAACCAGAGTCAGCAGTCTCCAAAAATGGCCAACAGCAAGTCCTTCCCTCTCTGTACTCATAGGCCGATCCTCACAACAAAAGGTGAGGTCCAGTACATACCATGGAATCTCATTCAGCCATGAAAAGGAATGAAGTTCTAACACATGCTCCAACAGCATGGATAAACCTTGAGAGCATTTTGCTAAGTGAAATAAGCCAGACACAAAAGGACAAATATTGTATAATTCTACTTATTTATAGGAAATACCTAGAATAGGCAAAGTCATAGAGACAGAAAGTAGAATAGTGCTTGCAACGGAGTTGTGGGGAGAAGGAAATGGTGCATTGCTATATAATGAGTATAGTTTCTACTTGGGACGATGGAAAAGTTCTGGAGATGGACAGTGGTGACGACTGCACAACACGGTGAATGTGCCCAATGCCACTAAATGTACACTTTAAAATGCCACTGAATTTTACACTTAAAAATGTTTAAAATGGTAAGCTTTATGTTACGTTGTGTATGTTTTACCATAATAAAAAACTGAACAACAACAACAAAAAAAGCAAGTAGGCCTCCTGGAACAATACTCACTTGAGACGCTCCATCTCAGAAACCAGCCACCATGTTACATGGGGAGGTCACATGTCCACACTCTAGTCAGCAGCCCTAGCTAAGCTCCCAGACAACAGCCAGTATCACCCACCAGTCATGTGAAAGAGCCATCAGTGAGGTCCGGGGCAGTCAAACCTCCGGATGATTCCCAACCCAGCTGCCATCTAACTGCAATCACATGAGAGACGCCAAACAGGAATCCTGTCAATCCGCAAAACCGTAAGAGACAATGATAAGTTGTAGTTAAAACCATTAGGTTTTAGAGTGGTTTGTTATGCAGTCAGTCATGGATAATTGGAGTGCCTGACCCTTTCTCTCCACTCTTCAACTCCTGACTGAGCAGTGGAATGAAGGCCTGACTATATGACTCTTTGTAGACAGGGATATTGCCTGTTTTGAGACACTGTATGCCCCAGTGATCAGATCACTAAAATCTGTTAAGTCAGGTATTTTTCTCCATGTGACATGTGAAATATTCTAACACGAGAAAAGAACCAACAAAGCTTGAGTGTTCACTTCTATATATGTGTCTAATACAATGCCTGAATATTCTAACACCAGAAAAGAACCAATAAAGATTGAGAATCCACTTCTATATATGTGTCTAATAAAATGCCTGACACAAAGCAGGTGCTCAAAAATGTTTATTGAGTGACTGAACAAATGACTTAAGGTGTTTCCCAAATAACTTTCCATTGATTACTTTTCTAGGAGGGCTTAATAGATAGTCTGTGGAGAAAGAGGTGTGAAGTAAGATGAATTTGAGAAATCTTAAGTTAAAGTTAAACAATTAGCATTTCCAAGAACCATTAAAATTTTACAGTAAACTAAACTATAATTAAATGCCATAAGTGAACACTGATAACATCCTGGATTTTTTTTAAAGTGAGGCTACATGGGAGTATTTACACTATAATTCACCACAGTATATGGCATTCCCTGAATTTATTTATATGAGCAAGGACCCCCTTTTCCAAGGATATCAATCCAATATCTCAAAGGACAGAATGGTTTCATGGATATGGTGTGGGATCAACGGTGTAAAGACTCCTACTTAATTGTTATTTATTGACTTTTTTTTTTTAAGATAAAAGATTCAAGTTACCCAAGTGATCTAAGGAAGTGTCATCACTGACTGCCAATATCACAAAAAGAGAGACACCTGGACAATGTGTGCTTCCTATTGGAAATACACACCACCACTGGTCAAGTGTTCTGACCCCAGAACCGAGCCTGAATCAGTTCAAGCCTCTAGATTTAACTACCAGTTACCAGAAATAAAGGGGACAGAGAAACATGTTGAACAGCACCATGGGGATGCACAGTAACTGAATGAAACAAAGGACTCAGTTTCTTTAACAAGTAAGTTGCAATGGGCCAGGCCAGTGGCTCATGCCTGTAATCCCAGCACTTTGGGAGGCCAAAGCAGATGGATTACCTGAGGTCAGGAGTTCAAGACCAGCCTGGCCAACATGGTGAAACCTTGTCTCTACTAAAAATACAAAAATTAGCTGGGTGTGGTGCTGGGTACCTGCAATCCCTGCTACTTGGGAAACTGAGGCAGGAGAATCACTTGAATCCGGAAAGCAGTGAGCCAAGATGGTGCCACTGCACTCCAGTCTGGGTGACAGAGCAGGACTTCATTTCAAAAAAAAAAAAAGCTGCAATGGGAAAAACAAGAGGAAGAGGGACTTACTAATTAAAAGAAACTTAAGAGATACATTAGCTAAATGCAAAGTGGGTCAAATTAAAACATACCAATTATAAAAATATACATATGAGACAATGCCTAGATATTTGATGGGCCTGACAAAGTATGTATCTGTTATAAATATATACTAAAATATTTGAGGATTAAATGTTGTGAAGGCTGAAATATATTTCAAAAACAAGACAATGGCAAAAGAGAAGGGAAACAGGGGTCCAGGCGAGACAAGTGTGGCCATGTGTTGATTGTCATAGCTGGGCAATGGGTATGTGGGGGGTTCTGTATTTCTCTCAATTTTGCAGTTTATTTGAAATTTTTCATATCAAAGAAGAAAAAGAAGAAAGTGGCCGGGCACGGTGGCTCATGCCTGTCATCCCAGCACTTTGACAGGCTGAGGTGGGTGGATCACTTGAGGCAGGAGTTCGAGACCAGTCCGGCCAACAGGGTGAAACCCCGTCTCTACTAAAAATACAAAAAATTAGCTGGGCGTGGTGGTGCATATCTGTAGTCCAGCTACACAGGAGGCTAAGGCATGAGAATCACTTGAACCTGGGAGGCAGAGGTTGCAGTGAGCCAAGAATTGTGCCATTGCACTCCAGCCTGGGCAACAGAGTGAGACTCTAATAAAAAATAAAGAAAGAAAAGAAAAAGAACAACAATAACATATAAGCCAACTGGAGTCATCTCTTCACTAAATTAATTCCTACAAAAAGAAAGAATGGAGGAAGAAGAGTATTCTAGAACACAAGACTAAAGAGACAGAATAATTAAATGCCATAAGTGAACCTTGATAGCATTCTGGATTTTTCTGCACATTATACATACAGAAACGTGCACAAATCATACTTCAGTTACAAAGGTTTTGATTAAGAAATGTTATTTAAAGATTTCAAACCAAGTGGGGAAATTTAAAAATAATAGGCTGAATATTAGGTGACATTGGGAAATTTATTAGGAAAATTATTAGAAAATTTTCTTTCTTTTTTTTTTTTAAAAAAAAGTTCTTATGTAAATTTAATGTCATGTTTTTAAAAAAAAGAGAAACAGATATAAAAAGTCTGTTTACAGAAATAGAAATAAATGGCTCATCGACATAATGGAGACATGCTCAGTCTCAATAATATAAATACAAATCAAAACTATACTGGGAGTCCATCTTTCACTTGGTATGTTGCCAAAAATCACAAAGATTTGAGGTACTAGGAAATTTTCTTAAGTATGATCATGTTACTATAGCGATGCAGAAGAACATTTTATCTTTAGAAGGTGCTTCCTACAGTATATAGGGGTGAATCACCATGAAATCTGCAACTTTGAAAAGTTCAATATAGAATATCTATTTATGTAGAGACATAGCAAATGTGGCAAAATGTTAATGGCTTTGGAATTCAAGTGAAGGGCATATGAGAGTTTATTGTGCTATTTGCTCAACTTTTCTGTTGAGAATTTTCATAATAAAATATCGAAAAACTATTGAAGAGACTTTCAAACATGCAAAAGTAACAGAGAGGACAAGCATTTGTCTACCAGCAAGTACTAGTGAACTTCATTCTGAGAAAGTGAAATAATCTGCCTTGGAGTACAGGGGTCCTGGTGTCTTGTCATCTTCTTTTTTATTTTCACTTTTATTTTTCTTAGAGGCAGGGTCTCATTCTGTCACCCAGACTGGACTGTGGTGGTGCAATCATGGCTCACTGCAGCCTCAGTCTCCTGGGCTCATGTGATCCTCCTGCCTCAGCCTCCCAAGTAGCCTGAACTACAGGCATGTGTCACTATGTCCAGCTAATTTTTTAACTTTTTGTAGAGATGGGGGTCAAGCTCTTTTGCCCAGGCTGGTTTCAAAGTCCTGCCCCCAAGTGATCCTCCCACCCCAACCTTCCCAAGTACTGGGATTACAAGCATGAGCCACCACACCCAGTCTTTTCTTCTTTTTGGCATATTGGGGGTCATCGGCTTGTTTCTCTAAAGCACGCACTAAAATGAAGCCTATTAATTTGCCCAGACAGCTAGCTCTCCTATCCATACAAGCCTCCTGTGGAACCAGGTAGTGAGTAAGAACATAGACTCTAGAGACAGACCTGCTGGAGCTACAGCCCAGCTCTGCTACTTCTAGCTATGTGACCTTGGGCAAATTACCTAACCTCTCTGTGCCTTGGTTTCCTCAGAATGAGGACACTAATAACACCTCATGTGATTAGTCAATTAGTACCTACATCTTAGTTATGTGTTATTATTATTGCAAACATTATTATAATAATATTATATTATTATAAATATTACTAATCTGCAAATCAGGAGTGACTTCTAATGGGTATAAGATTTTTTTGGAGGGTGATGAAAATATTCCACAATTGATAGTAGTAAAGTTTGCATAGATCTGGGAATATGCTAAAAATCCATTGAATTGTATACTCTAAACGTGTGAATTTTTTGGTATGTCAACTATATCACAATAAAGAAAAAAGCAGCAGCCGGGTGTGGTGGCTCACACTGTAATCCCAGCACTCCGGAAGGCCAAGGTGAGCAGATCACTTGAGCTCAGGAGTTTGAGACCAGCCTGAGCAGCATGGTGAAACCCTGTCTCTACAAAATATTAAATAAAAAAAAAAAAAAATAGCTGGGCATGGTGGCCCATGACTGTAGTCCCAGCTACTTGGTCCTGAGGTGAGAGGATCACTTAACCCCAGGAGGTTGAGGCTACAGTGAGCTGTGTCTGCACCACTGCACTCCAGCCTGGGTGACAGTGAGATCCTTCCCTAAAAAAAAAGGAAAGACAGAAAGAAGCAGCAGCTAGATGATCTCTAAGATTAGGTGCCTTTTTTCAACAAAAAGAAAGAGCGAGAAGAATCATTTAGAACCTCCGAGAAAAAATATAAGGATATACATCAAAGTCTGGGTCCAAAACTGAAGCAAACTAGAATGTGGTATGATACCAGGCACATATTAGAGAGTAACAAAAAATAATGCATTTGACTTTGCAAAGGAAACAGTCTTCCTTTGAATAACATGGAATTACATTTCCTTCTCTTTAGTATCAATCGTTCTTCCTGGTGTTGCAGTAAATAATGTAGCTGATCCCTTGAACAAGCAAGACTTATGGAGGTCGACAGAAAAACGCTTTTTTTTCTTGCTGCAACGTTGTTCAAGGCTGCTCTGCAGGGCGTCTTATTCCTGACTGTTTAAGATGAAATTTGAGTCCAGGACCATGACTTCTCTGATCAATATCAGGTACAAAAAAGTCCTCCAGTCACTTTAAGTCACAAAACATTGTGATAATTAAATGTCCAAGCCTGTGTCCCAGTCAAAACCTGGAACTCCATCGGAATGTAAACTTTTCTCTCTGGCATCAGGCTTATTACTCTAGGCATCGAGCAGGCCTGCTGTGGGAAGGCAAGGGAATGGCCTCAATCTGCTCTATTTCTTTTTTATTCCTGTGGGTCTACTTCCCCCCTACAACACGGTTGGGTCATTTTAGATAGAAGGGAGTGTGGGGAAGGTCACAGCCATGTTGGTAGACAACGGACGGAGCAAGGAGAGTTCACCTGCCTGTTATTTTGGGGCTTGGCAAGAGTTTACAGGGGACTCTCTCTGGAACGGGACTTCTTCCACTGGCTCCTCAGAGATACCTACTGCTGAGCTTCCAGCTCCCTTAACCTGAGCAAACAGGAGTCCAAGCCCAGCCTCCTTCTGCTGTGATCTGCTTACTCCCTATGGCCTCTCTTGGGCAGGATGTGAGCTCACCCCACACCTGCTGTTTCCTGGGAGGCCCAACTGGTCAGCTAGAAGTATACGTATTTTGGGCTTGGTCTATGAACATAGAGTTATTTTTCAGCTGCAGGCTTTAACTCTGAGGCCACGGGGCACCCCAATCTGTCCTTTAGTATCCCCAGGTATTTAGCAGGCAACAGTCCAGTCAAACACCAAAGAATTCCTATCAGATTCTCCAAGTGCTTATCTTTAAATACTCCCCTTTCCCCCATAAGAAGGTAGAACTCAAAATGCCACAGCAATTCAGTTACTTTCTCCAAAAGATTTGTCTCTTTAATCCCTAATCTTTTTATAAACTGGGAGATGGAGATCAGCTAAGGGTTGCAAAACTGGTTTTCACCCAGCAGGTTTGCAAGTCCTGCTTAGATAGTCTAACATACACACTGGAATGCCGGCATCCCTTATACCAAGGCCCAGGTGAATTTAGAAATAAACGATCTAATAAATGCCATTAGAGGTTTTCATTATCTGAGAAACAATTTATAGGCAAAGTTTGAGTGATATGATATAGTTTAAGAGCAAAATGTATATGTTAAAACACTGACAACTTGAAAGTAATAATGTCACTATCAAAAACTGGGAAAGCAGGGAAAGAGTAGAGGAAAGTCATAATTTATTTAACTTCTATAAGAGAGGGTCAAAAGATACTACCCAAAGTTCAGAAATTAAGAAATAGAAACATAATATTATCTAAAGCAATAAAGTCATCAATAGAAATAACAAAAATAATTTTTTATAAAACAAGAAAGGAGGAAAGTGGGTTACCGTTAAGTGTGGCAAATCCCTCACTTTTAACAAGGTAAGACAACTGCCACGAATGCTAAAACCAGAAAGCGTTTAAAATGTTCTTTCTGGCCAGGTGCAGTGGCTCACATCTGTAATCCCTGTGCTTAAGGAAGTCTAGGTGGGCAAATCACCTGAGGTCAGGAGATCGAGACCAGCCTGGCCAACATGGTGAAACCCCATCTCTACTAAAAACGTAAAAATTACCTGGGTGTGGTGGTATGTGCCTATAATCCCAGCTATTCAAGAGGCTGAGACAGGAGAATCACTTGAAGCCACGAGGTGGAGGCTGCAGTGTGCTGAGATCACCACCACTGCGCTCCATCCTGGGTAACAGAGCAAGACTCCGTCTCAAAGAAAAAAAAAAAGAAAGGAAGTTTTGTGTGGAATGTAAGTCAGGTTTAGGTGCAAGATAAATGCACAGAGGTCTAATCGTCCAATTATTTTTAATAAGAATAAGAAGGTAGGCTGCATGCAGTGGCTTACACCTGTAATCCTGGCACTTTGGGAGACTGAGGCGGGTGAATCCCTTGAGGTCAGGAGTTCATAATCAGCCTGGCCAAGATGGTGAAACCCCATCTCTACTAAAAATACAAAAATTAGCCAGGTATGGTGGTACATGCCTGTAATCCTAGCTACTCGGGAGGCTGAAGCATGAGAATCCCTTGGACCCAGTAGGAGGAGGTTGTGGTGAGCCAAGATTGTGCCACTGCACTACAGTCTGGGTGACAAGAGTGAGACTCTGTCTCAAAAGATAAATATTAAGTTAAAAAAAAAAAAAAAGAGGCCGGGCGCGGTGGCTCAAGCCTGTAATCCCAGCACTTTGGGAGGCCGAGGCGGGTGGATCACAAGGTCAAGAGATCGAGACCATCCTGGTCAACATGGTGAAACCCCGTCTCTACTAAAAATACAAAACATTAGCTGGGCATGGTGGCGCATGCCTGTAATCCCAGCTACTCAGGAGGCTGAGGCAGGAGAATTGCTTGAACCCAGGAGGCAGAGGTTGCGGTGAGCCGAGATCGTGCCATTGCACTCCAGCCTGGGTAAGGAGAGCGAAACTCCGTCAAAAAAAAAAAAA